>NC_085138.1:57196667-57796667 GCF_035046485.1 Aedes albopictus | reverse complement strand
CAGTATACGTGCGGATATTCAGCAAGACTTGTCAGAAGCAATCTGGGTTCGATTCCCGGTTGGTCTAGGTCTAGACTCTTTCCGTTATGGAAATTTTCTTGATTTCCGTGGAGCAAAATAACTGTGCTCAAAGGTGGAAAGCAACCTCTGCCTCAGTTTGCACGTAACACCCCAGCACAAAGAAGAAACATAAAACCGGAAAGCAATCCTCTGATTCATCCATACATGGAGTGAGGGGCGGTACTGTGGATATTGCTCACTCACTGCAAGCAACGTAGACGTGTTTACCGAATGATTCCCATGAAGGCGTGCAGCTTTTACATTTTCAAGAAGGTTTCCATCACTTTCCAAACAATCATTTTTCCCACACAGCATTTCGATGCGGGGGAGATCGCAGGGAGAGCGGGGAATGTTCTCCAGTTGATTAAGGTTGTTGAAACATAATTTGAATTTCGTGAAGGGAATTGGGAAAATGGTTTGCATATTTAGCTTTTCGGCAGTGCAGGGAAAGACCGTTTCTGTTATCGATTGTAGGTATTTGTTCAGTTGTTTCACACTTTTGTTATTGTTTCACAATAGGTTCTCTCTTGTCAAAATCGAACAAGCCCAACTGTTGTTGCTCATTGTGTTCTGATTCAAAATATTTTACCTTTAATTGTATTGTTTTTAATCAGTCATGTAGAAATTTGAAGCAAACCCGGGCAGAGTTCAAGTACTGACGATCAAATGTGATATTGGTTTGTTTGAGATAGGAGGTAAAAGTACTGAAAATAATAGCAAAAATTTGTTCTTCAACCATCTAACCAATAGCAAAATATGATATTTGACGATCAATCAAATAGCTCACTGCTATTGGTTAGAACTTACCAAGAGCTAAATGTGCTGTGATGATGATGTTCCAGGAGTTAAATTGAGATATAATTTTCAGTACTTTTATCTCAAACAAACAAATATCACTTTTTGTTCTCCATATCAATATATGCTATTATTGAGCTTTTTTCCTCTGCTCGGGAATGCATTAAATTCGCTGAAATTTACACAGTAGTTCATAATTGATCGGACATGCGTCAAATTTCCAGTAAAATTTCTAGCTTTGAGTTGATGAAACTAGGAATAACTTCAACAAATTTAACTCAAATTTTTACACGGAACTACTAATAGTATAATTTATTAATGCTGGTTGGAATTTTAATATTAATGAGAATATCCTTGAATAATCACTTTAAACATTCCTTAAGGTATTTTTGTAGAATTCCTGGAGAAATTCTTGTAGAATTCCTGGAGGAATTCTGGTTGGGTTCTTTGAGGAATTCTGGTAGAATTAATAGAGGAATTCTGGTAGAATTCCTAAAGAAATTCTGGTAGAATTCCTAAAGAAATTCTGGTAGAATTCCTGGAGGAATTCTGGTAGAATTCCTGGAGGAATTCTTGTAGAATTCCTGGAGGAATTCTTGAAGAATTCCTGGAGGAATTCTGGTAGAATTCCTGGAGGAGTTCTGGTAGAATTCCTGGAGGAATTCTGGCAGAGTTCTTGGAAAAAATTCTGGTAGAATTCCTGGAGGAATTCTGGTTGGGTTCTTGGAGGAATTCTGGTAGAATTAATAGAGGAATTCTGGTAGAATTCCTAAAGAAATTCTGGTAGAATTCCTGGAGGAATTCTGGTAGAATTCCTGGAGAAATTCTGGTAGAATTCCTGGAGGAATTCTTGTAGAATTCCTGGAGGAATTCTTGTAGAATTCCTGGAGGAATTCTGGTAGAATTCCTGGAGGAATTCTGGTAGAATTCCTGGAGGAATTCTGGTAGAATTCCTGGAGGAGTTCTGGTAGAATTCCTGGAGGAGTTCTGGTAGAATTCCTGGAGGAATTCTGGTAGAATTCCTGTAGAAATTCTGGTAGTTCTGGAGAGTTCTTGGAAAAAATTCTGGTAGAATTCCTGGAGGAATTCTGGTTGGGTTCTTGGAGGAATTCTGGTAGAATTAATAGAGGAATTCTGGTAGAATTCCTAAAGAAATTCTGGTAGAATTCCTAAAGAAATTCTGGTAGAATTCCTAAAGAAATTCTGGTAGAATTCCTAAAGAAATTCTGGTAGAATTCCTGGAGGAATTCTGGTAGAATTCCTGGAGGAATTCTTGTAGAATTCCTGGAGGAATTCTTGTAGAATTCCTGGAGGAATTCTTGTAGAATTCCTGGAGGAATTCTGGTAGAATTCCTGGAGGAATTCTGGTAGAATTCCTGGAGGAATTCTGGTAGAATTCCTGGAGGAGTTCTGGTAGAATTCCTGGAGGAGTTCTGGTAGAATTCCTGGAGGAATTCTGGTAGAATTCCTGAAGAAATTCTGGTAGAATTCCTGGAGGAATTCTTGTAGAATTCCTGGAGGAATTCTTGCAGAATTCCCGGAGGAATTCTTGCAGAATTCCCGGAGGAATTCTTGCAGAATTCCCGGAGGAATTCTTGCAGAATTCCCGGAGGAATTCTTGCAGAATTCCCGGAGGAATTCTTGCAGAATTCCCGGAGGAATTCTTGCAGAATTCCCGGAGGAATTCTTGCAGAATTCCCGGAGGAATTCTTGCAGAATTCCCGGAGGAATTCTTGCAGAATTCCCGGAGGAATTCTTGCAGAATTCCCGGAGGAATTCTTGCAGAATTCCCGGAGGAATTCTTGCAGAATTCCCGGAGGAATTCTTGCAGAATTCCCGGAGGAATTCTTGCAGAATTCCCGGAGGAATTCTTGCAGAATTCCCGGAGGAATTCTTGCAGAATTCCCGGAGGAATTCTTGCAGAATTCCCGGAGGAATTCTTGCAGAATTCCCGGAGGAATTCTTGCAGAATTCCCGGAGGAATTCTTGCAGAATTCCCGGAGGAATTCTTGCAGAATTCCCGGAGGAATTCTTGCAGAATTCCCGGAGGAATTCTTGCAGAATTCCCGGAGGAATTCTTGCAGAATTCCCGGAGGAATTCTTGCAGAATTCCCGGAGGAATTCTTGCAGAATTCCCGGAGGAATTCTTGCAGAATTCCCGGAGGAATTCTTGCAGAATTCCCGGAGGAATTCTTGCAGAATTCCCGGAGGAATTCTTGCAGAATTCCCGGAGGAATTCTTGCAGAATTCCCGGAGGAATTCTTGCAGAATTCCCGGAGGAATTCTTGCAGAATTCCCGGAGGAATTCTTGCAGAATTCCCGGAGGAATTCTTGCAGAATTCCCGGAGGAATTCTTGCAGAATTCCCGGAGGAATTCTTGCAGAATTCCCGGAGGAATTCTTGCAGAATTCCCGGAGGAATTCTTGCAGAATTCCCGGAGGAATTCTTGCAGAATTCCCGGAGGAATTCTTGCAGAATTCCCGGAGGAATTCTTGCAGAATTCCCGGAGGAATTCTTGCAGAATTCCCGGAGGAATTCTTGCAGAATTCCCGGAGGAATTCTTGCAGAATTCCCGGAGGAATTCTTGCAGAATTCCCGGAGGAATTCTTGCAGAATTCCCGGAGGAATTCTTGCAGAATTCCCGGAGGAATTCTTGCAGAATTCCCGGAGGAATTCTTGCAGAATTCCCGGAGGAATTCTTGCAGAATTCCCGGAGGAATTCTTGCAGAATTCCCGGAGGAATTCTTGCAGAATTCCCGGAGGAATTCTTGCAGAATTCCCGGAGGAATTCTTGCAGAATTCCCGGAGGAATTCTTGCAGAATTCCCGGAGGAATTCTTGCAGAATTCCCGGAGGAATTCTTGCAGAATTCCCGGAGGAATTCTTGCAGAATTCCCGGAGGAATTCTTGCAGAATTCCCGGAGGAATTCTTGCAGAATTCCCGGAGGAATTCTTGCAGAATTCCCGGAGGAATTCTTGCAGAATTCCCGGAGGAATTCTTGCAGAATTCCCGGAGGAATTCTTGCAGAATTCCCGGAGGAATTCTTGCAGAATTCCCGGAGGAATTCTTGCAGAATTCCCGGAGGAATTCTTGCAGAATTCCCGGAGGAATTCTTGCAGAATTCCCGGAGGAATTCTTGCAGAATTCCCGGAGGAATTCTTGCAGAATTCCCGGAGGAATTCTTGCAGAATTCCCGGAGGAATTCTTGCAGAATTCCCGGAGGAATTCTTGCAGAATTCCCGGAGGAATTCTTGCAGAATTCCCGGAGGAATTCTTGCAGAATTCCCGGAGGAATTCTTGCAGAATTCCCGGAGGAATTCTTGCAGAATTCCCGGAGGAATTCTTGCAGAATTCCCGGAGGAATTCTTGCAGAATTCCCGGAGGAATTCTTGCAGAATTCCCGGAGGAATTCTTGCAGAATTCCCGGAGGAATTCTTGCAGAATTCCCGGAGGAATTCTTGCAGAATTCCCGGAGGAATTCTTGCAGAATTCCCGGAGGAATTCTTGCAGAATTCCCGGAGGAATTCTTGCAGAATTCCCGGAGGAATTCTTGCAGAATTCCCGAAGGAATTCTTGTAGAATTCCCGAAGGAATTCTTGTAGAATTCCCGAAGGAATTCTTGTAGAATTCCCGAAGGAATTCTTGTAGAATTCCCGAAGGAATTCTTGTAGAATTCCCGAAGGAATTCTTGTAGAATTCCCGGAGGAATTCTTGTAGAATTCCCGGAGGGATTCTTGTTGAATTCCCGGAGGAATTCTTGTAGAATTCCCGGAGGAAATCTTGTAGAATTCCCGGAGAAATTCTTGTAGAATTCCCGGAGAAATTCTTGTAGAATTCCCGGAGAAATTCTTGTAGAATTCCCGGAGAAATTCTTGTAGAATTCCCGGAGAAATTCTTGTAGAATTCCCGGAGAAATTTTTGTAGAATTCCCGGAGAAATTCTTGTAGAATTC
The DNA here is from genome assembly GCF_035046485.1 of Aedes albopictus. Classification (NCBI taxonomy): domain Eukaryota; kingdom Metazoa; phylum Arthropoda; class Insecta; order Diptera; family Culicidae; genus Aedes; species Aedes albopictus. Next base: position 57,791,860 of record NC_085138.1, on the reverse strand, counting down.
CCGGAGAAATTCTTGTAGAATTCCCGGAGGAATTCTTGTAGAATTGCCGGAGGAATTCTTGTAGAATTCCCGGAGGAATTCTTGTAGAATTTCCGGAGGAATTCTTGTAGAATTCCCGGAGGAATTCTTGTAGAATTCCCGGAGGAATTCTTGTAGAATTCCCGGAGGAATTCTTGTAGAATTCCCGGAGGAATTCTTGTAGAATTCCCGGAGGAATTCTTGTAGAATTCCCGGAGGAATTCTTGTAGAATTCCCGGAGGAATTCTTGTAGAATTCCCGGGGGAATTCTTGTAGAATTCCCGGAGGAATTCTTGTAGAATTCCCGGAGGAATTCTTGTAGAATTCCCGGAGGAATTCTTGTAGAATTCCCGGAGGAATTCTTGTAGAATTCCCGGAGGAATTCTTGTAGAATTCCCGGAGGAATTCTTGTAGAATTCCCGGAGGAATTCTTGTAGAATTCCCGGAGGAATTCTTGTAGAATTCCCGGAGGAATTCTTGTAGAATTCCCGGAGGAATTCTTGTAGAATTCCCGGAGGAATTCTTGTAGAATTCCCGGAGGAATTCTTGTAGAATTCCCGGAGGAATTCTTGTAGAATTCCCGGAGGAATTCTTGTAGAATTCCCGGAGGAATTCTTGTAGAATTCCCGGAGGAATTCTTGTAGAATTCCCGGAGGAATTCTTGTAGAATTCCCGGAGGAATTCTTGTAGAATTCCCGGAGGAATTCTTGTAGAATTCCCGGAGTAATTCTTGTAGAATTCCCGGAGTAATTCTTGTAGAATTCCTGGAGTAATTCTTGTAGAATTCCCGGAGGAATTCTTGTAGAATTTCCGGAGGAATTCTTGTAGAATTTCCGGAGGAATTCTTGTAGAATTCCCGGAGGAATTCTTGTAGAATTCCCGGAGGAATTCTTGTAGAATTCCCGGAGGAATTCTTGTAGAATTCCCGGAGGAATTCTTGTAGAATTCCCGGGGGAATTCTTGTAGAATTCCCGGGGGAATTCTTGTAGAATTCCCGGAGGAATTCTTGTAGAATTCCCGGAGGAATTCTTGTAGAATTCCCGGAGGAATTCTTGTAGAATTCCCGGAGGAATTCTTGTAGAATTCCCGGAGGAATTCTTGTAGAATTCCCGGAGGAATTCTTGTAGAATTCCCGAAGGAATTCTTGTAGAGCAAGCTGAGTCGTAGGGGCAAGCTGTGCTTATCCCCTGATGCTTGTTGTCATCACACGTCAATCCATCAACAGCGGATTTGACTTTTTTCCCTTTTGAACTTTGCAAGTTGCCTCGAGCGCAATATATACCTATGTAGCACTTCAGTCAACAATAATGGCGATCTCAATCGATAAATTGCCGGAAAAATTACGGTCTATTGAAATGGCACTTACCGCCACCACTGAACAAGTCAGCACAATTTTTCTCCTCCCGGGAATGTTGTTGTGAATGGAAATGTTAAAACACTGTGGGAAGGAATTCGATTTTTTCCTTAAACGTTTCTGTCGATTGCATTCCTATATGTATACATATGCGTAAAGAACACAACCACTGTTTTCTAACTAACAGATTCCACAAAAAAAAATGCGATTGGCATATTCGTCCTTTCACAAGTTTGATTCTACTTCTTTTTCTGTTTCGTAATGACGTTCCGGCCCAATTGGAACTAAGTCTCCTTCTCAGTTTGAGAACTAACAAAGATGTAACGTAGAGCTTTCTTTGCCAATTGGCGATTATTGCATTCGAAGTAGTTGGGAAAACTCAACGAATAACAATTTCAGTTAGTATTTACGAATTAAACTACTGAAAAACATAAACTGCGGTTGGTTTCATAGAGAAAATAGGTAAAGATGAGAATAAGTAGTTTATGTTATTTTACCTCTTATTACTAACAAATTTTGAAAAGGTTTAGTTAGCAGTAGCATAACTTAGTATGGTTGAGTTATTTTTTTCCTGTTCGGGCTCGATTATAGGTGTTTTCAGGTGTTGAATAATGGAATACATTTGAAATATTTTAAAAAGCAAATGGCGAAAGATGTTAAAAATTCCATTTTCATCATTGTTTTGTATGTAATCTGAAGCACATGACGACTTATTGTAAGGAGCTTTGAACTGAAATTCCGTGTTCCATAGCAACTGTTCAGGGAATTCTACTTAGGAGGTGGATCCCATTTCATGATTATTATTTTTTGTTTGGTTTCCGCTCTGTCGTCCAACATGTGTGTGGATCCCGAGGATGTCCGGTGAAGTGAATCGTTATGATTAATATGTCCATGGTCCGATGCCTCGATGTGACATGTGTCAATGCTTGTGCCGGGCTGATCCGATCAGAAATCGAGAAAAAAAGTAAGTCAAGCATGACAAAAATGATCCTTTTTGACAGTTTTTCGACGCCCTTTTGCTGCCGCCAATCCTCTTCTGGTGACGTTGTCGACGACGACGAGGACTACGACTACGACTACGACGATACTACTTGTTATCATTGTTCTGCCATCATCATCCCATCCCTCCCAAAAGAGAAGGAGAAATTTTCGCCAGCGCCAGGGCTTCCTCACGCGGAGTGCGGGATAATTCTGACGGTTGTGCAGTGGAGTGGATATTTTTTGAACTCGAGCGCAAACAGGACATCGAACAGGCGGAAAGCCAATTTAGTGCTCTCGCCGTGAACGAACACATTGTTGACTTTTCGGCCCGACGAACATCCAGGTTGAACCGTTGCCAAAACAATCTTTGGGGCGCGCTGATGGAAGTTGGATGGTGGGGGGGGGACCGTACAATGGAGGTGAATTAATCAAGAAATTTCATACAGCCTTTATTTGCACTAAATCACATACTCAATACACTGAAACCTCCATTTAAGTCGATGCATGGCTGATCGAAAATAATTTTTACTGTGCCGGCAATGACTAAACTATACAATTTTATATTTTTTAATACTTCGCATGACAAAGGAGATTTGTCAAAAAATATAAAACTGTATAGTTTAGTCATTGCCGGCACAGTAAAAATTATTTTCGATCAGCCATGCATCGACTTAAATGGAGGTTTCAGTGTATTAGCACGGAGGTCTTGCCACAATAGGTGTGAATTTTCGAGCGTTGAGCTCGTCAACAAAAAAAAATCAATATCACCCCAAATTACGGTACTGAAAAAAATAACATCGGCTAAGGGACCGGGGTCGACACTGCGAATTCCCAGCGTTAGCAAGTTCTTTACCACTAAAGTTAGGAATAAGCGGAATGATGATGATGGTGGTGGTGGCAACGTCGACGTTGTTTGGTAAAGATGCCATAAATCTCCGTGAAATCAATTTCGCATTATATTCATCGCCAGAAGTGCTCTGCAGTTGCTAGGAGAGAAAGAGCTGTGCAAGTTTTACGGCACCACGGCCGGGGTCGGTTCTTGGCCGCTTCGGTAATTGGTAAACGAAAATAAAGGATAAACTTGGAGCGTCGCCGCTGCTGCGGATCGGAGTATAAAGTTGACTTTTTTCAGTTTGGGAAGATTGGCGGAAAACTGCAATGCATCGGCAGTGAACTCTGGTAAGGCATGTTACAGTCAGGGATGGGAACACTCACTTACAAAGAGTTACATTCAGTTGATATTTTCTCAGCTCTGTAGCGTGCAATCAAGAAACGATGTATGGACGACTTTTGCCTTATGGTTTTATCTAAAACTTTGCCGAATAGAGTAGGGGTGACAAACGAATCCCAAAGTCGTGACAGAGCTGTGAAAGCGACTCTCCACGAAGTGAGTGTAATTTACATTCACCTCGTGGAGAGTTGCCTTCGCAGCTCCCTCATGACTTCGGTATGCGTGTGCGACCCCTACTCTATTCGGCAAACTTTTAGACAAAATCACAAGGCAAAAGTCGTCCATACATCGTTTTTTTATTGTACGCTTCTGAGCTGAGAAAACTGCAAGTGAGTGTAACTCTTTGCAAGTGAGTGTTCCCATCCTTGGTTACAGTGGGTCAGCACTCCCATCCATTACAGAAATTAATTCTTCCCACAAACATTTCCTGGTGCAAGAAGGTGACAATTTGACGACTACATGCGACGCCTCAAAATACCGGCCCTTACGATCTCGAAAAGTGCCCATCGAAATACCCCACCATCGACGCTCTCACGCAAGTCACGTCTTTTTATCAACTGTGTAACAGACAGGTACAACAATCCAGAACTAGGAGAGAATTCTATCGCCAGCGTCATTAACATTCCAGGCGACAAACGAACGGCACCGCCCCGTCTTCACACTCAAAATGAGCCGTAGATTGCGGCGGCACTTCACCACGAAGGTGCTGAGCTCTGGAATGGTACGGTGGCGATGCGATGATATGGGGAGGATTTTGATGGAAACGCCCAAGTCCTGAAAAAGGGTCTATGCACCACGCCTCGAACCGACCCGTACTCAAACAGTTGGTGGAATGAGGCACGGTGGGAAAATGACGCTGTTGATAATAGATTTTTAACATTTCAATCTGTAGCCTTGATATAGGCAATGATAATCAGGAGTCTCATAGTGATGCACGTACTACATCGTATGTAGTACTATTTTAAGTTACTATCGTATATATGCAGGCCTTTGGCGTAAATAGGGTGTGGCCAGGGGAGCTGCTACCTCCAGATTAATCCATTCCGGATTAAAATCCGAAGATTCATGAGAGTAGTATCTTTGGAGTACAAAAACTCAACATCGACATGGTCATGGCCCCCCTAGATCTATGACCTAGTTACGCTTATGATACAGGCCCGTGCACATAAAAGAGGACAAGGGAGGGGTTTTTCATCGACAATGGGAAGGGTTTCACTTCCAAAACCCCCCTTTTGTGCAAGGGCTTGTATATATGTACGGCGGAGCGATAATTTTTATCGTATATGGTTTTAATTTTTGAACTTATTGCGATGTATTTAATAAAGTCGTATAATGATACAAATTAACATCGAAGTGATATTCTGATGCTTTATTGTGATGAACATAACTTATTCGCATAAGCGTGCGAACAAACTCGCAAAAGGTCAAATGAATTCACATAATTGCGTACTACGATGATCATACGACTGCACTTCGTACTTAACTTATTATGGATTTTTTTTTTTCAAAAGTTCTTTGTAAAATTCCTTTAGAGATTTCGTTAAAAAAATTCCTGAGGATTCCGTAACGAATCCCTTCATGGAGTCATGAACTCATTCGGAAATTTGCTCCAGAAAATGTTTTGGAAATGCAATAGGGATGCCTTCAGAAATTCCACTAGATTTTCTAGCAAATTTTTCACAAAAAAAATTCTTCGAGAAAATCTTGCATTAGTTTGTGAGAAAATCTTGCATTAGTTTGTTTGTCAAAATTCCTCCTTGAATTTCTTCAGAAATTTGTCAAGACATTGTTCCAAACATTCCATTTCTTTCAAAAATATGGTGGGCTATTTTTAAGATAATTTTTCAATTTTTGTTTTGCTTCAGAAAATCTTACAACAATTCTTTTAGACTTTGAAATTTCTTCAAGAATATCTCCTGAAATTCATCTCAGAAATTATTTCAATAACTTTTTCCAAGATTTCTTTGAAATTTTTGCTCAGAGATTGTTTTAAAAATTTCTACAAGGCTTCGTTCAGACTAGATATGCATTCCTCTAAGACAGAGGTTTCCAAACTTTTTGCTATCGCGGCGCCTTTTGACATTTCCAAAAATGTCACGGCGCACCAAAGTTATTAACAAAGTTTTTTTTTTGTTAATTTTTAGCAACTTTTAGTGAAATCCAAAATCCTTAAGACACATTCTACGGGCCCCGTATCATCAATACTCAATTTTCAAAGTTTAAATTTGGCATATTTGACATTTTTATAATATTCTACACTACTCTTGTCGTCCAAAAATATATTCTACATGATATTAATGTGACAAAACATATTTATTGAACAACGGTTAAGATTAACAATAAAATCGTGATTCTAAGGCATTTAGACACACTATTCATCAAAGCTGCCGTATTTTAAACACCAACGCACTGATTTTTCAAAAATCTCCAATGATGAACAGATAAATGTATGTAGATTGTTCAGCATACAAAGAATTTTAATTGTAATACTTTACAACTATGAGGTATGGTTGGTTAAAGTATAGGTTTTTAAAGCGTTGTAACGTCACGGAAAATCAACCTTTATGAAATTTATTCAAATTCGGAACAAGTTTCAAATTTGAAATTTTGTACTCCAGAATATCTTTCAAATGAGATTAAAACAAAGGAAATCGGTTCACTGACGCCTTAGTTTCACCTGGATGAAGTTTGCGTTGTAACGTCACGAAAAAAACTTCTGTGGAAAAGACCAAATTTCTCTGGCTTGGACGACTTCTGCAGTGGACAAAGGTAGTTCTATATTCCAAACCAATTTCTTTCTCGTTGTGTATGAGCCCTTTTTCAAGGTATTCATATTCATTCATAAATTTCGTACCACTAAGTCCCTTTCATAAACTACGAAGACTCTTGAGACCCGAGGGATTTGATGTTTGGCCAACATCTTTGATCTATATAAATTCCAAAAATGGTTTAAATTGTAATTGTACTGCGATCTTGTAAAAATGACACTCAAACCGATCATTTATATGATATCAGAGCCAAACAGACGAAACACTGACAAAATTACCATCTCGTATATCTCAGGGTATTGATAACTTCGAGAGTTGGTGTTTTCAGCAAAGTTGTTAGATTACAGTTGATGGATAGTATGGTTTAAAGTTCCACAAAAAAGCGGCGCTAGAGAACTTACAAATTTCAAATTTCATGTATCTCAGGCCCCCATTACTTGGAAAGATGGTTTCTTCAGCAAAATTTAGTGAGTCAAGGACTTGCAGTGGATTTACCATTTGATGCGAGATTTCGCCACTAGAAGACGCTAGTTTCCATTTTGCAAAAGCTGGCAAACTATTAGATTTTTTTAAAAAGTATTTTACAAGCTGGAATTTTTTTCACTTTGGACATATTCTATTCGAATCAAATGATAATTAAAGACCAACATATTTTTCATAAATGTTCAAAAATTGATTTGATTTGTTTCACTTGGTCCCAAGATACAAAAGTTAATAAAACGACAGTCAAAAAGATGTATTCTGCTTGAAGTACTGCATCTTCGTGTAGAGCTAGCCAATCAAGTCCAAATTTGTAGCATTTACAGATAACAAGATGAGAAACTATCAGTCAAAATTTGAAAATTTTAAGAGTTACGGCTAGTTGAATGTTTTCAAGATAAATAATAAAATTGGTATGCTTTTGTAAATGTAAATGTAATATTAAACTGAAAGTTCTTGATCCACCAAACAACTCTACCGAAGCAACAATATTTCTAATTATTCAGGATCCTGAGATAAACGAAACTAAAAATGTGTATACCTTCTACCGCCTCCTAGTGGAAGGATTTGAAATCATACGGCCCATCAATTTAAAGCCATCACCAGCCAAACAACTTTGTCGAGGACACCAACTGTCTAAATAATAAGGTTACGTCTGTCTTTGATATCACAAGAATCACCGACTCATATATCTCAGGACCCTGATTACTTAGAGAGTTATTTTTAAGTATCTTCAGTTTAAAAGTCGTTTGGTTTAAGGTTATACTTGCCTAGTGGTAGTTGAAATTTTGGAAAACCATGCACATTATATTTATTTATAAAAGAAGAGTTTAAACTTTTTAAAAAGTGCCCAAAAATTTACAAATTTTGACTGCTAGTTTCTCAATTAGTCAAAACTTTTTGAGAAATCATTTGCAAACTATTACAAACTTTTATTTAGCATCAACCAGTGGCGAAATCTCACGTCAAATGGTAAATTAGCTGTAAGTCTTTGATTTATCATACAACTTTTCCGAAGACACCAACTCTCTAAGTAAGGTACACCGGGGCAAGTTGAAACAGGTGGGGCAAAATGAAACGTTTTCAATACATTTCATGTTAACCAGCTGTTTCATCTTGCCCCGGTGTACCTTAATTAAGATTTTTTATCACTGTTAGGTCTATTTGTCTCTGAGATCACAGAAGTTGTTCTTAGGGACTCCTAAGCGGTATGCAGATCCTCTGGTATGCTTTTGATTCAATAAATTCTCTCAAACAAATTATAGCATTTTCACTTGAATAGACGACATTGCATAGATTATTGAAGAAATGTTTATCTCGTCGGCGTGATGAGTTATATGCTGAAAAATCTAAATATCTGGCGGTGTGAAGTAATGGATCTCAGCGCGCTAGTCTTTGGGACAAAACTAGAAGAATATGGGTGGTCAGGGCCGGATTTAAGGGGGGGCCAGGGGGGCCATGGCCCCGGGCCCCCACATTTCAGGGGCCCCCACAAAGTGTTACTTCAAATGGGAACCGAAAAAAAGTGTTAAATAGAAACATCTTGATTTAATTTTTATCACAAGTACTTCTACTCTCAAGATGTGTGTGAAATATTGTGCTTCAATTTTGAAAGAAGCAGATATCTACCTTTTAATAAAATTTCAATCTTTTCCAGTAAGTTTTTAAAAATTTTTAAGGTTTGCATTGATCACTCTTGTGAATTGCACAAGTTATTTTAACGAAAATACATGTGAAAATCTTAACCTGAATTCTGGATGAAATCTTGAACGGTATGGATTAGAGAGTCGAAAAGTTTCTGCTGAAAATTCGTGTTTTTTTTGTCGAAAATTACTGGTGTTATTTTTAAAAATTTCCTACATAGTTTTTTGAAGATTTACATGTGTTTCTATCAGAATAAAGAAAACATTTTTGAATTGTAGAGTTTGATTTCGCTTACCAAACTTATAAATTATTCAAATTGAACCCCAGAATTGTTGAAAAATTTCTTTGAAGGAATAAGCAAAAATCGGATTTAGGTGAAGATCTGCTCCGATTTTCTTCAATATGATTAAATCCACGACGAATTTTTCTTCCTGGCTTGAATGTGTAATTTAAGGCGAACTCTTAACAAATTCATAGGTTTCTTATGAAAATTGCACTAGATATTTGTGGAGAAATTATTGAAAAATCATGAAATATTTCAAGTTTTCCAAACAATTTTTGTTTAAATTGGCAAAAAATTCCTCCGCCAAAGAATATTATGAAATTTTATTTATAGTTCTATTGAAAGTAATACAAAAATTCCATCAGGAATTCATTATGGATTTCCGATTAAATTTCTTCAGCAGCTTTTAGTAGAATTTCCGTTAAAACAATCACTATGGATTTTTTGCCTCTTGAAGTTTCACAAGGAGTTCTTAACAAATATTCTGCGCGTTCATCAGAAACTCCTCTCGAAGTCGCGTTAGGAATGTTTATGCTTAAGTTCCACTAAAAAATAAACCTGGTAATCGGTCAGCAACTCTGTAGATTTCATCAATGATTCCAAAAGAAATTCTATTTGGAGGTTTTGCAATAACGGCCCAAAGATAGCGCTATAAATTTTATCTCAAATTTATCGAAAATGTCTCCTATAAAATCTTTTTTTTTTAATTTCTTTAAGGACTTTCTCATGAATTTCGACTTGATCAATGGAATCTTATACTATGAACACTCTCGGATAAAGCGTTATTTACTTGATAATTTTTTTTACAATCGTCTTCAGACTAGATTTTCATAACTGGATGCTTAATTTATAGCGGATGCCTTTTTTCTAGTTACGCTTATTACGCTAGATTTCAATAACAACCCTAATTTTTGGAAAAATATTTTGTATGTTTTCTGGCTTTTTCTACAATAAAAAAAAAATATCCTGTAAAAAGAGGGCCCCCACAACACTGTGGCCCCGGGCCCCCACATTTGTAAATCCGGCCCTGTGGGTGGTACTAAACCGAAGATGGGTGCCGGTGTCATTAACCTTCATGTAGGAATATTCATACTACTGATAGCAATAACTTGGCCCTCCGAGCCATTTATCACAAAACGGATTTTCAATAGAATAAAGTTTTCCGTGAAGCAGTGAAGATAATGCAATAATATAATTACAAATTCAGGCAAATTTTTCTAATTCAGGCAAATTAAATAATTATTCTGGTTCTAACATGATGGGCATTTTCGTGACGTTACAACGCGAGTAGAACCCAGTCTGAAACTGAACGGGCGTTGTAACGTCACGAAATGTAAAAGTCGATTATCCAAAAACAAATCCAAAATTTATATGTTTTATTTCATTGAATTGAAGAACCAACCAATAAATTTCAATGGTAGAAAAAAATTAGAATATCATAAAAATCCGAGCAGATGTTTTAAGATGTTGGTTTCGCGGTAGAGAGGGTCGGATTCTAGCGCGTTGTAACGTCACGCTACAAATACGCATTTTAAACACGTTTTTCTAATGCAAACTAAATGTTCAATAGGTCAAATATATCAGAAATTTTACAAGGAATCCGATTATGAAAAAATATTTTGAGGTTTACAATCTTTTTCATGAGTTATAGTGAAAAATCTGTCTACGAATGCGTCAAAACGTTGTAACGTCACGGTAGAATGTGTCTTAAACACTTTTAATATCATGTTTTCGGTATTCAAAATTTGGAAAAATAACTTGTTTTAAGGTGAATTTAGGACGAAGCCACAACTTGAATTTTCAAAAGCACAAATCGGATGAACCAAATATCGCAAAGCGCTTAAAAGTTGATCGGTTGATCAGGCGCTGGTGGTGACCAATCAATCAACTTTTCAGTGCAATCCGTCATTTACAGGGGATAGACAAAATGATCGAGACAAGCAAAATTTTCACTTTTCAAAAAATGTTCAACTAGCTGTAACTTTTCGAAAAGTGCATCAAATATTCTCAAATTTTCACTATGCGTGCATCAACTAGATGTGTATCAGTGGTCAAAAATTAGAGAAGATCGGGCCATTCTCCACAAAGTTATAAAGTTTTTTGAAAAATGTAAATTTATCCGATAGCCAACTTTGAGCTGTTATATCTCCGGATTCAATGAACCGATTGAAATGAAATTTTGACCATTTATGACTTATATAATGAACTCTGGAAAACATTTGACTGATGAAACAGTCCGGTTTAAAAATGTTAAAGCTAGCTTTTCACACAGCCAGATTGCCAAAACCTGCATGCCACTAAGCTGTTGTGACCTTGTAATTGTTCTGAAAAGAACGTAAATAATGTTCCTGAAATTAAAACTTTGGACAAGTTATAGTAAAATCAAAAGCTAAGCTGAAGCTTAAGAAGTCCAAAAACAATTTCAAAAACTTGAAATTAAAAAAATTGAAAATTTGGTTTCAATTGATATGTTGAAAGGATACCAGAAATCCTATGGAACAATCGAGGACTCAGGAAAGGTTAAAAAAAATGTGAGCGACACTAGTTTTACTATTAAAAAAATTAATGGTGTTCCGCAATGCAAATGAAGAGTTTGTTTTTTTTTTGTTTCGTCACAAAAGCCAAAATTCTGCGGCGCACCTGTGAAAGATTCGCGGCGCACCAGGGCGCCGCGGCGCACAGTTTGGGAAGCACTGCTCTAAGAGTTTTAAAAAGTAATATTTTGTAAAACCTTGCATGCATTTCAGAAACTCCTGCACAAAGCTACTCAAAACTTTCTCTTAGTGTCAACAAATTCTCTAGATTCCTTCAGAAATTTTTCAGTAATTTTTTTCAGCAAATTTATTCAGAAATGCCTTCATGGATCCTTCTAGAAATTCGCCTAATAACATGCTTACTGTGGTGAAGACGGTAAGATTTAATGGATAAGAAATTTCTCAAGGAATCCAGAAATTTCCCAGAAATTCCTCCAAGGATTTTTCAAAAGGTATTCCAAGGACTCATTTGTAAATTTTCTTCAGGGATGGCTTTTAGTTCAAATATTATTCTTGCGCACCCCCGATATTTACTTTTTCCGACGATTCTTTCGAGAATATTCCAGGTATTCCTTTCAAATTTAAATTTCTTTAGAGGTTCCTTCAAAAAAAATCTAGACATTCAGAAAGCCTGGCATGTGTTGTTTTAAAAATTCTTTTGGAGATTTAATCAGAAGGGGACATTTTTATTATCGTGCGAATTGGGCCGAAGGGTCTCAGATTTTCATAAACCTTTTTCCACAGGCAGGGCTCATGAACATATGAATAAAAAAATGATAAAAATTCAGGGTCGCCTATTTTCCAAAAAAACTCAGGTAACATATTTTTGTTTTCCCCTGACACTACTTACCTACTTTTAAAAATTACTCAAGAGCGACGCACCGCACAAACAAAGTGGAGCCTCGTGGCCGTGCAGTTAGTGTCACCAAATGCGTTAACGTACCATGCCATGGGGTTGAGGGTACGATTCCCGCTCCGAGTGATGAAACATTTCGCAAGAAATGTTTCTTCCTTGTATCCACTGGTGCTTGTAATGTGTGTGGTGTCCGTTGTCTATCGTTCATCCTGTACAGCCTCTGGCTGAAGACGGTGTGTGTGTCTTTTTAAGAAAATGTAAGCAAAATTTCTCAGAAATATATAAAAATATCATCTGGAATAAGTTTTCCACAAAGCAAGCCCAGCACAAGGAGAGGGTTTTGGGTGTTAAACTCCCCCATTACCGATGCTTCATACACTAAACGCCCCTCCGCCTTTTGCCGAAATTGGGAAAATCCCTTCCCTTGGAGCCCCTTCTGTGTACGCGCCTGCCACAAAGTTTTCCACAGTTGAGAAAATTCGTAAAGAAAAGCCCGAAAAACTATTCCGGAACGCGTGGAAAAAATTTCAAACAAATATTTTTGGTTAGGTAATTTTATAAGTTTTAATCTCTGAAATTTATGGAGTGCACTTTTTTTCGTTTTTAAGTTGTGGAAAAAAATCATAACTCAAAGATGAAGCATCGTAGAAACAAAGTAGAAAAAGTTTTTCTTAAATTTTTCCACCGTTGAGAAAATTCATAAAGAAAAGTCAGAAAAGGTGTACCCAAAATCGCGGAAAATTTTCAAAAAAAAAAAATTTGAGAACGTAATTACATAAGAAATTTTTGGATTGCACTTTTTTTCATTACAGAGTTATGACCAATTTTGTGAAAAATGATCACATATAAGGTCACAAGGTGAAAAATGACCATATATAAGGTCATTTAAGGAACATATATAAGGTCATTCTCCAAATTGGCCATAACTCAGGAACGAAAAATAAGTGCATTCCAAAACTTTCAGCGAGAAAATTTGATTTCATTTTTTCAAAAAAATTCAGTTATGATTTTTCAAAGAAAAGGCTTAAATAGCATATTTGGAAATTTTTCACAAAATTGGCCATAACTCAAAAAAAGTGCATTCTAAAAATTTCAGCGATTAAAGCTTATTAAATTACCTTCCCAGAAATATTATTTTGAAAACTTTCCACAAGTTCGGGCATAGTTTTGCGGCTTTTTTTAACAAATTTTCACAAATGTGGAAAACTTTTTCCAGTTCATATATTTTTTTGGATTCCTGAGAAAATTTGCCTTTGTTTTATTAAAAAAAAAATTCTACGGTGATTCATTCTTGAGTTCTGATTTTTTAAAGCAAGTAGGGTCAGGGGAAAACAAAACAATTGCATCTGAGTTTTCCGGGAAAATAGGCGACCCAGTTTTTATCATTATTTTTTATTTATATGTCCATGAGCCCCGCCTGTCTAAAAAGTTTCATGAAAATCTGAGACCCTTCGGCCCAACCTCCAACCCCAGCATCCCCCCCCCCCCCTCCCCAAAGTTTTTTCGATGACTCCTCAACAAAAAACAGGCTTAACTGACTACACTAGTCAGCTGATATGTCTGAAATAAATGAAAAAACTCAAATTTGAAAGACACAGTATGTGTTCAATTGTTACATTGAGAGATAAATTTATAAATACCACTTTTTTGGTGCGATTCGAACCTACAATTTGGGTCCGCAAGTCTAGCGCTTCAGCCAATTAAGCCACAGAACAAGTGACGCACCATCCGGTGAAGAAGCATGCGGCCTTAGGGCATCGAATCTCATCACATAAACAATCCGCTTGCGCTCAACATTTCGATGGCATAACCGCAAAGATGACATCTAAGCCGAAAAAGAGATAAAATTTGTGAAAGACAGACAGAGAACCTAGTTTGATTACAATTTGTTCTGCTGCTTAGTTGTTTAAAGTGCCGAACTAACGATACGGAGTCGTGGGTTTGAATCCCAACTAAAGAAGTGGTAATTTTATCACAAATTTATTTCTCAATTTGGCAATTTAAAAAACGAGTTTTTTTCGTCTACGTCATTAAGAAAACCTGCCATAGTTTTTTCTCTTCGGATTCCCTTCAACAAAACCTTAATAAACTTCTCCACAATCTTTTTCAGTAAAACTTTTATAAATGCCTTCCAACACTGCTGATTTTATAAAAATAAATGAAGGAATTTCTAAAGTACTCATTATACTTTAGAAATTCTTTCAGTTTTTTTTTATTAAATTATTCAAGAATATTACTTTCTAAAAGAGAGTCTGCCAAGGATTTGTTTCGGAAATGTAGCATTTTTTGCCGATTTTTGGCACCCCTCCTCCCTTGTTGCATATTTTCCCGTACATGGTGCATAGCAAAATCACAGACTCCCCCATTCCTCCTAAAATGGTACGTCATTTATGGATGGTACCATACAGGTTTCCCCAGACTTTCTTCCAAGGATTCCATCTTCTGAATTTTTCTCAGCGATTCCTCCACAGCATCTTGCTTGATTTCTCTCAGTGATTTCTCCACATTTCTCCAGAAATTCGTACGAATATTTCTTAAGTATTTCCAACGGATAATACACTATGTGGCACGGGAAAGGTTGGGCAATTTGCACAACACAGATCCCTTTGAGATCACAAGCCTCTGCTAACTCCTATCCCTACCTCAGCATGGCACCGACCGGGCTGCGAGCAACCTCAGAGAAGATTGATTAACCAACCACGGTGGGAGCTATGGTTGTAGGCTGACAGGGATGGGAGGGTATACTTCTGCTAACCTGAGCACCAGTTCTCCGGGGGGAGCGACTCACAACAGCGTCTGATCCTCATGTTAGGGGCGGCTGATCAACGTTCGAGTGCCAGGAAAGGACTCCAAGCTCAACTGTGCACTATGGTCCTCCTGAAAGTAGGGGGTTGGTGTCAAGCCTAACGAGCCACCCACACAAAAAACATTATAACGGAAAATCATCAACGGTACAATACAAACCGAGGCCAACGGCAACGCCCACAGTGAATAAAAAGAATGCCGTGTATACCAGGTCCCAACGCATCACCCGTTCATCGACTTCAAAGCGACATACGACAGTATGGACCGCACTAAGCTATGGAAAACCATGTACGAAAACGGCTTTCCTGGAAAGCCGACTAGACTGATTACAGCAATGATGGACGGTGTGCAAATCTGCGTAAGGGTTTCGGGTGAACTATCCAGTTCATTCGAATCTCGCCAGGGACTAAGGCAAGGTGACGGACTCTCATGCGTACTCTTCAACATCGCTCTGGAAAGTGTGATGCGACGAGCCGGGCTCAACAGCCGAGGAACGATTTTCACAAAATCCGGTCAATTTGTGTACTTTGCGGACGACATGAACATTATTGCCAGAACATTTGGAACGGTGGCAGAACAGTACAACCGCTTAAAACGCGAAGCAGCAAAGGTCGAAATGTTGGTGAATGCATCCATAACAAAGTACATGCCAGTAGGCGGAACCGAACACGACCGGGTCCGTTTGGGTAGTAATGTGACGATACACGGGGATACCTTCGAGGTGGTCGAGAAATTCGTCTACCTCGGATCCTTAATGACGGCTGACAGCAATGCTAGCCGTAAAATACGAAGGCGCATCATCAGGAGAAGTCGTGCCTACTACGGGTTCCAGAAGAAGCTGCGGTCTACCAAGATCCACCCACGCACCAAGGGCACCATGTACAAAACGCTGATAAGACCGGTGTTCCTCTACGGACACGATACAAGGACCATGCTCGAGGAGAACTTGCAAGCATTCGGCGTTTTCGCGCGCTAAGGACGAAGAAATTCCTTCAGGATCCTTCCAGAGACTTTTCCTTATCATGTACAAGCATTATGATGGAATTGACAAAACTATAAGATCGATTGCATGCTGTTTCTACACAAAATGCACTGGAGAGAAATGAATTTACCTGTTCAGATGTCTACAGGAATTATTATCACTTTATTTCCCACAGTGCGAACAGCGTAGCCCACAGTTATGCACTGTAATCGTTCCCCAGTTTTGTGCCTAGGAACCACGGTCCACGACCACCTCACCGCGACGGTGGCGCGATGACGAGACGGGTTGGTGGCGGATGAAATGGCAAACGTGTGGCGTCGAATTAATGTGGCTCTTATCAAGCTTTGTCATCGTCTATCCCGGAAAGGTCTATGGAAGTTAATATTGTGTAGGGGAAAGAGGGACATAAAGCCCCGGCTAAGCATATGTGGTCATAAACCTCAAATGGTGCTTATTTTAAGGTCGTATTCTGTCTTGGAGAGCAGTTTACTCCTTTACCTAAGAGACTTCAACTTTTGGCCAGCGTGCCCACAAAATTTCCCATTCAAATAAACCATTCAAAAAAGTTTTACTTTCTAGATGCCGGAAAACTGCAGGAGGCAAAACGACTTTTTGGGCGAGACAAAACGCCCGCTGGCATTTCCCGCTTTGACTTGTTGTGAAATACCAAGGGGCTCCATCGAACTCTTCCCAGCAGCAAATGAAGGAGTAGGAGGCGCGTGGTAGTTTAATGGGTTGCTTCCATATAATCAGCGCGCAATGTCTTAATTTCTGTGCGCTGCAAATTAGGCAATCTTTCGAAATGTAGAAAATCGTCGTTTTTCACGCTTTTTTTCGACAACAGTAGCCGTTCTTGGGCTTAACCTGCTCAGTTTGAGTTCTGGTTTGCTTGTATCTAACGAAGACCTCCACTATATGATGAAATCGCGTAAAGGCGTTTTGCCCCCCGGGGGGCGTTATGCCCGCAGTTCCCCTGTGGGTACGGCCCGCGTTGAGAGAGACGGGTGACCTCGAACGGCTAGCTAATGTTGATTATGACCAGGATACCATCATCGTTGTACTTTGGAAGATGACTTGCGATAAAAGTGAGGTGAAATAAGTTTAACTGCCTGTTAATAAGATGTGGCTGGAAAGGACTTCTACTGAGAGATTATCCTGAACACATAATGCATATTGATCAATGTCAATTAAGGAAGCAGTTACAACAAGGTGCCAGCGGTTTTTTTTTAGACAAATTGAAAGTGTTTACTGAGAACATGGATAAAACTGAGATAGTACGTAAAATATACTTATTTGACAAGCAAAATGATTAAATCTCCTCCAGTTATCTAGAACCACCCGGGAAAAGTTCACCCTCGTCCCAAAAAGTTATACCCGCTGTTATACCCAAAACAACGGTCCCCAATAAACGAACAACATCGCCCAATTTCGCAGCAAACGACCCGAAACTGTCAATGGGTCAATTTGGCGCCTCAAAGCCTTCCCAACATTATAAGCAATTTTTCTCCCCGTCAGCAATTAGACCCCCCTTTACGCCCACAACCGACGTGGCGACGGACGACCGTATCCCGCAACGCATCTGGTCGTACAACCCATTACGCAATCGATCGATTGTGTATCCCGCGCAAAACACATTCCTCTGCTCTGCTCCCATTAGTGGCCGGCCCGCGAAAGTGGGGCTTACTGGAAGTACGCGCCATTCTATTCAATTTCCACCCCTTCTCGCCCTATTCAGTAGTGGTGCGGGTGATTGACGTCCCGAACAGGAGCATTTTCCAAATGTGAACTATTTTGGTTAATTTTAAGGATAATTAATCAACAATTGTAAGCCACAATCCTCGGTTTGTGACTCAGCTCCTGACCCAGTGGCCCATCCAGCGCTATCTTTTTGTGTCAACCGGATCAGTAGCGAACACCAATTTTGCAGGGTTGTTGCCAGGAATTCTGTGCCACCTTCTGGATCTGAACAGGGAGGTCCAGGTAGTGTGGGCTTATGGACTATCTTGTATCTCCTACACAAGTAAAAGCCAAGACACATCTCGCCAAGTCTTTGTAAGCATTTTGATTCCGATAATCCAATCATCAACTTAGAAAAACCCTAAACTTGAAGCAGCTTCCAATAGATAATTTTTCTCCAAAGTTCCTAGAAATTAAGTAAAAAGCGTGCCGGGGCCAGTGGCATAGTGGTCACACGTTCACTTTATAAGTGGATTGTCATGGGTTCGATCCCAGGCCCGGCACTTGCAATTCCTTGTCAGCAATAAAGTAAAAAGCCCTTTCATAAAACCTTCCGACGCTGCTGGATTGCTTAAGAAAATCCTCCAGGAATTCCTTTTCGAAAGTCTTCCAGGGATTTCTCTTGCATGAGAACAACTTCAATTGATTACTTCAGAAATTCCTCTTATATTTCCCCCAGATTTCCTCATGAGAATCTACCAAAATATAAACCGTCATTTTCTCTAGGAAAGCATCCATGAGTTTCCTCGAAAATTCCTCCATGTATTCTTTCAGAAATCCGTGCAAGAGTTCTTCAGAAAATCATCCATGGATTGATCCTTTAGTAAATGCTTTCAGCGATTCCTTCTGAAAATTTAAAGTTTAGAAATCCTCCAGAAATTTCACCTAGGAAATTTCCAATGTACTTTCCAACGTAGAAAATTTTCCATGTGTTCCTTCAGAAATTCTTCCAGGAATTCTATTAGGAGTTACCCTGGAGATTCCTTCAGAAACTCTTTATAAGATTCCTTCTTAAATTTGTCTAAGGTTTCCTTTAAAAATATTCTATGCATTTCTTCCGCAATTGTCCCAGGAATTCCTTCAAAAACTACTACAGGAGTTAAGTATTATTATCTATCAAGGTTTCTTCCAGAAGATCTTCTGAAGATTCTCTTAAAAATTTTTCCGGGGCTTCCTTCAGATATTCCCTCGAGAATTTGTCAAGATTTTTTCCAAGAATTCCTTTTTGAGTTTTCCAGGGACTCTTCTGCAAATCCGCCTTTGCTGAATGCTGGATTTTCTTGATGAATTTCTGAAAATGATCCTGGACACATTCCTGTGGGAATTTTCAATGAAATCCCAACACCAATTCCTGAACAAATCTGTGGTTGGCTTGTTGTAGATATATCTGCACTTATCTCTATAGCAAGCTCTGGAAGATTTTCTGAAAAAAAAAAACACTGGAAGAATATATGAAATAAATCAGTAGAGTTTCATGATGCACGCCGGAGTTCTACCAGAGATTCCTACAGGACTTTATCTATATATTCTGCAGCATTTCCCCTAAGGATAACTCTCTGAATTTTTCCATGGATTCCTTAAGGTATTGATTCAGATATATTTCGTATTAATTTCTACAGGAATTCCTTTAGAGATATCTAAAGAGTTTTTTCTAGGGATCTTTACAAAAGCCTATCTAGTTGTTTCTTCAGATTATAATTGAGGATTTTTAAATAATTTCCCTAAAAAATTTTTAATATACTTTTCAAGGAATCCTACTAAGAGTTTTCCGCAGGGTTTCTCCAGGCAGTTCTTCGGAAATTCTTCCTTGGAATCCTCCAAGCATATCCCAGGAATGTCTTCAGATGTTCAACATTTAATTTTTTTCAGATCTTCTACTAGAGGTTCATTCAAGAGTACTTCCTGAAATTTCCACAGGAATTTTTTTTTTCAGAGATTATTCCAGAAATGCTTGGTAAAATTGCTTCTGGAATGCCTTACAGTGTTTCTTTAAAAATATCTCCAAAGACTTCTTCAAAATTTCAGAGATTTCTTCGTTAAATGTTCCATGGCATTTTTCAGAAATCATTCTTAAATGTTCTCAAACAATCGTACAGTGTTTGGTTAATAAATTCTTCCAAGTGTTCCATCTAGAACTCATTGAGAAATTTCTTCAGGGATTTCTGCTGAATGCTTTACAAGGATTATATTTAAAAATGGCTTCTACGGTTCAGAGATTCCTCTTCGATTTGCTCAAGATACTTGCCAGGTTTTTTTTAAGTTCTTCCAGAAATTGCACAAACAATTACTAAAAAAATTTTTGAAAGAATTCCTTAAAGAATTTCTGGAGAAATCCTTGAACAATTGTCTGAAGGAATGCTTTCAAAAAACATCTGGTAAGTTTTTCAAGAAAAGAAAAACTAATTTTCTAGACAAAAAACCTGAAGCAGTTTCTGAAGTTTTTATTCAATTTTATCAATTACTGAGTGACTGCCTGAAAAGCTCCTTAAGATCCCTAAAAAAATCATGAGAAATTTCTGGAGGAACTGTGAAATAATTATAAAAATATCTTCAGAAATTTTTGGAGAGATTTCCGGAGAAGTCTGTACAGGAATTTCTGAAGAATTTATTTAAAATGTCTGCAGAAATTCAAGCTGCAGTCACGGAAAAAACTGCTAGGAAATTTTCAAGAAATCACTCCATAAATGTCCAATGACTTTCTGAACTAATCTTTAGTTGTGCTCCTAGAGATACCTCTGAATCTTTTAAGAATTTCCTATAGAATCTATGGATGGAGCAGCATACAAAAAATCTTTAAGGCGAAACTGGAAGCATTTCCTTTTTTTGGAATAAAAGGAATATTTTCAAAATCGGTTTACGTTCATATGTAGAGTATGGATCTTAAAAAAAATCCAAAATCAAAAAAATGAGAAAATGCTTCTAGTTTCGCCTTAAGGGAGAAATTTCCGGAAGAAATTCCTGCCAGAACTGGAAAACCCTCTGCGGTGATGTTAAAATTAATCCTTAATCCATGGTGGAATGAAATTTGAGGTGAACCCCTTCCTGGAGGCACTTCCACATGAATCTCACAATAGAATCCTTAAATATATGGAGCAATACATGAAGGAATCGACCAGAAGAAATTTCAACAATAATTTCTGAGAACTGAGAATTTTTTTTTCTAGAGAGAACCCTAGAGGAATTTCTAAAAAAGTATCAACATTTTCACTTTTTGAGAAAATCTTTAGAGAAATTCCTGGAAAAATTCCCTGGAAGAATTTCCCGAAAAGTTTCAAGAAGAATTCTTGAAGATAGGGAATCGCGCCACTTGGGCGGTGGTTCTATATTCGTCTGTTTTCCATTATAACTCAGTCAAATTTGAACCAATTGGCACAACTTTTGGAATGTGGTGAGATAGGTATAGTATCTACCCGAGTACAACATTTCAAGTTAATTGGTTCAAAATTGACTAATTTATAGTGGCAAACAGACGAATATAGAACCACCGCCCAAGTGGCGCGATACCCTACTCCAATAAAAATCTCGTGGAGGAAAACCCGATAATATTTCTGGAGAAATTCCTCCAGGAAACTTCAACATTCCAGAATAGTTTTCGGATGAATGTTCTGAAGAATTCTTATTGAACACTTGCCGAAAAAGAATACCAACAAGGAGTTTCCCAAAAATAATTCTCAATAAGGTGCAATTCTGACGACCTTTCCAAGAGGATGTACCAATACAGAGGGCGCCTAAATTAAGAAACTTTTAGTATATCCGACTTTGATTTTACCATGACAGCACTGGGCGAATTTTTACCTCAACAACGTGTACTGTGTGTGGCAATATCCGATTTTGCAGAATAGTTGTGTCATGTTCTATAAGAATCCCTATTAACATGGGACAACTATGCAGCACACGACAATCAAGGTTTCCCTAATTCTGGCCCTATAATTTCAATGTAAGCAAATTGAAAACCATTTCTTCAAATTCTGTGCCATTATTGAGGAAAAATGAGTTTACCGCGTCGGGTGAAACGCAAAGCCCAGCTCTTACAGTTCGATGCAGGGATGCCAGATGTACAGGTTTTTCTGTATTATACAGATTTTTTACCTTCTAAACAGACAGAATACAGAGTTCAAAAAAATACAGATTTTTGAAATGTGATACCAATTTCTCCAGAAAGCTTCAAATTTGAATTTGTTTTCAATTACTTCAATGAAAACTTTATAAATTGCTGCCTCAATTTAAAAAAAAATATGAAATGTACATTTTTACACATGTCTTAGAAAAATAAATACCAACAAAAGTTAAAACCTGTCAAAAAGTGGTACTCTTTTAAATTTCTCTTGAAATCTAGGACTCTCGGTGTCTACTATGCCCTCAAATACGGTGATACAGAAAAATCTGTATTGATACAGATTTTTAGTAAAATAATCTTGCATCTCTGGTTCGATGTGACTTTGGAATGAGTAATAATGGGCAATGAATAGTTAGAAGTGAGCAACTGTTAGTGAAGAGATAGAAGTGAGAAGTGAGCAGTGAAGAGTAAAGAGTTAGTAAAAGAAGTGAGCAACGATTACTGAGTATTGAGCAGATAAGGGTGTGGATTGAGAAGTAAACAGTGTAGATTGGATAGTGAGAAGAGAAAAGTGAAAAATTAAAAATAAGGAATAAGCAGTGAAATATAAGGAGTGAGAAGATGGGCAGTGGAAATTGATCGGTATGGAATGGACAGTAAGGAGTGTTGAGGGCCCATTTAGCCACAGCGGTAAAAACATGAGTGTTCAGCATGACCATGCTGAGGGTGACGGATTCGATTCCCGGTTAATAAAGAAAATTTCTATGACCTCCTTGAGTAAAAACAGTGAACAGTGAAAAGTGAGTAGTGAGGAGTGAGAAGTGAACAGGGAAAAGTGGGAAGAGAGTAATGATGAGTTAGCAGTGAAGATTGAGAAGTGAACTGTAAGGAATGAACAGTTGAAAGAGAATAGTGAGAAGTTTTGTAAAGTGAGGAGTGAGAAGTGAGGAATGGAGAGTTAGAAGTTAAGAGTGAGGGGTTAGGAGTAAGTGTGAAGCACGCAGGATGAGCATTGAAAAGAGAGGGAGGGAGTGTATTAAAAAGAGAGGAGGGAGATTTACATATGTTTTTTTACAGTCAACAATGAGGTAGAGTGTTCGGAAAGATTCGTGGCTACAGGAGAATAAAGCAGCCATACGAAATCCTATCCTCTAACTAACAGGTAGCTTGGTAACATTTGTTTTCGCCACAAATCAATGCCGCGAGTATCTATAGCATTAGACCAGATTTTAAGAAGTTTAATGTTTCGGAACATGGGGCACCTATGCTGCACACAGTAGTGCATAACACGTAAACTTTCTTCAAAGACTGTTACTGTTTATTTTATTATCCTGTTTCGTTCGGGTCTTACTCGCCACACTATTCTCATTGACCGGTGCTCTTTTTCCCGGAATAGTTTCGCTGACAGGTTCAATTTTCTCGCTGTTTAACATCTCGGTGGTTCTTCCAATTACTATAGAGGCACGTGGGTACGGGTGGGCGATCATTGCAGCGGCCAGAGTGCCCACACTTAAAGACGTGACCCAAAGAAAACTGCTCTTCGCTTAATCCTAGCTTTATTTATACACAGTGAAATCGTCCTTCCCGGGATCGCATCATTAAGAGATACCACGTGCTTGCTTACCTTCGGCGGGGTTTGGGAAATTATCGGTGAATTAGCCAAGAATGTTGCCCATGGGCAACATGCTGGGTTAAATATGTTAATGCTATTCACACGGTCAATTTTATTGACATAGTTGTGCCGCATAAAGTTAAGTTTGTTTAGTACCATGTAACAATGCAACATATGTTGTCTAGATTTGCAGAAAAAAAAAAACTTTTAGAAAATCTAACTTCTACGGGAGTCACAAGTAGACTTTGAATCCCAACCTTGAATTTTCGGTGGACTGACAACGAAGAAGAGAGAATCTTCTCAACCGTGAACGGTCTGAACCTGATTGCTGGGCGTAGGCCGAAAAGGTTAAAACGATTCGTCCTGCGATTTTTTTTCCACAACATGAAAATTAATTACTGCCATTCAGACCGCTGCCGAAGGGTAGGTATGTGATAATTACTTCCGAATGGTTAAACAATTGTTGGGGTTATTATGTTGTGACAATGGACATTCGTTCACTGGTGGGCGGAACGACCGAATTGATCTGTGTGGGCCGCCACAAGCTGCTGGTTTACATTAAATACGATTCATTGACATTGTTGCTTCGGAGAAAATTGTAATCCATGTTGCTGAAACAATCTGCCACAGATTGGAAAACTATCAAAGATATTTCTCGATTAATAAATGTTCATAGAATACTATTATGAGAAGAGAACGAAGAGCGTAGCATAACATTTCAGCTGTTAACAGGTAATTAACCCAGAATCGAAAGCGGAAAAAAGTTCAAAAGTTCACAATGAAACCATTATGTAAAACTGTCATTCGAAATTAATCATGCCAACACACAAGCTCTTGTTCACCGTGTTATCCTTCACCCTCACCCGCGCTTTGAAATCAAAACTTTTCACAAGAAATAAAAAGGACTGTGATAAATTTCCATCGTACCTCGAATTAAAAACCATCATTTCGTAACACAATACTCGACTTAAGTTACAATAGCAGCTGCAAATGAGAAACTTTCATGACACACACTCACCGGAGTGCTCTATCTTGTGCCGGATTTCCCCCATCACCCTGATGTTCGTCAGATTTCATCCTGGCACTCTAGTTGAGAAAAAAAAAAGAACTGCAAACTGCACTCTCGGAATGTCTGTCCCCGGTGTATAAAAGCTCCCGACTGTATTCCGTGGGAATGGCGAAACAAATGTTACTGACTGTAATCCGTTTTGCTTATGGCTTAGCCCACTTGACTTGACAGTAGCGGCAGAGTATACCCTCTCCTGAAAACCCCAGACCATTTTGCTATGAGTGTAGTTTTCCCTTTTCGTCACCATCGCCCACCAACCACCGCCACCACCACCACAGCTCCTGAAGCAAAACTTTCCGTCACTAAAATTAATCAAAACTTGCTGTGGGGATTACAAAAACCGGGGGTGTCATTTTTCTCCGGCGATCTGGTGCGGTCTTGTGCGGAACCGTGAAGGGTTTCCAACCGAGGAATTTTGGGTTATGACGATGGATCTAGAAGGAAAATAATCGGTTTGGGGTATGATAAGTAAGCGGGCGCTTTTTCTTAGCTCAAATGGTACGAAGAAATATTGGAGCGTATATGACGTTCACAGTGCGACTTCGGAGTCAGTTTGGCTTTCTATTACGCAGAATCATTACTTGTTCTGTGGCTTAGTTGGTTAAAGGGCCGGTCTAGCGAATACGGAGTCGTGGGTTCGTATCCTACCAGAACACGATTTTTTTCACAAATTTCATCTCTCAATTTGTCAATTAGCAGCATTACATGCCTTCTAATTACAAGTTTTTTCAGCATCCGTATATAATTACCACAAGCTATCACTTGAAACCCTACTCTTGATTCCAATGACTTATACATCTCATCCTGCTTAACTTCATGCCTAAATCAAATACAGAAAAAATCCAGGGGATTTTGAAGATATCCTAATAAAAATGCTTTCGGAGATTTATCTGAGAATTGCTTCAGTAACTCTTATATGGATTATTTTAGAAAATTTATGGTTTACTTTAGAATTTTCTCCAAAGTTTTCTATAGTTTATTCCTAAAATTAATTTAAGCACTGCTTCATGGATTTCTTTAGAAATGCTCCGAGATTTCTTTTCAGAAAATCTTCAACGAGTTTCCTTTGAAAGATCTTTCAGAACATCTTCCATGGATTGCTTAGGAAATTCCTATTGAATTTCTTTCGGAATTTCCTCGAAAGGATCTTCCAGAAAATTATCTACAAAATCTTGAATGGATTTCCTCTGAAGATCCTCCACAGATTCTATCAGAAACCCGTACGAGAATTCGCTCAGGAAGTCATTCACGTGTTTCTGCAGAGAATCCTTATTGATTTTTTTTTTCGAGAAACTGATCTAAGGATCTCCTTAAGAAAAAAAAATCCACAGACTTCTTTGAAAATTCTGCTAAAGTTTCCGAAAGACATTCTCTAGGGGTTATTTAAAAAAAAAGTGGAAATCTTTATGAGATTTCTCAGAACATTTTTCCAATGACTATATGAGTACAATTCCAAGGTTAAAAAAAAACTATCAAAAACTTCTTCAGCGATTTCTACAAAAAACAGTTCTAGAGTTTTTTTTTCAAAGAAATTTATTCTCCGCTTTCTTTAACCCTTTGGAGCCGAAGGGGTCATATATGACCCCGGCGATGAAACCGAGCATAACAAACGTGTTCGACACCAGCGAGGTTGCGTCGACAGCGGCGAAACAAATCGGCTCCAAAAGGTTAAAAAAATCTCAAGTATTTTTCTTAAAAAGCCTTTTATTACTATTTTATGGAGTACTTCTGAAGCTCTACCAGGTAATAGGCCAGGGATTACTTTCGAAATTCCTTTACAGTTTCGTTAAAAGAAAATCTTTAGAAATTTCTCTTTTAAAAGAAAGTCTTCCACAGATTATTCAGACATTCGTAGACGTGTTTCTTCAAGAAGTCTCCCAGATATTTGCTCAATAATTGCTCTAGATGTGTTTATGAAATCCACACAGGAATGTGTCCAACAACTTATCCAGAGAATCACCCGAAAAAATTCTGCAGGATTTTTTCCAGAGATTCTTTTATTTTAGCTTTCAGTGATTCAGGTAGGAATTCCTTTAGATGTTCCTGAGGGATTTCACCAGAGATTCCTTCAGAACTGTCTCCAGATATTCCTTCATTGTTTTTTCCCAGAAATTTCTCCAATCTTTTTTCTAAGAAAACCCCTAAGAATTTTCCACGAATTCCTTAAGGAAATTATTTTTTTATCAATTTAAACAGCCCTGAATAAAATAACTTCCGCATTATTTTAAAAACTCAGGAGTGTTTTTGAGGCATCTTTACAGAAGCTTATCTAGGTGTTCCTCCAGTATGTTCTGCAGGAACTCCTTTAGAAAAAAAGAATTGCTACAGGATTTTTATTAAACATTTCCAGATAATGATTTGAAAGCATTCCACCAACGGTTTCTCGTAAAGTTTCTCCAGAAAGTTCTACAGAAACTCCTCCAGGGATTCCTGCAAGAGTTTACGTGGGATTTCTTCAGATATTTCTCTGAAGATTCTCTTAAGAGCACTTCCTGAAATTTCTACAGTTTTGCTACTGGACATTTTGTCAGAATTTCCTTTGGGGATTTTTTCCAGAAATTTCTGCTCGGATTCCTACTATAATATCTTCTGGGAATTTTTTTTAGAGTTTGAAAAATTTCTTCAGATTTCTTCAAAAGTTTTTCCATGGAGTTTTTTTTTCAAATATCCTGCAAAAAAATTCGAAAAAATTTTGAAATATCCTCAAAGAATCTCTACAGCAATCTTTGGTTTTGTCCCTGGAGCTCATCGTGAATTAAATTTTATAGAAGTACGTGGAAAGTAATGCACTCTAAACGAACTCTTGGAGGAATCTTTAGAAGAATTCATAATTTCATTATTCATAAAAGGAATTCCTTGAAGAATACTACTATCATGGTGATTAGAAGAAAATCATGGAAAAATAGTTCAAGAATTTATGGAAGGGTTTCCCCGGAGTAATTCTTAGTCAGGTAAAAGATTGAAGTCTTTTCCATAAGGACGTACTAGTATACCTTTGGAAACCTTGAGTTACCAGCTTTTACCAGTTACCAGTTACCAGCAAGACATTCATTTTGTAGATTACTACAGAAATATTATCTAGGAATTCAAATGGGAATTCCAATTATCGATTACTCTAGAAATGCCTTCATGGATTCCTTCAGGAAACTCTGCAGAAAATTTCTTCAGAAACTTCATCCTAAGGATTCCTCCGGATTTCTTTGTAGCTGTTTTTTTTTGTTTCAGGAGGTTTCGCCGGGCAATCTTTCATAAACCTCCTTTGATATTCCTATTTGAATTTTATCTGAAATCCAAGAATGAGAGATACCTCCAAGAACTCCCTAGAGATTTCTGGATGGAATTTCTGGAGCATTCATAGGAAAATAAACTCCAGGAAGATTCTCATACGGAGCTCTTGAAGAATTCCAAGAAAGAACTCCTGCAAAATCCCTATGAGAAACTCCTGAAGGATTCCCATAACGCATTCCTGCAAGATTTTAAGAAGGATTTTCAGGATGTTTCATAGAAATAACTCTCGGAGAGGAAACATCCTCAAAACTCCAAACAACCAAACTCCTGGAGCATATCCAGAAGGACACCCTGAAGAAAGTCCAGGAGAATTCTTCGGACCCCATGGTGTTTAATAGAAGCAACTTCTGGGGAAATCCTGAAGAATTCGTAGAACAAACTTCTGGAGGGTTCTTAGAACGAACACAGCAAGTAATCCTGGAGAAATTTCAAAGACGGTTTTAGATGGAATCCAGCAAAATTTCTTCAAAAGGAGAATCCAAAATCGAAGTTCCTGAAGGAACTTCTAGAGCAGTGGTGCTCATTCTGCGGCCCGCGGGCCGCATGCGGCCCTCCTAGCCTTAAGATGCGGCCCGCGAAGTACTTGAGAACAAACCGAAATTTTTGAACGATTATTCGAAATAACTCGTTAAATTTATTAAGACATCAAACAAAAAAAAATGCTGATCAATTTTCACAGTGTTGAACACAAATTAAATGATAAATAAACAAAAAGAAAAATCCGTTCTGGTAAAATTCGAAATCACAACTCCGAAATATTTTGGCATTTCAGCTAAGTCACGAAGCCAGCTTATAGTGGTACGAATCAAATGAAAGTTTGTTAAAAATATGATTTTGAATCATTTAAAAATTAGTTGCAGTTTTAAAGCGCAGTCAATGCAACGCTGAGCAAATATTTCACATTTTGCCTTTTCGAAGAACATAAAAACATAAAGCACGAAGTTTTTGACAAAATTCTCATCAAATCTCAACTTTGTTGCCAATATTGTTTAATTTTCACTGTTTGTTCAAATTTCTATTATAAGACTCACACATTTTTTGAAACAAAACTCACGAATCCAATTTGAATTGTCCAAGCGAAACTCCTGAACGAACTGAAAGAAAAAAAAAATCTCAGGCGAGATTCATAAAGCGTCGCCTGTGCCCCTTTGGAGAAACTTTTGGATACATTTTTGGAGAAACTCCAGGAAAAAATATTGGAGAAAAATTTTAAGCAACTCGAAGCGAAATATATGGAGAAACTTAAATCATCCTGGAGAAAATAAACCTGAAGAAACTCAATGAGAAAGTTGTGGCGATACTGCATGGAAATTATAGGAGCATTTCGTAGAAAAATGTTCTGGTGCCACTCTAACAGAAATTTCTTGAACAACTTTAGAATGAATTCCTCGAGCAACAAAAAGAGAATTTTCAGGAGTAACTACAAACAAGATTCCAGGACCAACTGCATCAAGACACAAAAGATGACTAGAACGCCTGAGGAAAATTTGAACAATAAATTTGAAGCGACTTATGCAGCAACTTTAGAAGATAATGTTGAAGAAACTTCCGGAAACAATTGTTAAAAATTTAATTTTTGAAGAAATTTAATGATGAAGTATTTCATCAACTTTAGAAGAAACTTATGGAAAGAATTTACTAAATTCTTTAAGAAACTCCTGAAAAATTTTCGGAAAAATTTGGAAGCTATTCTAGGAGAAATTCTTGGAAACGATTAATGAAGAATTCCTGAAGTAGCTTCAGGGCAGTTCCAAAGGCAAATCTAAGAGGAGTTCTTGGAGGTGTTCCAAGAAAATGCTGGAAAACTGAAAGAAACTTCAAGAAATTTCTCGAAAACCTTCTGGAGCAACTCCACAAGAAATTTCAGGAGAAAATCCAGCAAACCTTTTTGGAGCGATTCAAAAGAAATTCTTGTAAAAGCTGCTTGACAAGTTCTTGAAGTGGCTTCAAGGGGCAACTTCTAAATTGTTTGTTTGAATTTCAATTTTATTTATGAATCTTAATTGAACTCCATGAAGGGCAATAGATTCTAAAGTTTAACCCATTCACAAGTTCTGAACAGTTCAGATTTTTAATAAATATGCTTTAGAATTGTTCTTTTTGTTGTTTTTGTGCATCGATGTTTTATGCGGCCCGCAGGTCGATCCCGAATTGCAAATTCGGCCCGCGGTATCCTCCAGCCTGAGCACCACTGTTCTAGAGGAATACTTAAAAACCTTGGGTTGAAATTGCAGAAAATAATTCCCAATTATGTTGAGAGAACTCAAATAGATATTTCTGAAAATAATTTTTTTGAAAAATTTCAAAAGTAACATCTGAATGAATTTAAGTAGCTCTTGAGGGTTAGAACCAGGAATAAGCCCTTAATGTGTTTTGATCCGTGGTGGAACTTCTGATGGAATCCCCGAAAGAAATTTTAAAAGGGGCAGGAATGAAACTTCTGAATATGGTTTCAAAGAGACATTTGAGTTAACCCCAGAAGAAATTTCTAAAGAAATCTCCGAAGGAACTTCTGGAGAACTTCCAGGGGTTTGTAATACTTTTTTCGGAATAGTCCCAAGGAATTCCAAGAGACAACCGAACGGAATGGTACGAGTTAAGGACATACATGAACAAATCCAAAGATGGCCGTCACAATGGCTGCTTTGCAAATACTGAAAGCATGGATCTCGTCATCTAAACAACAAACGGAGCAGAAAAAGCAATGAGTATGCTTGCTCACTCGTGGTAAACATTGAGTAGCATTTTTGTTTTCGGGTATTTTGGCGATGACGAGAACGGTGCTCTCGAAAATGTGAGGCAAAAATGCACCTGGACGCGCTCCCATTTCACCTTAACCTTGAATAATATCATAATTAGTCTTGGAGGAATTCCAGAGGGAATTGATTAGAAAACCTAAAAGTAGGAATCATTGAGGAATTCTAAGAAATTTTATAAAAGAAATCTAGTAGGAAGGAATTTCTGAAGAAAATTTTGGAAAACGCTAGGGGTTCTCGACTGGAAACGGTTTGCTACGGAAATTCTGGCTTTCTCAGTCTAGGGAAACTTTCTAAACGAAGAAAGGAAACATCTTCTTATTATTTCCAGCTCCTCTTAGCATGGTCTAGCTGAAGTCTTTTACAGTTGTGGATATGTGGGCCTTCTCTACCGCTGAAGCTAACATACGTGTCTGATTGATAGACCTATGGTACAACAATACAGATGAGAATCCAACCTGAAAATAGAAGAGAATGAAAGGAATAACTATAATTACATGTATAAATAGGAACAAATGACGAGGGATTGAAATGTATTGATTATACATAAAATGAGGGAGAGGTATACAGACAGAACTTATATTTTGCATACATAAAACATTGTAATAATGACAGTAACTATGGCAACAACGGCCTGGTGGCATTTAAAAAGAAGAGTTAAGGGTGGTTGCAGAAGTACTAAGATGTATCAGGGTGCATTACCGGGAGAGCTTAGAGGCATTTCAAGGGAGTTCAGATAGGTCTCAGAGGCGTTTAAGGGAGTCTCATGGTACAGGTCGGACTCGATTATACGGAGCCGGGTTCTGGCGCTTCCCAAAATAATATCTCGCAAACGCAATGCTGTAAAAAGCTAAAATTTTGACTGATTAATAATCAAAGCCGGATTAACAAAATTTCAAAATTTCAGGTTCTTACAGCATTGCGTTTGCAAGATATTATTTTGAGAAGCATCAGAACCCGACTCTGGATATTCGAGTCCCACCTGTAGTATCATATCGCTATAGGGGGTTTCATGCAGGGGTGCTTCGAGGGATATCAAGGGCTTCCGGGGGGTATCATTGACGTTTCAGGGGATTTCAATAAGTACCAGAGGTTTCTAGAGCATTTCACGTGATCTCAGGAGCGAGGCATGGATTTAAGGGCGTTACGGGTCTTTTTAAGGGGTACAAGGGCGCTTCAGGGGGGCACCTGAAGATCTCATGGGGGTTATAAGAGGCTCCGGGGATTTCGGGGGGAGGGGGGAATGGCTACATGGGGTCTAATGGGGCGTTCCATAATGTTCAAAGGTTTTTACGAAAGGAACCTGAAAGTCTGATTCGTGCGACGCTCGACGGAACGAAATCAAATGTACGGAAGAAATTTCATCATCGTTCGTAATCTTTGCCAGGCTTAAGTAGAGCGATGCCCTTTTAAATTTACTATTCAACATAGCACTTGAAGCAGTGATAAGGATAGCTAGTGTGCAAAGGAGCGGAAACCTTCTCACACGTTCGCATTTGCTCCTCCGCATTGCGGCCGGTATCGACATCTTCGGGATCGACCTTCGAGCCATGGAGGAGGTGTTCATAGCTATTAAGAGGCAGACTTCGTGAAATGGACTTACGATTATCACCACAAAGGCTAAGTACATGACCGCTGCCCGGGCAGAAAAGAATTACAAAACAATTGCAAGTTTTACCATTCAAAAAAAAATTACTGAATGGTAAAATTTGCCATTGGTTTGTTTGAAATAAGTGACAAAAGGGCAAAAATAATAACTGACATTGTTCAATGAAATAACTGAAGAATGACAAATTTTGACATTACAATGGCAAAACAAGAACAAAAAATATAAGGTTGAGAATTGCAAAATATACCATTATTGAGTTATTGATAACAGAACAATATAAAAATTAGTTATGCGCCTGTCAACTATCAAAATAATCTATTAGAATAACAAAAAAATCAAATTTTGTCATTATGTTGTTCTTGATAAGTGCCAAACTGCGATGGTTCATCAAACTCGTAAAAGGTAAACAATATCTCACCAAATGCAAAATTTGTTATAATAGCAAAATAAGACATGCAGTAGTGTTATTCTTCCAAATTTGAAAAATGACAAGCGAATGGCATATTTTATTATGATATCATATTATGCTATTCACATGTTGTTTTAAGCTCTTTATGAAGAGCACATGAATGACAAAATAAGTTATGACAATAATATTTGTTATTCTTTTGTATTTGGTTTGCCATTCACCGCTACCCGGGTGGTGGTCAACTTCGGTCCGGCCGTGGCAGTACACAGTGGTCCACGGACCACATTTACGAGGAAAGATGCATTCAGCACCTTTAAATGGTATTTTAGACAAATATGGTCTTCCTTTAAGTTATTCCTAATAATAAGGCCTTCTTTTAAATGTAGAAGAAAATTAGGGTTATCTATATTTTCAGGGAAATTGGAAACCAAACTTCATCATTTACAACAATATCTATACACAGTTTTCGGAAAAGTTGTAGGTCTATCAATTTTGAGCAAGTTTGCTGAAGCTACATACATAAAAGCTTCAAAATTGACTGATTTAGAGATATTTTTTTTTGAATCATCTTGGGGTGACAATGATTTCATTGCCCTTTTCTGGCTATAACAGTCGGCTAGTATGTCTGAAATAGTCGTAAAAACTTGTAGTATTTTTAGGCAAAGTACGTTTAAATGGCAAATTGAGAGATAAATTTGTGAAAAAAATTACCACTTGTTTTGGTGGGATTCGAACCCACGACTCCGTTATCGCTAGTCCGGCGCTTAACCAACTATGCTACAGAACAAGTTACAACTCTGCAGAATAGAAAGTCAAACTGGATTCGAAGCATCACCCTAAACCGGGTCCGTCTTTCACAACTTTATCTCTCTTTCGGCTCCTAGATGCCAATCTTCCGCACTCTCGCGGCCTACGAACAACAAGTGTGCGCGTATTGTTTTTAGAATGTTGATATTGAAGCTCGACTGACACATACTTCGTTACCAACCATAATGATCGGTGCAAACTCAGTATGCGTTGAGCGCTCAACACGCAAAAACGGCTACGCTCAAAAATGTGTTCGGCCTGCACATTTTTAGTAAACATCCATGCCGCACATGACTGTGTTCGAAACACACATTTTTTTAAAATTGCTCGTACGCTCATATGAGCATATATTTTGCAATAATTTCGACATGGCAACCTCACTGGGTTTAT
This sequence comes from Aedes albopictus, assembly GCF_035046485.1. Classification (NCBI taxonomy): domain Eukaryota; kingdom Metazoa; phylum Arthropoda; class Insecta; order Diptera; family Culicidae; genus Aedes; species Aedes albopictus. The sequence goes on along the minus strand of NC_085138.1, from coordinate 57,758,190 downwards.
AAACCACCTTCAAATACCGAAAAATATTGATATTTTGCAAAAATGTGAGCGTGCGAGCAATTTAAAAAAATGTGTGTTTCCAACACAGTCCCTGTGCGGCATGGGCGCTACTCAAAAATGAGAGCTTTTATTTTAGAGAGAACGCGGACGGACGCACGACCGTCCAACTGCGTCAGAGAGAACGCAACTCATGTATGACAATGATTTTATTGCCCTTTTCCGGCTATACCGCGGGAAATTGGCATATAAGAGCCGAAAGAGAGACAAAGTTGTGAAAGACGGACCCGGTTTAGGGTGGTGCTTCGATTCCAGTTTGACTTTATATTTTGCAGAGTTGCCGGATTAGCGATAACGGAGTCGTGGTTTCGAATCCCACCAAAACAAGTGGTAATTTTTTCACAAATTTATCTTGGAGTGGTTCAAGTAAAATCGCATATGCTTTTTCAGTTTTTCAGTTCCAATTTCTTATCAAAGTCCCCCAAGAAATGCATTCAAAGACGCTTTGTTTCGTGCGCGATTACCGTTATCTCTTTTAGTTCGATAGATACAGGTGTTTTTCCGAAAAAAACATAGTTTTTTTTTTCAAAAAGGTGATATTACGGGTCATGGCAAACATTTAAAATTATCTTTTACCTGCATTCAAAAGCAGAAATATTGTTATGAAACATGTCAAAAATAAGAGGAGCATTTTTTTTTGTAACTCAAGAAAAAAAAATAAAAGTACCTATTTCTTCTAGAAAATCATCAATATCTTTTGAACGGAGTGACGTAGCAACATTTTGTTAACATAAACTGATTTGACCTAATTTAGAGCTTTTTCGCATCGTTTTCATAGAGTGACACTAGCACAAATCGTTTTATCACTCTATATTTTTCAAATTTGTCGTCAAATTCGTCAAAGAACCCTCTTAGGCCCGTGTACAGAAGTGGTGCCAAGGGAGGTTTTTTTTTTCCAAATTTCGGCAAAAGGCGGAGAGGCGTCTAATATGTGGAGCGTTGGTAATGGGAGGGGGGTGTTCAACACCCAACACCCACTTAACACAAAGTCGTAAATAATGTTGAATAAGATGCTAAAATGGACGCCATATGCGTGCCTGCTTCCCTTAATCACGTGTAAAGTGTACGCCTCCACTTTAGCATCCTTTTCAATATCATATACGATCGTGTGTTGACTGGGCATCCCCCCCCCCTTGTTCACGGGCTTGAACCCTCTAATCACTCACCCCTCGAATTTTTTAATATATTTTAAAACAATATTTATTCTTTTAAATGCTGGCAAAAGAAATTTTTTACGTATGCCATAACCCGTAGTATCACCTTTTCGTTTAAGTATAAGCAAATTGAAACAGGAGAATTCATGTGGTACAGATGCAATTTGGAGATGCGGTTTGTGAACCCCTGCAGTTCAAAGGTCCACAACCGGGGAAAGTGTGCAAAAGACGGAAATGCTGAAGCTCCGGACCAAATGGATTTCCCTTTGCGTTCCAAACCATTCCAGTCAGTAGCGACTGTCCAGTTTGCACTTTGCAACAAACAACCAACCGGCAACTACTGTTGGGAATACTTACGACGGACTTCTGTCCGTGCCCATAAAGGCAAATGAAAGCTGGAAGTTTTGATTGTTGGATATTTTTACTAGGTGCATGATTGCTGCCTGCACGGCCCGCGTTGTTCTGTTGCACTGTACGTACATAGAGGGAGATGATTTTATTATAAATACATGTTCATTGCTTTTATTCACAAAAGAGTGTGACACAGTTTCAAAGTTACGGAAATGTTAAATTCTCTAATTGCTTTATTCGCTTTTTGATGTAAATTTTGGATGAGGAGTAAACGTGTCTGCTCCCAATTCAAATATCACTGTTGCAAATTCTTATTCTGTTTACGTTATTGGTTCTGGTGAATGTATGAGTGATTCACCGCTTTAAAGTTGAAACGATGGATCTTCTACGGATTGGTAATGTGTAATAGCAATGTAAGATGCTATGCGAATTTTCCTTGCTCTTGAATTTATCAATATGCACAACCCTTAAATGAATAATAATCTAAACTCTTTGATTCCATGCCAAGTTTTTCAAAATAATCTCGAGAGAACCCATCGTAAAACATCGATTCGTCTGGAAACTTTTTTCAATCCTTACAACAGAACAAATCCAATTTCGATGACTTTGTCAAGATGTACCGAGGAGCTTTCGTGTGCCGTGACTTGCTTTCCATCGTCGCTAGATGTCTCCTCCTCCACCGTATCTCTGCCTTTCATCATATTCAATCACAGAAGAACAAGACGCAAACTTTGTTCAACAGCTTCCAAGAGGGTATTACATGGCTGCTTCAAGCGTCATCCCCATGGCAAGTTTACGACCCAAGTCAGCTCTACTTGGCAGTCATACTTCTTCCACCGACCGCCCCTTCGGATGGTGCTGACAGAATAAGTAACAAAAAAACATGCCAAAAATTCAACAGAAGTACCTTTATTCTGAGAGATAGAGGCTCCAATGGATAGGAGCTAATAAATAGCCGGAACGATGATGACGACGGTATCGTCCCATCCTAGGCTTCAAGCTATTTCGTTCGTTATACCCACTCGGATCAAAGTTATTAAAATGTAATTTATCAAAAAGGCATTCAGAACCGCTCGGAGCAGCAGCCATCATCCATAGCCAGCCAGCCACCACAGCGCAGACATAGATTTTTACGACTCGTTCAACGAGTGGTTGACGGCCGGGCTGCTTCACCAAACATCCCGCGTGCAGCTCATGAATAAAAAAGTAGTGAATCAATGTTTTCGTGAGAGAAAATTTAAATAAAATCTTTTGGATCATCCTTTTGCGAAAAAAAGCTGTTTTCGTCTTCGTCTGCCGGAGAAAAAGACATGCTCCAGTTGTAAAAGTTGAGAGCAGGATCGGCCCACATTCCAGCTTGACGTCACATTTGGTAGAGTTGAAGTTTGTGGAAAAAAAGCAGTGAAAACATCGTCAGATGGTAAGAGGCCACTCTCTGGAAGTGGAAAAGTGGGCACCACAACCACACCAGATGTCAGTTGAAACGTGACGGATGGAAATGCAGAACTGGGTTTTGTTCTACGAGCTTTTTTTTTGCTGGCCCTGGGTATGATTTCCGAGAGATAGATCGATTGAACGCATGAAGAATGGGACCCCAAGGCAGTAAAAGCAAGAACGAGGTAAAATGTTATACTGTGCGAATTATTGATAGTATCAGTATTTTTATCTCATATTCTTTACTATCCTCAGAGTTTCTAGCTTCTAAATTTTAGACAACGTTTGGTTTTTACGTCGAAATGACTTTTTTGAAGTTTTCTGTATGTGTTTCTATTATTTTGTAAACTTATAATATTTGCCAATAGTATTTTTTTCTTTTTTGCCCATCATACAATACGTGACATTGGATCTGCAATTGCAAATTGTTTATTTTTATCATTAAAAATGCTTATGAAATTTTTTTGATATATGAAAAATATAAATAAATCCGTGGAAATCCTCCTGGAAAATCCTGGGAAATAAATGAGAGTATTGTACTATTTGGGCAGGTGTGCCTATTTTGGGCACTTGACGCTATAACTAAGTCAATTTCAAACCGATTGATTTGAATTTTTGTTCAGGGTTAGATACTGTACGTGCCTAACTCTATACAAAGTTTCAAATCAATCGGTTTGAAATTGACTTAGTTATAGCGGCAAGTGCCCAAAATAGGTACACCTACCTAAACGGTACAAGACCCTATGTGTTGATTTTTTTGCGTCTTCATATTTACAGCAATAGTTACCTTTCTAGTGTCCCATACGTGCACAAGAAAAGTTCATTAGAAAATCATCCAAATATTTCTTCAGATTTTGTTCCAGGGTTTCCTTAAAAAAAAAACATTCGAAGGTGATTTTAGAATGTCCTTCAGAATTTCCTTCAAGGTTTTTTTTTGAAAGTTTCTCCATAAATTTCTACAGGGATGTCTTCACTCATTCTTAAAAAAAAAAACCTTAATAAATTAAGAAGCATCTCCATGGAAAGCATTAGTTTAGAAATTTTTGTATCATATTCTCAAAAATTCCACATTTTTTTTTAAGAAACTCCTCACGCATTTTTTTAGAAATTATTATAGAGATTCCTCCAAAAGTTTCTAAAAGGATTCCTTTGTATATAATTCCATGAGTTTCTTTCGGAAATTTCTCCGTGGGTTCTTCTATAAAAGCTTCCAGAGTCTAAGGGCTCCTTCATACATTTTTCGGAGCAATAATTTAGAAAACTTTTCCAAAAAATCTTTCAGTTGTTTCTTTTTGTAGTTTCTCTAGGGACTCTTCCAGCAAATCTTCCAGGATTGATCAGAAATATTATTCTCAAGTGATTTTTTTTTTGAATTCGTTTAGTCGGTCCCTCAGAAATTTCTAAAGGGATCCTTTCAAAACTTTTTCCTTTGATTATGTAAGAAATTCCTGCATGAAATTATTTAGATTTTTTATCCAAATTTTTCTTCAGAAATCCCACTTAAAAGTCAAGCATACATTTCTAAAAAAAAATGCAATTCTACAAAGTTTTGCAACGTTAACTATATGAATTACCGTAAACCGGGGTCAAATTGATCTCCGGGTCGAAATTGATCAGACGATTTTCTGTTAGATATAACATTCTTCAAATAATTTCCAAGCAAATATCGTTTAGTATCGGTTCCCAACTGCACGATAGTTGAAAGGAAATTATTTAAAATATGCTAAACCTAACCGAAAAACGTGTGATCAATTTCGACCCGAAGATCAATTTGACCCCGGTTTACGGTACTTTAGAATACCCCCTGGGAATCACTCAAAAGTCCCTCCAGATAGGCTCTTTTTGGGATAATCTTCCACGTTTTTTTTTTTCAGAAACTTCTGCATCTACAGCTTTAGAATGTTTTCCAGCGTATTTTTTTTAAATATCCCTAAAAATTCCATAATTAGTTCTTTCGGCGTAAACTTAACTGGATCTTCCATAGATACCTTAAAAATTTATCTAAAGTTCCCTACGGGATTTTTTTTTTCAAAAATGTTTCAGGACTTCATCAAGGAATCCATCGAAAATTATAAAAAAACCTTGCTTTAGAAATTTCTTACGAGATTTTTACAAAAAAAAAATCTCTTTTAGAAAGTTTTCCATGAAATCCTTCTAAAATGTCTTAACTGAATGCTTTCAATAAACCTTCTAAAGATTCCTTCAGAGTTTTCTCTATGGATTCTTTTAGAAAATTCTTAATGGGCTGGTTACGAAATTTCAAATAAATTTCTTCACAAATGCTCCAAAAGTTTCTTGAGAAACTTCTTCAGAGTTTCCTACAAATATACCTCTTGAGAAATCCTTTAAGCAATACTGCAAGAGATTACTGAGCAAAACTTTTAATGGATTTCCTTTGAAACGCTGTCTTGATTTCTTTCAAAAACTTATTCGGTAATTTCTTTTGGAATGTTACTTTAATGCATTATTTCAGAAATGTTCAAATTCATCGTGAAAAGAAAAGTAATATTTTCATTTGCTCAGTAAAGGGCAAGCCTGCTCTTAGAGATTCCTTTAGAAATATCTTCAAGGTTTCCTTCAAATAATCATCCAGGGAGTCTTCAGAAAATATTCCACTTTTTTTATAAATTACTCCAGGAATTCAATCACAGAATTTTGCAAAGGATTTTCTCAGAAATTATTTTGTTGGTTTCTTCTTATTCATGCCTGGAAGAATACATACTTTGAAGGCTTCATCCAAGGTGTCCTTGGGAAATTGCTGTTAGAATTTCTATGGTATTTTTAAGGAATGTTCAAGAAATTTATCAAGAATTCCTCTAGTAAATCGATGATTTCTTCGTGATACCTTCCATGGTTTTTTTCAGAAATTTATCCAAGGGTTCTCTTAAAAAACCTTCCAGGGATACTTAAGAAAATTAAAAACTTAATATATGAATTTCTCTAAAGTTTTTTTTTCTCAATCTTTCTCAAAAATACTTCTAGCACTTTTTCAAGAAGTATACTCAGGTATTCCTTCAGGAATTTCTTAAAAAAAATGGTAATAACAAAAATACATCATTTGTTCGAAGTATGATACAATAACAATCAAGGTAAGTAAAAGGAAGGTAATCCAATATGTCAGATTGCACCATCCGCCATATTGGAAAACCTAACGACAGCTGGCAAGTTTGGGTTAAAGTTTTTTCACTAGTGAGATGACAAACAAAAATGTTCAGCCCTAGTAACGTAGCAACCCCACAGAAACCATTCACGCTTAACTTGCTCAGCAATAAAATCGGACAAACTCCATGACACTCATCGAGTGTTTCCTACTTACATAGAGTGCAAATTAGCTCGTACTCATTTATAGCAAATATTTTGCAATATTTTCGGCATAACAATCTCTTCTGGTTAAGAAATCACCATTGTATTCATAATTCACAAAAATGCGGGGGCACGATCTAAAACCTAAGGGAATATTACTCATTTTATGAGTGCCATGGAATTATGTCAACATTTGTTATCCGTGTTGAGAATGTTGTAGCCGATGCGGCGCAGCAACGCTTCTGTAGCGTTTTGCAGCATAAACAAACTGGCCGGCTGTCATCTCTATCCACCCGCAGTGTACCGCACTCCCCGCATCCACTTACTGCTTATACGCTAACACCTTCCTTAAAAACACCTTGATAACAATGTTTTAGGTTCAAAGACCCTTAGTATGATACCAGGTATCTGTAAGATGAGGTTTTGTGACGAATGTTGTAGACACTATTGCTAAAACTTTGGCGAAAAATGGCACACAAAATCGAATGCTCAATTAGTGTCAAATTTTTCAGAGTCATATATTTTTTTCTTTTGCGAAGCACTTCGGTATATATTTAGGATTTTTGGAATATTTTTCAGTAATTCTTTTGAAAATTGCATCATTAATTACTTAAAAAATTCCATCGGTCCCGCAATTTTGGGCTAAATTGATAACTTTCCACAGTTAATGGTGTGCACTTTTAAAATAACTGCCGATATAGACAAATATGTTGCTTTAAATTAAGAATTTTAATATACTTCATCAGTCATCGAGATTGAAACGTTTATTGCCAAGTGCTTTGTGAATTTTTAAGGAAATTTCTTTGCAAATGCCATTTTATTGCGTTTAGTAATTTATAAGAAGATTGTATTGAAATTTCTACTATAAAATTTCCTTGTCTTTCAATAGACCGGAAAATGTTAAAAAATTGCTTCCGTAATTATTTTGAGGATTACTTCAGCAACTCCTGCGGAAAATCCTGAGGTAAATTCTTTATAATTTTAGTCAAAACTTCGTTTGCAAAATCATCTGGAAATTACTTGGGCTATTTATTAAAAATTATTCAGACATTTTTTCGGGAATTTCTTTCAGTAATCTATTTGATAGTTTTTACTCAGAAAATTTATTTGAAAATTCATCAAAAATGTGGAATAAGTGTGCATTAAATTTACAAAAGGAATAATTGATTTCCAAAAAAAAAAACTTTTGAAGGGAAGTCTGAAATAAAATTTAAAAAAAAAATACAAGAAAAGTGCTTGAGGAACTTTCAAAAAATTTCAAAAGACTTGCCGAAAAAACTTCCAAACAAATGGCTGTTAAAAATTCATATAGGAATAACCAGAGATTTTTTGGAAGAATTTACCAAAACAATTCCAAAAAGTGCCGAAAAAGTTTCCAAAATAGTTTTTCCGAAAAAAAATCCAAGATAAATATCGAAAGAAATTAAGGAAAAAAACTGGAGAAGTTACCGATAATACTTGGGCCATTCCCAGTTGTGCATTTGGACGAGTCGGACGTGTGCTCCGTATCTCACCACGCGATAGACCTCGTATAAGTGGAGTTTTTTCCCCCGCAAGTGCGGAAGGTTTTTTATATCGTACGTTTTCCTGCTTGTGCGAAGTGTAGTGTCGCAAGGTGGTATCCAGCGCAACCCGGGAAGCGAGGTGCTTGCATCATCGTACATCAAAGAAGAAGCATCGCATCCAAGAAAGTCATCTTTATCGCCATCATCAGCCCCTCCGTCATCGAAGAGGACGGCGGCGACGGGTGCGAAGGCAGACGCGACGGACAGCTTTACCATCGACCTGCCTGTGATAAATATCTACCTGCTTCGGTCAGATAAGTATCACTCTTTCGATACACTCTTTTGTCCGCCCAATTTGTTTTGATCGCTTTTGTCTATTGTATCCCCAGTCCACATTCGACCACGTGCTTTTTTTTGACATCCATAACAGTGGTTCCCAAACTACTGTATACGGGTAAGGGTGTACAAACTGTAAATAACAGAACATTTTTTTTTATTATTAGTTTTTTTTTTTTTTAATACCGTTTTTTTGCATCCTACAGGGTGCGCTAAAATAAACATAAGAATTGAATTCGTATATTATTAGTACAAGTTTTTTTTTCTTTTTTTTGCTTTATTTTTTTTTCTATATATTATTAACATTGTTTGGTTTACAAACCAAACAGTTGTCGTCCTAAGGAAGAAAGTGCACTGTAAATACTTTAAGGTTTTTCTCTTCCTCTTTTGCACTTTTGAGTTATTTTCCATAAATTTGTTTCCACATGGACGATTCGATTGGAGGCGAAACGCCTCCCAATGATATCATTGCTCGTACGCGGTTTTATCAGCCATCTTCGCCTGGACCTTGGGTTGTCTATTTCCGGCGCAAATGCAAACCATTGAATATGCTTTCGATTTCTCGAGAGCTGACGCGTAAGTATCCTGGGACCGTTATTCACCAAGTGAAAGCATCCAAGCTGCGTGTTACCGCACCTAGCTACAAAGCAGCAAATGAAATTGCTCAACACGAAGCGTTTACTGTTGAATACGCGGTCTATGTGCCAGCACGAGAAGTGGAGGTGGAGGGGAAGATCCTCGACGAAATGCTGACATGTGAGGACATCAAGACCGGCTTTGGTCGATTCAAAAATAGGTCAATTCCTGATGTGGCTATCCTAGACTGTAAACGCTTATCTAAGGTTTCCATGGAAGGAAATAAAAAGGTGTACTCGCCTTCAGCGTTTTTTCGAGTGACTTTTCCAGGTTCCGTCCTCCCGGAATTTGTTGTAATTGATGGTGGTTTTTACCCAGTGCATCTTTTTAGGCCGAAGGTTTTTAATTGTACCAAATGCAAGCAGTTTGGTCACAGTGATAGCTTTTGCGACAACAAGCCCCGTTGTGGCAAATGCAACCAAGCTCATTTGGAGGACTCTTGCACACAGGAAGCGGAAAAATGTAGCTACTGTGGCGGAGATCCACACGACTTGCAAGTTTGCCCGGCTTACAAAAGACGCATTCGAAATGAGAGTCGCTCTATCATAAAGCGCTCCAAACAGACATATGCGGAGATGGTGAAATCTTTTAAAACACCAGATTCCGTGTCTGAATCAGCTGTCCCAGTTGAAAATCCCTATCAGGAGTTGTCTTCCGATGATCAGGACGATGGCGAAACTGATGAGGGTAGATCTCTTTCGGAGGTACACGCACCTGGAAAAAGGAAGTCATCATCTTCCCCAGGATTGCGCCGAAAGGTCTTTTTAAAGTCTTCCCTCAAAAGTTTGCCTAATGTTAAAGGAGACGGGGTAAACTTAAAAACTCCGAAGAATCAGGTTCCTTCAGCTTCAGATCCATGTTGTAGCAAGAACCTGTCACCCCCGTCTCCGCCTGTTAAATACACTTCAAAGAGAAATAATCGACAAGGTAGCAAGAAAAAAGCTACCAAAGTTCCTCGCAGTTCAAATAAGCCTCCTAGACCCAAGCGAGGACTGTTTACTTTTAGGGTTCTCGTGGATCGCTTATATGATGCCCTCAGCCTTCCAGAAACATTTAGAGGCATTATTGATATGTTTATACCTACAGTAGAAGAATATCTTCGGAATCTGACACAATCATGGCCCCTCCTTGCTGCGATCATATCTTTCGATGGATAATTCATCAAGTGAGGTACAAGATATGATCACTGTGCTACAGTGGAACTGTCATAGTCTAAAACCTAAATTAGACCTGTTTAAGTTTTTGATTCACAACTCTGATTGTGATATATTTGCCCTTTGTGAAACATGGCTTTCTTCTGAAGATGAACTCAACTTCCACGATTTTAACATTATACGCCAGGATAGAGATGACCATTATGGGGGAGTTCTTTTGGGGATCAAAAAGACTTACTCATTTTATAGAATTCCAATCGCGACTCATCCTGGCGTAGAAATCGTCGCTTGCCAAATAAACGTAAAGGGTAAAGAACTTTGCGTAGCTTCCGTTTACATTCCTCCAAGAATTTCAATTAACCGCCGTCATCTTTGGAATGCGGTTTCTGCACTATCTCATCCAGTTTTAATTCTGGGTGATATGAACGCGCATGGTACAGGGTGGGGCGAACCATATGACGATAATAGAGCGGCCGTTTTCTATGATTTGTGCGACGATTTCAATTTGAACATTTTAAATACAGGTGAAGTGACACGTATTGCATCTGACGGCAAAGAAAGTCGTCTCGACCTATCACTGGGGTCAAGTTCACTATCATTCGATTGCTTGTGGAAGGTAATCGAGGATCCTCATGGTAGTGATCACTTACCCATTATAACCACCATAAAGCACAATAGTGAAAGGTCAGACCATCCAATTCAGGTTCCTTTTGACCTCACAAGGAATATCGATTGGCAAAAGTATGCAGAAGCGGTATCTTTTGGCATCGAATCATTCAATCCCCTCCCACCTTTGGATGAGTATCGATTCCTTTCTGAACTGATATATAAGAGTGCATTAGAATCACAAAAACGACGTGTTCCAAGTGCAACCTTCAAAAGAAGACCAGCCACACTAGGCTGGGATGATGATTGCACCCAGTTGTATCTTAAAAAATCTGATGCTTTCAAAACTTTTCGCAGGCACGGTACCTCAGATCTTTATCAAGAGTACGCAAAACTCGAAAGACAGCTGAGAAACCTGCTGAAAGCGAAGAAGCGTAGTTATTGGCGACACTTCATTGAGGGTCTCTCAAGAGAAACTTCAATGACAACGCTTTGGAGAGTGGCTCGCAACATGCGAAACCGCTCTTCTTCTAATGAGAGTGACGAATACTCCAACCGTTGGATATTCAGCTTCGCGAAAAAGGTCTGCCCAGACTCAGTCCCAGCACAACCGATTTCTTGGGAAACATCCCCAAGAGACGGTTCTCTGGACAGACCCTTCAGTATGCTGGAACTTTCTATGGCTCTTCTTTCATCAAACAATTCCGCTCCGGGACGCGATATGATCAAGTTCAATCTTCTAAAGAATCTCCCAGATATCGCGAAAAGACGATTACTGGACCTGTTCAACTCTTTCATGGAGAACAACATCGTTCCGCATGAATGGAGACAGGTCAAAGTAATAGCTATTCAAAAGCCTGGTAAACCAGCGTCTGATCATAATTCATACCGCCCAATTGCTATGTTATCATGTTTAAGGAAATTGTTGGAAAAAATGATCCTATCACGACTCGATCATTGGGTCGAATCGAATAACTTGCTTTCAAATACACAGTTCGGGTTTCGCAAGGGCAAAGGAACAAACGATTGTCTAGCGTTGCTTTCAACAGATATTCAACTGGCCTTTGCGGAAAAGGAGCAACTGGCTTCAGTTTTCTTGGATATTAAGGGCGCCTTTGATTCAGTTTCCATAGGAATATTGTCAGAAAAACTGCACAATAGTGGACTTCCAGGAATTTTAAATAATTTCTTGTATAATTTGTTGTCAGAAAAACATATGAGTTTCAATCTCGGACAACTGACAACTTCCAGAATTAGTTACATGGGCCTACCCCAAGGCTCATGTTTAAGTCCCTTGCTTTATAATTTTTACGTGAAAGACATTGATAGTTGCTTGGAAGGACAATGCACGCTAAGACAACTTGCAGATGATGCTGTGGTTTCTCTAAAAGGCCCACATGCAGAAATGTTGCAAAGACCATTGCAAAATTCTCTAAATAATCTGTCAATCTGGGCAAGAGATTTAGGGATCGAGTTTGCTCCGCAAAAAACTCAATTGGTTGTGTTTTCTAGAAAGCGGAACCCAGCCCAACTGAAACTCAATCTTTTGGGAATAGAAATCGACCAGTCTTTGACTTCGAAATACCTTGGGGTCTGGTTTGATTCAAAAGGCACTTGGGGTACCCAAATCAAGTATTTGGTGCAAAAATGTCAACAAAGGATCAATTTTCTACGCACAATTACCGGAACATGGTGGGGTGCTCACCCGGAAGACCTCATAAAACTTTACAAAACGACTATTCTCTCTGTTCTCGAGTATGGCTCTTTCTGCTTCCACTCAGCAGCAAACTGCCACCTAATAAAGTTGGAACGAATTCAATACCGTTGTTTGCGTATTGCTCTCGGCTGTATGCACTCAACACATAATGCGAGCCTTGAGGTCCTGGCAGGGGTGAAACCTCTCCAGAACCGATTCTGGGAGCTCTCGCTAAGGTTACTTATCAAGTGTGGAGTGAGCAACACACTTGTCATTGAAAACTTCGAAGAAATGCTCAGTCTGAACACTCAATCAAAATTCAAGAGAATTTATCTGTTCTACATGTCATCTGACATAAGCCTACCAAGTTATAATCCTCCCCGTGTACACTTCACTAATGACAGTACCTCTGTTAAATACGATCTGTCCATGAAGCAAGCTATTCATGGAATACCAGATCAACTTCGATGTATATCTATTCCTCGCATTTTTAACGAAAAGTACCAAAATGTCAATTCCTGTAAGAGATTCTTCACTGATGGGTCTCGCATAAATGGATCCACTGGTTTCGGTGTCTTCAATGAAAATTTCACCGCCTTCCGCAAACTTCAGGAACCTTGTTCGGTTTATGTTGCTGAACTGGCAGCAATCAATTTCGCTTTGGGGATGATTTCAAACATGCCCGTAGACCATTTCTTCATCTTCTCAGATAGCCTTAGTTCGATTGAGGCACTCCGGTCGATGAAACCTGTAAAACATTCATCTTACTTTCTTACAAAAATAAGGGAGCAGATGGGTGCACTGGTCGAAAGATCATACAAGATTACCTTTGTATGGGTCCCCTCACATTGCTCAATTTATGGCAATGAGAAGGCGGACTCTCTCGCAAAGGTGGGCGCACAGGAAGGTGAGATCTATGATAGAAGAATTTCACATGATGATTTTTTCCATTTTATTCGCCAGAGTTCTCTTCAAAGTTGGCAAAATGATTGGCGAGATGGCCAGCTGGGACGGTGGTTACATTCCATTATTCCTAATGTTTCTTTGCGAGTGTGGTGGTATGGTCTGGATTTAAGTCGCAATTTCATTCGCGTGATGTCAAGACTTATGTCCAACCATTACTCGCTAGACGCGCATTTACACAGGATTAACCTCGCGTTGAGCAATGTTTGTACTAAGTGCGGTTCCGGTTATGATGACATCGACCACGTAGTTTGGCAATGCCCGGATAATGACGCCTCCAGAGCACTACTTTTGGATACCCTTGAGGCCCGAGGTAGACAACCCTTTGTTCTTGTGAGAGATGTGTTGGGGACCCGCGATGTCACATACATGGGATGTATTTTCGACTTTCTTCGCTCTGCTGGTATAAAAGTTTAATTTGCTTGTGTTTTCTTCTCCAGTTTTTTTTTTCTCTGTTTTGTCCTCTTTGTGTTACCAAGCTACTCCTGGCCATCCGGAAGACCAAGTCCCACAACAATTTGGTACCAACACCACAAGGCACCGAATGCGCTAGCAAGATGCGATTCACCCCCGGATGAGCAGCAGTGAATCCCTTGGCCCAATCCTTACCCTGTCCATCCCTCAAAATGTGACCTTCTAACCTCGAGCTGCCACGAGTACCCTGGCTTCCACCCATTACTAACAGATATCATTAAAAAGTTATTACTCTGTATAATGTATACTATTAAGTACAAAGAAAGATCCTCGGCTCCGTAAAGCGTTATACGCGATTGAGCCCCAAATAAATGAACTAGATAAAAAAAAAAAAAATACTTGGGTAATGAGAAGAAATACCGAATCTATTCCCAAGGGAATTGTAGAAAAAATTCCAAAACAGCTGCTGAGTTCTAAAAGAATATACCGAAAGCAATATGAATTTTATTCATAAAATAATTTCTTGATAAATTTCCAAAGAAATTGCCGAAGAAATTGTCACAAGCGATTGTCGAAGGATGTTTTTCAAGAAATTCCTGAGGAAATGGTCCATGAAATGTTCCAAGGAATTTCTCTAAAGATTTTAGCAAAATTGCGAAAACACATTATCAAGAAATGGTACATGAAATTTGTATAATAATAACTAAAGAATTTCCAGAAGAAATTTCTACCCGAACAGGAATGAATAACTAACACATAACTGGAGCATACCAAAGTCAGGTATCATACCAAGACAAGGTATTGGTCGGGTGTCCAATTATTGAAAATAACTTATTTTGGTATTTTGTAGGTATTGATACAATACCACAACGAGTTATTGGTTTGGTATTGAGGACTGCTTGAGGTATTATTCAATTATGGAAAAATCGCTATTTGTATGGGAAAATCGCCGATTATTATTTAGGTATTGCCATACCTGATGTCATTATTCACGCGTTATGTACAGAATACACACCAGTTATTATTTGAGGTATTTTACCTCTTATGCAGGGCTACTTAATACCTCATTCAGGTTGTAGGTATTCGGTTTTCCATACCTGAGTTAGTTATTCTTCAGCTATTTTCTCCTGCTCGGGTAATGTAATGACGATCAGTACTTCCCTGTCCATCTTATCCTTCCGCTTTCTGATGCGCTCTCTCTAAAGTTGATAGAAAAGATTGAATCATACAAGCTGCTACCAGTAAACATTCACCACTTATATGGATAAGACCCTCTTTCTTTCATGTTTTGCTGCAGAAAACAGAGGCTCATACAACGCAGAGATATGTGAAACGTTGCATATAAATTAGCACAAGTACAGCATGACGTCACAAATCTAATTCGTTTCGCATAGTTCAATTAGAAGTTCGCAGAGAGAATCATTCTCTAATCACTCTCTTGCAGTCCACCTGAATCCCACTCAGCAACTGCCATCTTTGCCAAGAGGCGAATGGTGAAATCCAAAAATAACGAGGCGTTTCTGGTGAGATATGCTGCTTGGATGATCAATTCACCGTTTTAAGAATTCTCATGGCCGGAGCCCGTGGTGTAGTGGCTACACCCAAGCCACATACATGTTTAAAAACAGTCGCTGCAGCGCACTCTAGCGTGCGCAGCTTTGCGTTGCGTTGCGTGGTAACGGAGTAATTCGTAGATTGCATACTGAAAGTTATCATGTTAAACCTTTAATACTCCTATTCTAATTGCTTATGGAATGCTACTTAGGATGGAGCAGCTATCCAATCAGAAGCTGAAGTAAAAAAATACATGAAAACTTCCATTGCCGGCCACGCCCATCTTATCCGTTACGAGGATAGGAAAGGAAGTGATGATATGACCGGCACTCCCATAGGTGTCAAGGAGTTGGATATTTGGAATGGGTTGATTTGGGATTCACTATAAGTAAGTGAGCAGCAAGATTCAGATTGTGTTAGTGTATTTGAGTAGATCATGTAGATGTGTTGGTGTAAGTATAAGTGTAGTATATTTCAAAACCATCGTTGGGAGTGACGTAGCTAAGAAATTTTGTCACTCCATGGGCCTTTTTGCTTCAGGGATGGGGCACAGGCATTTTCACTGTGCCCTGGCTAAAAAGCCTAGGCTTAAGCGCCATTGATCGCTCTCTGAAACGATAAGAAAAACGTTATGTGCATGGGAAGGGATGATAGGAAAGGATTATATCCATTTATCGAGATGCCAGCGACTCACCGACGCTCTCGTAAATAAAAAGGAGATAGGATTTTGGTACGGGAGTGGTTGGAAATTCAGTATTATTGGATTACATTATGAAACGATATGTGAACCGCAAATATTTGGAAATTATATTTGATATCATTGGTGTACATTTTAATATTAACCAAAATAATGTTTGAAAATTTAAAGAAATATACTCATTTGCTTTTTAATAAAATAAAATTTATTTTTTATAATATGTTGGCATTAAGTTTTGACTACTGCGCGTTGCTATGGATACACCACTCAGTCACCGAGCTGGCCCCACTGAGAAATAAAAAAAATACCCTGCCCGCCTCCGCCAAAAGTGGGACAAATCACTAACAATGAGTTATGTCACTTCCAGCCGGAACTGAGCACGAAAAAAAAAGAATTCATCGACCCCCCAACAAGTCCAATACAGTCACTGAGCAGATATTCCTCTCCGTGTACCGATAGTTTTCGTTTTTTTTTAATGCGTCGCGTAGCGGTAACTAATTATTAATTCATAGAAGAGAAAAAATAAAGCAAACAAACTTACCCTTAGTGCTCGTTAATTTCAGTTCCACTCACGCAAGTTTCGGTTATCGGTTCTATACCCAGAAAAACAACCACTCAGCCACTGGGTCTGTTCCATTCAATCCATTCAATCCACCCAAATACAGACAAAACTGGGATAGCTCGCGGCCCATGAGTTGGTCCGCTTCTAGTGGAAACTAAGTGAGAAACCAAAGACAGATCAACCTCTGAGGAAGGCCAACCCAGCGACTGACAAAGTATTTTTCTAGGTGTAGTTCAGGGCATGCGTTTTCAAGCGACTCACAGATATCGGAACGAACTTACATTATTTTAATACAGCCATCAGCTCCATTGTATCCAACAGTAGTCTGTATCCGCCATTTGTCTCCGGCTCCGAAACGTATTTGAGGAACACCAGAAAATGGTCCCGACAGATCCAGCGATTGAATTACACTTTAACTGATAGGCTGAATTCGACCGTAGGTTATCAAATAGCTAAACTTATTAGCAGGATAAAAACCTTCACAAGCACTTAATTTTTGGTTAAATATTTCAATAATTTGGTTGTTCACTTATTCACTACAATAATTCCTTCAATCAAAAAAATGACAACCGATTTTTTTTCTTCAACATCCGCGCGCGCTCACAGACTGTTGCGATCTCAAATTGGAAGTTCTATACGTTGCACCAAAAAGCATTCCCTCCGCACTCTAGCGTGCGCAGCTTTTTATATTTTCTCGATCTTTCTCGTAAACAAACACGAGAAAAAACAGATAAAAGAGGGGGCACTTTGCATCCTCTTTTATCTCGCTCTTTCTTGCTTTTAACAAAAAGATGGAGCGAAAAAAAAAAGAAAATGTTGCGCACGCAACTGGTTGCGCAGTAAGTCACAGTACGGTCATCTATGTTCATGCTCATGCTAAGATGCTCTTTCCCCGAGAGTGGCTGACACCTGACCCTCTTCTGAGCATATGCTTTAACGGACCCGGAAATTTAGATATCAGCTCACTCATAATGGACTCCCAATTGGACTGGAAAAGGAACAAGAGCCACACATAAACAACCTCTTGCTCATCATTCTACCATTATTGACAGGGTAGAAAAGTGACAGCAGCGCAAAGGCAACCAGTTCGATATAGGGTATTGGTTCCCTTATTAAGCATGTGGCTCCCATTTTCATCTTACGAAAAACAAAGGATTGAAGCGCTGTTTGTTTTGTTTTTTATTTTTGTATTTTTTGTTAGAAGTGAGCACCCATGAAAACAAAAAGAACGGAATCAATCGGTGCCGTAATCGCTTGTTTTCGAATAGGATGAATATGGGAGCGTGAGATTAATGATGGAACACATACCCTAGGTGAATTAGAATGGCGCTGTACAAAGTGAAGTGCAGCTGACATTTAAAATCGCTCACGCAGTGCCCTAGTACACAAACACAAAAGACCTGTAATTCGGTTAAGTGGTTTAAGAATAAAATGAATTCTCATAGCAATTACAGGGTGAATTAAGAAAAACATTGCCGACGGATTTTTCAAAATAATCACCGGAAATTTTTTCTAGCTAATTGTCGAAGAAATTTCTGAGGGAATTGATTAGGAAACTTAACCAAAATTCCTAAAGGATTCTAAAAGCGATTGCAAAATATGCGCCAAAGTAAATTCCAAAGTGCTTGATAAATTCCCATATAAATTACCTAACAAATTTCAGACAATTCCACGAAACAATGGCTGGAGAAATGTCTAAGCAGTTTTCAAATAAATTTCTTAAACAATTTTCAGAAGAAAATTGCTGAAACATTTTTTTTTTTCGGGAATTCCTGAACTTTGTATTAACAAAATCTGATTGTTTCAAATCAAGCGGTATATTTTAATAATTTCTAAATTATTACAAACTTTGAGTCCATATGTATGCCTTCGATGTAAAGCTACTAAATCAAGATGGTACATTCCCTATTTCGCACACTGTAGATCTCCCGCCCTCTCAACTCCCACTGAACGGAACGAGAGAATCGATGAACCGTTAAGGACAATGCGTAAGATTATAGAATCGCAAAATCAAACAGCATTTCTCAGCTTTGGATGGATGATGAAAGTGCTGCTGGTGCTGGTGCTGACTAAACGGATTTCAGAACCACCTCCTGCTGCAAATGGATGGATTCCATTTTCGCTTGTTTTTGCACTATACCGAGGAACTGAACGGTGGTGGTGGAAATCGTGGGAACATGTGTCTCGTGGGGGAATTGATCTGATCGGTGGGGATTTTACTTCACGGGTCGGTGCGCTTGCCTCCTCGGTGCTCTGGAGGTGGCTGATGCTGTCATTAAACCATGAATCGATATAAAGATTCTTGGAAGATGAAACGCGCAGATTGGCGCAAAGTTTGTTCACTCTCGGAGTTGATTGAACGGATTGATTGGGGGTTTTTAATGGTGCATTGATTGGTCGGTAAATAGGGGGGAATCGCATAATTTGGAAGTTGTCAGTTATCAGTAAATCCAATTGAAATGAATATGAAGTGTAAAGGGACATAAATAAATAAATGAAAATATGGTATCTTTCGCAGAACTGTTTAACACATGAAAAGGCTCCGTGTTACCAGCAATTTTCAAATTACCCCATTCAAACAACGTTAATTCTCAAACTAAAGCCAACTACTAATGGCACCTGAAGCGCCAAAAATAAATATTTGAAACAGCGCTCAGAGTTTCACTTCTTGCATTCCTTTTCACGTCTTCACGAAAGCCGTTACACAGAAACCGTGAGCATTGAACAAGTAGCAAAAATTTTCAATCTTTCCAGCAACGATGCACACCGGGCGGGGTGTCCTCGTGGTGTTTCACTTTTTTCTGGCTCCTGCACTAACGGTTCGTTTGCTGAAGGAAAGCATTACCATATTTTATTTTCCTTATGCATAGAATTTCCGCTAATGGCATCCTGTGATGGTTCCCTTGCTAACCTGGGTGCTTTTCATCGGGCGCGTACTACCGAACCACCTGTCTATTAATCCTTTCGATGGGAACAGGCTGTAAGGAACGTGTGGGTAAACAGGGGTGGGTTGAGATTTTTCAAATATATGTGAAGGAAAGTTAAACCCTTGATATAGAGCTTAGACTCTAGGATGTACAGGCAGGTCTCCTATAAGACCTTCACTAAAACCCAAACCGAGCGAAAATATATATGTTCACTCTTCTTCTCGTGGGTCACATTTCGAAGGCGGAGTAAATTTTATTTTATAATGTCTTAACCATTGTTTACAATTTGAAGCTGAAATCTTCGGCAAAGTTCTTCAAGCGGATGTGTTGCGCAGAACAGAGTGCGATTAATTTGAACACTAAAGTAATTGCTGTTATGAGCTAATTTGTAAAACCAGTGCGGAGATGTATTTCGAAGAGGATGGCAGCATTTGTCTGCCCAGCTAGGTTACCGAATTAGTAAGTACATAAATGTATGTGTATATTGAATGGTTTTTAATAAATGTGCATATTTTAGCTTTTTAGCTGACCAAATTAAATATGTGTCTGCTGTAAGAGTCGGTACGATCTCTTCCACCCTCATCCGCAACAATAAAAAGTAATTCGACACGACGAATTATTCCCTGTTAGAGACGCTTTGGAACCCAGTCAAGTGACCACATCTCGGAATAGATATTCACCGCGCGATGCAACGAAATTCTATTCATCAGAGAGTCACTCTCTATGGGACATTGTTTGTAAGTCGTCTGATACGGGCATCATCAGAAACGACACACACCGCTGACGCTGGACAGATAATCGACAACGCGTACAAAACGACTATCACTGGTGCTTTTGTGCATGGCATTTCCAACGGTATGGATTGATCAGCAACAAGCAGGATAACCGTGGGTTGACCACCGCAGGTCAACGTAATTCGCAAATTTCCAGTTGCCCTGATCTTACCAAACGTAAATGTTATGAATGCATGTTGGTCTTTCTAGCTGCGATGGTCGTTTCGATGGTGGTGTAGTTAGAGTATCACAATAGTTCCGTTTTGTGTTGTACCGTTCAGCTTCATGATAGACGAGCAGTAAATAGAGATGTTCAATTTTGAATATATTAAGCTTAAACATGATCTCTATTTTCAATATTAGTTTGTTAGTTATGTGTATGCAATTTAGTATTTGACTACTTTGTGCAGATATAGAAATAAGTGAAAATATTTCCAGTGTTCAAATTTAACAATTGTAAAATTTCATAAACTATGAAATGTTACGCGGGGGAGTGTTGCGCAGAACAGAGTGCGATTAATTTGAACACTAAAGTAATTTGAGCACCCCTGCGAATACCCCAGCAATTGTAAAGATAGACGTAGAACAATGCTGTTATGAGCTAATTTGTAAAACCAGTGCGGAGATGTATTTCGAAGAGGATGGCAGCATTTGTCTGCCCAGCTAGGTTACCGAATTAGTAAGTACATAAATGTATGTGTATATTGAATGGTTTTTAATAAATGTGCATATTTTAGCTTTTTAGCTGACCAAATTAAATATGTGTCTGCTGTAAGAGTCGGTACGATCTCTTCCACCCTCATCCGCAACAGGATGTGAATCTTCTATTCGTATGATCATTAGTTAGAAATTTTCTCACTGGATGGTGCTGTTGCACAATTGATACAACTAGCTACAATGTTGGTGTTTTCTGCAAGTAGGGTGACATTGGGTATAATCGACAGGTTTGTCTTCTTCGTCATGAGGGGTTTCGGCCGGTCGAATTTCCTGAAATTTGTTCGTAAAATACAAATTGATTGGGAAACATTTGAGGCCAACTCTGAGTTCGACAGGTTTCCAAAAACTCTCCAGGACAAAGAGAACAAAATTGTCGAAAATATATAAGTTGCCCGATGTTTACCTGGCCAAAGCTCAGTAATGTACTTATTAGTAAGACACCTACAAAACACTGGAGTGAAAACAAAAACTTACTGTTGCAAATATCGCGATTCAATGGAGAGATATAATTACTTACCTTACCGATCAGGCTAAGGCCGGGGTGGCCTCTGCTGTACATAGTAGCCACCTCCATTCCACTCGGTCCATGGCTGTTTATCTCCAGTTCCGCACTCTGCGTAGGGTCCGCAGATCGTCCTCCACTTGGTCGACCCACCTAGCTCGCTGCGCTTCACGTCTTCTTGTACCGGTCGGATGACTCTCGAGAACCATTTTAGTCTGGTTGCTATCCGACATCCTGATGACGTGACCCGTCCACCGTAGCCTCCCGATTTCCGTGGTGTGGACGATGGTTGGTTCTCTCAGCAGCTGATGCAGCTCGTGGTTCATTCGCCTTCTCCAAGTCTCGTCTTCCATCTGCACTCCGCCGTAGATGGTACGCAACACCTTCCGTTCGAAAACTCCAAGGGCGCGTTGGTCCTCTGCACGTAGGGTCCATGTTTCGTGCCCATAGAGGACGACCGGTCTAATCAGCGTTTTGTAGATGGTTAACTTCGTGTTACGGCGAACTTTATTCGATTGTAGAGTTCTGCGGAGTCCAAAGTAGGCACGATTTCCTGCCACAATGCACCTCTGAATTTCTCTGCTGGTGTCGTTGTCGTCGGTCACCAATGAGCCCAAGTACACGAATTCTTCAACCGCCTCGATTTCATCACCGTCGATATGAATTCGGGGTGGCGGGCGCGGTGATTCCTCCCTGGAGCCCTTTGCCATCATGTACTTTGTCTTCGACACATTAATGACTAATCCGATTCGCCTGGCTTCACTCTTTAGTCGGATGTACGTTTCCGCCATCGTCTCAAATTTACGAGCAATAATATCAACATCATCGGCGAAACCAAGCAGCTGAACGGACTTCGTGAAAATCGTCCCACTCGTGTTTATCCCCGCTCTCCTTATTACACCCTCTAAAGCAATGTTGAACAGCAAGCACGAAAGACCACCACCTTGCCGTAGCCCTCTGCGAGATTCGAAGGGACTCGAGAGTGTTCCTGATACTCGAACTACGCACATCACTCGATCCATCGTCGCCTTGATCAATCGTATCAGTTTATCCGGGAATCCGTGATGTGCATAATCTGCCATAGCTGTTCTCGATCGATTGTATCATACGCCGATTTGAAATTGATGAACAAGTGATGTGTGGGCACATTGTATTCGCGGCAATTCTGCAACACCTGGCGGATGGCGAACATCTGGTCCGTTGTAGCGCGTTCACCCATAAATCCAGCCTGATATTGCCCCACATTCCCCTACGGATGCTTTCAAACAAGTCATCGCATACTGCACTTCAAAAGGTCTTCCGCTAATTGTTGTTGTTGTTAGCATCACCGCTAACTGTTGGTGATGCTAATGCTCACCATATCATCTGGGGCAGCTCAAACATTAACTTGAGAGGCTCCAGTTTGATGGAGTACTTAAGTAGTACAGATCTTGCATTACTTAACATAGGCAACCGCCCAACCTTCATGGTATCTGCTAGAGAGGAAGTCTTAGATATAACGCTTTGCTCTAGCAGAATTAGTCACGAGCTGACCAATTGGCATGTGTCAGATGAAGAATCTTTATCTGACCATCGCTACATCTTTTTTGAACATTTAAATGTTACTTCGCAAACATTGCGTTTCAGGAATCGTCGGTCAACAAACTGGGATCTCTATACTGATTTGGTTGCAGCCAAATTTCATGGATATTCGCCATCCATTGACACTCCAAGTGATTTAGATGATGCCGTTGATACTACAACGACCTTCATCATGGAAGCTTTTGAAGAAGCATGCCCTCTACGGTCTGTGAGGATCACAAGAGGAACCCCTTGGTGGAACTCTGATCTGGCGAAACTCAGGAAACAATGTAGAAAGAGTTGGAACAGACGACGTTCGGCTGGTTCGGAGGCTTTCAGGTCGGCTCCCAATGCCTACAGGAAAGCTCTCCGGTCTGCTGAACGATCCGGCTGGAAAAACCTTTGTACAAATGTTTCCAGCTTCAGTGAAGTCAGTCGGTTAAACAAAATCCTTGCGAAATCTAAGGATTTCCGGGTGAACGAACTTCGTTTGCCACATGGCGATCTGACTTCTTCTGATGAGGAAGTTCTGGAATGCTTATTCAGCACACACTTCCCTGGATGTGTGGATATTACATCTTCGGATGATCCTGATGTCTTTTCTTGTAGTTATGATTCTTTAGCTTCGGCTCGGAGTATTGTAACTATAGAATCGATTGAGTGGGCTCTTAATAGCTTTGCTCCTTTCAAATCTCCTGGGGCAGATGGGATTTATCCTATTTTGCTTCAGAAGGGATTTGATTATTTCAAACATGTTTTGAAAAAAACTACTTGTTTGGAGTTTTGCTACAGGGTATATTCCCAAATCCTGGAGGGATATTACTGTAAAGTTTATTCCGAAAGTGGGTCGTGCGTCGTATGAAGAAGCGAAGAGTTTCAGACCTATCAGTTTGACTTCTTTTCTTCTGAAATGCTTAGAACGCATTGTGGATCATCACATCCGTGATGTTCATCTGGCCAACGTGCCTCTTCATGTGAACCAACATGCCTACCAATCTGGTAAGTCCACTGTGACTCTTTTACACAAGGTTGTTTACGATATCGAGAAAGCATTCGCTCAAAAACAAACTTGTTTGGGTGTTTTCTTAGATATCGAGGGTGCCTTTGACAACGTGCCTTTCGATGCCATATTGGAAGCCGCACGGAGTCATGGTATATCTCCAATGATTTCCAATTGGATTCACCAAATGCTCAAAAACCGATATCTCTTCTCGACATTGCGTCTAGCAGGGATTAGGAAATTGAGTGTTTGTGGATGCCCCCAAGGGGGAGTCTTATCGCCGCTTTTGTGGAATCTCGTAGCAGATACGCTATTGAGGCAACTCAATAATAGCGGTTTTCCTACTTATGGTTTTGCCGACGACTACCTAACATTGTTAGTTGGTATGTGCATCAGCACCCTTTTCGACCTGATGCAAAACGCCCTTCAGGTAGTTGAGGGTTGGTGTCGCCAATATGGCCTTTCGGTTAATCCGAGTAAAACATCTATTGTTCTTTTCACGGAAAGGCGAAACCATAATGGCGTTCGACCTTTGCGTCTCTTTGATTCTGAAATCGATGTGACTGAACAGGTAAAGTACGTTGGAGTCATTCTTGATTCCAAACTTTCCTGGACACCTCACATTGAGTTCAGAATCAAGAAAGCTTGTATGGCCTTCGGGCAATGCCGGCGTACTTTTGGTACAACTTGGGGTCTAAAACCCAAGTATATCAAATGGATTTACACAACTGTGGTTCGGCCAATATTGGCTTATGGGTGTCTTGTGTGGTGGCAAAAGGGTGAAGTGATAACGGTCCAATCAAAATTAGGTCATCTCCAAAGGATGTGCTTAATGGCGATGTCTGGAGCGTTCTCTTCAACTCCTACGGCAGCGCTAGAAGTTCTCTTTGACGTTGCCCCATTACACATTCATCTCAAACAAGAAGCCCTTTCTTGCACTTACCGGTTACGGGTACTCGGTCTACTAGAGGAAACTCCTGTGAACCGCACATCAACACACACCTCGTTGTTTCCACTTTTAGTGAATTGGGACAAATTGTCCTTGCTCCAAGTGATCTTACAATTGCTTGTAATTTTCCATATAGGACATTTTCCACGAAATTCCCTTCCCGGGAAGAGTGCACATCTGGTTATCTGGAAAGAAGTATTTCAGACGGCATCGTATGTTACACTGATGGCTCCCTTCTCGAAGGTCGAGCAGGTGCTGGTGTTTATTCTCGTGAGCTAAGGCTGTATCAGTCTTACTCACTTGGTAGACACTGCACCGTTTTTCAGGCCGAAATCTTTGCTCTTATGTGCAGAGTGCAATCAGCACTTCAGCAGCACGTAATGGGCAAAGTAATATACTTCTGTTCAGATAGCCAGGCTGCTATTAAAGCACTTGCTTCGGCCAACTCCAGGTCGAAGATAGTTATCGCTTGTCGAACTCAAATCGAGGAGCTGAATTCAGCAAACGCTCACCTTCTATGGGTACCTGGTCATTCTTCCATCGCTGGAAATGAATTGGCTGATGAGTTAGCTCGCTCTGGAGCATCACATGACTTCATTGGCCCTGAGCCAGCTATTCCGATATCGAAGTGTTGGATTAAGCTTCAGATTCACACCTGGGCTGTCATTCAACACAGACAATATTGGAATAGTTTGGAGTCATGTCGTCAAACCAAATTGTATTTTTTTTTTTTTGTGAAAAAAATCTTGTTTTATTTTCTGCTCTATAAAATAGTTTACATCAAATCCTTAAACTAAATTTACAATTATCTAAACTTCTATCTTCAGTCTTTGTTTCAATTATATATTTTAAATACTTTGATAACATGTTCATCGTTTGGTCTCGTTTTACTCTATTCAAAAAAGTTAAATCAGGGAATTGGAAATCGGCATTACTTTTGTTTCTAATTGTATAGTGCTGAGCCATCTCTACGGGTGGCGAAGTATCTAACTAATCTGTCTAAGCAGAATTGCAGCATGTTGGTCAAAGCATTGACTGGCCACTGCCGACTCAGCTATCACATGGCGAATATTCAGCAAGCTGATTCATTTGCCTGTGATAGCTGTGAATCCGATTATGGAACTTCGTATCATTTGATATGTAACTGTCCAGTTTTCGCGCAACTGCGTTTCCGAGTATTCGGTAAACACTTATTGCTGTGTGCATTCAAAATGCAAATATCAAATGCGGGAGCACCAAATGCGGTAAGATTTTCTAACAAGTAACCCGATGTCAGTGAGAGCTTTTGAATCCTAGGGTGGCGGTGATATTGGCTATGGTTGCTACGTTGCCTTTGGTAAAGCGCTGTTTGCAGATCAGAAGGAATTTCTCAGCCTATCTTGATGCATGGGAAATTCCTTGCCTGAATTGCTCAAGAAACCGGTTTTTCTTCCATCGCAGTACGCAGTTGCGAAGAAATGACAATTCAAATGGCAGTCACCGTAGAAAGTTTCTGCCAGGAATCGCTCAAGAAGTTTCTTGAGCAATTCCTTTTGAACTCGAAACTGCGCTTAACATGTGTTACCGCGTTTGGAGCGCATTTGGGCACCGTTTGCATCTTGAACGCACACAGCAATATTAAGTGAAACTGACTTCAGAAACCTGAATCTTCAGGATATTCTGTTGTTCTTAACCCGCTGTGGTAAAGAGCTATAGGCTCTCTTTCGCTTTATGCGTTATTACAGTGCCCTTTTCAGGGCGCTGTTTGAACCCATTGTGGTACGCTTGTGCGTTAGTACCCTCTTCCAGGTTATTTTTCCTATTTCCCTACCTGTCCCTATCCCCATCCAAATCCTTTTTCCTTCCTTTTCCCTCAGGTAGATGATGAAATAGGCTGTTATTTTGGCGATGGCACAAATGTCCCAAATGGAGGATAACGTGTCTCTGGCCTCCAGCAGGGATTTATCTTTGTCGAAAATACTCATCAATTTCTCTCGATAATTTTCCATGGATTCCTATTGGATTTCATCTTTAATAATTCCAAAGATTCGTCTCAAGATTTCTCCTCATTGGTTTCCTTCATGGATTCTTCTAAGGATTCCTCGAGATTTTTCTTTCAGATTTTCCTCCCGGGATTCTTTCATATATATATCTCGGAATTCCTTCTCGGGTTATCCCTGGGATTTTACCGAGGATTCCTTCATTAACCCCGCTAGGCATGATGATTTCCCCGAATAGCGGAGGGTCCGAAAGAACTTGAAACTATTAAGAAATCTTCATGACTATAGACTTTTGGTTATAGGGAGCTCTTTGGGTGACGTCATGCAGATAGAAGCAACCCAGGTGACCGTGCTGCTCGGGACATGATGCATGCGTGGGCACGGTGTGTTTAGGGCGTGCGTTGTCCTGTGTGTGGTTGCGGTCGGATTGAAGTGGAGAGGAGCCCTTCTCAACCCTAGTTCAGTTTCGGTTGTGCATGCGGGGTAGCGTTTGCCTTATTTGTGCCGTGTTGTGCTTTTCTTCGGCCCGAGCTGCGTGATTACTTGGGAAGTAATGGGCTCTGTAATCTAGATTTTGGTTTGTAAGCTATGGCTGGGTCGAACCTCGCGTTTATTGAGCGCAGGTTGGGGGAGCCGCTGGTGGTTTGCACTGGGGGGTTTGATCGATTGGTTCTAGTCGATCGATTTGCCGGCGCTGCCTATCATTTGACTCTTGATATTTATGCTCCGGGGGTTCGGGGCGTTTCTTCGTTGTATCTTTGCTTTAATACTAATTTTCATTGTTTGATTAAACTGGCTGTACATTCTTTAAACAGGCACTTAATTCTTTCTATTACATAGATGACTCATTTATAAATGCTTGTTTAGCAAAAAACTAGCACTTTAAATGAAATAGAAAGAGTTTGTTCCTACACTACACCAACACACATACACCAATACTCACATCTTCACATGCACCTACCCTACAACTAGCTGTAAAATACCAATGGGCGGGAGAATTGTGCCCACCCAACAGTTGTAGGTGGGGCATTTTACTATGCTACATAACTTGGTCCCGCAAGCCCATAAACGTCAATAGGTAGACGCATTTCCCAGTGAAAAGACATCGCAGATCGGCAAATGTCAGGGGGGTGCCTTGATAATAGCAGAATAGCAGATTTTACGTAGGATTCCTTTATTGATTTCTTACGGATTTCTTTAGAGATTTCTTCAAAAAGTCTACTTGGATTCCATCAAGGATTCCTTTCGGGACATTTCAATTGATTTCATCCAGGTTTTTTTGGACATTCCTCTCGAAATTCATTTAGGGGCCGTACACAAATTATGTCACGCTTCTAGGGGGGAGGGGGGGGTTTTGCAGAACGTGACGACCCTTACAAAAAGTATTGAGTTCCCATACAAAAAGTGTGACATAGGGGGGAGGGAGGTTAAAAAAGGTTGATTTTTGCGTGACATAATTTGTGTATCACCCCTTAGGAATTATATCTAGGATTCTTCCGGGGGCTCATTTAAGGATTTTCTTCGGAAGTCCTTCTGAGGTTATTTTATTGACTACCCCGACTTTTCTTCATTGATTTCTCCCATGATCCCTTGTCAGGAGCGAGCAATGGCGCTTACACCTAGGCTTGTTAGCCGGGACACAGTGTAAATGTCTGTGCCTCATTCCCGATGCAAAAAGGCCCATGGAGTGACAAAACCTCTTAGCTACGTCACTGCCAACGTTGGTGTTTAATTATACCAAAACACTTACACTCACATCAATACATCTACATGATCTACTCAAATACACTTCTACAATCTAAATCTTGCCGCATCACTCGCTTATAGTGAATCCCAAATCAACCCATTCCATATAACCAACTCCTTGACACATATGGGGGCGTCGGTGAGTCACTAACCCTTCTTAAAGTAGGTGACATATCATCACATCCTTTCCTATCCTCGTAACGGAGAAGATGGGCGTGGCCGGCAATGAAAGTTTTCATGTCTTTTTTACTTCAACCTCTGATTGGATAGCTATTCCTTCCCAAATAACATTCCATAAGCAATTGGAATAGTAGTATTAAAGTTTCAACATGACAACTTTCGGTATACAATCTACAAATTACTCCGTTACCACGCAACGCAACCACGCAACGCAACGATTCCTCCCAGGATTCCTTGTCAATTCTTTCACGTATTGTTCCTGAGATTCCATCAGGAATTTCCTGGTCATTTTTCCTGTGTTTTCTCCCGGGGTTCCTTCGGAGAATTCTTCCACGACTTCTTTGGAAAATCCTCCAAGAGTTCATTCATTGATGTCTCTCAGGAATTCGTCATATAATATTATCGGATTTCATCCAAGATTCATTTAGAATTTCTATAAAGGATTCTCCCATGGATTACTTCAAAAATTTCTCGCATGATTCGTTCTGGGGTTCCTTCGTTTTTCTTCTGGATTTCTTTGGGGATTACTCTCGAGACTCCTTCTGCCATACTCTCAGGTATTTCTCACAAGATTCTTATAGGAAATTCCTCCGGAATGTTTTCAGGGATTTCATCATTGATTTGTCATAGAAATTTGTTATGAGCTTCCATTTAAGATTTCTCTCTGGATTTCTTTATTAAATTCTCCTGCTATTTCTGGCCGGACTAAGTCCCACAATCTTTTCTCAGGATTTCTTCCTGGATTCATTCATGGATCTTTCCCGGTTTTTTTTTAAAGATTTCTCATACGACTTCAGCAGGCTTTTCTCTAATATTTTGTATAAGATTATTCCAGGAATTCTAACTTGAATTTTTTGAGCGATTCCTTATGATATTCTTTCAGAGTTTTTTCTGAGATTTCTTCAGGGATATTTCTTTCTTTCAGCGAATGCTTTCAGGGATTCTTTAGCGATATTCAAGATTTTTCAGGAATTCTCTAAGATTTTCAAGGATTCCCTTCCGAAATTTCTTTAGGAATTTTTTTTTTTATTCTTCAATCACTTAACCTAATTAACAGCCCTATTGACCACTAAGGCACTGCGTTAGCGATTCCAATTGGAAGCTGTACTATACATTTTGTGCAGCACCTAAATGTATTCTATTCTAATTGTACTATATCGAACTGGTTGCCATTGCGCTGCTTTCACTTTCTACCCTATCATGGTTGAATGATGGGCACGAGGATGTTGATGTGTGGGCCTTGTGTGTGGCTGTTGGTTGTTCCTGTTTTCAGTCCGATTGGGGGTCCATTATGAGTTGCCGTTCACCGATGTCCAAGTATCCGGGTCCATATGGGCCATGTGCTCAGAAGAGGGTCAGTGTCAGCTGCTCTCAGGGGGAAAGAGCTACTGACGAAAGTGCCGGGGCTGGGATCGAACCCATGTCCATCTGCTTATGAAGCAAACGTGTGACCAATTTCGCCACGGGACCCGGATAACTTTACTGATTACTTCCAAGATTCCTTAAGAGATTCATCCCACGATTCATTCTTGGATTCTTTCAAGGATTCTCCTCGCGATTCCTCTGCCATTTGGGAATTTATTTCCGAAATCCCTTCATTGATTTCTCTTGCGATTTCTTCTGGAGTTCTTTCAGGTATTCCTCGCAAAGTTTATTGAGATATTACTATGAGAATTCCTTCAGAAATTATTGCTCTAACTTTAAGAATTAGAAATTAGAATTAAAAATTTACCCAAGTATTCTTTCGAAATTTCTTCCTAGACTTTTTTATCATTGCATCAGGAATTCCTCCTCGGATTGCTTTGAAGATTTTTTTGAACACTTTTTCAATAATTCCTACCAAAATTCTACCAAAATTCCTCCTAGCAACTACGAAGTGTACGGTCACCAATGCTCATGCTCATGCTCATGCTCATGCTCAATTCCTACCAAAATTCCTCCCGCGATTTATACCACATTTTTCTAGCCTTCAGAGATTTCTCCTAGGATTCCTTCAAGCGTATCTCGAGGATTCTTTTGGAGATCTCTCCCGGAATGCTTTCAGGGATTCTTTAGCGATATTCAAGAGAACTAGATTTTTTAGGGATTCTCCATAATTTTCAAGGATTCCCTTCCGCAATTTCTTTATTGCACGCTGGACCATAGTTGATGCAGAGTGCTTTTCGACTTCGGTATTGGTGCCTCGATGGACGAGATTTGGCGAGAGAAATCTACCATCAGTGTGTGCGATGCTACCGCACGAAATCAGAGGCATTCCGGCAGTTCATGGTGTAGCTGCTCACACACCGTGTTTTTACAACGCGGCCGTTTGCACTCGCAGGTGTGGATTACTTTGGTCCAGTTGTTCGGACGGGATATCGGAAACGAGCGGTCAAGGCATACGTATTTTCGTATGCTTTTTGACAAAAGTGTCTCATTGGTCACCGATTTGTCGACAGCGTGATTTATATTTGTTTAAATTTCTTGGCGCCAAAAACCAGATGATTGAGTTAATTTACCTTATCAAAGTCCAAGGTTCATCACGATGCCGTAGCGAAAGAATGTGCCAAAGACGTAATAGTATGGCACTTTATTCCCCCGACCCTACGACCCCACTTTGGTGGTACAAGGTGTGGTGTGTGAATATAGTTTAGTGTTATTCCCCTTACGTGACCTTCCCCTAGCATGCATCAGTGACAACTGACAGCCAGCACCAGCACGAGATCGTCAGTGTGAAACTGCTTCATTGGTGAGAGGAGCTTTGGCGGAGCAAGTCGCCTTCATCGTGTGGTTCCATATAATGCCAAGTGATCCTACTGCAGATTGCTAAGATGGCAGGGAACGGGTTGACCCTGTGAGTTACGCAATATTCACACAAGGGAAGCCACGATGCAATCGGCGGAGGTGCAACGTGTGTTGGGCGGTACATACTGTGGTTTGCAATGTAGACATGGCAACGCTTCTCAGTTCTCACCCAAGTGTAGGATTACCTACTCCAGGCCCTTGCCCAGCTTTCCGTTAGACCCAAGGATCTGCAGCCATTGATCCTTTGTCATTCCTGCAAGGTTCGGCCTTACAAGCTCTATCTGACGAGGATACCTTGCAGACGTCGATCGCTAAACTACAGAATTTCGTAGCAACTCAACACAGACTCCAAGTTTTCTGAGAAATCTCGCACTAACACCGCTTAGGTGACAACTGCCAATCGACGTCACTGTGGGCAGTTTGGTCGCGATTCGGGAAGACAACGTTTCACCAACCCGGTGGAAAATGGACCGCATCTTCAACACTTACCCAGGCCCAGATGGCGTAGAAGGATAATTTCAGTATGGACGGCTGACGGAACCAGTACGTATCCAGTTTCCAGAATCTGTGTTCTACAATTCCAGTCTCCACTGCGGTGGGACCAGCTGAAGACGAGGAAAACAACTGAAGCTCTAGTGGTTTCAGGGAGGCCAGGATGTCGGAGTTCGAGGAAAGCAAAATTAAGCAACTTCTCGGTCATCGGTTACCAATCAATAGAACTCTAAGCTAAGAATCAGGCTTGGCCTCAAGTGGGACGGTACGCCAAGAAGAGGAGGAAAGTGAATGACACAGTACAGTAGGCTTAAAAACTCGTAAATTCTTTCCGTTCCGTCTGTAATTAAATTAACCAACAACATTCCGTCACACCCACTTAAGCAACCAGGCATTCTCTGTAAATCATTTCTTCCAAATTACATTACATCAAACACAGTAACCGCTACGTGTTCTGTAAAATCCTCCATGCTAGGATTCTCGAAGCAACGCAATTTCAAAATTAACGCCCCCGCCATGGCTACATGTTGCCGTGCAACAGATTGGTACAAGAAGCCCATACAAATGGAAATGACAAGAATCAGCAAACACTCGCAAGGTGTTTTATCACCGCGCAAAGGAGGTCCCAAAAAATGAAGACAGATCTCAGAACAAGTGATAGCGGACGTTGTTTGTCGGGTAGTAAAATTAGCTCCCGTCAAGATTAAGCACCGATCGTAAAAAAGTTGGAAACATCGGTTCTACTTTCTTCCGCATTTTGCGTCGAACAAATTGTGCCTTATTTTTAACCTTGTCGTGCCGCTTTAAGTGAACTGAATGGAGATGTTTTGCATACGACGACTCTACCCAATACAATAAAAAAAATGGAAATCTAAGAATTGAAAGCATATCCCTGTTCAATCCGATTGCGTGATTCGGGGGGCCTATCAGTCGGTCGGCTATGCTATGAAGCAAAATAAATATTTGCCATCCGAACCGGTATCGCTCGCGTCGCGACCGGACCGATATCCGAGCGAACCGAACAACGGCGGGATTGCACCTGAACGTAATGGGAAACTAGATAACATTTGTTGTGCAAAGAATTTTCACTTTTCGATGCTGGTTGTCCGATCGGATGCTGGGGAAAAAACATGTACATGCGAACGTTGGAACGTACTATCTCGGATAAAAATCAAATGGCTGATTTGGTATCGCCGATGAATTCACTACCTATACCTACTACTGACAGCTTATACCTACGCGGCACGGGCGGGCGATGGGTTTGAGCGTTCGTTCGTTCGTTCGTTTGGATGCCCGCTAGTCCCCGAGTCCCAGGACGGATTAGGCACCGGTGGATGGGGAATCTAACTCTGTGAGCAGAGTCGGAATATGGGGAGCTCAACTTTAAAGTTACAGAAAGTTAAGTATTTGTTGAGATTTTGGAATCAAATTGTTAGTGTATATCACTCCATATCGGCACCATCATTACAAAAGGGCGTAACTGCTTTTGAAACCAACGCCTAGTTAGAACACTGGGTCACAGTTCGATCGCTGCTGCCATCAGGTGCAGACGGAGACAAACGTGCGCTTTGTAGTGCGGGTTCGCTTTGTGCATACTTGATACACAATATACAAATTCATGCAATGGCAGGCGAAGGAAGCCTTTCAATTAATGATTGTGAAAGTGCTCAAAGAACACTAAGTTGAAGAGGCAGGCCAAGTTCCAATGCGAACGCCGAGCCACAAAGAAGAAGAAGTCCAGGAGCAATTCCTGGATCAATTCCTGGATAAATTCCTGGAGGAATTACTGAAGAAATTTCTGGGGCAATTCTTGGTGATTTTCCTGCAGGAGTTCCTGGAGAAATTACTGGACAAAAACCTGGAGGAATTCCTGGGGGTATTCTTGTAAGAACTACTGGAGGAATTCCTGGAAGATAACCTGGAGGATTCTCTATACCAATTCCTAGATGAATTCCTGGAGGAATGCCTGCCACGGTGCTTCATTTACCGTTATAATAAAATAAAAATGACCATCAAAACCTTAAACGCCATTCTTTTTCTTTATCATTCCTACACCTCTGGACAATTTTTAAAAAAAATCGTTAGACGAAATTTTGAGTTACGCCCTTTTAAAGGGCCTAACCCCTAAAAAATCAGGGTTTCTATAGAAAAACATCATATTTCATAACGGAAGCATGCTTCTGCCAACAAAATTTGAAACGCCATTCTCTTTCTTTATCATTCCTACACCTCTGGATAAATTTTTAAATTAATCGTTAGACGAAATTTTGAGTTATGCCCTTTTAAAGGGCCTAACCCCTACAAAATCAGGGTTTCTATAGAAAAATATCATATTTCATAACGGAAGCATGCTTCTGCCAACAAAATTTGAAACGCCATTCCCTTCCTTTATCATTCCTACACCTCTGGATTTTTTTTTAATAATCGTTAGACGAAATTTTGAGTTACGCCCTTTTAAAGGGCCTTACCCCTTAAAAAATAGGGGTTTCTATAGAATACCATCATATTACATAACAGAAGCATGCTTCAAAGTCCCAAATAATAAAAAAGTATTATAATCAATGCTACAATTTGATACTATGCACTAATATTGACTTCATTTTGTATAAAAATTAGCCATAACGCCAGTATAAGGGAAGTATTCTTTAACCTGTAGGATACGGACGTTGTTGGCTACATTTACTATTATAGCCAGAACAATATACAATGAAAAACATAAACGACAGTTCATTTACTTTTTCACTTATATAGTTATTGCACACCCATAAACTGAATTTCAAAAAAAATGTCGATCAAATTCTCCAGTTACGCCCATTTGAAGGTCATAAGTACTTATTATAAAACTTAGTTTCATTTAATCATGTTTATTCTTCGGTAACGTAGTTTAGCAGTTACATATAGAACTATCGTTACAATTGATCATCTCAATCCTTATTTTTGTATGTTTATTAATTGAAAACGGCATTCACCAATAAAACTAACGAATGACAAAGGCGCATGTCATTGCTTGTTTTGTCTATAAAAAAGCAATACAAAAATCTTACGTCCCACGCTATGAATGGCAATTGATACAAAAATGATTGCTTCCTACATGTTTGAAAATACTTCCCTTATATTAGCGTAATGGCCATTTTTTATACAAACATCAATACAAATAGCCAATACAAGCGCATAGTATCAAATTGTAGCATTATTTATGATACGTTTTATTACTTGGGACTTCAAGGCATGCTTTTGTTATGAAATATGATGATTTTTTATAGAAACCCTGATTCTAAAGGGGTTAGGCCCTTTAAAAGGGCGTAACTCAGAATTTCGTCTAATGATTATTTTAAAAATTTATCCAGAGGTGTAGAAATGATAAAGAAAGAGAATGGCGTTTCAAATTTTGTTGGCAGAAGCATGCTTCCGTTATGAAATATGATGTTTTTCTATAGAAACTTTGATTTTTTAGGGGTTAGGCCCTTTAAAAGGGCATAACTCAAAATTTCGCCTAACGATTATTTCAAAAAATTTTCCAGAGGTGTAGGAATGATAAAGGAAGGGAATGGCGTTTCAAATTTTGTTGGCAGAAGCATGCTTCCGTTATGAAATATGATATTTTTCTATAGAAACCCTGATTTTGTAGGGGTTAGGCCCTTTAAAAGGGCATAACTTAAAATTTCGTCTAACGATTAATTTAAAAATTTATCCAGAGGTGTAGGAATGATAAAGAAAGAGAATGGCGTTTCAAATTTTGTTGGCAGAAGCATGCTTCCGTTATGAAATATGATGTTTTTCTATAGAAACCCTGATTTTTTAGAGGTTAGGCCCTTTAAAAGGGCGTAACTCAAAATTTCGTCTAACGATTTTTTTTTAAAATTTGTCCAGAGGTGTAGGAATGATAAAGAAAAAGAATGGCGTTTAAGGTTTTGATGGTCATTTTTATTTTATTATAACGGTAAATGAAGCACCGTGCCTGCATGAATGCCTGGAGAAGTCCCCGGAAGAATTTCTGAAGCAATTCCTGGAGAAACTTTTGGAAGAACTCCTGGGGAATCCCTTGGAGCAGTTGTTAGAGGAATATCTGGAGGAATTCCTGACGGAATCGCTAGAAAAAAATCCAGGAGAAATTTCTTCAAGAATCCAAGATGGGATTCTTGGAAAAATGTCTGAATAAATTCCTGGAAGAAAGCCTAGGGGAATTCGTAGAGGAATTGTTGGAGGAATATTTGAAGTAATTCCTGGAGCAATCTTTGGAGAAATTCCCGCAGGAATATCTAGAAAAATCGTTGGAGGAATCTCTTGAAAAATTCCTATAGGAATTCCTAGGGAAATTCCTGGTGGAATTCTTGGAGGAATCCCTGAAACAATTCCTGGAGGAATGCCTGGAGGAAGTCCTGCAGGATTGCATGGAGAAAACCCTAGAGGAATTCTTGGAGGGATCCCTGGAGGATGTCCTTGTGGAATGCCTGTAGGAATTCCTGAAGAAATCTCCAGGGGAACTCCTGGAAAAATCCCTAGAGGAATTTCTGAAGGAATTTCTGGCGGAATTTCTGGAGGTATCTAGATGAACTCCTGGAGGAATTCCTGATGATATTTCTGGAGGAATCTCATGAGGAATTCGTAGAAGAATACCAGAAAAAAAAATTCTGGACCCAAGCAGCACCTGCAACATCATCCAAAATGTGATTTTCTATGCTTTGCTCTAAAAGAGTTGCAATAAAAGCGCACGCAACTTCCATCTTGTCAGTTGAGATGCATTTAAACTCCGAATATCGTTAAGTTGCAGCTTTGTTTCATATGAATTACAAATAACATCGTATTTAACATCGATTTATGGAGGCGGAGCTGACATATTCCCCACAAGTGGCAATACAGTCAGCTTGCATTAAATGTGCTATGTAACACACATGAAACATCTTACTCTGGTTTGTTTGATCAGATTAGGTTCCAAATGTGTTGCGGAAAACTTGCGCGTCTTTTCATTTTGACAGCTTTCTTACTTGTGGCAAAAACGGTACAATGAAGTAACGCGTAACTTCAGTAGCTTTTATGGTGCATTGAGCAGCAAACCTTCCACAGAGCTTCTGGTGTAGTGTGTAAGGTGAGTGGTTAATACTCCTGGTGTCCTTGGTTCGAGTCTGAATATTTTTTTTTTTTTCATTTTTTTATATTCCCCCTAGCTCAAGTTGCACAACGATTTAAAATTTGCGCTTTTTGCGTTTCAAAGAAGAAGCAATTGTGTTCTGTTGTCCTTAATTTGTTGCACTGATGTTGGTACTGGCTTTGAAACAAGTCGTGTTGCTTGGGAGGAATTCCACGGAGTCATGTCAGTCGATCCTGAGCGACCATTTCAAAAATATCTGAAACTTTGCACAGTTTTTCAATTTCATCTAAATCGCCATTTTTCGATATTAAACCTTCATATTCACTCACGACTAACTTTTCAAAAGGGTGTATACGAAAATAGTTCAAAAATATTCTAAAAGCTGTACAACAAAAACGGATTGTTCGATTGTTATGATTTTTTTAGCAAAGTTAGATAACTAAATGATGATTCCTTAGAAAATATACATCTTAAAAAAATTATTTTTTTACTTTAAAAAAATATGATCTTTGTCACAAAAACTCAAATATCTCAAAACCCTATCTTTTTACCAACGTCAATTTTTTAGGGGAAATGGCCCATTATATCAGCTATCTACCATAAAATTTTGGTGATGGTAAACTGATAAACAGAAAAGTTATGACATTTCAAACATTTCACAATTTTTACATTTAGTAACAAAAATTTTTTTTTTCTGTGTAAATTATTTCGAGAAATCAATTTTGATGCTGATTTTATTGTAAAGGCTACCGCCTGAATTAAACAAGTTGTTTTCATGATATTTTTGTTTGATTATTCATAATTACTATAGTATCTATTTGAAACTTAGACGCGATCCAGTGTTGTGATCAAAAATATTGAGAGTGTCATACTTTTTATTGTACGTGACTGGTGAAAAAATCCCTTGATAGTGTTGAAAAGCTGTTGATTATAAGAAAAATGGAATTAAACTTATTTTTAAGACAAAAGCTGTATAATAAAAGTTTTATATACGCGTATACGTCTAGTTTATCTGAAAAAAAAATACCTCTTAGAGAACAGACTTTATGATCGGAAGAATGCAAGTAACTTCAACAACAACAAATGCATGAGAGGTACATACCACAGACAAACAGACGAAACGCCTAGAACAATTTTCGTGAAAATCCATCGCCCAGTTCACACTACCACCACCTGGTGGAAATGTTTCACGAAACACTGCGTTGTGCAATATCGTCATCAGAGGCGCTAGTGTGAAACGTCAAACGCAAAGAAAAACGATGGGCGCTCTTCTGGTTATGAAAGCCACAACCAAGATTCAAAATGATCGTTAAAGGCGTGGTCAATGAAAATTTCGTCAGTGTTACGTTTGTCTGTCTGTATACATACCATGACAATGCTCACGAAAAAGCAAAAAAAATATTACCGCTATGGATATTTTATAGTATTTTTTTTCTTCAGCCAAGCAAACAACACCAAACTAGTCAGTTAAAACTAATAAGTGATTTTGTTTATTATAATCTAACGAACACCATGAACAGTCGCTTTCTCAAAGGTCTGCAACTCAACGCTCTCTTGTAGACCGTTTGATGAAAAAAAATGTTCAAAAGAGTTACGAAATCTCACCGAAAGCACCATAAATAAACTGAAAGAGACTGGTTATGCCCAAATGTCCACATTGAATACAAATTTACGCATTTGCACGTCCTGTTGTCTAGACTTTGACAAACGAGCCATCTGTATATCATCGGTAAAGCAGGGCGCAGGAAGTTCGAAAACGACAACAACTGAGAAATTGCCAGAAGTGATGAAGAGGGAAAACACTTGTCCTCAAATGTAACAGCAAATTAATGAATAAACAACTAATTCGCAAAGGGCGTGATAAAATCGGAACATTACTGTACATATAATATACATAATACATAATAAAAACAGCTTGTTTTACTCACGCAAAGCCATTAACAATAAAATCAGCATCAAGCTGCGATTTCCGGCCGAAATAATTTACACTAAAAAAAATTATTACTAAATGTGAAAATTGTGAAATGGTTGAATTGTCATAACTTTTTTGTTTATTAGTTTATCATCACCAAATTTTTATGGTAGATTGCTAATACAATGGACCGTTTTCCCTAAAAAAATACGTTGGTAAAAAGATAGGGTTTTGAGATATTTGAGTTTTTGTGACAAAAATGATATTTTTTAATGTTAAAAAAAGATTTTTTTCACTGTGTATATTTTCTTAGGAATCACCATTTAGTTATCTAACTTTGCTGAACAATAAAATCAGCATCAAACTGCGATTTCTGACCGAAATAATTAACACAGAAAAAAATATTTACCAAATGTGAAAATTGTGAAATGTTTGAAATGTTATAACTTTTTTGTTTATTAGTTTACCATCACCAAATTTTTATGGTAGATTTCTAATACAATGGACCGTCTTCCCTAAAAAAATTATGTTGGTAAAAAGATAGGGTTTTGAGTTATTTGAGTTTTTGTGGGAAAAATTATATTTTTTCATGTTAAAAAAGTTTTTTTTTTTCACAGTGTAAATTTTCTTAGGAATCACCATTTAGTTATCTAACTTTGCTGAAAAATTCATAACAATCGAACGAACCATTTTGGCTGTGCAGATTTTTGAATATTTTTGAACCATTTTCACATACACCCTTTTGAAAAGTTAGTCGTGATTTAAAATAAAAATTTGATATAGAAAAATGGCGATTTAGATGGAACTGAAAAACTGTGCAAAGTTTCAGTTCAATAGAAAATCATGAATTAAAAAAAATCCTTAATTTTGATGCTGTTGCTTGGAATCGCTCTTGGGGAAGAATTCTTGGAGAAATTCTGAAAGAATTCTTAGAAGACTTCGTGGGGGAATCCCTGTAGCAGTTCCTAAAGAAATCCCTAGAGGAATTCCTGAAGAATCTCCAGAAGGAATCCCGGAAGCAATTCAAACAGAAATTCCCAAGAGAATTCCTAAACAGTTCCTGGAGGAAGTGCTGAGGAGTTCCTTGAAGAATACAAGGAGGAATTCCTAAAGGAATCCTTAGAAGAGTTACTGGGGGAATTTTAAAAATAAGTTGTTCCAGAAAGAATCACAGAAGAAATTCCTGAGTGAAACCTAGGAGAAATTCCTGAAGAAGTTTCTAGAGGAAAGCGTGTAGGGATTTCCGGAGGAATCTCTGGAGAAATTCCTGGAAGAATTTTAAGATATTTTAAGAGGAATCTCTGCAACAACCGCCAGAGAAATCACTGGAATAATTTCTATAGGGGCTGCCCATAAACCACGTGGTCATTTTTTTGGGACTTCTCAAACCACCCCCCCCCCCCCCCCGCGTGGACATTAGTCCATACACATTTTTTTTCGTCCATACAAAATGGTCATTGGCCGAACCCCCCCCCCCCCCCCTCATGACCACGTGGTTTATGGACAGCCCCATAGCTTCCCAGAACAAATTCATTGAGGAATCCCAGTATGAGTTCCTGGATTAATCGCAGATGGGATTTTTGGAGAAATCCTGAAGTAGTTCTAGGAAGAGTAGATGTACTCTTAGAGGAATCTCTGCAGGTGTTCCTGAAGAAATCCCAGGAGAAATCCTGGAAGCATTTTCAAGAGGCATTCCTTACAGAATTCATAAAAAGTTCTTGGAGAAAGTACTGGATAAATTCCTGGAGAAGTTCCTGAAAGAATTCCAAGAGAAACTTCTGAAGAAATTCTCGAAAGAGTTCCTGGGGAATTCTTGAAGATTTTTTTATTGATGATCCCTGGAATTGTTCCTGAAATAATCATAGAACAAATAATCCCAGGATGAATTCCTGAAGAAATCCAATGAAGAATCCCGAAAGCAATCCCATGAGGAATTACTTAGGAAATCCCAAGAAAGTTTTCTTAACAAATTCCTGGAAGAATTTCTGTAGGAATTCCTAGAAAAAAAAATATGAAGAAATCCATGCA
Source organism: Aedes albopictus (assembly GCF_035046485.1). Classification (NCBI taxonomy): domain Eukaryota; kingdom Metazoa; phylum Arthropoda; class Insecta; order Diptera; family Culicidae; genus Aedes; species Aedes albopictus. The sequence continues at coordinate 57,717,130 of NC_085138.1, read as the reverse complement.
TGCAATAATTTATGAACGAAATGTTGGAATCCCAAAAGAATGTTTTGTACAATGTTTTAAGGAATCCTTAAATTATTTTAAAATAATATCCAGTAAAATTTTCTGAAAGGTATTCTAAAGGGTTCTGGAAGATAATCCATATCTGCAGACCCGCTGTTTAAGTTATAGTTTTATTTTGAAAGTCATCATACGAAATTAAACAGCATTGCCAAAGGCCTAAAGTTGAGTTCAAAACAAAAAAAACCTGACTTATATGTATACATATACATATACATATACGTATACATATACATATGTTTAGCCTAGGGCTAAACATCTCGTTAATACAGATAAAAAAACCTCCGTGTTTTATTGCTTCAAAAAAAGGACATGTACATGAGAAAACTTTTCCAAAACGATTGTGAAAAGTGTATGCTTAGAAGCTACAAAATTTTCACAAAATCATGTATAATGCCAGAAATTTGTATTTTCGGTTTGAGCTTCACGTTCATCACAACCCTTGTGTATTATTGTTTGAAATCAATGACTTGTACATCAGAAAACTTTTCCCAAGCGATTGTGAGAAGTGAAAATCATTGATATAACAAAATCTTCACAAAATTACGTACACACTAAAAAAATCTCAATTTTAATAGTGACATAATTGATCGAACTGCCAGAAAAAGCTATGACATACACATAAATGTGCCACATTTTTACACTTTTTATGACATACGTATTAAGTTGATATTGTTTGAGTTCTTCCAGCCATAATTGTAAATCACAGAACTGATAATTTAGTTCTCTATGCTGTAAATTTACGCGATATGTTACAGAAACATAATGTTTACTGATGTTGAACTGTCAAACAGCACCTTACAAAATCAGATGAAGACTGCAGTCGATTGGAATTTTGTTTACTACGAAGGTGAAACAGCATGAAAACCGTTCATAAATTTAACCCCGGAGTGAGCCAGAAACTTGGAAATGACAATCCGTTGTCATCAGCCGATGCAGTGGAAAACGAAAACAGCCACGCTCAGTCAATCAAAAGGCGGCTTTGTGTGCTTGGCTGCGATGACGGCTGTCTCAGTTCAGTACATATATATATGTATACATACACGCAGCAGTGACGACGCGACGGCCGAACTGGCAAGTTAGTTTACGGTAGAAGTTGTACATTTTCGACTGCCTTCTCTTCAACGTGGTGAGTCAGCCGAGAGAGCAAGATCGAAAACTGACACTCTGAGGATCGAGGTTCGATTCCCGAATGGAACTTTTTGTATTTTTTTTTTTCAATACTCGGTGCTATAAATATCACAGTTCTCAATCATGTATACAAGCAACCGACGCGTTGAGCTGTTGCGGTAAAATTACATGAGTCAAACATTTTCCGTTTCAAGTAAAAATAAGATTGCACGCAATTTTGCGTCAAATGTGTTGCTTTTATATGTCGGACTTATATGACACAAAATTACAAGATTTTTTCGAAGTGTGTAGTTCATCTCGGGACCCACGCTTTACTTCCCTTCAGAAGTAAGAACTCACAATTTGCGAGTTTGTCGGGAGTGGGATTCAATCCCAGGTCCTCGGCGTGATAGTCAAGTGTTCTAACCATCACACCAGGTCCGCTCCCACAGAGGTTATCACGATGAATGAGAAGTTCAAACAGAATATTAAAAAAATCTGTATTGTACATAATTTTGTGAAGATTGTGTATAACAGTTCCTCCAGGAATCCCATGAAGATTTCGTCAGGCCTAACTGAAGAAATCTCTAGAAGAGATTCGATCTCCAGAGATTCGTTTGGAAATGCCTCCAAGAATTCTTTCAGTTTTTACAGAAGTATTTTAAGCAGTTTCATAAAGAACACTGGAGAAATTATTCAAGGGTTTTCTGAAATAATTTCGAAAGAATTCCCTGATGAGAATTGAATTTCCAAAGAATTCTCTGATGAGAATTGAATATCCTGAAATAAATATTGAAAAAAAAAAATCTAAAGCAATTCGTGCAGAAATTGCATTTAAAGGTTCTGAAGGAATTCATCAATACATTTCATCTCTCAATAAATGTATAGATGGATTCCTATAGAGGAAATTCTGAAGCGTGAAGCAAACCCTGTCAGAATTCCTGGAAATATCTTGGAAGAATTTCTTGCAAAATGGCTGGAAGGTATTACTTACATTCTTTCAGTCCTGGGCACCCACGGTGGTACAGAGGGCCGAATTGAAAGATTTACATCCTGGGCGATTGTCAGCCATCGCCTTGGCCTGTGGCACAAATTTCCCAAATGGAGGAGAACGTGCCTCTTGAGCCGACCTACTGATACCTGGCCTGTGGCCAGGTCAAATTGCTGTCGACTTGCTTGATTTCGTTATTGAGGCTGCGCTGCCATGAGCCTCTGGGTTTGCCTCTGCTGCGATCTCCTGCTGGGTTCCAGTCTAACGCATGCTTGCAGATTTCGTTTCCACCCCTGCGTAGAGTGTGGCCGACCCACTTTCACTTTCGCTCGAATTTCTGTCTCTATCGGCTTTTGATGACATCGACGATGGAGCTCCACGTTGAAGATCCAATTGTGAGGCCACCAAGCACGAATTATATACCGCAGGCATCTATTAATGAAGACCTGCAGCCGTTGATATGCGATCGACGGTCAGTAACTGTCCACACGTGTCTTTCACGGGCATCGTAGCATTCATCTTGGCCCCACTAAGGCGACGTGAGACATCGTAGAGGAGACGGCTGTCGCCTGTTCTTGCGGCTTTCTCGTCTTCGTCGGCTAGGGAATCTGCCCACGCTCTTTTGTCCCGTCTACATGAGCGTTTCACTTCATTCTCGAGAGCCGAATAGCGCTGACGGGCTACGGCTTTGGCTCCTCGTGTTTTCGCTCGCTCTATCGCGGCTTTGGCGTTCCTTCGTTCCTCTATCTTCCACCAGGTATCATCTGTCATCCACTGCTTTCTTCGGGTGCGTAGCTTACCCAAATTATTCTCGCCGGTGGCAATGAAGGCTTTTTGATGGCGGTCCATTGATCTTCTACGCTTCCACCTTCTGGAATATTCGCAGCACGGTTCTCTAGCTCCTCAACGAAGGACCTTTTCACCGCAGCGTCTTCCAGTCGGCGTGTGTTGAACCGGCGCCCGATTTTTTCCTCCTGTCGCTGGATCCTGGCAATGCGCAGTCGGATCTCGCCGATTAGGAGATGATGGGCGGACGCAATGTCGGCGCTACGTTTGTTCCGCACATCAAGAAGGCTCCGTCTCTATTTTCGGTTGATATAGATATGGTCTATTTCATTTTCCGTGACGCCATCACGGGAAACCCATGTCACTTTGTGCACTGGTCGATGGGGAAAGAGCTATATCCCAATCACCATGTTATTGTTGCCACAAAACTCTGCAAACAGCTCTCCGTTTTCGCTCATTTCTCCGAGACCACGGTATCCCATGACGTGCTCATAGTCCGAGTTGTCGGAACCAACATTCGCGTTGAAGTCGCCCATGAGGATCTTAATATCACCTTTCTGTTATATGGTATTAGTGGACGCATATCCTTGAAGCAATTTCTGAAACATTTATTAGAGCGAGCTCATAAGAATTTTCGGAAAAAAAATTGACAGCAGAAATTTAAACAAATCTGGAAGAATTCTTGAAGGAATTGCCACAACTAAATTCTATTTTTTTATGAAAACTCTGAAGCAATGCCTGGATAACTGAAGAATGCTAAGCAGTAATTAAAAATAAATCTTGAGATATTCCTGGAGAAACAATAAGAAAAAAATCCAACAGGAACTTAAAGCGAAACTGGAAGCATTACCTCATTTTTTTGGTTTTTGCTTTTTCATTAAATAACGAAGCAATATTTTCAAAATCGGTTTTCGTACGCTTGTAGCGCATGGATCAAGGTATCTCTAAAATTTTTTTGTGGTGGAAAATGTTTTTAATTTTTTTCAGAAACCATTTTTTTTTGTGAAATTAGTTTCAAAAATGGTTTCTGCAAAAACGAAAAAGATTTTCCACCACAAAAAAAAAAATCTGGAGATACCTTGATCCATACGCTACATGTGTATGAAAACCTATTTTGAAAATATTGCTTCGTTATTTAATAAAAAATCAAAAACCAAACAGTGAGAAAATGCTTCCAGTTTCGCCTTAAGAAATAATTTTTTGAAGAATCTCTGAAAGAATTCCTGAAGAATCTTCGAGATAATATCTGAAAGATCCCTTGAAGTACGGTTTTAATAGCTCCTAAGGGAAGTATATGATGTAGGAATATCCGATAATCTTCCGAATACCCGGAGGAACATCTGGAGAATTTCCTACAAGAATCTCTTGGAGCAATCTCTGATGAAACATGCGAAGTAATCGCTAGAGGAACTCCTTTTCAATCTTTTTTCTACACGAATTGATTTTAAAGGAAAATCTGGATCTAAATAAAGAGTTGGAGGAACATCTTGAAGAGTTCTAGATGAATTCCTGGAAAAATCTTGAAGGAAATTCTGTAGGACTTCGTGCAGGTTTATTTAGAGGTACTCATAAAAAGAGTTCCTGCAATAATTTCAGAAAAAAAACTCTTAAAAACGTCTATTTCGGAGGATCTCAGATACGTTACAGGGTCCGTAGAGGCTTTAAGGGGTTTCCAAAGGCATTTCAGTAAGTTTCAGAGCATATTCGGTGGGATTTATGAGCGTTATGCAAGCGTTTTCTGGGATTTCGGAAGTACTCAGATGCGTTACATGGGGTCCGAGGGGATCTTAGGGGGATTTTGGAGGCATTTGTTGATATTTCAGAGCATTTTCGACAGGATTCAGAGGCGTTACGGAGATGTTTTCGAGGGTTTCGGAGCGTCTCAGGTACGTGTTATGGGGAATCCGAGGGAGTTTTGGGGTGATCTTTGAGGCATTTCAGAAAGTTGAGGAGCGATATTTCAGAACATTTTCAGCGAGATTCAAAGGCGTTACTCGGGCGTTTTTTAGGGTTTCAGAGGTTCTAAGGTGCGAGCTCGTGCACAAGGGTGGGGGGAGGGGTGATTTGGGTGTTAACCCCTCCCCCATTACCGACGCTCCATACACTAGGCGCCCCTCCGCCTTTTGCCAAAATTGGAAAACTCCTCCCCCCCCCCCTTGGCGCACTTCTGCGCACGGGCCTGCTAAGGTGCATTACATGCGGTCACATGGGATCTTAGATGGATATCAGAAGCATTTCTGAAAGTCTCAGAGATCCCATCACAATATCTTTTGAAACACCCCTGAAATGCCCTTCGATTTAAGGGTGTTCTTGAAACCCCCTGATACGACCTTAACCTGAATTGCCCCGAAACCCCCTTCAATTCTTCGTTATCCCATTGAAATGCCCTTGAAATCATCATAAAGCTATGTTCATTTAGAATCCGGAATGACAAAATCACGTATATCTTAGGGATGGAATAACAAACATAAAAGGTGAAGCCCTCAAAACAAAGGTTATTTATTGTACTTTCATGGAAAAATATCATTGAAATTATTTATTTTTATTTTTCACACATTTTCTCACTTTTTCAGTGTTGACCTCTCTAAAAATCTGCACAACGGTGGTAAATTTTAGCAACAACCCCTTCCGCACGTTTGTTCAACAATCAGGTCATCTATGCAGTGTCCTGAGTGCCTTGACTAGTCTGACTAGGATTCCGAAGAAAAATTACCAAACTTTTTTTATTGCGAATTGAGGGACAATTCAGTGAATTAAAAAAACGCGAAAATTGAGCGTTTTTTTCGTTGATAAACACTACCCATCTGTGACGATACCACTGAACGTCTCCGGCTGTCATGGCAGCTCATCAAAATAGGTAAAACCTCTACATATTCCTTGTGTGCGTTTTTGAGAAGCAACACGCGATTCTTGAGGCTGTCATCCTTGTATGAATTGGTTCTCATCATCTTGTTACGAAAAAACCATGCCCAGAGTTCGAACTTCTTGCCAAATCTTCAAATTCAAAGCAGATTTATCAATGAACCCAAGCTTTTTTCTTCCGAGGACACTTCCTTATGCCATGGTTAACAACATCTGTGCACATAACACATAATGGTTTTGACGATATTAACATTTTTCGCGACCTGACCACGCTAAATTTTCAACGTGTTTGTGCAAGATTTTTTTACTCCTCCGAAATAACTTTTCACTCGTTGCAAGAAAATCGATGAAATTTTCACCATTTAACCCTCTAATACCCAAATTTTTGATTTTGATCTAAATATCATTTTTCGTCATCTAAAATCGATTTAAACATGTTTTGGAAGATGATTCTTTTCAATTCTCGATTTCGTGAATTTCAGTTTTGATTTTTATAATTTTTATTTCTGAACATCTCAACACTTTTATATTTTTCCTGGAAGCCAATTTAGGGAACGGATTTTTTGAGATGAAAACATTTTGAGATTTTATGATTATTGTTGAAAAATTATTATTTTTTTTTTCACAGAAAATTTTATTTTCCGTGTAATTTTAAGGAAAATAATTTTAGAGTGTATTCGATTCCCTTAAACTATTAAACAAGGATAGAATGAATTGGGAAAAATTTAAAATACGTTAATTGTAGCGATTCAATACAAAATGAACAATGACTTCTAAAAGGTGACTAAAACATCAAATTTTCAATGATTTAAAAAAAATGTAAATACGCTTTAAAATACACCAAAAACCATTTTGAGATATACAGAACAGTCCTAAATATCAGCCAAAAATATAAAAAAAATGATTTTCCACGAAACAAAAATTACAAAAATGCTCAAACTATACCCCGTCTAAAGGCGGGATTGGGTATTAGAGGGTTAAAGAGGATTAGTGTATGATAAGAGTGCTGCAAAAGAATGATGATTATGTTCATTGAGAGCGCCACTAGAAAATGTGACATGATTCCGGATTCTAAGTAAACATAGCTTTAATCAATTTGAATTGTCTCTAAAACCCCTTCAGACGCCTCTAATAGGCTCCAGAAACCCCTTGAAACGCACTTGAAAATCCCTTGAGACGCCCCTGAATTGTTATCAAACGTCCCTTAAATATCTAGAAACGCCCAGAAAATGTTTCAGAAACTCCCTAAAATCCCCGAAACTCTATGAAATGCTTTAGCTGTTAGTACATAAGGTCAAATATTTGTCCAAAAAGAAAGCAATGCTCAAACATCTTGTTTGACTCGATCGAATTTTCATAAGTGTCAAAATGATGTTGTTTCTTGAGTTCTTTCCTTGTTTCCTTGATCATGTGTACTACTGGCCTTTGAAACGCCCCTTGTAATGTCCTTCAAGGGCTCCTAAGACTGCCTAAATTATCCTTAATGCTCCTTGAAACGTCTCTGAAACCCCCTCAATAATACTATTGAAATGCTATTGAACTCTCCGTTATCTCATTGAAAAGCCAACAATCCCATGAAATCCCATGAAACAAACCTCTGAACCCCCTTGGAACGTTCTTTTTTGGGCTCTTTGGGAACTTTATGGAAATCTCCTTAGCCCCACCTTAAATTCCCAGGAGCATTTTTGCGAACTAGATTCCCTCATTTAAGCCCAAACTCAATTTATGAACAAACTTCCCTCTTTTTTAAGCCATTTTTAATTTACGCACTTTTTTAATATATGCACCGCCAGCTCTGCGCACAAAAAGAGATCCCAGTGTAGTAACGATGTACCATCCCTTTCAGTCTTCCACGATGCCCTTGAGAACATTACTGACGCTTTCCGCTTATAAAAACAGCGCTGTAGCCAACTACATTATGACTCCTAATCATTGTATTCCTGAATATAAGTATACGCTTAACGTCATTCTTTCAAACAGTTGAATGATTTCAAAAGTTCATTTTTCGTTCTACGGCTGACCCTGCCCTCCGACCCAGACGCGATAACAAGATCCCGGAGTTTGCATACACAAGTATTCCACGTATTTCCTCGTCCCGAAGGGCCCGTGCATGTGTCATCGATGTGATTCATATGAATCGTTGACGCTGCTGTGCCTCCACATCCCGAAATAACGTTACCTTTGGGGGAAGCAGACGAAAAAAAACTGGAACACGGCTCAGATTTACACGGCAGCTGGAGCTGCCAGATTACCAGATTGCCCTGCCATGCCGCTTTGTGCTTTGAATGAATTTTATCACGTGCCGTTCGAGAAAAAAAAAACTAAACTGGAGAAACTCAATCTGTGTTGACCCCGCTTTTCCAGACTGGGTAATCCTGGTCCGCACCACAGAGTGGATTACTGGGTGCAGCAGCAGAGTCTGAACCTCTCCGAGTCTGACCTAGGTAGGTATCCCTGTGTCGACAGCAGCTCGACGAAAACGTTTTTGCAACATCGGTAGGTAGGGTAAGTACGTCGTCGGTCGATCTGGAAACATTCTAAGGATGTTAGTTCAATGTAATTTTTTCACATTCATACATAATCCAAAAACCGATTCCCATGGAACCAACATGTTGCGAATTTGTTTGCCGAGTTAGACGATCCATGTTGATTGCGAAGGGCGGGACGGAAGTAACTTCCTCCACTGACTGTCAAAAAGAAGGATTATTGATTTTGGCTTCCCTCTTCTGCTGGGGGTTTTGGGTCGACCACCGCATCGCATCGTTTCGACTGGTCGTCGTCATCGGGCTTAAAAAAATATTTGAGCCAGTAGGGAACCATGTCACCCAGTGACAGGAGAAGATTCGTTTTATCTCTTTATTGGGATTGATTGGCCTTATTGTGAGGATATGAATCGATGAGTGGCTTCCGTGTGGATGGCAGCAGAGCAGTAACGGTTCCGGAGGCAAACAGGCAAACAGAGGGCCACTTCCCTTCGAGGGAATTTGACGATATGTTCATACATTGTCAGGGTATGTTTTCCTATTGAATTACAATTGTGCAAACTGTTTGATCTGTTTGATTGTACACCAATCATGTATCCGATTACTTTGCAAGGGAAATCCTGTGAACTTACATATTTTTTGATTGACGTAGTATTTTGGGAGGCTCAAACAAGTGGATAGATATTCCTAAACGCCCATCGTACTTCTGAAGTTAGTATCGTTAGAATTATACGATATTTAAGCGAACTGTCTTTAGAAGAGTTGTTTGCAACACTAATATGCGAACGCTTGTCGATGAGCCTAATTGAGTTGCAAATCTTTTCAAATTAAAATAAACTTGGAAAATTTTTATCTAGTGAATTCTTCGAAAGTTACCCCAGAAATGCACCGCAAATTGTTCCATGGGATATTCCAGAAACTGATTTAAGAGTATTGCCAGTCATAACCAGTGTTGGTAAAATCACACTCAAAGCGCACTCATGAACCGCTCCTGCGTGAGCAAACTCGCACGCGATTCTGAATCATTTTCTCACGCGCGAGATTTTCATGCAAAATCTCGCTCTCACGAGTCAAGCGCCGAAATCTCGTTCGCTTGTAAAACGAATCCAAATCAATTTGAATGGCATTCAATGTTATTGTACGCTAGATTTGCTATTCTTCTATCATATAATCCTAAAAATGTCGATGTAAATAATAAGAACACCAAGAAATAAAGCAATGAGTGAAATAACGAGTCAACTCATGCATGATTTTTTCGGCGGTGAGTTTGACGAGTCAAGAATTGCGCGTGAAACAACTCGACCATGAGATTTGAGAATTTGAGTTTTTACCAACACTGGTCATAACTTCAGTGAGTGTTGTAATGTCACATCATTCATCAAGCTGATGCAATTGCTGCTGCAATTGAATGATCAAAATAAATTACTTCCATTCAATCATTCTTGCTCAATGGATTAAAAATAGTTCGTTTCATTTGAATTTCAATAATATATTTATTTTTAAACAATGTAAACCTTGATTTCCAGTTATAATTGAAAAACCGTTTTACTACAATATTCTGCATACAACGAGCGAGGTTTTTTGATAGTGTTGTAATTTAAACAAAGGCGCCCGTCCTGAAGGGTTGAAAATATCTCTCCAGGAAATGCTTTAGAAATATTTCCAGAATTCCTATAGATATAGAAGATACTTCAGCAATTTCTGGTTTATTCATTTGGAGTTTCTTCGAAAAATTGTTTCTAGATAGTTGCTTCGAACAGTTGAGTGCTTGTCTTGGTTATACGATAAAGATAGCTGAAGGTTACAGACTCCTTCAGAAGTAGCTTCTGTGATTTCTTTAGAGATACTTCCTTTTGGTATGTCGTCACAAGTTTTAGAAAAAATAAAAATAATCTCAGATAGAAATCTTGGCACGACTGTTGGAGTGAAGAGATTCCCTACAATACTGCTGGAGAAACTCCTTGGGAATTTGTAGGAGAATTGGAACTCAAGTATGAGTTCCGCATGGAACTCCTGGAGTAGTTCCATAAAACATTCCATGAAAGCTTTCATAGGTACTCAAGAAGAATCAACAGGAATTGCAGAAGAAACTCCTGGAGGAAAAAAATGAACCAGCCTCGGGCTAAAAATCTCTCTAATAAAGACACCTAATAAAACTCCTGGATTAATATCGGAAAGAGTTCCTTGAATAATCCCGGAAAGAGTCGCTGAAGGAATCCAGGAAAGAGTTCCTGGAGGAATCCCGGATGGTTACCCTGGATAAATACCAGAAGCAACATGTGGAAGAATAACAGAAAGAACACTTTGAAAAATTCAGAAATCAATCTCAAAAAGAACTCCTGGAGGAATCACAGAAGCTGACCTTGGATAAATTCCAGGAAAAAAGCTCTGAAAACGAATCCCAAATAGATTTCCTAGGGTAATCCCAATGACAATTTTCGTAGAAATTCGTGAAAAAACAGTTTTGCAGGAATTCGGAATGAAGCTTTTAGAAATATCCCGAAATAAAATGATCTCGGAAGGAATCCCACAGGGAACTCCTGGTGGATTCTCAGAAGAAAATTCTGGAGGAATCCCAAACGGAACTGGATATCCGAAAAGGAAGTTCTAGTACATGGAATCCTAAAGAGCTTCTGGAGAAAACTCAAAGGAAGGAATCCGCAGAAGGACGAACTGTTGAGAAATTCCAGAACGAAATTCTCGAGGAATTCCATGAGGAGAAATTCCAAAAGGAGATTAATTACGAAAAAAAAACTTGAGTTATCTCGAAAGGAACTTTATTTAAGAAATCACAGGTTTCGTCCAGGATTTCCATGTGATACAATCATGAATTTCATCCTAGACTCCTTCAACAGTTCCTGTAAGTTCCTCTAAAAATTTTCCGGGATTTCATTATGAATTACTCTCAAAAATATTGCTAAAAATTATAACGGAATTTCTCCAGGAGAATTTAAAGAAATTCTCTATGGAATAACTCCAGGAACGAAACTTATGCAATTCATCCATTAGCTGCTTATATAATACTTATAGGACTTTCGTGAAAAAAATCATCCAATCAATTCTTGAGGAGTTCCTTCAGGTTTATTGTAGGGAATCATCCTATACTTCCTTCTGAATTTCTTTCAATAGCTTTCTCTGAAGATATTGCAAAAGTTGGAATAACAGATGAACCTAGAAAAAAAAAAACTCCTGGAAAATCTTGGCAAGAATTGCTTGATCACTCTCGGAAATTCTGGAGGAATCCCGGATGCATTTCCAAGAGACATTACGGAAGGATTTCCGTAAATAGTTTCTAGAGGAGTCCTCGAAAGAACTTATGGAGAAATTGCAGACGGAACATCTTAATGAATCTGAAAAGATGCTTCTGATAGAATTCCTGAAGGAATCCTGAATAAACCCCTGAAAAGGCAGCTCATTAAACGACTCATTATGAATTAAAAAAAAACTTCGATAAATAATTCCGGAAATCCAACAAAAAAATAAGGGTGGAAGCAAAAATAAACTACAAAAGCTCCATAGACAAATTAAAAAGTGCATAAGTAAATCCAAATTTCTCATAAAAAATGCTTCTTGAGCAATACAAAAATCAAAATTTCCACAAATAAATAAACCATTGCAATAAAAAACTATAGAGTTTACACCCAAACAATTTGCAGCAACATATGGAGTCTACATTTTGAGGCTGCTAGTGAACATTCATTCCAGACTTGATAACAGGCATTCAGCTCTTTCGGTAAAACAATAGCAAACACATTTAAGAAACCACCCAACCCACTATAACACCCTTGTAAAGGTTCCCCGAAATCCCATCGAACAAACACACAAATCTCTGATTACGCACCTACCTTTGGAATGGCTTTGTTTCGAACAAAAACTTCCCAAAATAGAGCCATTCTATCAACCCGTCGAAATCCTTCATTCAATCATTGACTTTTTCGGACCACTCAAGCGAGAAAATCCTCCTTTTTTCTCAACAAACTTTTATCGAACCCTCACTCGACCCTAAGAACCCTCCCAAAAGGAAGGAAATCACTCAATCCAGATTACGTAGGAGAAAAAAAATCTCATCGTACTTAGTGAATTGCTCCACTGTTGTTTTTTTTTGCTTTCTCTTCTTAGAGCAATACGATGACGGAAAAGCACCAATATCTCCTGGTTGGAAACTCAGCGAATCAACGTCCGTGGCGCACTTTTCCATTTCCCATGGTTTGGAAAGTTGAAGTTCCCAAACAACTTTCCACGTAGAACAACGTCGACGACAAACAGCGTCACCGGCCGTCGTCGACCCTAAAAAGTGACCCAACCGAAAAGTTGCGACTGCCCACGCGTACCGCAACGTGAACCAGCTTGAGATTTGCGAGGATTTTCTGTGTGCCCGTTTAGAGAGACATTTTGCTTTATTCGATTGAAACAAAATTTCCCCGGAAAGTGGATAATTCATCAACTCTGGAAGTTTGCGGGGGGTCGGTGTAAAATGCACAGCGAACGAAATCTTCAAATTACCAATTTTAATTTCTACAATTTCAGTAACATTATGTGCAATAGTTCTAAGGAACACTGTTTTTCCAACAGTTTGAAGGAAATTTGTATAGGAACTGAAAGTACTTTTCTAATTGTATGTACGAGACATTGAGCCCTAGGCTAGTTTATCTCGGGACCCACGCTTTACTTCCCTTCCGATGGAAGAACAGACTTTTTGCGAGTTTGTCGGTAGCGGGATTCGGTCCCAGGTTCTCGGCGGATAGTCACGTGCTTTAACCATCACACTAGGTCCGCTCCACAGCTAGAAGTTGTTTTGCTTCTGAACTAGAAATTTAGTGAAATATGGTGAATGGTGATTGGTGATCTTCCAATTGGTCTTTATTTTAGATGCAATCCAAAAAACTGATTGCGGCAAAAAAATCATAGGTGCCCTGGATTGAAAGTAAGAATGTAGGTGAATCAAATCCTAATCTTTTGCACAAATGTGGCTTATGAATTCAAACTTTCTCTCAATAAACGCCCATCGCCCTACCCTCCCCTTCATCTGTTTCAGAAGGGTCGACTACTCGTCAACGTCGCCGGGTCCAGCCCCATTTTGTATACCAAATTGGACTTTGCCAAAGTCAACCTGTTGTTGGCTGGTTGGCGGCGTCCGTCGTCGTTGTTGATTTGTGCGGCATTTTTAATTAGTTTGATCGAAGAAACAGCTGCGCAGGCGGTGCGTGCGCTCAACCCTAGAATCCTGGTGGTGTATTTCGCCGCACCGCCTTCTGGGAAAACGCGTAACAGCAGCAGCTTTAATAAATTTGTTCGTTATTTCTTTCGGCGTTATCGGCGTTTCATAAATTTGTTCTCTCGGGATTGCGTTGGATGATGTTGTGTTTTTTTTTCATGGTTGAAGAATGACCCGGGGGCAAATAATTTGCGCTGAACTTTCGTTCTGTGCCACGTTTTGGTAACATTCCGTCGAAGCGAACGATTCGCGTAGGCATGCTGGCATTTTGCTGGGGAGCAGCTTTTCTGCGAGAATGGAAATTGTCGAAGGGGAAAGTTTATCTCTAAAATGCCTTCTGTTGCCTTTTAGGACTGGTTCTTGGGTGGTTGAAAGAATTTCGTTTTGATGGATTTGATGGTTTTGAATTGATCCAGTAGGTCAGATGTTTGTTTTGGGGACTTTTTTGAGACAGGACTGGATTTGGATTTCGCTGTTCTTGGCTTTGAATTATCTGTAAGCTGGATATGGATTATATTTGGAAAGGTTATGAGTTGGATTAAACGGTGTTTGATAGAGGAGGATTTTTTTTATTATCGTACAAATTGAGCCGAAGGGTCTCAGATTTTCATGAACCTTTTTCCACAGGCTGGGCTCATGGATGTATGAACAAAAAAAAATTGAGAAAAAAAAATAAGGGTCGCCTATTTCCCCGGAAAACTCAGGTGGAATTTTTTTGTTTTCCCCTGACACTACTTACTTTGAAAAATCATAACTGAAGAACGAAGCATCATAGAAACAAAGTTTTTTTTTTTTTAAATGAAAGCAAATTTTCTCAGAAATAAAAAAATATATGAACTAGAAAAAAATTTACCACAAAATTTTTCACAGCTAAGAAAATTCGTAAAGAAAAGCCGGAAAAACAATGCCCGAACTCGTGGAGAATTTCATGAAAATATTTTTCTGAGAAGGTTATTTCATAAGCTTTAATCGCTGAAATTTTTGAAATGCACTTTTTTCGTTTTTGAGTTATGGCTCATTTTGTTGAAAAATGTCCAAATGTGTCATATATGCCATTTCTTTGAAAAATCATATCTCAAGAACGAAGCATCGTGGAAACAAAGTTTTTTTTTAAGGAAAATTAAAGCAAATTTTCTCAGGAATCCAATAAAATATGAAGTGGATCAAGTTTTCCACAAAATTTTCCACCGTTGAGCAGCGTTGGTAAAATCACACTCAAAGCATACTCTTGAACTGCTCCTACGTGAGCAAACTAGCGCGCGATTCTGAATCATTTTTTCACGCGCGAGATTTGAGCATGAGCATGAGCATTTGCTACTCCGGCGTCGGCCACGTCCTTACGGTCATCGAGGAAGGGAAGGAATGTTAGTGTGACGTACGTTGCTGCTAGAGATCGAGATCACCTCATCTTCTCCACGACTGTCAGGGGAAGGAGTTTTTTGTTAGTGGGGAGAGGGAGAGTTGCGTGATTTGGATTTACTTTGGTAAGTGATGTGATTCATGCAACCTTTATTTCAATCAAAACATTTATTCATTTTGACTAAAATATTACAAACTAGCTGTCCCGGCAAACGTTGTCTTGCCAAGCTGTGGTGATGTGACAACTGTTGAGCTCATAACGTCACCGCACTCTAGATTGGTTTTATTTTGATCACGCTGAATTTGATCCCGGCTCATAAAAATACAGTATGTTCACAATTTTCATACTTTTTTAAATGATTTTCGTAACTTTTTCTGCATATAAACACAGCCACCTCGAATACGAATCGAACCATGCAAGAGTCATGCTGATCGGTTCATCCTTTCTTGAGTTTTGTTGCCTCAAAGGAACTTCATACTAATTTTTATATATATATATAGAAGATGTGTCGACACCGAAGATGACGAACCATTCAAATTTTTTAGTAAATACAAAAAATGAAAGAAAAATATTTCTTATCTACTAAATGTGCATTGGGAACTAGCGCCGACACATGACGTGACGAACTATTCAATATTTGTAAGATAAATACACAAAAACCAGGGCAGAATTTTATACATCATATAGCATTAATTATTATGATAAAATGGAACGAGCTCACCGATAAACATCCTTCGAAGTGTCCAGTGTGTATGTGCTGCAGCATCTTCCACTAACTGGCCTCTTCTCCGAAATCACACTGAACCGCTACAATTACATACGGAAACGACGATGTGCACATTCAAATTGACGACGACGACGCGGCCGACCCGAATGAAAAAAGTGACACTTCCACTTTGGATTCCCGTAGAAAATCACTCTTAACCCCACACGAGCACTGAGAGATGACGACTCACGGCGGAGGGCGACGAATACTCATTTTCTCACGTGCGAGATTTCCATGCAAAATCTCGCTCTCACGAGTCAAGCGCCGAAATCTCGTTCGCTTGTAAAACTAATCCAACTGAATTTGAGCGACTTCCAATGTTGTTGTACGATAGGTTTGCTTTTGTTCTATCATATAATCCTAAAAACTTCGATGTAAATAATAATAACACCAAGAAATAACGCAATGAGTGGAATCGTGAGTCAACTTATGCATGATTTTTTCGGCGATAAGTTTGGCGAGTCAAGAATCACGCGTGAAACAACTCAAGCATGTGATTTGAGAATTTGAGTTTTTAAATACCAAAACTGCCGTTGAGAAAATTCATAAAGAAAAGTCGGAAAACTATGCCCAAACTAGCGGAAAATTTTCCAAAATTTTTTTTGAAAAGGTAATTCCATAAGCTTTTATAGCTGAAAATTTTGGAATGCCCTTTTTTTTCCTGAGTTAAGGTCAATTTTGTGAAAAATGACCAAGTACGCAAACAAAGTTGATCGGGAGAATAAAAGCTTTTGCATAGAAAGAATATAATTCAAAATTTGCTAATAATCTGGCACTTCAGAGTTATAAGTATCTTAGCATCGTATATCTTCCAAGTAGTTCCTTCGATTTTTTTAAGTAATTGCGTTAAAAAAACAGAGCAGTTATTACTTTCGGAATATTTTTAATAGAATATTTTCTAAGAGAATCAATTCACCAATTAAATAACTTAAATTAAATTCGCAAATTTCCTTGAGATTTTTTTTAATGTCTTTAGAAATTCCTATGGAAATTGCTGTTGCTGTTGCTGTTGATACCAAAAATCTTTTGGAAAACATTTTCAAGTCTTTTTTAATAATTCCTCTTTTTACTTGGAAAAAAGAAATGGGCATTTCCTTGGAAATTTTTAATCAAATACTGTAGGAAATGCTTCGGCAATGGCTTTGGGATCTTATTCAATTTGGTTTTATAAAAATTTTACGAAAAATTATCTGGTAAACACTACTGATTTTTTTCTAATTCCCTTTGCCCATTTCTTTGGAAAATCATTTGATAATTACTTCGGGAATTTCTTCGACACTCTTCCAAAACTTCTTTGTTAATTCATGCTTCATAATTGATCAATGTTGTAATTCATGAAAACACGTACGATATTCGTTTTTGAGATATTATTAATTATTGCAGTACTGTGGGAATTTTGTCGGTAGTCCCATTTATTTTGCTACATGTATCTTCAATAGTTCCTTTCAAAAGTCAATTTACAGATGCTATGAAAATTCTTTAGTCCATTTGTTCTTAAATTTCTCTGGCAAGTTTTAGAAATTTCTCAAATATTTCCGTCTGTAGCTTCGTCATTAGATATTCTTTAAAAAAAAAAAGAATTAACAATGGGATGGCTCAAAGAAACCATGAAACAAGTCCCACAAAAAACCACCTTAGAAGACTGCAAATGGTAGTCGAAATACGCGTATCTATCAGAGCATTAGATGATGGAATAGAAAGGTACAACACTGAAAACACTCAAAAAAATAACCTCGAAGAAATTTTTGGATCGCAACTCTCGCAGAATTTTCCAAATAAAGCTTGTATCCGTAGTAATCGGGAAACAGTAAGACGCCTGCCACTCTGCAATGGATACATTAACCTTCACGTACCCGACCCCAGACCCAGACAACTCATTTTCAAAATGCTGATATTTCGTAAATTTTCATCCGATTTTTTAAGTCGCCCTCAATTGATCATAAATTGGTGCTAATTTATTATACTCAAGTGACGCAAGCAACCCAAGCAATCCTCGCAATATTTATAATTTTGTTGAAGTTTTTTGATTACTAGTAATGCTCGTGAACATTTGTAGTTGAGAACAACAGTTTTTTTTTAATTTAATTTTTTACTGTATAGTATGTAAACTTAGAATGTTGTTTATATATATAAGAATAATCAGTCCATATATTGTTTGCAAATCTGGTTAGAATGATTACTATTAATTATCTTTAAGATATATCGTCTTGCTCAAACTTTTATAGGGGTATGTGGCGGGACCATCATTATCATCACCATCATAAAATATCCGGAAACATTCCGGTGATATTCTGGATTGTGCATATTTCGATTTTCTAAATGTCACGAACTACATTCGAAAAATGCCAATCATATTCACGGTGAATATCAATTGGCATTTTTCAAAGGCAGTCCGTGACATTTACCTTAAATATTCGAAAAATAGCGGTTTTCCGCGATTTTCTTGCAGAACTGTTCTAGCCACACAAGTTTTTCATATAGCATATTGTCAGGTTCAGCTTCCAAAATGAGCGGTGGGTGGTTGAATTAAGATATGACGAAATGAAATTTTCAGCACTGCTGAGGGGGTCGTCATTGATTCGGCCGACACAATTGAGTGCTCATTGTTGGTGGTTGTGTTGGTGACAATTTCTTCAGCTTTAATGATCTCATTTATACCACGCCCAGACTTTGGGAAGAGGGACTGCTTTGTACTGCAAGAGAGGGATTTAAACTCTGCGTTACGGGTTGGGTGAGGTCATGCAGATAGAAGCAACCTAGGTGACCGTGCGGCTCGGGTCGTGATGCATGAGTGCGGTGTGTGTGGGGTGCGCTGCCCTGTGGGTGCAGTTGAGTCCGGGTTGGAGTGGAAAGAGGCCCGTCTTTACCCTAGGTCGGTTTCGGTTGTACGGGCGGGGTAGTGTTTGTCTTATTTGTGCCGTGTTGTGCGTGATATGCGACCCGAGCTTCGTGGTTACTTGGGAAGTATTGTGCTCTGTAATCTAGATTTTGGTGAAGCTATGGCTGGGCTGTGCCTCAGATTTGTTGGGCGCAGGTCGGGAGAGCTGGTGGCGGTTTGTGCTGAGGGGTTTGCTCGATTGGTTATTCACTGATGGTGGCCTGTCTTTTGGTTCTTGGGGTTTGTGCTGTTGAGGATCGGGGCGTTACTTCGTTGTATCTTCGCTTTAATACTAATATTCATTGTTTGATTTAACTGACTGTTATGTACAGGCGCTTAACTCATTCTTTTTCATAGATTGCCAGATTTAAAGATAATGGTTCAATAGGGAGTTAGCAATTAGAGTGGATTAGAAAGAGTTGGCCTCTACAATACTTACACTAACACTGACTCACATTCCGAAACTTACACTCACGCATGCACCTACAACTAGCTGTGAAAGACCAGTGGGCGGGACAATGGTGCCTACCCAACAGTTCTAGGTGGGGTGTTTGGCTTAGCTACATGACTTGATCCGGCAAGCCCATAAACATCAATTGGTAGACGTATTGCCTAGTTAAAAGACAAAGCAGATGGGCAAATGCCAGGGGACACGTTGAGAATAGCAGAATAGCAAAAAATTGGAAATGTGAAAAAATGGTTGTTAGGAAATGATCGTTATAGCTAAGAAATGATCGTGTCAAAATTTGAAGTCCGTATCTCAAGGCTAAATGGTCCCTACAGGAATCTGAAGTTGTCGGAAATTGTGTAGGTCTAGAAAACATGAGGGAATCTAGTTCGCGAGATCAGGTCTAGCTCCTGGGCTAAGGGGGTTTCCAGAAAGTTCCCAGAGAGCCTAAAAAAGGGGATACCAAGGACCTTCAGCGGGGATTTCAGGCGCCTTTTACAGGCGTACTGTCAAAACTTGCTATCGTTTTAATGGGATAACGGGGAATCTAAGGTCATTTCAATAATGTAAAGGGGGTTGCATGGACGTTGCAAGGGGTTTTAAGTGCAATTCAAGGGATAAGAGGAGTCATGAAAGGGCGTTGCAGGGGTTTGGGGGAGGGGTGGTTTGAGGGGCATTTCAAGGTATTGCAGAGTCATTTAAGAGAGTTTCGGGGGAGTTTCTAAGGGGAGCGTATAATCTGAGATGACCAAAATTTAGTCTATGTGGTAAATGTGCGGCTCGTAAATATCCAATCACTCCACTCACTTTTCCATTTCGGAAAATGCATTCACGAGAAAATACCTTTCGCTTTTCTTTCCCGTGCCGAGTGATGCATTCGCGAGAAAAGTAGACTCAGTGCACCAGTTTTTTTTTATTCTTAATCACTTAACCTAATTTACAGCTCTATTGTCCACTGGGGCACTACGTGAGCAATTTCAATTGACAGCTGCACTTACATTTTGTACAGCGCCTAGATTCTATTCTACTTTATCGAACTGGTTGCCTTTCTGCTGCTTTCACTTTTTATACTTTATACCTAGTAGAATGATGAGCACAAGGATGATGATGGATGGCCGTTGTTCCTCTCCAGTCCGATTGGGGGTCCATTATGAGTAGCAGTTCGTCGATGTCCAGGTATCCGGGTCCGTTTGAGCCATGGGGCTCAGAAGAGGATCAGTGTCAGTTGCTCTCGGGGGAAAAGCAACTGACGAAAAATTGCAAGTGCCGGGGCTGGGAATCAAACCCATGACCATCCGCATATGAAGCGAACGTGTGACCAACTACGCCACGGGCCCCGGCTAGTGCACCAGTTATGGCTATAGTACCTCAAATTCGCCATAATTTACTGACTACCTAGAACTGCTCACCAAACCGTAACATACTTTCAGCTCAACGCCGAAACGAAAACACCACAGTTGCACATCTGCAGCAAACAACCCCACATTTGACTCAGCTATTGATTTTTCACCCCACTTGTGATAAAATTGCAATTCCGCTGCAATGTGCACACTGTAAAACTCCCGAAGAAACTTACTTAATTAAGCTTTTCCCGCTATTAAACTTGGCGGCACCCCGAACCCCTTTTTCGAGTGCGCCTTCCCCGGAGTAGTGCCGGAGAAAAGGTATGTTCCATCAGCCGTCACGTCACGGTAACTACTAACAACATGCGTCTTCTGTTCGCTGGGGCTGTATGTAAGAGCGCAGCGCCGCGCCGGCCACGCTGGCAACTTTCCGTGGTTTATCAGATTATCGCAAACCGGCGGTGCCGGCAACTTGAAGAAGTTCTCTCTACTTCAGCAGCACTAAATACTACTAGCTTTCGCTTATTTTCTACAGGTTAGTTTGTGACGTCGAACCGCGAGGACTGAGTGTAAACCCAAAATTGCTGCTCCGGAGCTTTACAGGTACAGTGAGGTAATTTCATGGGTATTCTGACAAATTATGAGTTTTAATGAAATGCAGTCAATTTGTTTGCTTCGCGTTCGATAGGCTACTCAAATAATTTTTTTTTTTTTTTTTTTTTATTTCTTTGTATTTGTGAATTTTAACTTATTGCTAATTCTTCACACGACTCAAATAATGAAATTCACACTCTTGTATTCAATATTCATATTTCAAACAATGGCATTATTTTAAGATTTTCCATTCTGGAGTGGCACTCCGACAGAGGCAGAGTTTGATGCTGAGCACTAAGCTTCTATAAGCACGTCCTTAGTTAACAATTGAGAGCTTTCTTTTTGATCACCATCGTATATTCTATGTGCATGGTATCAGCCCTAGGAAAAGATCCTTAACCTACCGAAATAGAACCCTTGGACTTGTGAAATTGTTAAGAGCTGAAATGCTTTCTGAACAAAATTTTCTCAAAGATGTTCAGTAAACGTTCGAATATGAAACTGCGCCACTGTTCGAGGACGTCTCAAGTCGACCCTCCGATGACGGGGAAGACCAACTTTTCTTATCTGGCAAGTAGGTAGTGATGGTTGTTTTTCTTTCCACTTCATTTCCACCTTACCAGCCAAACCACCAGCATTCATTTCGCGTCATATTTTCAACCACCTACCAGTAGTAAGTGTGCAGCTCGGCGGAACATGATGGTGAAGGTGGCAGTTGCCTATAAACAAGCTAACCCGTCACCTGCAGAAACGCCACCGACGCCGACATCCGTTGCAAAGGTACAAGTCCTCTACTTAAAACTTTAACTCGACGAAGAGGAATTACCGCTTCTGAAACACTCGGTATGTGTCGAATGGAGGTGAACTGCTTGATAGTCATAAAGTGTGTTAAGCGACTGACTACCCCGTTATTATGGACCTCCACGCCACCCACCGTCAATCCAGTCGGTGGTAGTGTTGGGGTACTCCATCCAAAACCACGACTTGGCTTAATGTGAGATATTTTTGAGCTGTGGAATTATAACACGACCAACAGCAGAGGCGACAAAAAACGGAAACGAGAAACTTTGCACCTTTTTACCTGTTTTAGCACGCCACACCGCCGTTGCCGCCACCGACCGCACACGCCGTAATTCAAGGGTGTTTGTCGTTCGTATGCTATGGCAAGGAGCCGTAAAACATAAAAGCAGCACAGTTTACCGAGTCGGGCGACATCAACGACGCATGATTTGTTTTTCTTGATAATTTAGATTTACTGCGAACAACCATCACACCTGGTCCGAATGGCACTGGAGAAGTGGTGGGTGGGACTTGTAGCTACATATATTCATGAGGATAAAAAGGAGGGAGGAATGCGGGTTTACTTGAAGGAGTTCTCAACTGCTCGATGTTGGAAGGAGGAAAAATACCTGCAATATATTTCTGTTGAGATTGTACAATATGCAACCTGCAGGCGCATTGAATGCTACTTACGCATGTTTCCGATGAGAACTTTACCTGAAATGAGAAAAATGCAGATAACAATCAATTGAAGAAGTATTTCAATTAGTATTTCAAAGTAGAAAAAAACAAGTGACGGCAATATTCAATGATTCGCCTCGCCAGTTGTACAGCGAAGTCTTCTCGTAAAATCAAAACCTACAGTTAGATTTCTTTCTCCAACATTTCGATCCTTATTCAGAGATCTAAAGAGTGTTAATCCATGATAACTTTTTTTTAACATTGAAAATTACCTATGTTTTAATAACTTGTGAAGTATTGATATATTGTTGATAAACATTCAAAATTTCATTCAATTCGGTTCACTGGTTTCGGAGATATAACCGTTCAAATATTAGTTGCCTAAAAATAGTGTTTCACGAGAACGGTTCTAGTTTCACGAAAGATTAGCCAATCTAGTTCAAATTCGTATCAATGGTGCACATACAATAGGTTGACAAACTGCCAAAATTTGAGATTTTTTCACACACTCTCAAAGTTACAGCATGCTTAACTTTGTTGTGGCGGAACCCTCCAGCTGAAAATGCTTGAAAATCTTAACAAGAATAACTGGCGAAATCTTAGTGGAAATTCATGGAAATCACAGGAGAAATCGAAGAATAGATCGTAGTAAAATTAATGGAGCAACTCCAGGAGGAATTTCTGAATAAATCCAGGCAGAATATCCTGAAGGAATTCCTAGAGGATTTCATCACAGATTTCAACAGGAAATCCTCTTGGAATCGCTCCAAGAGTGTCTACCGCAATAACTTCAGATATCAGATCTCTCCAGGAGTACTTCCTGGGGTTCGTCCAAAAAATCATTTTCAAGTTTATTTATTTACTTCATCTTCAGCACACGCTGTACATACTGTATATACTAAAACTAAACGATAATGTAAGTTCCCTATACTAGCTTTAAATCTATCTCTGCCAACATTAAAATCGAAATCACTAACATTTAACAAATTATAACACACTTCTAGAGGGTGATTCTGCCCGAACACGGAACGGTGCCTACTGACTAAGAACAAGGAACGAGAACGGGTACGGCGCACAGGAACGAATAATCAAGCCTGTTGTAAAAGATCAGGACAGTCAATCCGATTATTTAAAATGTCGTAAGCGAACATTCTCCGAAGGAATACTCGGCGTGCTTGTAAAGTCTCAAGTTTGATAAGTTCACAACGGTGCTCATAGGGGGGAAGTTTCAGTGTGTCTTTCCATGGGAGTCTTCGTAAAGCAAAGCGCACAAAGCAACGCTACACTCTCTCTATACGTGCTATATGTTAGTTATGGTATGGTGCCCATATTTGAACCGCATATTCAAGAATACTACGAGCAAGAGAGCAATATACACTAGACAGTCTTCAGCGCATGCACATCACGGAACTCCAACGCGTTCCGACGAACGAAGCCCAACACTGCGAAGGCCTTGGCAATAGTCATCGTGTTGTGCTTGTTGAAATTCAGTTTACTATCCATCGTCACTCCCAGATCATTAATGGACGTCACAAGTTCGATGCCGACACCGTATGCCGCGTAGCGATAGTTGAAATGTCTTTCAGATTTGGTAATAGTAGTTTACGCAACAAGGTGCAGAATGACGACTTTTACAGCACGAGTCGTACATTTATCCAACGAGGCTTGCCGAGTTGGATAATTACGACGAGTACTGTAAAAATCGAGTTCTGCACCGAGTTGCGTACAACGTTTGTTGCAAGTTCATAAATTACCGCTTGAGGATAGTTTTTACAAAACTTTTTCATCAAACTGCATACTGATGCTCATAGCCATGTTTAAGAAAATTTGATCATAGCAGGTTTTACTATGCAGTTGTCACAATTTTTCAAAACTGCGTCCAGAAATCATCAAGAAGTTGATCAAAACTGAAAACAGTGCTGTAATGGTTCATAACGCAACGCAAATCAGTGCTGTAATGAACCATTACAGCACTGCTAATTTGGAGTGGAAAAGTAGGCCTTTTCTTGTCAGATTTGCGTGAGGTAAAACAGCCTATTACGATGAGAAATTGCAAAAAGCTTATTACTTTGTAAAGTCGAAGTGTACTTCGACGCGTTTATCTCCATGCCGTTCAAAACACATCAGCTTTCTATAGTTTCAATGTCTTGTTGCAAGGCGACACAAAAAAGTTCTTGCAGGGCTGCTGAGATTCCTCCAAAAATTTCTCGGAAAAATCACCCAGGGATTTTTCTATGAATTCCTTCAGGAAATTTTATTGATAATTTTTCAGAAATGCTTGCTGTGATTCGTCCTGGGAGTTCCAAAAACTACTCCAGGAATGTCTTCTAAAATTCTAGTCCACTTAGCTCGCTGCGCTCCACGTCTTCTTGTACTGGTAGGATGACTCTCGAGTTTCGTTTCAGTCGGGTTGCTATCCGACATCCTGATGACGTGACCCGCCCACCGTAGCCTCCCGATTTTCGCGGTATGGACGATGGTTGGTTCTCTTAGCAGCTGATGCAGCTCGTGGTTCATTCGCCTTCTCCAAGTCCCGTCTTCCATCTGCACTCCGCCGTAGATGGTACGCAACACCTTCCGTTCGAAAACTCCAAGGGCGCGTTGGTCCTCTGCACGTAGGGTCCATGTTTCGTGCCCATAGAGGACAACCGGTCTAATCAGCGTTTTGTAGATAGTTAACCGTAACACAATACGGCGAACTTTATTCGATCGTAGAGTTTTGCGGAGTCCAAAGTAAGCACGATTTCCTGCCACAATGCGCCTCTGAATTTCTCTGCTGGTGCCGTTGTCGGCGGTCACCAGTGAGCCCAAGTACACGAATTCTTCAACCGTCTCGATTTCATCACCGTCGATATAAATTCGGGGTGGTGGGCGCGCTGATTCGTCCCTGGAGCCCTTTGCCATCATGTACTTTGTCTTCGACATATTAATGACTAATCCGATTCGCCTGGCTTCACTCTTTAGTCGGATGTACGTTTCCGCCATCGTCTCAGATTTACGAGCAATAATATCAATATCATCAGCGAAACCAAGCAGCTGAACGGACATCGTGAAAATCGTACCACTCGTGTTAATCCTCGCTCTCCTTATTACAACCTCTAACGCAATGTTGAACAGCAAGCACGAAAGACCATCACCTTGCCGTAACTCTCTGCGAGATTCGAAGGCACTCGAGAGTGTCCCTGATACTCGAACTACTCGATCCATCGTCACCTTCATCAACCGTATCAGTTTATCCGCATAATCTGCCATAGCTGTTCTCGATCGATTGTATCATACGCCGATTTGAAATCGATGAACAAGTGATGTGTGGGCACGTTGTATTCGCGGCATTTCTACAACACCTGGCGGATGGCGAACATCTGGTCCGTTGTAGCTCGTTCACCCATAAATCCAGCCTGATATTGCCCCACGAGCTCTCTTGCAATCGGTGATAGACGGCGGCATAAAATTTGAGAGAGTATCTTGTAGGCAGCGCTCAGTAGTATGATCGCGCAGTAGTTCCCGCAATCCAACTTTTTTGTAGATGGGACACACGATACCTTCCATCCATTCCTCCGGTAATACTTCCTCTTCCCGAATCTTGGTAATGACCCAGTGTAGTGCTCTCACCAGTGCTTCTCCTCCGTATTTTAGAAGCTCGCTTGATAGTTGATCTGCCCCAGCGGCTTTGTTGTTTTCAACCGGCCAACCTCCTCCTCAATCTCTTGGAGGTCAGGGACCGGAAGTCTTTCGTCCTGTGCACATACTCCTAAATCTGTTACCACGCCACCTTCGGTACTTGCAACGTCGCCATTGAGGTGCTCATCGTAATGCTGCCGCCACCTGTCGACCACCACGCTCGCTCTTGACAATATTCCCGTAATTATTTCGGCACATGTCGGCTTGTGGCACGAAACCTCTGCGCGAGCGGTTCAGCTTCTCGTAGAACTTTCGTGTGTCCTTAGTGCGGTATAGCTCTTCCATCGCTTCGCGATCTCGTTCTTCCTGCTGGCGCTTCTTCATCCGGATAACTGAGTTCTGCCTGTTCCGCGCCTATTTGTAACGTGCCTCATTCGCTCTCGTACGGTGTTGCTGCATTCTCGCCCATGCTGCATTCTTCTCTTTTTTCAACTATTCACATTCGCCGCCGTACCAGTCGTTTATGTGATTCGGAGTCGCGAAGCCTAGTGCTGTAGCCGAGGTACTACCTTATGGCAGATCGGATGTCCCTCCAGCCATCTTCAAGTGTAGCTGTGCTAAGCTGCCCTTCCGTTGGTAGGGCCACTGCTAACTGCTGCGCGTAGTCTTGAGCCACTTCTACGTTACGCAGCTGCTCGATGTTGAGTCGTGGCGTTCGATTTCGACGCGTGGTGATAACTGCCGAAAGTTTTTAGCGCATGCATACAGCGACTAAGTAGTGATCCGAATCTATATTCGCACTGCGGTATGTGCGGACATTGGTTATATTCGAGAGGAATTAACTGTCGATTTGGTTTTCTGATTGATGGTCGGGTGATCTCCAGGTGGCTTTGTGGATATCTTTGCGGGGGAAGAAGGTGCTTCGGACTATCATACCACGGGAGGCTGCAAAGTTTACGCATCGCTAGCCGCTATCATTCGATACGGCGGGCAGGCTGTTTTGCCCGATTACAGGTCGGTACATTTCCTCCCTTCCTACCTGCGCGTTCATGTCGCCGACAATGAACGCATGTTCACGTCACGCTGCGAGCAACCATCGTATGTTTGCTCTAACTGCGCGTAGAACGCTTCTTTCTCGTCATCAGGTCTCCCTTCGTGTGGGCAGTGGACGTTGATGATGCTGTAGTTAAAGAAACGGCCCTTAACTCTTAACATGCACATCCTTGCGTTGATCGGCTGCTACCCGATCACACGTTGTCGCATCTTGCCCAACACTATAAATCCTGTTCCCAGTTCATTGGTGGTGCCACACTTTTCCACACTTTCTGTCCAGTCCAACAAAGTTCCTGCAATGCCACGATGTCGAAGTTGCAGGGATGTAGCTCATCGTAAATTATCCTGTCACATCCTGCGAAACCTAGTGACTTGTTTCAATCGAAATTCTCCGGATTCTTCTTCTCCCCGGGGAGCACCGTGCAGCTAGCGGAAGTCGGCCGCCAAATCATCCAACCACGAGTTTTTCAGCCGATGACGATAAATCGCCACCGGCGTCGTCGTTGTCGTCCAGCTGCTACGGAAGATGAAAAAACTGGCAGGTTGCTGCTACTGCGGACTCTGACAGGCAAAGCAGGAAGCAAAACAAATGTCAGGTTCTTGCCCGCCTGTCAAACTGCCTCCAAACGAGATACCCCAACCCACTGGGCACCGGAATCAAAACACGGAAAGATTTTGTTTTTCAAAAGTTTAAAATGAATTAGGTTTTAAAATGTTTTGTTTTTAGTTCCAAATGTTTTGTTAATTGCTTGTTAATTCCTGTCCTTTTAAATGCAAGTCTTGTTAGTAATTTTTGTTTTGTAAAAGGCACTACTGTTAGAATTAAGAGTAACATGGCGAGACCCCTAAGGTTGGGCTCGAAGGGGGCCCCTTCCGGACTACTCTCCCTAGCATTAATTTAAGGAAGGCCTCCTCTGGGCCTTTCTGTACTTGACGTGTGAAGAATTAGCATTAAGTTAAAATTCACAAATAAAAAAAAAAAATAGTGACTTGCAATTCCATGTTCCAAGTTTCCAATCGTAGTCCTTATTTCGTCGCGTGGGTCATTGCCAATTGTATCGAGTCGTATTTTCTCCTATGTTATTTGCAATGGGGATTTTTACGGGTGGCTTATTGGGTCTACGCCAACACTCCTGTCTCGCCGGAGGGCCATCGTGCCAGTTCTGTTTAACGTACCAACCAATACTGGAACGACCACGCTGATGGGGCTACCACCTTGGTTCTAGCTGGGCGTGGTGCAGCGTTTCTTATTCAGCCGCTGAATGCCAGAACAGACGCTGTTTGAGCCGCACCTCCTTGGTGAACAGACACTCGGATCGTACCTCCTCAATCTAGCTGAAGTCAGAAGGACAACAGTGCCCAGGCTGCACTACCAGCTAAGCACACAACTCTTAGCTGGCGGTCTTTGTCATCGCTTGACCCGTGGAAGCATGAGGTAGGAACTTGTGAGGACCAGAGCCATGTTGGACGCTCTCCTTATCGACTCACCGTTTTGCAGCCCAAAACTACGAATTGTACCAAGTATATAAAGAGATGGTTATAGGTGAAGCGAATATAACAGACCAGGCTGCGGTGGATTGGGCCCGTAGCTTATATGCGAGAGGTACGACAAACTAAAACCTTATTCAACAGAGAGCCAGGTTGGGGCCATCGGCTTCGTGGTAAGCCGCTAAAACGTTGGTCTTTTGCAGTTGATGTGGACCTAAGGACTCTAAACGTAAGTGGCGTAGATAAACCGCTACAAATTGTAGCACATCAAGTTTCAAGTCAGCATCAAATTTCTTTTTCGAGATACTGTATCAAGCAACAATAGTGCCATTCAACAACCACACATAAAAGTATCATTTGGATGGGACGCAAAAAGACTATCAAACTTCAACATTTTGCCACCAACCCGAAGCACACAGCCAAGCCACGGCTACAGCAGCGGTTTGGTGTTGTGACCGAGCGACATATAGAAACAAAATGAATTTAAATGAGCCAGCGACAGAGTTGTCACACATGGAAACCCTGAACCAAACCAACCGACCGAACCGGCCACACATCTTGTGTCCATTCGGAAAAGTTTGTTCCCCGGCCGGCCGAAGTTGCATATAAACAAATGGAAAAACTCACATTATCCTAATGGTTATTATGTTAATTTATTCATGTTTTCCACTTTCCCAAGAGCGAGGAGCCGCGCCATGATGCAATCGCAACCCAATGATTTTCCTCACAAAACTTGACTCGACTCCCATATTCAATTCGAAATGAGCTTCCACAGCATTTTTGCTATACATGTGCTTCCGCGTGGAGCGAACCGCGTCATCTGCATATGTTGCTGACTCGCGAGTCCTCTCTACTGCGAGTGGTGGTTGCCATTTTACCTAATGCGCTTGGGTGGTATGTTTGTCTGAAGAAATGGTCGCATAAGCTCCCATTTGCAATTTGGGAAGGGCAAGTAGTGAGCAGAATGCGGTGACACTGACACACCCTCGTGTGGGTGTGGTTGTGGTTTGCAGAGTAGTAATTCTAAGGATGGGTATGGGTATGGAATAAAAATTATACGCCTAATTATTACGGAAACTTGCACTTGGTCTGGGTGCTCCACAGATGGCCTGGGAAAGTAGACACTGTGAAAAATATCATCGCTACAAGAAAGTTTCCTTGGCAGATATTGGAAATAAAGGCCATTGCATTTGTTCAACTACTTATTTTGCACTGTAAACCCATCCATACAATCATTTTCATCCACGTTCTCCCAATTTTTCTCACAGTGCCAATTATGTTAATTCCAAGTTCAACTTCCAGCAAGCGCAGAAAAAAAAATAAGTAAAAACCCCGACGTGCCTTTTAAACATGGAAATTATTTTTCCTGCTCCGTCGACTCTGACAGCAGCGGCTGACTCGTAACCACACTCACGGTCACAGGTCACAACGAAACTGGTTGGTACTGCACTTCAGTGTGTTTTGTTAAGAAAAAAAGTGGACACAAACAGAATTTTTGTTTCCTGATTGGGAAAATCTAAGCGACCGTCAGCTGGTCAGAGTATATCTTTCAGCGTATTTCAGCGAGGATATACTTGGAAAAAATGCACTCCATTTTAGTAGAAGGGATGAAGCAACAATGAACGGTGTACAAAACTATTTAAAGATTCGGGTAAACTATCTAGTCAAGAATCTCGACTACGACACACGGTGTCAAAATTTCGATTATTATCGAACATTCATGTACCTCGGATTTATCTTCGAAAATGATTCATAATCAGAAAACTAGAAAATATTTCACCGGCGAAAATTTGGGACGTTTTTTGGGCTAAAATAGTAATTACTGATTTTTAGTATGCAAAAACTCAGCTAACTCAAATTGTCCCCGATAGAATATTTTAAAATTTTGCATTTATACGTTATTTTTTTTTTTTTTTTTTTTATTCCTGTTCGGGTTTGTCACTGCGACCAGTTTTTAGATCTATTGTGACATTACCCGTATCCTTAGTGTAGTGCATGTCGCATTACTCAATTGCCATTGAGGGGCAATAAAGTATCGATTTTGATACAGTTTTTGTTTTGTTTTCTTAGAAAACAAAACAAGAGTACTGATATTGGCCATGCATCGGAAACCTAGCATCACCCTTGTTTTACTGCTAAATTCTCCCCAGTAAGAAGTTTAGAACCCGGGTTTTAACATTAGCAGCAATACCATTCCAATAATGGAGCATATGTTCAATAATAAGGATTCTAGTATGTTCCTTGCATACCAGCACTTACCTGTCTTTGAAGAGTTAGTACATACATGGATCCCTAACCCGATTTGATGTCCTTTGCATCAAGTTTAGCCTCGAACGGCGAGGTTTTTAACTATCTGCAAAGTAAAGTTGGTTAACTTAGTTTTATTCAGAGACCGTAAGCCACCACGATACCAGTGACAAGGACTAAATACTATGATTCCTTGAATTGCCAGAACGCATATTCCAAAATTGGAAAAGTAGGACGACACTAGGTTTCGGTAGATTTTACTCCGTAACTCAACACGAAAAGGTGATCTACCCACGTTACGGGCTCCGTTAACGATCGAGCATCTTTGAAACCCCCTCAATCATTCATCCATCAGCACGGGTCGCCTGACACCTTGGATTGGGGTTCCCTGTTTGGTGGACTTTTACCCCCGGAACAGGGGGTCCGTAGTGCTATTCTAAGCCGGCAGCTACACGGGCATTTATACGTTATAGCCGAGATTCTAACATTCTATGAAGAAAAATCCGAGGTACATGAAAGTTCGATAATAATCGAAATTTTGACACCGTGCGACAAGGAGACATGTTTACTTTTCAACATCTCTCTGCAAGATGCGATGCAACGAGCTTGGCTCAAAAACCGAAGTATGATTTTTACGAATTCCGGTCAATTAGTTTGATTTTCGGACGATTGTTTGAACGCCAGAACATTTGGTGACAAACCTATTCATTCACCTGAAACACGAAGCCGCAAAAGTCGGGAAGGTTCTGGGAAAATTCTTTCAGGAGTTCCTATGGGAAATTTTTTAGGGTTGTTGTTTTGGAGACATCTCCAAAAATTCTCCAAAAATTCAGAAGTTCCTTCCTGTGGTTTTTTTCAGGTCTTTTTTTAGGAATTTTCCATAGAATTTTTAAAAAGGTTCTTCCTGGAGATTGCTCTTATCCATCCTTCTGGATGTTTCTCGAGGAATTTCTCTTGGAGTCTCCTCTGGAGATTTCTCAAGGAGTTCCTTCCGGGGATTTCTTCAGGCAAAGGCGCCAACTTAGGGAAGGGGGGAAGCATAGGTTTGCCCCCTCCCCCAATAATTGAGGATTTTTAATTTTCCCATACAAAAAATCAGAAAAAACAGGCTTTGCACAGCCAACCACCACCATATTCTTCTTTTGAATTTTCTCCTCGATTTTCTCCAAGGACATCGTCAGTAATTTCTTTATGGGCTTTTTCAGGATTAATCTTTTTTTTTCAGATTTTTTATAATAAGAAGATTCTTGCAGAATTTCCAAGAATAATTCCTCAAAATATTCCTCCAAGTATCCCTTTAGTGTGCCGTCCTGTCCATTTCAGAGAAATATAACTAGGGACTCCTTCAGGATTGGTTCAGGAATTTGTTCAGCAGTTTTTCTTGGATCTAATTTAGGGGCTTATCAAGAAATATTTCAAAAGATCTATCTTGAAAGTGGCCCTGGGATTTCTACGGAAATTTCTCCTTGTATTCTTCAGGGATTCTTTTGGAAATAATTTTGAGGATTGTTACTGAAGTTCTTGTGTGTAAATCTTCATGTATTTCTTCAACCGTTTATGAAGAAAATTCTTCAGAAACATTCTCAGAATTCCCTTTAGGAGATACATCTCAGATTTTTTTCCTTGAATTCTTCTTGAAACTTTCAAAGGAATTCTTCATGGAATATCCAGGAGTTTCTACAGGAATTCCTAAAAAGAAATGTTCAAAAGATACAGTATCATGTTAACAGAGATTCTTCCAGAAGCTACTCTTAGATTTTCCTTAGGAAATTCTTCTATTGAAACCTGAATGGAAGTTTTCAGTACCTCCAGATACTCTTTCAAAGTTTCCTTTAAACATATTTTTTTTTTAATTTCTTCAGTGGCTTTCTGAGGAAAATTTCCAATTTTTTTTTCGTGTTTCTGTAAAATTTCCTTCAGCAATTTCTCAAAGAATTTCAGGGATTTCGTGTACTAATCTTTTCTGCTATAGTTTTAAACATTTTTCTAAGTGTTCTTCCAAGGGTTCCTGAAGAAAATCCTCCAGGGATCTCTCAAAAAAATAAATGGAAATGGAAGTGAAGGATTTCCTCCAGAATTCTACCAGTAGTTTTGTCTGCAATTTTTGCAGGCATTTTTTAAAATATTGCTTCAGTAATTTGTTCTACAGATTTCTCTAGAAATCCCGCCACATTTTTTTTAAGTATTTGTCTTTCGAATTATGTTAAGACTTTTTCTAGGAATGAAGAAGGTATCTTAAGGGAGTATCTTCAGGTTACAAAGATAAGTTCATGAATTTATGTTCATGATTCCCTCCAGAAAATTTCCAAGAATTTCTTCTAGGAATCTTCAAATGTATCACCAGGAGTTTTTGTTAATGGATTCCTTGAGACAGCCACCCTGAAATTTATTTTGGAATATCTTCAGTGATTCTTTTAACATTTTTTCCAGTACTTTTTTTAGCAATTTCGGGAAGAACTTCTCAAATAGTTCATAGCGTAATATTTGAAACAGTTCTTGCAGGGATCTCTGGAGGAACCCCAGGAGAAATTTCTGACAGTATCACAGGAGCAATTTTTAGATATATAAATTTCTGCAGAAGTTCCTGAAATAATTTCTCAAGGAATTCCGAGGAAAACATAGTAGGATTTTTGAAGAAATTATGGGAGGACTTTCTAAAAAAAATCTATGGAAGATTTTTTGAAGAAATCCCTTGCTAAAAATCCTGAAGAAATCCCTTAAATTCTGAAGAAATCTTAAGAAATTTTGAGAGGAATCCCTGAAGGAATTTTACAAGGAATCGGAGCATGAATTTGTGAAAAAAATAATCCCTGAGAAAATTTCTAAACAAGCCTTTAGTGAAATCACTGTACAAATTTTAGGATGAAATCCCAGGCAGAATTCAAGAATTTCCTGGTAGAATATCTGGAAACAACCGCTCGGGAAACCTTGGTGGAATTCCTGCAAAAGTTAATTGAGGATTTTTTAGGAAAATTCCTGGAGAAATCCTTCCATAAAATTCATGGAGGATTTCCTAGAAAAATCTGAGGACGTATTTCTGAATGAATTCCTGTTGGAATACCTGAATTTGTGAAATAATCTTTGATTTTTTTTTTTTTTGAAAAAATCGCCGTAGGAAGTTCAAAATGAATCGATTAATGATTTTCTTAATGAATCCCTAGAATTATTTCTGAAGTGATCTCTGGCGCAGTTAAATACCTCAAGGAAGCCCTAAAGAAGTTTCTTGTAAAAAAGAACTTTAAAAAAAATTCTGAAGGAACCGCTGCAAGAGTTTTTGAAAGAAACTTGGTAGGTGTTGAGATCGTATTTTTTAGAGTGATTTCAGGAGAAATCCATTTAGCAGTTTTGGAAGAATTCTATAGAACATTTTTGATGGATTTCTTAGACAAATACATGGAGGAATCTCATGAAGAATTTTTGATGAAGCCTTAAGGCGAAATTCTAATGAAATTCTAGAATTTTTGAAGGAATCTCTGGGAGGAACTCAAGGACTTTGCAGAAGGTTTACTAAATAAATTCTTGCAGAAATGTCTGGAGGATTATTGATATGTTGGTTTCTCAAGGAATCTCTTAAAGTATTTTTGAAGAAATCCCAGGACAATTTCTTGATAGAAGTCTCGTACGGATTTCATAAAAAAAACTATGGAAGACTTTATAACTTTCCTAGAAGAATTCTTGTAGACATTTCTGAAGGATCCTCTAGAAGAAAGTCCAGAGGAATTTCTGAAACAATCTATGGAGGATGAATTTTCAAAAGGAATCCGTAGGAAACAGTTCCTGGAGGATTTTTCAAAGAAATCCGTGGATTAATTTGGAAAAAAAATCCAAGGAAGGTTTTATATGAAATTAACTACTAAGGGATGGTAGTTCCTAGAATACTTTGGTGAAAGTTTAAATGGAAACTATGAATTTTCCTGGAAGAATTCCTGAAGAAATTCTTAGAGAAATCTCCGAAGGCATTCTTGGCAGGTAGAAAGGCTGAAGGTTTTTTGTACAATTTGGAAAAGCACAGCGTTTTGCTTCTACTACTCAGTTCACCGAATCCAAACAGCAGCAAAATACTACCGGGCTAACCCATATGCGCGCGGTCATTAAATTTAACCAATTTGTGCGGAAACGGTGGATCATCACGTTTCCGAAAGCTCGACAGTAGCGATTCTCGTTGCAACGATGATTAAATTTTGCATAATGAATTCAATTTAAGTTGTTCGGTACAGTGCATTTCCATGTCATTTGAGAACGAATCCTTCCGAATGGATGTTATTCCTTCAAATTGTGTATCGTTTCGCTCGTTTCGTATGGGTTTCAAGTCGACCAAATATTCAATTTAGCGAATCGATTGTTAAGTGTCTGTCAGGGATGCCATCGTCAATGAGTTGTTCTACAGGGGGTAGCCAAAATGTTTGGGATAGGCAACTTTTTTTCTCCCACAAAAAAATTCAACATGCTGTAAGTTTTCATAGAGTGCATCAAAAAATCTCAAATTTTTACTGTTTATCAACCTGTTATATGTGCATCATTGGTACAAATTTGGGCTCGATTGAATAATTTTTGGCGAAGTTAGAACTGCTCGGGTAAAACACTATTTTTTAGACTACTCATTTTTGAGCTGTCATATCTTGAAAACCAGTGAACCGAATTGAATGAACTTTTTAACGTTTATCAACAATATATGGATACTTTATACAACGTTATAAAATTTAATTTTTTCTCACGGCGAGTTAAGTTATACCGGGTTGAAATTTTTACCCGAATAGAGGAAAAAAAGTCAAATATACAATATCACATAAAAATACTAAATGTGTTCTTCCTTTAATCTAAATAGGCTCTAATATATCTGATTAAAGATAAATTGAGAACAGAAGTGGAAAATCTTTGGACATCAACAGTAAAATTTATTGACATTGACTTAAAAGAAATACATTTTTTGGAGAAAAATGCAAAAAGTATCAATCTATGATAACTTTTTCCAACGTTCAAAAAGTATCTATGTTTTAATAGTTTGTGAAGCATTTATATATTGTCAGTGTACGTTCAAAATTTCATTCAATTCGGTTTACTGGTTTCTGAGATATGACAGCTCAAAAATGAGTTGTCTACAAAATAGTGTTCTACCCGAACGGTTCTTACTTTGCGAAAGATTAATTAATCGAACCCAAATTTGTACCAATGATGCATTTATATTAGGTTGATAAACTATCAAAATTTGAGTTTTTTTGATGCACTCTATAAAAAGTTATAGCATGTTGAACTTTTTTGTGAGAAAAAAAAAGTTGCCTATCCCAAACATTATGGCCATCCCCTGTATTTCTGGATGAATCTTAGTAAAATAACGAAAAACTTATCGATTTTCATACGCAATCAAATCAGTCTTCTTCTTCTTCTTGGCATAACGTACCCACTGGGACACAGTATGCTTCTCAGCATAGTATTCTATGAGCAGTTCCACACTTTATTATTTTTTTTATTCATTTATTTCGAAGGCTCGGGCGCCACATGGGCATAACAGAGCCGATATCACTAATACATTTTTGTTTTTACATTTTTCATTTTTTATGCCTTAACGGTATCGACAATCAAAACATGTTTCTGGCATCACTGGCGTCCCCACCGCCAGTGGAATCCAAAAATGTTTCGACGAGCTCTCGTACTGCCACAAGCGGTACATGGCTATTGCTCGGAATGACGAATTAGAATAGAATCAATTTGTGGGGATCCATTTGCATCAATCGAGGCGAGAATGGTATCGAGGAATGCGGTATACGGTACTGCAGCACTACACAACGGTTGTTGGTTGGCCGGGTTGGAAGCACTGCATCCGTCCGCTCCACATTTGCGGTTGGCAAATGGACAGACGACGACGGACGCTCCTCCAACTATTCGTAGTCACCGGTAGCGGTGTTCGTCTTCGGAGCAGCAATGACGATGTCGTATTTTGTTAGGATTCTTTCACGACAGAAGAAACGCATTCCGATGGATCCGTCGCTTGAAATACACAACATGCAACACCATACCCGGTACCTACCTAATAACAATGATGATGACGATGATGGGAAAATGGAACAAGCGGAACAGGAGACGTCTTTGGAATGCATGATACTGGCACACGATGTGAGTCCTCTTGGGAAAATTGTGTTTCTTTCAATTTGCGATCGCTTTTTGCAATTGGTTGCAACTGTGGGAGATTCGAGACTCGCACTCAGAACGTGTTTACATGACATAAGAGGGTTGGATGTACAGAAGAAAACTGCTTATCGGAATCCATGAGTTGGAGGAACGCATGAGAACGTGTGTCCTGACACATTTAAACAGGACATAAGATGACACAAAACCGAGTGTCTGTCATGTTTCCCTATAATTTTACTGTTTAACAAAACAGTTGCAAAAGTTCAAATATCGTCAGATTATTTTAAGTGTAATCGGAGTTACACTTTCTGATAATGTTTTATTATGTCCTTACAAGTATATTTTTCCGACAAAATCTTAATGTCTCTTTGAAAGTATTAACAGTTTATGTAGAGAATCTTCACGTTTGCCATAATGTGCAATAACAAATTGGCAAATAAAGACCTCAGCTCACAAATTCGCAAATGCAAATGTGTTGCCAGAGAGGAGAAAAACAGAAGAAAATAATTTGAACTATGATAACTCTCGTTTACTCACTCCGCGAAACTCTATCCATATGAATACAAGCTGTAGAAATTCAGATATGCTGGCAGTGGCAGTGGAAAACATGTTATCTTGGCATGTTGAATATAAAATGTTTTTCTTAGTTGAACTCCGCTAAAAGGTACTGATATAAGTTCAACCTACTAACTCCACTAGTCTGGCGACGACGTCTAACTGAAAGTATTGATTTTTTCGAGGAAATCTTACGCATCCTGTTACAAGCAACCATCGAGTTAAGTTATCCATAAAAGTTTAATGATGCATTTCCGTTACGAAACGAAATCCCATCAACGACAGAAATACCACAGATATCAAGACGTGACGCTGTCGAAACATCCATTGACCACGGTTTGATGTTCAACACTTGCTTGTTTCTGTAGGCTTTATCGAACAGAATAGTATTTCATGCTCAGTTGGTTTTAGTGTAAACTTTTTTCAGATAGTACGTCCGTTTATCCGTGGAAATATCTTTTCTCAGGAAATGTCCTCCCTAACTTTGACCACCGCGAGAAATCACTGGAAATGTCTGGTAGTCTCGCCTTCGTTTGTTGCTCCATTTGTAGAGCAAAACCCAATTCTGGCAGCTTACAAAAACGCCATCTGCGAACTGCCAGGCCACCAACGCAACGTACCAGCTAGTCCGCGTTTAGCAAGCTCGGGCTCAAGTTTGACCTGTTTCCTTTTTTTTTTTTGTCTCTATCGCGTTGGAAAAACACCGTCGTCGGCGCGGAAAATCGAATTAGGGCCAGCGTTGCGTTGTTGGTTGCTTGCCTCTCGCGCTCCAGTTGGTAAGTACCCATAGTTGGACACGGACACAGGGCTCAGCCCGGCGACAGTCCGTACCTAGGGAAGAGCAGCTCACAAAACGCACGTTTCTGGAACTTTTGTCACGGTTCAGAAAAAGCTGAAGTTCTTAGAAAATACAACATTTGTTCGGTGGCTGTCGTTGTCGTGCTCGTGGTGTCTTTTTTGCCATTTGCTACAGCGAGTTTGAAGGAATACATATCCTTCAAGGTTTCAAAGGAAACGGTGGTCCAAGTGTAGTTACTTTTAGTGCGATTTCACTTGCCTCATCGTTAAATTTTTCATTATTTCCATTTCTTTTCGTTCCTTTTTAACTTTCCTTTTCATTTTTTCCTTTTTTTTTGCCCATCCTTTTCTTTTCTTTCTTTTCCTTTCTTTTCATTTTCTTTCCTTTCATCTTCTTTCGTGGCTGGCTTGGAGTACATCGCTTCAATCTCTGGTCCGTTCCTTTTCTCCTATGATTCTTTCGCATCTACTTTCTTCCTCTTGTCTACGTATTCATAGCCAACGCTAGAGTCAAAAACGGCTTGAATCCATTTCCCATTTCCCTTCATTCTACCTTGCAGAGTCACAGTGTCAGTCAATCTTTCAATAAACGCCAATTGTATTATTATTATTATTATTATTTTACGTAATTACTGTAATTATCACGCGGGACATTCTGGCTGGAAATATTTTAATGAGTTTATCAAAAATTCTTCTTAAGCTATCTAAACAAATCTTCAAAAATACCTCCACAGACACCCCAAGAAATTTTTATGGGAATTCTTTCACGATTCACAGTGTTTACAACAAGAAAATGTGGAACAGACCTGGTGTGATGGTTAGATCACGTGACTATCACGCCGAGGACCTGGGATCGAATCCCACTCCCGACAAACTCACAAAATGTGAGTTCTTTCTTCGGAAGGGAAGTAAAACGTGGGTCTCGAGATAAACTAGCTTAGGGCTAAAAATCTCGTTATGAAAGATAAAAAATTCACAGGATTTCTTAGAATGATTTTAGCAATAATACCTCCTAACATTTCTCTACAGAATGCATCTCTTTCCAGTGTCCATGCATTCTTTTGAACATTTGTACTGGGATTTCTCCACAGATTCTTTACAGGCTTTCTCAGAAAAAAAATGCTTTTCCTCCTGGGATTACTTAAGGGATTCTGTAGAAAATTCCTTCAGGGATTGCCACATCTGTTCATGCTTCCTTCATGTCTTCTTCTTCTCCTTGGCGTAACGTCCTCACTGGGACAAAGCCTGCTTCTCAGCTTAGTGTTCAATGAGCACTTCCACAGTTTTTAACTGAGAGCTTCCTCTGCCAATGACCATTTTGCATGTGTATATCGTGTGGCAGGCACGAAGATACTCTATGCCCAAGGAAGTCAAGGAAATTTCCTTTACGAAAAGATCCTGGACCGACCGGTGCTTCCTTCATGTATTTTTTCCAAATATGTTTGAAGTAATTTCTTCAGAAATATCGTCAGCATTTTTTTCCAATTCTTACAGGGGTTTCT
The DNA here is from genome assembly GCF_035046485.1 of Aedes albopictus. Taxonomy (NCBI): domain Eukaryota; kingdom Metazoa; phylum Arthropoda; class Insecta; order Diptera; family Culicidae; genus Aedes; species Aedes albopictus. The sequence goes on along the minus strand of NC_085138.1, from coordinate 57,677,386 downwards.
CCAATAGTTCTTCCAGGCATTGCATGGATTTTTTCAGATCTTGTTTCGGGGACCCTTTAAGATTTTTTTTTTCAATGATACTCTCACTAGTTAGGACAGACATTACTCCGGAGTCTATTTCTTAGTTCAGGATTTTTTTTAAGAAATATATCTTTAAATATCTGCAGAGCATTCTCCAGTTCTTCCAAGTGTTGTTTCAACGAATTCTCAATTTTTTCTTGGTTCTCCAAGGAATTCATCGATGATTTATTTCTGTTTCTGAAGGATTTCCTTCAGAAATTTCTCCAGCTGGTAGTTTGGGGATTTTTGTGTATAACTTTCCCTTCAGAAACTGTATAAATTTATTTTTATGAGAATTCCTTCAGAGGTATCTCTAGGAGTTCTTCCGAGGATTCCATCAGAAAATCCTCGGAAATTTATTGACGGATGTATTCAAGAAATCATTCAGTATCTTCGTTTGCGATTTCTGCAAGTCGTTTGTGAAAATTTCCATCAAAAATGCCAACGGATTTTTCAAGGAATCCCATTAGAAATTTCCTAAATATTTTCTCCTTGGAATTAATTGCAGATTTCCTCCAGAATTAATTTATAATGTTTTTAAGTGAGGATAAAGGAGGTATTTTAAAGTGTTTTTTTTTAGGTATTCTCCTAAACGTTCATTCAGGAATTGGAACATAGATAACTCCACAAATTGCTTCAGGATTTTTTGTTCAATTTCTTTTAAAACGTTTTCAAAAATTTCTTCTAGGAGTTTCCCACGGTATCACCGAGCATTTTTTTCGATGATTTCTTGAGATAATTCTCAAGGGATTTCTTAAAAATGACATGACGGATTCCTTAGAGAATTCTCGAGTAATATTTGCGCAATACCTGGAGAAGAACTTCTGAAAAATCCCTGGGGAAGAATATCTCCATATAAAATTCCCAAGAAGTTTAAAGTTAAAATTATATCTTCAGTAAAATTTCAGAAGGAATCCTAGGAGCGATTGCTGAAGAAATCTTCTGAAGAATCCTTGTATAAATCTAAGATAGTACTTTTGAATGAATTTCTGGAGAAATATCTTGAGAAATCCTTGGGAAATTCTTCAAGAAATCTTCTTGGAGAAATATTTCGTGTGGAACTCCTAGAAAAAAAATTAAAAATATTTTCAGGAAAATTCCTGGAGAAATCTTTAAATAAAATTCCTGAAAGTTTTCCAGAAGAAATGTGAGAACGTATTTAAAAAAAATCTTTTAGGGATACCAGGAGAAACGCGTAAATAAGCACCTGAAAAGATCTGTAGAAAATACCCTTGAGATATTTCTAAAGGTATTTTCCATGTAAATTCCCAGGAAATATCTTTTTTATAACTTTTTAAAAAAATCGTGGAGAAATTATGTGAGTTATCTTTTTTGAGGAAATGCCGGATTTTTTTTGGGAAACAACGTGGAGAAATATCTGGTGGAAAACCTTAGGAAATTTGAACTCCTTCTAGAATCTTTGAAAAAAATTCTGCCTTAATCCATTGAAAGTAATAATGCTGGAATTTTTGGAGGAATTCCCGCAGCATTTTCTGGATGGACCCATGAACAAATTCCTGTACACATTCATTCGCAAATTTTCTTAAATGATTTCTCTAGAGTAATTGCTGAACAAAACACTGGTGCACATCCCGTAGAAATGCCTGAACAAATTTCTGAAGGAATCTTCTAAAAAAACAGCGGAAGGAATTTTTAGAAGACCCTGTAGTAAATTCGGAATAATCTTTGGAGAATTTTTTGATGAACTCATTAAACGAATCCCCGGAAGATTTTCCAATGTAATTCCTCGTAAAGTTTCAGAAGGAACCAATAGAAATTGATCTGGAAGAATGTGTGGAAAAATTCATGAGGAAATATCTGAAGGAAGCCCTGGAGATTTTTTTTTAAGAATCTCTGGGATCCCTTTCCAAAAACAAAGGCTGGAGGAGTTTCTGCAAGAAACCTTGGTAAATTTTAACCCTCGAGTGATCGCGCTATTGTATTTTATACAACACATTGAAAAAATATAACTTTTTGTACTAAGCAATAGCGTGGTGCTAGCTGTGGTGGCCAACCGTGTGATTCTCATAAGATAACTCCGAAGGAAATTCTAGTGGAAATTCTGAAGCAATACAAGAGAGATGTTCTAAAGAACTCCTAAAAGACTTTCCAAAAAGAAATTTCTAGAAGATTTTCTAAAGGAATCTATGAGACAATATAGAAAACAACCCAGGAAAGGTTTGATAAAAAAGTTCCTAAAATAATTTCTGGGGTAATCTCTAAAACCTTTCGATAACAGTTTACAGAAACTAAGAATTTTCTAGGTAATTAATGAATTCCTGAAGGATTTCACAGATAAATCTCCGAAGGAATTCCTAGCACACCTTTTAAAAAATTCACTGGAAGATTTTCAATAGGAATCGCTGGAGACATTTCTGAAGACATACATGGAGGAGTTTTGGATGAACTTCTGAAGATATAAAATGCATGGTTTTTAAATGAAGCCCTCGATATTTTTCTGAGGAAATCAGATTTTTCTTAAAGATATAAAGCAATACATGCAACTTGTACCGACTTTTCGAACCATCTTAGCAGAATACCCTCTTCGAATGAGTGTAATCAGTTTCGTACCTTTTAACCCTTCATCGCGCGCGCCGTTGTGAAAAGTACAACACTACCAAAAATACTCGCTCGTCGTATACAGCGCGAGCGCGGTGCAGATTCAGCTGCTTGATGGTGCGCGTCCTGGAAGGTTAATTCCGCCCTAATTGCTTATCCTTTGACAGATACGCGTATTTTCGACTCTTTAAAGAGTTAGAGTTAGAAAAGGGTTTAGCGTATGAATTTAAATCGAAAGTGGCAGAACATGTTTTCCAGGATGAACACCTGTTGACGAAGGATAACATTAGTATCCTGCGAAATGTTTCTTCATCTTGGAAGCTTGACGTAGCGTAAAGTTTAGGAAATATTATGTTGAGACTTTTATGAGGAACATCGAATAATAAATCTAAAAAAATCCCTGTAAGAAGCTGGAGAAATCACTGTGGAAAATTTTAGCGTTATTATTAGTGGAAAACGTTTGCCAGATTATGTAGCATGGTAACTAAGCTCGACAGCAGTGGGCTGTCCATGTAATGTAATTTGATCATGCAAAATACTATAAGGGGCTGTCCATAAACCACGTGGTCATTTTTTTGGGAGTTTTCAACCCCCCCCCCCCCCCCCCCCCCCGCGTGGTCATTAGTCCATACAATTTTTTTTATTTGTCCATACAAAATGGCCATTGGCCGAACCCCCCCCCCCCCCCTCATGACCACGTGGTTTATGGACAGCCCCTAAATAAACTCAACTTGCATGCCATCATATTGAATGATGCCCCAATGAATGATTGTTACGGGAAGTTGGCATCTCTGCTCTTTCTAAACATAACGTATCGACTGGCAGCTCTGATTAACCCTCTTTCCCAAAAATTGGTTATGTAATCCTACTGTGCAGTCCACGAATCATTTGTTTTTTTTTTTTATTTCTGTGCATTTTAACTTATGCTAATTCTACACTTAGGCCACGAACCAGATTTACGCATTCTGCGCCTTTAAATATGTTCTGAGACAAATATATTTTTTCGCAAATTTTTTTTCGCTATTTTCTTTTTTGTTTCAAACTTCTCTTCGAAATCGTCAAAGAACCACTTACAGAGCTTTCAAAAAACGCACATTTCCTTGCGCGGAGAATGTTGCTACATCATTCCGTTCTAAAGATGACGATTTTCTAGAAAAACTGGTCAGTTTTCAACTATGTTTTTTCTTTAGTTACATGAATAATTCGTTTCTAATTTTTTGATATGTTTTACAACAATATTTCTTCTTTTGAGTGCTGGAAAAAAATAATGCTTATCTTTGCTCCAACCCAAATTTCGCCTTTTGAATAAACTATGATTTTTGAAGAAAATTTCTCAAAACTATTGAACCAAAAGAGATAACGATCTCCGCGCACGAAATGACGCGTTTTGAATGCTGTATAAGTGGTTCTCGGACGACTTTGATGAGAAACTGAAACTGAAAAATATGCAGCCACAAAACCGGTTTTTCTTGAACCATTCTCAGCTAATTCATAAAAATATATCTAGACCGATTATTTTCAAAGTTACACAAAAACTGTCTTCAGCAAACTTGCTCAAAATTGATTGATCATGAACTTTGCCGAATAATGTATTTATATATTCTAGCAAATAAAAAGTTTGGCTTCCAATTTCTTTGAAAATATGGACCATCCTAAATTTCATGTACCTATATTGGTAAGAGGGCCTTCCTTTTAGGAACAACTTTGTAGAAGACACTATTTGTCTAAAAAATCATTTGAAAGCGCTGAATGCATCTTTCCTCGTAGATCTTGGTCCTGGTCCACTGTGGAATGGTAGCAAATGGCAACATTATAAGAATTGTTTTTTAGACAGACAGCCTCTCAAGAATTTTAGTAGTTTCTGTTGGATCTCGATAAATTCATGTAAAAGAAACCTGATTAGATTAAAATAATATTAAATTTTTGGATTTCATGGTAGATTTCCCGAAGCACTTTTCGAGTCTTGCCAGAAAAATCTTGACAGCGGGATTCTTGTGAAAATACCGAAAAAGTCCTTGAAGGCCCTCCTGGAATTCCTGGAGAACTCGGTAAACCTGCAGACGTCACTTCCGGCAAAGAGATTTTTACTTTTGATAAAAAATGTAATGTCAGTTCCTGGAAGAATTTTGGTGACATTTTTAGTGGAGCTCTTTATAATTTCTGCCAGATCTCTTAAATTTGATCCCTTTGGTAGAAGTTTTGGAGAAAATTCTTGAAAATGCCTGACAAAATTCATAAAGAAATTGAACCTATCTGCGTATGTTTTGGAGGAGTTTTACGCAAAATTCAAATAAAAATCTGAAGAGTAAGTACAGCACTATAAACTACAAGCGAATATGCGAAACAAAGCTGTCGCAATTTCGAGTGAAAACGATCAGTGGGGTGAAATTGATCGACATGAGGGGCATTTTTATTTGTTAAAAATAACGCCCTTAAAGTTAACTTCGGAATGTTGGCTTCGCAGTCTTTTGGCGGAATTGAAATCACTAGTTTATGATTTTTTCCCGACGTTTCGGTCCGTATGGGACCTTTTTCAAGGGTCCAATCGGTCAAGGTTTCCTAGTCAAGATGGTTTTGCTAAACTCAAAAAAGTCATGCGGAAGTTTTGGTATAGATTGAGTCCGTTCGGTTTCAAACCGTTGTGATGCGGAAAAGCAATGGTGGAAGATGCCAAAAACAGGGACCGAATTCTAGACCGCCCGATAGGTAGAAGATTGTCCGCATCACGACGGTTTAAAACCGAACTGACTCAATCTATACCAAAACTTCCGCATGACATTTTTGAGTTTAGCAAAGCCATCTTGACTAGGAAACCTTGACCGATTGAGCTCTTGAAAAAGGTCCCATACGGACCGAAACGTTGGAAAAAAAAATCATAAACTAGTGCTTTCGATCCCCCAAAAGACTGCAAAGCCAACATTCCGAAGCACAATCATCCCAGCCGCTCCCAACCAAGTACCTTAAATTTAAAAAAAATATTTGGAAATGGTCATCATCTGGCTCAGACGTTATTGAATGATGTGTTGACATGTAGGTTGACAAGGTAGGTTGACATGTTTTATAGAGAATGAATCACATATTTTCATTTTAAATTTATTACCCATTATCCAAAACTAAGACGTGTTAGGCGAACGGCAGACACTTTTTCAAACTGTTATTACCGTTACAGTATCGCACATGTAATGAATATTCGAAGTACGTTTCTAGGTGCCAAGTAGTTCGCTAAACTCGATTTCGTCATAAAAAATCTAAGGACTGTATCGGAAATTAACTAAAAGCGTTCAAAATGCTCTATCTCGAAGCATGGTTGGTCTTTGAAGAAATTTAGAAAATGTTTAGTGTTATAGACAATATGGTTCTTTGAGTACACCACACAAACTAACAATCTGTACAAAAGGCAATTTTTTTTATTTTTTTAAACGTTTCAATAATTTATAGCGAATAAAATTTGTACGGGGAAAAATCTGGAAAATGATGATTATTACTAGCAGTTATGTACACATAACATATCACTCAATGCCAACTTTTATAATTCTTATTTTGGATAGAAAACCCTCTAACATGTAGAAAATGGTCTAACCCAAAAAACACCTACTTTTTGTTCGAACTTTGATGCTCTGTTTTAATTATCTTCAGAGATTATAAAATTCCGTTCTCTCGTGAAACTATCTCTTCGATAAATTTAAGTACATGCCCAATTGAAAAAAAAAATGAGAATTTTCAACTTTATGTATTTTTTATTTGCGTAATTGTTTTTTAAAGTCGCATAAAAAAAGAGTTCCTCGAAAAATGGCAATTTTTTTCATTTTTATGAATTGCGCTAAACCACGGAGGAAATTTTTCTTGATAAAAAAAATAATCATGAGCATTCTGGAAAAGAATATATTTGCGCAAAAATAAGAGAAAAAATTGAATATTTTTCTACAGCTTTCGCTATTTCAAATTTTTAGGCGGTGTCCAAAATTTTCAAAACATATGTGCCATCTTTGAGATAAAAGTCCAAGTTAAATGATTATTTTTTGAAAATCAGAACTGCCATTCTTTTTTTTAAAGATTTATATAGTATCTCCAAAAATAAAATTATGTTTATTTCAATTAGAATATTTTTTAGGCAGTGGTGAACGTTTATAGTTGATTTCCGATACAGTCCTTATAATGAAAATAGCATATTTTCAGGCGTTTTCATACGTAAGCAATTGAAAAATTAAGAAACCTTGTAAAAGTTTTGCAAAAGTTTAAGAATTCTGGGGAGCTCAATTCAATATTTTTAGCACTTCCAAAGGCATATCACTGACAATCAATTTCACTCCGAAAGTAATGTTATTGATTTTTTTATTTTAAATGTATGTTACACTAAAGTTTTTTTACGCGTTTTTTTACGCGGTCCGTCCTAAAAAAACCTACTCAGGACCATATCTAACATGACTTGACTTTTTTATGACGGTTTTTGAAATAACGCGAGTTTTTTTACGCGGGACCATTACCGTCGTGAAAAAAAATCAGTGTACAATAAAGTGATATGCGGTAAGGGTTTAAAAATCGTTGACTGATGAAAACCATGGTCGTACTTGTTTTTCAGCATTCAGTTTGACCAATCGCTTAATATTTAAAAAAAATAGGTAATAAAAACTGTGAAAAGTTATCAATTTCACCCAAAATCATGATACTCATGAAAGACTCTCTTAAGGAATCCTATAAGAAATTTCTTACAGATTTCTCGAGTACAGTAGCAGAATCCACAAAAGACGCAATCTGTGAAAAAATGTGTGAAAGTTTTCCAACAAAATTTAACTTTCTGCCCAAGCAACACACATGTTATAATAGAGTTACGACAGCGCAAGTTTTGGTTGTATAGAAGTTTATTTTACGTAATTCTAACATTGTGTTGAAATAACGTAAAATAAACTTCTATACAACCAAAACTTGCGCTGTCGTAACTTTATTATAACATGTGTGTTACTTGGGTGGAAGCATTACATCCCCGGAAGAGTATCCTATATCTATAGAATCTGTGATATTTTTACGGCTATATTAGGTAAACACAGTTGTTTCACATAAGTAGTAGGTGGAAAATAATGTCGATAATTGTAGAGTTAATTAGTTTTTTTAATCATAATTTTTGAAGACAACATTCATATTAAATTTTAGACCAAATTGAAATTGTGCATAAAAATGCACTGAGTAGTGTCCTACTAGAACAATAATACCCGGGAAGTTTGTGCGTACCCGGGAAAAATCCGGGAATCGGAATACTTAATTTGGATGGACGGACACCCTGAGGTTAATAATTTAAGTGGTTAAGAATAATATAAAAAGAATCTTTCTAACTTCATGTTGAATAGCCCGATATTTTCCAAATTTGGACCATTGATACACAACTTTCAAAAAGTTACAGCTTTTTGACCATTTTTTTTAAACAAAAATTTTACCTGCCCCGATAATTTGTCTATCCCCTGTATACTCAATTTTATGAAATCTGATATTCACTTTGTGATGCTTGTGCTACAATATCAATACTTTTTTCGTCATAACCAAAAGTTTTACTTCCGATGTTTGGATGAACACTGGGATTCCACTTTTCAAGATCCATGAAGGCTAGCGAACGTGGTTTTCTCATTTTCTTGAAAGACCAGAAAGACTGAAAGTAACAAAAGACAAAGAAAAACAGCTTCACATGCAAGACTATCTGCGAAACTTATCTGTAGGCTGTCCGTCCACAGCAGAGGCGGACCAATAATGCTCAGATATAAGTCAAGCGGTTTCTCTCTGTCCTCATCCTGTGACTATGAGGGTACAGATGTCTAGAGCTTTATGGTTTGCATATGGATTCGTGAGAATCTTGAACTCAAATCGACCTAAAACCGTTTGGAATGATCTTATTCTGGCTTTGTCACATTATTCCATTGCCAAATACAATTTCTCCAAATATATTAGATTCCATATATTGTTCATGGCGCTGTTTTACTCAGTAGTATCGAGTAAAATACTGTTAGTGAACTGCAGGGAATAGTCAGTAAATTGGAGGTGCTCTTTGATAATCAGCACGTAGGCGTTAACTATCGGGTTTCGTTGCGTTGAAACATCTTCTAAAATAAAACCACCGATTCCCATTCAACATCACAGCTATACAATTTCAATCGTCCCAAGAAATGTACTTGAGACAGTTAAATGCAAACGCTTGAACTACTCTCGGGTGGGAATTGAGCGTTGGTGTTGTTGCTGAAAATTATATTTTCTCTGGAATCCAGACAGCTAGCCGAAACACAATACACTTGTCAAAGTTCTTTCCACGAAGAATAAAACGTGTAGGTTAAATGCCAGCTCAAGAGTGCTATACATTTTTGGAAAGACGAACAAAGTGATCAGTTTGCGATAAGAAGTAATTTATTCAGGGAAACCCCCTAGGACGAGAGGTATTTTGGTTACATCGTTTCAGTTCGAGTGAGATACATCAAAGTTGAAGGTATATTTGCGGGTATTCAGCAAAACCATGATATGAGTGTCCGGGTTCGAAACTTAGTTGGTTCAGGGTGCAAATTTTCCTAACTTCATAGGGTACACCATACTAAACACGAATGTTTTGCATTTTGGACTATTGACAATCAAACCTTTTGGTTAACACTTGAGAACAACGATAAAATTCAAAGCCAGGAAGCAGGTGCAGTTTCCACGTTTGTTGCAAAAAAAAAACAGAAGATGAAAAAGAACCTGAGGGTATTGATTCGAGGTGTGACAGCTCCAAGCAAACTCTAATTGATTTAGACCGTGATTTCTACAGCGTTATATGAAACCTGAGCCTGATTAATAGATTTCCAAAATCCCATTACGAATTGAACTCACGACTTCCTGACCTTCTCAACGTGACCTCGTTTCCACCATTAATCAATCCTCATCAGTCACGTGTTGCTTTTGCCCACCCACAGCATGCTTGTAAAAATATTTCCACACTGCTATTTTAAATAATTTGAATGCCTTTCGCTTTTCCGACCCCCTTTCTCCACCCAAGACCTCCCATCAATGTCGCCCATTCTGCACCGCTCACCAAGACCCCTTCCCAGTACCGCCAACAAAAAAAAAAAGCCAAATGATTGAGATTGACATTATCATCATAGTCTGAGTGCGGGCGGACCCTCTCAAAGCCACCAAACAAGGGGCAATGATGCCTGGGTTCCCGCAGCAAGGAAGTGTGCGGAGGGGAGCTGCTATGTAATCACAATAAATCTCCTCGGGAGCCCCCTGCTGTTGATATTGCTGATTTTGTTGGTGTTGTTATTGGGGTGTGGGAGGTGGGGGTAGCTGTTGAGGCACACGACGACGACGACGACGAAGCAATCGAAAAAAAGGAGGCTTCTGTAAAAGGGAAATCATCATTGTCGTCAACGGCGCGCTGCTGCGCCGCCATCAGAGACTGCTCACAAACGGAGATGTCATCGTCATTGTTGGGTGACGGGACGATTGACGTTGGTGCTGCACGGTGGAATAGCGGTAGGCCAAATCTTTCTGATATTCCTTCTCCAAGAGTTCTGTTAGATAGATTTCTATGTGTTTCTTCTGAATTGTAAAATTGTAAAAAAAAAATGATAGGAAATTTATACAGGGATTTTTTTAGCATTTCCTAACAGGGATTTTTGGAATTTTGGAAAGAGATTTAGGAGATTTAAATTCTTTAATTTTTTAGAAAATTGTCTAGAAATTCCTTCAGAAATTCCTTCAGGTATTTCTTCAGGAACTCCAAAAGAGATTGTTTAGGAATTTTCCTAGAGATTCCAGTAAAAATTCCTACATGAATGTGTCCAGAACTTCCTCAGGGATTCATCCAGAAAATCCTGCAGAAATTCCTTCAGAGATTCTTTCAGAATTTCATCTACATATGTCTCGATCTTCTAGCCCAGAAATTAATCCGGCTTACCCCTTAGGGATATCTACGGAGTTCTTTAGAAATTCAATCAAAAATATTTCCAAGCATTTTCTACAGAACTTCCGTTGGAAATCTCTTAAGAGTTTTTCCAGTGATGTTTGCAGACGCTTATCTATGCATTTCTATAGGTATTCAGGTTTTTTTTTTTTCAAAATTCGTTCGCAGATTTCTCCAAAAAAATCTCTTGAAATTTTAGTAAAAGATTTTTTTAGGAATTTCCACTAAGGATTTACCAAGCACTTTCTCCAGAAATTTGTTAAGAAATTACTTCCTGAATTTCTGCTGAAACTTTCCGTAGATTGCGTCGAATATTCCTCACGAAATTTGTTCAAACAAACTTTCAAGTATTTATACAAGGATTATACTGAAGATTTCGTCACTACTAAAAAATCCTTGCACCCGAATATTCAGTTTTGCTGAATGAGAGGTTCAAGCTGACACTTCGAAGAAGAGTACGCCTTCTTGATCAAGGAACTCCTCAAGATTTAATAAAGAAGCTCCTGCAGGGATTCATTCGGAATTATTTTTAGAAGTTATTTTTATCTCCAGAGATTTATTCAGAATTCTGGAATTTTTTCAAATTCTTCAAATAGTTTTTCAAAAAAAAAAAATCTAAAAATGTATTTACAAATCCTGGGTTTCTTCAAGAATCATTTTAGAAACATCTTCATTGATTTCTGTAGGAATTTCTACTAGGTTTGTTTTGAGAAATTGATCTAGAAATTGACCCCATTAGAATTATCTCCCGGCGAAAAAATTCTCGAAGAAAAAAAAATAAAAAAATCTCCTGGCATGTCTTTACAGATTCCTGCAGAATTTGTTTAGATATTTCTCCAGGGATTTCCATTCAATAAATTTCTGAGGATTTTCTGAAGGAATCCTTGGAAAAAAATCGCTTGGAGATACCCCTGAAGAAAAATTTTCAAACGATTTCTGAAGGGATTTGTACATCTGGTGAAATTTCTAAAGAAAATCTTGCAGGAATAATAAAACAAATCTTGGAAGATTTTGTTGAACCCTTGGTTGAACCACTGAAGAAATGTTTTGCCTTTCTCGTACACTAAGTGTACTGGAAAGGCTATATGTTCACTCCAAAAACAACTTTTTGATAGAAGGCCCGGAGGGTCAAGTCACATATACCAATCGACTCAGCTCGACGAATTGAGGTGATGTCTGTGTGTGTATGTGTGTGTGTGTATGTGTGTATGTGTGTATGTGTAAAAAAAAACTCACATCACTTTTTGGCAGTAAACCTCAACCGATTTTAATGACCGACGGTTCATTCGACGCGGAATCTGGTCCCATTGTTTCCTATTGAAAATGGTTCGGATCGGTCCAGCCGTTCCAGAGTTATGGCCATTTACGTGTTCCGGACCAGTACCCTTGGAAGGGGCCATACATAAAAATGTAACAAATGCATACATGCGACACATCAAACTGCGGCATTTTGGTTAACCTGATGAACAGTTAGCAAGAAAACAGTCTCAGACCATATCTGAGCCGGTAGTGTTCCGGAACTGGTTCCGGGTGTCCCGCCGGAAGTGGCCAAATATAAAAGTGAACCAAATCCATGCATGCGACACATCAAATTGCGGCAATTTCGATAACCTGATGGACAGTTAGCAAGAAAACAGTCTTTGACCATATCTGAACCGGTTGTGTTCCGGAACCGGTTTCGGGTGTCCCGCCGGAAGTGGCCAAATATAAAAGTGAACCAAATCCATGCATGCGACACATCAAATTGCGGCAATTTCGATAACCTGATGGACAGTTAGCAAGGAAACAGTCTTAGACCATATCTTAACCGGTTGTGTTCCGGAACCGGTTTCGGGTGTCCCGCCGGAAGTGGCCAAATATAAAAGTGAACCAAATCCATGCATGCGACACATGAAACTGCGGCATTTTCGATAACTTGATGAGCGGTTAGAAAGAAAACAGTCTCAGACCATATCTGAACCGGTAGTGTTCCGGAACTAGTTCCGGGTGTCCCGCCGGAAGTGGCCAAATATAAAAGTAAACCAAATCCATGCATGCGACACATCTAATTGCGGCAGTTTCGATAACCTGATGGACAGTTAGCATGAAAACAGTCTCAGACCATATCTGAACCGGTTGTGTTCCGGAACCGGTTCCGGATGTCCCGCCGGAAATGGCCGTATATAAAAGTTGACGAAACTTTTGCATACGGCACATCAAATCACGGCTTTTTCGACAATATGATGACCGGTTATTGAGGAAGTAGGCTAAGACCACATTATGGACTGTCAGTAGTGCCAAAACTAGTTCCAGGTTTCCATCCGAAAGCGGCTTAATATAAAATTTAACCAAAAACAATACCCTTTTTGATAACCTAATAAACTTTAGCAAGCAAATAGGCTCAGACTATTTAAGAGACTATCGGTAGTGTTTCGCAACTGGTTCCGGGCCGGAAGTGACACCAAACCAATGCATGCGATAGCTCAAATCACGGCTTTTTAGGTAACATGTTGAACAGTTGCAAGAAAATAGACGCAAGCCATATCAGTGTGTTACGGAACCGATTACGGTTGTCCTACCAGAAATGGTCAAATGTAAAAGAGAACCAATACATGCGACATATCAATGACTTATTCAGTAACAAGATAAACGGTTAACCAACAAATAATCTCAGACCATATTTGGGAGAACCGGTAGTGTTCCAGAACTGGTGACAAGACGAGTAACGCGTAAGAAGTGGTAAAATATAGAAGGGAACTAAACCATAGCGGCGTTTTTGATAATCTGATGAACGGTCAACAAGAAAATAGTCTCAGACCACATCTAGAACTTGTGATAATATTTCGGAATCGGTTGCGAGTGTTCCATCGGAAGTGATTTAATAGAAGTGAACCAAAATCGCGCATGCGATACATAAAATCGTGGATTTTTCAAAAATTTGCTGAACGGTTAGCAAGAAAATAGCCCAGATCACATTAAATTTCGGCTTTTCAGGTAACCCGATGAACAGTTGACCAAATTTGAGACAACCGGAATCGGTTGCAGGTGTCCCGCTGGAAGTGGTCAAACGCAAAATTGAACAAAACATATGCAAGCTGCACATCAAATAGCGGAATTATAAAGGTGAACAAGCTTTTTTGAAAGCATGTAAACGTTGGGTAAGATTATAAGATTACATATGCAAGAGAACAAAATCATGACCAAAGCGATCTCTTCACACCACACCATTTCAGATTCCTGCGGTGTAAATGTATAGTAGGATGGATCAACGTTTCATGGAAAAAAATATAATTTAATCGCATCAACACTTTATACAGTTTTTTAATCTTCAATCTCCTTATGCTTCTAAAATTACTACTCACAATTTGGGTGCGGCTGGTTGAGCCCTCACTTTTCTTATTGCGATTGAAATTTGAAAGGAAATTAAATTCAAGAATTTGAATGCATTTTTCTCGTAAGAAGGTCAAATTTTAGAAGAATAATGTTACCAATGATAATATAATATAGCCTAAAGTGTGCTGAAATAAACACAAAGTGATCTGTGATTGTGAATAAAGTTAACCTTCTTCTTGCATTAGCTGACGCTCACCCCGCTGCCGTAGTGGATGGAATGGGGTCATAACGACCCCAATACACGACTAGGGTTAAGGTGGTCAAGCAGTCAACTGAGAGGTCTGATATTTTTCAGCTTTGTTTTGCTGTTGAACATAACATCGGCATATGTATCATCAATAAGTTTCGAAAATCGATGATGGCTTTGTTAAAATGGTTGCTTTTCTATATGAAGTGTTTTCAGGATTCAGGAAACGGCTAACGTCGACGAAAAGTTCATGAGTACATATTCGACGAGAAAGGCACTATCACCACTAGGTGGATTAATCTAGGTTTTTTTAAGGAACTATTGCAAGAATACCTGGAAGAACTGGAGAACCCTCTTGAAGTATTCCCAGGAAAAAACGAATCTTGAAAAATTTAATGGAAAATGCTAAGCAATAAATCCTGGACTAATTTATGCAGGAATTGTTGAGGGAAACATCGATAAAAATAATCTGAAAGAATTATTATTATAATTGTTATTATTGTCTTTATTAAAGATATTTGCTGGCTCTTCTTTGAGAAAATCTGAAAAAAAAATCCTTCAAGGACGGTATGAATAAATTCAAAACTATACCTGAAGGAAGTATTGAAGAAGCTCTTGGGAGAAAGTTTCAGACTATTCTCTTGAGAATTTTCTAGACAATTTTTTTAATAAATGCCCGAACTATCCTCTGAATAAATGGATTACAAGGAGGAAAAGTTTCTGGAATAAAAACTTGAATTTATAATAGAAATCCGGAGGATTTTCTGAAAGAATCTTCGTTGCATCTTTTGAAGAAACGCTTGAAGGTTTTCCTGAAGAGAAATTTATAGAAAAATTGCTTGAGAAATCTAACCCAGCATACCTCCCCCCTCCACCCGAAAAATTCCAAAAAAGAGACCTGGAAAATGATTGAAGAAATACATGAAAGAAAATAAGCATGTACTTATGTAGCAATCCTTGAATATTTTTTCTATAATATCCCAAAAAGAATCTCTGGAGGAATTTCGGAAGAAACACGTAGACCAGTTTCAAGATTAATCTTCTGAGAAATGAATTGCCACTTTTCTAAAGAATTTTTGAGATTTCTGAGGGAATTTCTTAAAGAATATCTGGGGAAATCTCTGGAGAAATTTTTAAAGAAATCTATTAAGGAGAATGTACTGTGAGATGAATCTTAGGAGATATTTTTGCTAAAACTTTGCTTTGAATTGTCTATTTGTAAACATTCCAGAAAATGTTTGGTGAATCCTCAAAGAATTTTCAAAGGAAAATCTGGTGGTGTCCCTGGAGGTGATCCTGGAGAATTTTCTAAAAACTTTTTTCTTGCAAGATTCATAAAGAAATTTCAGTAAGAATGTCCCTTCCGCGATAATTACAGATAAAAACCTGATATGATAATGCATGAAAGAGTTTTCCCGGAATAATTCTAATAATTACCTCGGGAGATTACCTGTTTAGGGGCCCAGATATTTAGAAACTTTAAGTAGCTTGTTCTGATTTTACCATGACAGCCCTATTCCAAAGATTCCTAATAAAATCCTCCAAGGAAATTCCCTAAAGAAAACTTCTAGGGAACACCACTCCTCCAAGAATTCCTTTAGGGGTTCCTTAAAGGATTGCTCAGCAAAGTCTTAACGTATTATATAAGAAAGTTTTGTCATAATACCTTTAGAGGTTACTCCAATTTCTGTAGAAACTCGTCCCAAGATTACTTCAAAG
This sequence comes from Aedes albopictus, assembly GCF_035046485.1. Taxonomy (NCBI): domain Eukaryota; kingdom Metazoa; phylum Arthropoda; class Insecta; order Diptera; family Culicidae; genus Aedes; species Aedes albopictus. The sequence continues at coordinate 57,661,574 of NC_085138.1, read as the reverse complement.
AAAATTTTTGAAGAATTCTCTACGGAATTCCTCGAAGGATTCCTTGAGATGAATCTGCAACTGTTCTTTCATGAATACCCTTATAAATTTCTCTAATTATACCAGTTGCGAATTGTTCTTGGAAATTTCAGAAATACTTCATTTCAATCAATAATTTGTCCAATACCTTCAAAAATTTCTCAAATTTTTCCACCAGAAATTCTTTTAACCTTTCAGGACGCACGCCATTGAACAGCTGAAACTGCACCGCGCTCCCGCTGTATCCGACAAGCATGCACGCTGAAGAGTTTGTGATTCCTTTAACGATTTCCTTGGAAATTTCACAAAGGATTGATGCAGAAATTCCTCCACCGATTCGTTAATAAATTTCTTAAAAGTTTTCCTTCGGGAATTCCATAAACGATAACTTTTTCAGTAACTTCTCAAAATATTAAAAAATACTCCAAATATTTATTCTGAAAATCTTTCAAGGATTCTACTTCCAAGAATTTATGCTTGAATTCGATCAGAAATGTATCCCAGGAAACATGAGATAATTTGTCCTATGAAGTGTACGGGGAATCCTTGTAAAATTGATTAAAAACAGTCAAAAATTCGTTTAGCCCTTCAGGACGCGCGCCGTTGTAAAAATTATGACACTACCTAAAAAAATCGCTCGTCGTATACAGTGCGAATGCGGTGCAGTTTCAGGATCGAGTAGGAGCAAGTCCTGAAAGGATAAGAGTTGAAGCATTCCTACAGAAGTTTATCCAAGGATTCCTTCAAAACTTTCTCCAAAAATTCATTCCAGAATTACTTTGACGAACTCTTGCAGAACTCCAAAAACGATTCCATCAGAAATACATCAAAACTTAACTTCTTCCAGAGATAATTGAAAAAAAAATTCAAAAATTCCTTTAACCCTTCAGGACGCGCGCCGTTGTAAAAAGTACAACACTCCCAAAAAAAAAACTCGCTCGTTGCATACAGCACAAACGCGGTTAAGTTGGCGTATCAAACAGATGCGCGTCCTGAAAGGTTAAGAATTCGTCAAAGTATTCCTTATGAAGTTTTTCTGAGATTTTGACTGGATTCCTCCATACAATTTTCCAAGGATTCCCTCGGGAATACCTCCAGGGGTTCTTTTAAAGAATCCTCCAAGAATTCCACTTTTTCATTCTCGTCTAACAAAAAGTTACACTTGTTGTTCAATCACACATACGAATTAATGTTGGCTGGAGATAAGAATACCATATTTTGAAAATTAAATTAAACTCTGAACGAAACATTTGTTTTTTATTTTTTTTTATTGAAATATGTAATTGAGGCTCGGCATTAGAAGATTGAGTAAACACATACATACCCTTTAAGACTTTTAACCCTTTCGTTCTAAAACTAACTCAGTTTAAATTATGTACTTATCTTAAGAGTTGTATACATCATTGCAGAACAAACCTGAAAATAAGGAGGAAAAGTAGAATAGCATTAAAAGCAGTACAGAAGTTTTTAGAAAAAGTAAATGAGTAATAACTGCTGCTAATATAAGAAGTCACTGTTAGTTTTGTTTGTTTAAAAGTTGAATATACAAAAGCCCATAAAAATCATACAGGTATACCTCGATTTAGTGGACCCTCGATTATATAGACCCTCGATTTTGTGTACTTCGAATTTATGTACATTTTTTCAATGGTTAAATTTTAAATATCCAATCAGTTTACCGGGGATTTCAGCCTTCTGACACGCGGAGCACTTCATATTAATAAATTGTTTTGTGGAGCACTCATAATGGCGCCAAAGCATATGTACCTCATTATATGTTTAGGGATCGTTCATCAATAACGTAGCATTTGTTGGCCGATTTATTATATCTCACCTCTTCTCGTAGCATATTTTCCCACGCCTAATACATGACTAGTCATACAATTCCAGACTCCCCCTCCCCCTAAAACGCTACGTCATTAAAGGACGCTCCCTTACCTTAATGTTACACCCTCCGTCCTAGACAGAAAGTCTTCATTTTTCTTAAATATCTCTCGCTTTGTCGATGATCACGATGAGCGGAGTATATGTGACATATATTTGGTAATTTTTTTTACAGATCACTTAGTAATGACAATATTTTTGGCGGATGCATGCAAACTGTTCATTCGCCAGTCTTTTCTTCGAAGCTTTCTAGTAAACTTCTTTCAATATTTCTTATGACATCCTCACCGAGAATTGTAATATATTCCTGAAATTGTTGGTAGACACATTACATTATCTTGACGTGTACCCAGCAGATTAAATTCCAAAATTTGTAGCAAATTCTAGATTACTGACAAGATGTGTTATAAATTACTTCCAGTGCTATCATGGTAAAATTAGTGCTAGTCAAGTTGCCCAATTTCAGCGTTCCTTCGCTGGTACATTTATTCCCATGGATGAATTTCTGGAGGAATCCCTGGAGGAACCACTCGTCCAATTCATGAAAGAACTACTGGAACAACTTCTGAAAGAACCCAACTTTTAAAGAATTCTCTGCTAAAATTTCTAGGAATATTGAAGAAGTCTCTTAGGATATTTACGAAAAATTCGCTGAAGAAATTTCAGAAGGGTTTTTTCAAAAAAAAATAAGAAAATTCCAAATTTTATTTTTTTATTTTTATTTTTTTAAATAACCCTCCGCTGACCTCCTGATAGAATTTCCGAAAAAACAGGAATATGTTAAAAATCCAAAGATGAATTTTCTGAAAAAAATCTAGAAGGAATATCTGAAGAAACACCTGGAAACACCTGGAGGAATACCTAACAAAAGCTCTTGAGATATTTTTGGAAAAAAATCCTGGAGAAATACCGTCATAAAAATTCCCTTTTTTTTACGAATTCCTGGAGGAATCCATAAATAAATTCCCAGAGGTACCCATAGGAATCTGTGTGAATTTCTGCAGGAACCTCTGAAAGAATGTCTTCCAGTCTTTCCATTGGAATCCTTATAAGAATCTCTGAAAGAATCTGTAGTAATAATTCTGAAGGAATCCTTGACGGATGTACTAAGACTTTCTTAAGAAATCATTGGAGCAATATTTGGAAGAAAAATGAAAATATATTAGGGAATAGTCTCTTGTAGAAGTTCTAAAGCAACCCTTGAAGAAAAATCTACAGAAAGCTTCTGAGAAGACTTTGAAGGAGATCTATATATCTGATTTATAATGTATCCGTGAATTGTTTACAAAAAAAATAATCGTGGAGTATTTTTTGAAAAGATCATGGAAAGTTCTCTAGACGAATGCTTTGAAAATTTTCTGGAGGAATCTCTATGAAAACATTCTGAAGAAATTCGTAGATGAATCTCTGGAACAATCTATACGATTTTTATAAAGAATTCTAGTAGTAGTTTCTAGATTGATTGATTTGTCTTTATTATAGAGACTTTCAGCCCTTGGCTGGTAGTTTTCAAAGGAATTAATGCAACATCTCGTGAAAGATTTTTCAAATGAATCCGCGGATATACTTCAGCAAGAGTCCATGAAGGAACTATAGAAAAATCTGTGGAAGTTTTTTTTCAAAGTAATCCTTGGAGAACAACATCAAGGATGTTAAAATCTGGACATATTTCTGAAGAAATTATTTGCCGAATTTATTATAAATGTCAAGGGAGATTTTCTTAAAGAACCCATCGAAAAATTTGTAAAGGAACCCCTACCGCAGTTTCTGCAGAAAAATCCCGATAGGATACACTAAAACCCCAATTTACGCTCAAAACGGGGGAAGCGTAAATTGGGGGAGCGTAACTTGGGGGGAGCGCTATTTGGAAATTAGTGCTTAATCGGGGGAGTGTTTTTTTTCAGTTTTATAATTAGTTTGTGAAGATCGAAATCACAAAGTTCCTAACCTATGAAGAGGTTATAAGTTATTCAATTACAATTAATAATTTAGCAGTTTTGCTAATTTCAGTGGTTCCCAACCTACGGTCATAGGCCAAGCGAATTTCTCAAAAATCAAAGGTGTGAGGATAAAGTGAAAAGGTTTTTCCATTCTGCACTTCAGGAAATATGTACTTATCACAATGTAGTTGTATTGCAACAATCAGTGGTTTCCAACCTATGGTCACGGGCCACGTGAATATCTCAAGAACCGAAAGTGCAAAGAAGAAGAGCAAATGTTTTTCAGATTGATCATCTCAAGGATCAATATCTCTGATGTAGATATGTTGAAAAATCAGTGGTTCCCAACCTATGGTCACGGGCAACGTGAATATCTCAAGAACCGAAAGTGCTAGGAAGATGAGCAAATGTTTTACGGATTGATCATCTCAAGGATAGATTTCATGTTCGTCTCATTCACAAGCAGGCACGCAATACAGTAAGCCAAAACATTTCTGAGCCGATTCGTACGTATTTCGCGTCAGTTCAGTCTGAAGGTTTTTGCCGTCAAACATGGCGTTGTGCGTTTTTGTTCTTGATGAATAAATAATGAGCGGGTGATCGATTGTTTACTTCCCGTACAAAGCGAACTATAACGCGTCATATTACATATTTTGTCGCGTTATGTGTAGTAGATATTGGACGACCACCTGACGCGGGTGGTCGATTATTTGCTTTCCGCGTGAAGCGATCAATAGCGCGATATTCTGCATGACGTGATTAAATGTCAAAAGGTCATATCACTTATCAAAGTGAGTCCAGACCCAACGATACCTTCCCTACTAACAAGCAACCCTTCCTACAACCTTTGGTGAAGACGTGCGGTAAACGCCAACTTTCACAAAACAAAGGTTGCTATTAATATTCCTTCCTTCTTCCAACCTGACTGCAAGGACGTGGCCGGCGCCGTTATTGTACCGTTAAATAGAGCCTCTGAAGCGTGCACAGTGAGAATTTTTGACCACTCCCAGTCAATCGTTCAGTTGATTCATTGTGCAACTATCATTGGTTCGGGTCAATCACGGAGTAGCAACCATAGATATGTGCAGTCAGCTAAGCTAAGCTAAGCTAAGTATCTCTAATATAGATATGTTGAAAAATCAGTGGTTTCCAATCTATGATCATGGGCCACGTGAATATCTCAAGAACCGAAAGTGCTAGGAAGAAGAGCAAATGTTTTACGGATTGATCGCCTTAAGGATCAGTATCTCTAATATAGATATGTTTAAAAAACAGTGGTTTCCAATCTATGTTCATGGGCCACGTGAATATCTCAAGAACCGAAAGCGCAAAGAAGAAGAGCAAATGTTTTACGGATTGATCGTCTTAAGGGTCATTATCTTCAATACAGGTACTCTTCGATATAACGTACAAAAAAATTTTCTCTTTGTACGTTATATCGAAGTGTACGTTATATCGAAGCAGAGAAAAATTTAATATTTTTTATTCTAATTTTCATGTATTCGACGTGAAATAAACCCTAAATAATGATTTCGGTGAAATTCACAAAACCACTAATGAAAAATATGAGTTTTCACGAAAAACTCATTTCGTTTTTTGTGCTTCGATATAACGTACATTTTGCTTCGATATAACGTACACAATTTTTTTCCCCAAATTGCGCTAATTTTGGGTTACAAGGCTGATGCTGCAACACAGCATTCATATGAGTGATTTCGTAGTTTATCTGACGACAGTTCCTGCAAAAAAAAAAAAATCCAATGTTGTACGTTATATCGAAGCAAAATGTACGTTATATCGAATTCGCTATATCGAGGGTACGCTATATCGAGGGTACGCTATATCGAAGAATACCTGTATAGATATGTTGAAAAATCAGTGATTTCCAATCTATGATCATGGGCCACGTGAATATCTCAAGAACCGAAAGTGCTAGGAAGAAGAGCAAATGTTTTACGGATTGGTCATCTCAAGGATCAGTATCTCCAATATAGATATGTTGAAAAATCAGTGGTTTACAATCTATGATCACGGGCCACGTAAATATCTCAAGAACCAAAAGCGCTAGGTAGAAAAGCCAATGTTTTACGGATTGATCATCTTAAGGATCAGTATCCCTAATATAGATATGTTGAAAATTCAGTGGTTTCCAATCTATGGTCACGGGCCACGTGAATATCTCAAGAACCGAAAGTGCAAGAAAGAAGAGCAAAGTTTAAGTTTAAGTTCGTTTGGCCAAATGTCGTTTGGCCGAATGCCATCTGGCTGATAGGGTCGTTTTTCCGAATGCCGTTTGGCCGAATCATGATCAAAAGAATTCAGAGGAAGTTTTTGACATTCTTTCTAGTTTTGATTTTCTTTGATCAGTTGGCGTTGAAACTTCCGATATTATATCAAAGCTTTTTCGTTCTTTGAATCATGGACTATTCTTTAGAGATATACTGAAACGGGAAACAATGCCATGGTCACTTTATTTCATCATGCATTTTTCTGCCAAACGGCATTCGGCCAAACGACCTTTTCGGCCAAATGTAGTTCGACCAAACGGCATTCAGCAAAATGACCCGGAACCCTATTGTATAATGTTGCTTGAGATGCATAATTTGAAAAGCCGATTTCACTTTCTCATCACCTTTAAGATTCTTAGGAATTCGCATGGCCCGTAACTCCAGTTCGAAAACCCCTGATGTTCACAACACCAGAGCATTGTAATAAATACCCCTTGAGATGCATAATCACTCGGTCTTGAGGTTCTTGCGAAAACAGCATGGCCCGTGACCCCAGCTTGAGAACCACTGTATCTCATTTCTCATCTAATCTCTCACCTCATCTCATCTCTCATCTCATCTCTCATCTCATCTCTCATCTCATCTCTCATCTGATCTCTCATCTCATCTCTCATCTCATCTCTCATCTCATCTCTCATCTCATCTCTCATCTCATCTCTTATCTCATCTCTCATCTCTCATCTCATCTCTCATCTCATTTCTCATCTTATCTCTCATCTCATCTATCATCTCAACTCTCGTCTCATCTCTCATCTCATCTTTTATCTCATCTCATGTCATCCTTCCCTAACCCTACATCCTATCCTCTACCCTCCCCTCTACCCAACCTTCTACCCTACCCTCTACCCTAACCTTCTACCCTACTCTCTACTTTAACCCTCTACCCTAGCCTTCAACCCTACCCTCTACTCTCTCTCTCTCTCTCTTCTTGGCGTAACGTCCCACTGGGACAAAGCCTGCTTCTCAGCTTAGTGTTCTATGAGCACTTCCACAGTTATTAACTGAGAGCTTCCTCTGCCAATGACCATTTTGCATGTGTATATCGTGTGGCAGGCACGAAGATACTCTATGCCCAAGGAAGTCAAGGAAATTTCCTTTACGAAAAGATCCTGGACCGACCGGGAATCGAACCCGTCACCCTCAGCATGGTCATGCTGAATACCCGTGCGTTTACCGCCTCGGCTATATGGACCCTCTACTCTAACCCTCTATCCTATTCTCTACTCTATCCTCTACAATAAATCTCTACCCTACCCTTTACGCTAATCATCAACCGTACCCTCTACCCTACCTTCTCTTCTACCCTCTACCCTAACCCTCTACCCTAACTTCTACCCTACAAATTACCCTAACCCTCAACCCTACCTTTTACCCTACCCTATTTTTTTACTCTACCCTCTACCCTAACTCTCTACCGTACCCTCTACCCTACCTTATATCCTACCTTCTACCCTAACCCTCTACCCTACCCACTACCCTACCTTTTGCCCTACCCTCTACCCTATCTTCTACTTCTACCCTACCCCCTACCCTAATCATCTACCCTACCCTCTATCATAGTCTCTACCCTACTCTCTACCCTAACCCTCTACCCTACCTTCTACGCTAATATCATGAACCTTAACCATCTACCCTACCCTCAACCTTCTACCTACCCTACCTTCTACCCTACTCTCTACCCGAACCCTCTATCCAACCCTCTACCCAACCCTCTACCTTAATCCTCTATCCAACCCTCTATCCTACCTTCTACCCTAACCCTCTACCCTACCCTCTACCTTGCCTTTTACCCTACCCTCTACCCTACCTTCTACCCTACCATCTAACATTACCCTCTACCCTAACCATCTACCCTACCCTCTACGCTAACCCTCTATGTATCATGTGTATCACATGTTACTTGTTCCCGAATACCTAAAACCCCAATTTACACCTAAGGAGCGTAAATTGGGGGAGCGCTATTTGGGAATTAGTGCGTAAATGGGGGGAGCGTTCTTTGGGAATTAGTGCGTCAATCGGGGGGCGCAAATTGAGTTTGGCGCAAAAGTAGTGAGCGTAAATTGGGGTTTTAGTGTAACACATTTTTTTAAAGAGTCCCATGAAATTTTGTTAAAGAAACCCTAGATAGATTTTCTTACAGAAAATTAGTTTTTCAACAAGCCTGGGGAAATTTCCAAAGCAAACCCCGGGAAAAAATCCTTGGAAGATCGTTTAAGAAAATACTTAAAGGAATTTCCAAAGGATTTTTCGGGGAAAAAATCTTGAAAATCCCCGAAAAAATAGGGTGAATATCTGAAGGATTTTCTGAAGAAATCCGTGGATCTGGAGGATAAACAGCTTTATTAGATCCGGTTGAAAGTGAGAGTTTCCGGTGAAATCCTGGGAAGAATTTCCAAAGTAACTCCAATAAAAATTTTTGAATAAACTTTTGAATCATTTTCTGAAAAACTCTGGAATAGTTTCTGGGGGATCGCTGAAAGTTTTATTGAAGGAGTATCTGTAGAAATGTCTGAATAAATATCTAAAAAAATGTCTAAGGGGCTGTCCATAAACAACGTGGTCATTTTTTTGGGGCTTTTCAAACCCCCCCCCCCCACCCTGCGTGGTCATTAGTCCATACAAAAAAATTTATTTGTCCATACAAAATGGTCATTGGCCGAACCTCCCCCCCCCCCACCCCCCTCTCATGACCACGTGGTTTATGGACAGCCCCTAAAGGAATCTCTAAACGAATTTTTGGGAAAATTCGCGCAATTCATGGATATTTTTTTGGAAAAATGAAGGAATTTTAGAAGTAAATCACACAAGATGCTTTGAGAGAATTCTTTGTGGGATTTATAGAATAAGAGGAATGTGTTATTACATCCCTGAAAAAAAAAATTCCAATGAATTCATGTAGAGTTTCTGAAAGAATCCGTGAGGGAAATCGACATGCTCACTAAATCAAGGTATACCTGTTTTCAATATACAGGCTGAAACTAATTTTCATCAGTAATGATACTGCAAATATCCAAACAAATAAATATTTATTTATCTTGAAGTGTAGATAATATTTCAAACCTATATGTATTCCATATCCATAGCCTCCTATTGAAACAAATCGAACCACTGTGCAACGAGTCGGATGGCACTTGACTTGAATGGTTGAATTGTTCTGCGTAAATTTACCATAAAATATCGATAAATTATTCCAAACAGTCAGTGGAACGTGCAAGCTCTAGCCCGATGTGATTCCAAAGCAATTCCAGTGCATGCCCTACAATCGGATATCCGTTGTTCCGGGGGATGAGCTTCCCAACTTAGCAGTCGTCCTAACTAATTTATGGTTCAGAAGTCACGGCTTGTCAGCCATCGGAGGTGGACCCTTTGGTTCACCTAATAACATCGCTTAGTTTAGTGGATTAATTCCGCGCTTTTTCCCGAACTAACACCCACGCAACTGACGCTCAAGATGCTGCGCCTGTTTCGCTTGTAAGGATTTTTTTTTATTTTCTTTGGCTTGTCTTGATTGCTTCCACTTGGCGGCATGATTTATTGAGAGCTATAAATTACGGTGATATATCCCTGCACGGGTTGTTACTGTCATTGTGCCTCCTCGAGTCGAAAGCTCCGCAGATGGCCCCAGCACCGGCATGGCAGGCACACAATGATGGAATGCTAACTTTATCCCTCCAGGAGCAGGAGTCAGAAGTGGAAACAGCGTAATGCGTGAAAGGTGAAAGCCCTAATCGCATGTCGGGTTCGCAAGAGGGCTCAACTACGCGGGATGGATTTGGCAACATTCCGACAGGAATCACTTGGCGTCGTCGGCATCCTTTTGCTGGATGGATTGAGTTGAATAAAATATGGCCAGCATTTGTTGCTGATTGCACTTGGGAGGGCCTTGATGAAGTGTGGTTGATGGGAGTGCTTTGGATGGAATTGGGAAGGAGTTGAACAAAAGATATTTGTAGTGGGATGGGAGATACAAACCACTTTTTTGATGGAGGAAAATCTTGCTGGTATCGTTCAATAAACCAAGTGAGTGGGGTAATCAAGTACCCAATATAAACACCATAACCCAATAAAATGCACTGATTAGATGAACAATTCTGGATAAACATCCGTACCACGTATACACTTTTTTCTGCGTTCTTTACATTTCTGCATCCATATTGTGCAATGTGCATCCTCATCCCTGTTCCCTGCCATTAGGACTTGCATTGAGGTGACGTTTTGTTTTTTTTTTTTTGGAGCAAGTAGCACCTTCTACCAGCGGAAATCGATTTCCGTTATCTCTCGATCGCAAGGTAACCTTCCCCCGAACATAACCTTAAATCTGGTAAATTAGTCAGAACAAAAGCGTCAGATTCAGCTTAACCATCCCAATATTGTAAAACTGGAATATGTACTCCCATAAATGGGAGTTCCAGCGTTTCGGCCAAATCCAAATTAACATTTTAAATAATGGATTTATGAAACTCTCCCCCCTTCGATTAGAATTTTCGATCACACAACGGCATCAGCATGGGACTGGAGGAGGGCGAGACCAAAAACCATTGGAACAGGATTTCATTCGCGTGTGATTGCATTCAAACCAGTTCCGGCGGAGCAAATTTTCCATCTGGTGTATGGCTTTATTCGGAATGGTGCGGGACAGCTTGATTAGAATCTTTCATCTGCAAACATAATATCTGTTCCCGGACCAAGCGGGAAGTTGGTTCGTGTATGTGTATGTGTGTATGTGTGTAAATTCCCGGCATTGACTCCAGTGGACATTCGATAAACCATTCATTGGAACGGAACGTTGGAGAGGTAGGGAACACCAATGAATGCAGCTTGTACCGTATGTAGTTTGTTTTTTATAATGGAGATAAGCAAGGTGAGTTGTCATATTCGTCAAATCAATATTGAAATAATTCAAATTTTGATTAGTTTCGGCTAGAAGGTTAGTTTTTTTTTAGAGAAAAACTTCAGGAATGTCATTCAAATAAGTGAATCAGTAAATAAATGGAATCACGTGCACATCAAACGTGATTTCATTTGAACTTATTTGAATGAAATTCCTGATGTTTACTATGGGCAACAGCTACCCTTAATATTTGCATAGGGCCCATATAATCGAGGGAGTAAACGTACGGGTATTTAGCAAGACGAAAATGTGGGTGACGGGTTTGATTTCCGGTCGGTTAAAGAACTCTTAATAGTTCAATGAACTTAAGGAAACTCCAAGTTAACACTTTCACTGCTATAGAATAAATCACTTTCACTAAATGCCATGTTTCAAAACAGTGGGAACAGTATTTTTCAACTTCTTATTATTTAATAGTTTTTCATCCGATTTGCAAAACTGTGGAACCTATAAATCTTTAAAAAATGTGAATTATCGTAGGGTAGGAGTTATCGTCGAAAGTATCGTTTCTCGAATCGAGCTAAGTACATATTTCGTGTTGTATGCAACACTCCTTTGCAATGCCTTTGGATTTCCTTGGATTTTTTTTAATCCTTCGGACAGCTGTGAGAATTTCTTCGGTTATTTTTTTGGAAACTGCTCTGAAAAATCCATAAGGAAAGTTATCTGCTAATTACACAGCGCAACATTTGTTTTGTCTCAAGAGCAAACTTATGTGTCTCCGACAGATTTTGGCCCGCTGAATCCGAATCCGGGCTCAGATTTGCTCCAGCACGTCACAATTTTGAGCTATACCTCAATTTATAGGGCACAATATGCGATTTTGGGCTTTTTCTAATGCAAGCCATTAAGTATGGAAATATTTGTTTGAGCAATCAAAGGGTGAATTGGTATATTAACATCTAAATTAACGACTCATGCAAAATATTTCATTTTACCTAATCAAATTTGATAGATTTAAGGACTTTGTGACTTGTATGGGAAATAACAGACCCAACATTAAATGCTTAAATCTATCAAATTTGAAAAGGTAAAACGAATTTCTTTTCAAATTGATTTCTTAAAAAATATTTCCATACTCAATGGTTTGCAATCGAAAAAGAACAAAATCGCATATTTTGCCCTATAAATTGGGGTATAGCTCAAAATTGTGACGTGCTGGAGCAAATCTGAGCCCGGGTTCGGATTCAGTGGGCCAAAATCTGTCGGAGACACATAAGTTTGCTCTTGAGACAGACCAATAGTTAATTTTTGTTACGCTGTGTTATTATTATTTTTAAACATTCATCGATAAACCCTTCGGTAATTTCTCCGGCAATTTAAATGTTTTTTTAATTGTTGCGCAATGAATTTACGACATTTTTTTTGCGAATTCTTCTCTAATTCACGTAAATCTTTCTGGCATTTTTGTCGTGAATTCTTCAGCAATGCTTCTTAGAATTTCTACGGTAGTTTGCTTGGGAAGGTTTTTGGCAAATCTTTGGGAACTATCCAAGGAGTTCTGAAAGAAATGCCGAGGAATTTTCAAAACGAAATTTACTCAACTTCTATGATATGATGCTAGAAAAGTGTTATAAGATATAAGGCTGATGAAATCGTATTTTTCTTAGGAAATTTTTCTGGCACATATAATTGAGGTATTCTTTCAAAAGAATTTCCTTATTTTTTTCGATAATCCTTTCACAACTCCTCCGGTAATACTTCTTGGAATAGCTTTGAAAATTCCCTCGGCAATTCTTTGAGAATTTCTGAAGGAATTGAAATCACTCGGTCATCGCTTTGTAGATTCCTCAATTAATTATTTTGGAAATCCCTTTCCAAATTCTTTGAATACTTACGGAAATATCTTTTGAAATTAAATATATTGTGATATTTTTGGCAACTTCTTTAGAAATTCCTTTGGTATTTTTTATGGGAATTCCCTGAACAACTTTAACTTTGAAATTTCTTCGAAACTTTCTCTGAGATTTCTTTCGACAATTTCTTTAGGAATCTCTAAGGCAGTTTTTTGGAAGTTTCTTCGGTTTTCTGTGCAAGATTGTTTGGATTCTTTGTTTTTTTTTTTTGGAAATCGTCATTCCTTCTGACATTTATTTGAAATTTCTTCAGCAATACCAATTTGGAATATAAGCATTTCCAAAAAAAGACTGAATGAATTCACAAAGAATATACCGAACGAACTATGAAAGGAATGACATTCTAACGTAATTCCCTTTTAACCTTCCGTAACTCGCGCGGTTGGCCACCACTGCCAGCACCACGCTAATGCTGAGTACAAAAAGCGAGTTTTTTTATCCAACTTGTTGTACAAAATACAACAGCACGATCGCTCGATCGTTACATTTAAAAAAAAGGGCGAAAGTATTTCCAGAAGAATTTCCATAAAAGCTTTCTTTGAAGTTTCCAAATTTAAAAGGAAAAACCGAATAATTTTCCAAAGAAATAACCGAAGGAATTAACAAAATACAATCCAGGAATTCCTAACTCTTTAAAAAAATTTCGGGGAAAAACAGTCGACTCACTGTTATTATCTTGCCCCCTCAGGAGACTCGCTTTTTCTTCAGCTACCCTCTCAGGGGACTCACTGGCATTAGTTTATCCTCTCAGATGACTCACTTTTGAAGAGGGTAAGCTAATACCAGTGAGTCCCCTGAGAGAGTAGCCGTAGAAAAGCGAATCCCTTGAGAGGGTATGTTAATTGTAGTTCCTCTAAGATGGTAAACTAATTCTAGTTTCGTTTTTTTCATTTCGTTTTTTATTTTGAGATAGTACTATAACTGGTGTTTACATTCTGAAACCCTACTGATACATAATTTCTTTAAAAGGGGTTTTTAAATTATCAAGCTTTCATAGAGTTCTTAGGCTATTTAATTAAAATTTGCAACGGAGAAAAAAATCAAAATCAAGTCCATAACGTACTATGTAGGTATTATTATTGTTTCTCACATGAATTCTTAACTTGCGTTTGAATATTTAAATTGATCCTGCATTTTTTACATCATCAGGTAGATTGTTGAACATATCTGGTCCTACATTTTGAAAACGTCTCCTACCCATTTTTGGTTCGAAATCCCATTCGCTGGAGAAGATGAGCGTATCGTGTGCGGTGTTGGTGAGTAGCAGCATTGAATGTCCAATTGTGGTGTAGGTTTAGCTGGTTGATGACTTTGAACATTATGGTGCAAATTTGATAGATGTAAAGTCCTTGTTTCGGCAGAATACATATTGTGATCCAAGGCACTGTACAGGTCGTTTATCGGGTAAAAGGTAATTTGAATATAGCTTTCAGGTATCGATTCTGTTGAACTTGGTCTTCTTTGAGGTGTGCGTTAAACGATGATCCGCAAACAGCAACTCCGTACTGATAACGAGTGTGAACAAAAGCAAAATGGATTTTAAGAAGCACGTGTTTTGGAACAAAACTTGACAACTTCCGTAACATTCTGCACAACGATGAGCAACTGGATAAAATCCTCCAAATCGTATCCGGCTATTATTATGAATTCCGAGATGCTTGCAGGTTGACACTTCCTCTATTGGTACTCCTTTCACAATAAGTACAGGTTGGCTAGTATTTTTGCTGTCTTTGGCACAAAAGACCATTACTTTGGTCTTGTTCAGATTCAATGCAAGGAGATTATTTTCAAGATAGGCGGTTATTAGCCGTAAATCATTTGACACATCCTGGAAAATTTGAGCATGGCTGCTACGTTTATAAGAAATTGCTGTGTCATCGGTGTACAACCTTGGTTGGCCTTTAATATGAAGATTTTCGATGTCGTTCACGTATATCAGAAACAGCAAAGGGCTGGTGTTGCTCCCTTGTGGAACGCCACAGAAGATACTACGAAGCTCGCTTCTAATCTAAGAAATCGCAACTTGTTGTTCACGGTTGTACAAGTAACTACGCATAAGATCATTAGCGACTCCTCGAATTCCATATGCATCGAGTTTTTTCAAGAGCATCGAGTGATTGATTGTGTCACAGACTGTAGGTAAATCTAAGAATAGAATTCCAGCCGACATTTTTTGATCCACTGCATGCGAAATGTCATTCACTAATTTCAAGACCGCGATTTCCATTGAGGATTCTTGCCTGAATCCAAATTGGTGTTGATAGAACAAAGATGTGCTTTTAAGGAAACCGTACAAGCGAACAGATAAAAGTTTCTCGAATACCTTGTTGATTGATAGCCGATAATACGGATATTGGTCTGTAGTTTGTAGAGTCATTCGGGTTACCTCCTTTGAAGACAGGATATACGTGGGTTCGTTTAAGGCAATCCGGGTAGCCACCTGAGCTAATACTGTCATTGAAGGATGTACAAATATTTTGCGAAAGTGCTAATCCATGTTTTTAAGCGCTGCTACGGGAAGTGGTAATGTGTTAATTGTATTAAATACCTCAGATTGTGAAGCCGGTCTTAGAAAGATCCCAGACAACCAGTAATCGTATAAAATGTTGCATAAGATGATAAAGTGGAGGTCATATGCGTGCACGCCTCCATTTAGGCGCATGTAAAATTTACGCACATCGCCTCCACTTTAACAATCTATTCAACATCTTATACGATCACTGGTTGACTAGGATTGATCTAGCTGAACGTATCATGGTAATAAATTTGTCTATGTCGCCATCCGAATCGAGACTGCTTGCAATTTCATCTCCAACAGTTGAAAAGAACCTATTGTATACATTTCCAACGTCCTCAGAATCGGTTACATGGACGCCACCGACTAATGAGTCTCTTGAGGGGGTAGCTGAAGAAAATGCGACTCTTCTGAGAGGGTAAACTAAAAACAGTGAGTTTCCTGAAGAAAAAAACGAGACAACCGAACACAATTAACGGTTAAAAATTAAAACAAACACGATAACAAAAAACAATTACTGCTACGAATCCTTGAAAAAGGTCCAATAAGGACCGAAACGTCGGATCAAAAAACATATAGTTGTTTTCATTCTCCCAGGATACTTAAAAGCCAGAAACATAATAGAAGACATCCAACATACAGTCGATCACCTAAGAAACATTAAACTTTCGATTTCAAGACAATTTATTTCCCTTTTGCCATCACAACTGTTTAGGGTAGCGCACCCAGAAATCGCCCAGTTTATGTGTGAATTTGTCTTCCACAGCATAAAAATCATGCTTCTAGGGCAAGTATATCTCATATTTTTCCGATAATATGTAAAACGCATGTATTCTTTATATTACGGAACAAAAAATACAAATAATGTTGTGTAATCTTAATTAAATAGTTTAATTAAAAACGACATCAAGGTCCCTAATTTCGACCCCCTTGATCCTATTTTCGCCCACCATTGGAACCAGTTTTCGCCCACTTTGATTTTTTTTTGTTTAAGCATACTTTATAAGTTTTGTTGCTTAAGATAATGGCATTTCTATGCAGGAAAACTAAAATAATAATGTATGACGTCAAAACTATTTATCTATGATGCCTGATGAAAAATACACCATAAATAGTCGGCAAGGTATCCACATGACAAAACTGCTCATGTTTTCGTCAATTTTCCATTTTTTTAAATCAAATTCACCTTATTTGCTACAGAATTTTTTCTTCCATTGAACAGATACCAAAATGATCCGGTGAAGCAATCTTTATTTTTAAATAGGGTACAATCGATGGAGTACGTACTAGATCAGAAGTATTGCGCTGAATTTTGTGTTATTGTATGCTCCATGTCTTGCCTCTTACACCACACAGTGGACTGGGTTCATATTAATTTGGCCGAATGCTATTTAGCCAAACGTCATTTGATCGAAAGAGTCATTTGGCCGATTGCCATTTTGCTCGAACACCGTTTGGCCGAATGCCGTTTGGCTGAAAAGAAAATTAGGAGCTTGAGTGATAATTTCACTGTTTTCACTATCAGTAAAATTCAAAAGAATAGAAAAGACGGAAAAACTCTGTCGAAATTAATTACCATTTCAACGTCTTTTAAAAATCCCTTAAACGGTAAAACTAACAAGAATACCGTATGATTCGAAGAAAGAAATGTTTCTGATTATCATGTTGGACACATTCCACGCGTTACATTTTGCACGAGAATCAAACTTTTGCTTAAAAAATTGTTATGATGTTATCAACATGCTAACCAGCGCATCAAGCGATCAGATTTGACTAGAAGATTTAATTTATGCTTTGGGAATTGTATCTTTTAACTTAGGAAGAAAACAAGAAATACGGCGTAGTGGAACACCATCGCACAATAAAAAATACAAATTTTGGCTGAACGGCAATAAATTTTCTTTTTTCTCGAAACAGTTTTTTAAGTTTCGAATACTACTAGAAGAATAGAAGTAATTATGTTCATTTTGGTGCAAAAAGAAACAAAATCGACAGTAGGAGCCCGGAAATATCGTTTGATGAAGTTGAAAAACTGCGGTGTTTAAGTGCGTGGGATGTGTCATTATTGCTAACTAGACTAGAATGTTATCCAAAGTATTTCTGAGCCTCTAAAATCTGTTGATCATAACTCGTTCAAACGCCATTCGGCTAAACGACCCTTTTCGCCAAATGATTTTCCGCAAAATGGCATTCGGTCAAACTCCTTGTCCTGTGTCGAGAAGCATTGTTATGCATATGGAACACCGACATATAGGTATTAAACTTCAGAATAACAACCAGTTGTGACTCGGAACCAACATAAATAATCTTTACGGACGTTTTCTACCTACAGATGTTGCTTAGGTTGCAATCAAAAAAGCTGTTATAGCCCTGTTACCCGGGCAAAACTCGCGGTAATACTACAGCAGCAAGTGACCCTTAGAGCTGTGTCTCAAGGTCGGCTTACTACTGGGCAATCGGAGGGGCTCCGCGACCAGCGTGCAGATACTGTCACCTTGCTTGGGTTAGGGGAAATGTATGAAAATTTGAATGAAAACTATTGGTAATTATTGAAAAATCTATTGTCTTGAATGGTGTGGGTGTAATTTATTAAAGGACTATTGTACTTTATGGGGTAGAGAGGGTAGTTTTATTGAATATGGAGTTTTGGGGACGTACCGGTACTGCTGCTGTAGTGGAGCGCTGCGTAGACTCGATGCCGATGGACGAGCGTTCGCCGATGCTGCTGCGGCTGGACGGCCTGTCCGCCAACGGATTTACGGCTTGGGGTGGTGTAGTAGTGGTCGGAAAATGGCTATTGGATCGGTATTGGATCGGTAGTAGATCGGCTTGACGGAATGGTGCGATCTACGTGTCTCGCTGGCGTCTTCCCTCCTTGACGGATATCGACAGAGCCCAGGACAAGGCCGGAGAGACTCTGCCGAGAGGGGTCCTCCTTAACGGTTAGGGCATCTTAGGGCCCGAGGAACAGCTCTAATGCGGGTAATGACTTCGCAACTGCAGAGCGTATTGTGGTCTTTTACGTGTTAGGCGTAGTGGCCAACAAGGTACCACTAGGCCGACCCGTGTGCTTGGCCAACTCTACGTTGGCGTTCAAAATGGTGGTGGTGTACCGTAAGGTACCACAAAAGGTCCTGTGAGGGCAATTGGGAGTAATTTTTACAAACCGTACTACAAGATCTAGTCACTAACTTTAACGTAGGTTTAAGTTAATTTTAAGACCACTACATTAGTAGAAGCATACCTGAATAAACTTCGTATTTTCTCCCAAATCGTTTTTACCACTCACTTATACTATACTAGGACACTTTTTAACTTTTAATTATCGATCCGAAGCACACGAACGCCAGATACTTTCTGAGGGATGGCGGATTTTCTTAGCGCCTCAATCCTTACAATTCCTCTTTATTGAGACGCGTATTGTCACCACCCCTTTTGTATCTCTCTACGCCCGCTAGGATGTGTATTGTTGTACCCACTGACTCAACATGTCTCTTGTACCCACTTTGTACCATTGTAAGGTTCCACACATTTGAATTTAAAAATCACTAACCCTACTAACAAACATACAATTTTATTTTAATTAACCCTACTAACCCAACACCTACTAACCTAAGAGACGTGACAGTATCCAAACAAAATAGCACATATTAAAAATTTTCTAATTATGTAACACACGGTTACAGCCCTCAGGAGAACTTAATTTTTCATTGCATTAATTTTATAACAGAATGAATCTACAGAATAAACTTCAAGATGTTTGATATCAATATTTCTGATGATTTACAAAGCCTGTTTCTTAGCTTGTATAATGCTCTTCGACATTTATAAACTAAGAGCTTTTCTCTGAAAATAATCATTTTGCATTTCTGAATTGAGTGGCAGATACAAAGATATTCTTTGCTAAAGGATGTCAAAGAATTTCCGAAAAGTTCTTGTACCGACCAGGAATTGAACCCATCACCCTCATTATGGTCTTGTTGAATACCAATGCTTTTATTTAACGCATATACTCTGTCTGCCTTATACGGCAGTGTATAATGAGGAACCCGTCATCCTGCTTCTAAAATGTAAATCAATCCAAGAGATTTGAATACACGTTTTCTTGAATCTGACAGAGTTTTAACTTCCTTCAATTTCATTATTCTTTGAAACAAAACATCGTGGCTTTATCATTAAGAAGGTAAAAATCACATGCGCCTTGGCCTAAGTTGGTATTGCTTAACAATATAACCCTTCCCCTCAAAGATTTTTGTTCCAGTCCACCCTCTTTTAAAAATAGCTACGAGATATATACACGAATTTGAACTAGAAATAAAGCTATTTTAGGCATTCTCACTGCTTTTATAAAAGCAACAGCTTTTCGATAATGTTCGCCCAAGAGGGTCGAAAACTGGCCCAGCGGGTAGGAGCAGTACAGTATATGAAGATTCGCCCAGGGCGAATTATGGATCAGCGACTTAATTCGAGTACCAGTTTTTGCCTTCTGATGTAATTGGAATTTCGCGAAGTAAATCACAATATTTCCACCTAAAAAAGCTTTTAAAACATAATTTAATTGATATTCAACGTCATAAGCGAAAATATATCGAGAAACACTTTTAATATATACATTTATGCCTATTTTCATTTATGGCCTTTCTAGTGATTCAACATATGCTGAGGGCTTGGTTATGCATGCTTCGTTCAAACATACGATTTATGAATCAATTTCAGAATATAATGCTACAATTATAGGTTTTTGATGAGTAATAATGTAAAACTATTGATTGCCATTAAAATTGATCTTTTAAAAACAGATTTAATGTATTTAAAATAAAAAAGATCCAGAGGATGGGCGAAAACTGGGGTGTGGGCGATTTCTGGGTGCGCTACCCTACTTAAATAAACGCCTCTCGAAAACGAACATTTTGGATGACATCTGTACACAAATCACTCATCCAAAAAAATGTTTAGGTGCAAGCATGAGCATCTTTCGCCGTAGGATAAGCTTTGACATCTTGCATGGTAGTAATACATACATGTAATTTGCATTCACGGCGTGGAGAGTTGCTTTCACAGCTCGCTCACGAGTTAAGCATGCGTGTGCGACCCTTATTCCATTCGGCAAACTTTCAGATAAAACTACAAGGTAAAAGTCATCCATACATTGTTTTTTGATAGCATGCTTATGAACTGAGATAGTAGCAAGTGAATGTAACTCTTTGCAAATTGTGAATGCCATCCCTGAACAAAATTATAGAAAATTCTGTTATTTCTTTCAATACAAATTTGCAATAAATTATGTTATAAATCTCTTGGTTCGAATGACCCAAATAGCAAACATTTTCAAACTTTTTCGTGGTCATACAAAATATATAACAAACTTTGAAATAATGTTGTTCAAAAAACATAAGAACCATTGCAAGAAATATGTTACGAAATTATGTTATAGGCAATTTTATTAATATGCATAACGTAACAAATGTTCACTTAGAAAAATAAAATGTAAACACAACTAAATTCTAGTTCAAGTCAACCGATTTTTCAGTTTACTATAGCGGCAAACTGATTTCTAGTTTAAACTGAACTGTTCTTTTGTTTGATGATACAAATATTTTCATTTATCAAAATTTTTAACAGTTTGTTAAAACAAACAGAGATATGATATTTTCAACATGAAATAATGGATTGATTCAAACGACTACACTTTTGCCACTAACAAACCCGGAATGTGATTGTGTTGGTGACGGCAGCAACTGCGGCAGCTCGGAAATCTATTTTTAGACCGTCGGTAAGCGGATGGAGAGGAGACCGACTAAAAAAAAAGACAAGAAAAGCGAAATCGATCAACTTTCCATCACGACCAAAGCTGAACTTGGAAGTTGGCGTGAAGGATTTGCTACACCTTCTTCGTTGTGGCGATGTTGGGGTAAGCATTTTATAGATGTGTGAGTGCTTTCGGACCTTGTTTATGGTTTTTATTTTGTTGAAACAACTGAAATTTTTGACATTATATGAAATGATGGTAATCGGTTGTTTTTATCGATAAACTCTAAATCAAAACAATTAAATATAACTTTGGAATAAGTAAATTCTCAGTTTGAAAATCAACCATGCGTTTTATTGTTTTAAAAAAGCGCCATTTTTCTGCGTGTTGTAATCCACCTGTTAGAATGAATAAAACAAATTTTGCCTTTCTCGATCACTAAGTGTACTGGAAAGGTTATATGTTCACTCAAAAAAGGATTCTAAAAAAAAGGCTTGGAGGATCAAGCCGCATATACCAATCGACTGAGTTTGATGATTTGAGATGATGACTGTATGTGTGTATGTATGTATATCTGTGCGCAAAATATGAGTGAACTTTTAAGGCACTTCCCATTGGCCGATTTTTCAGATTACAGCTCTAGCCGAAATTTTACCGCATTGTTTGCAATTAAAAATGGTCCAGATCGGTTAAGGCGGAACGGAGTTATAGCCATTTCAGTGACCTGGACCAGCACTGGTAGAACTGGCCGCATATAAAACTGAACCAAGCCCCGTCATGTGACACATCAAATTGCGGTGATTTTTGAATTCTTAAGCATGGTTGACGAATTTTGTGCTGAAATCAACACTGGAGATCATAAATACCACGATGTCGGCCCAAAATTCAAGATGTCAGCCTTATATACATGATGACGGCTCAAAATTCAAGATGCAGCTGTTTAATGGTGTTTTAGGCTCTAGAACCATGCATATGGAGAAGATGTCCAGTGTCCAATAATGACGAACAAAAATCCAAAATGACGGCTTCAAATTCAAGATGAGGGCTGCTTGATGGTGTTTCAGGCTCTAAAACCATGCAATATAGGTATATTTGGTATGGGATGATGTCCGGCGTAAAAAAATGAAGAACAAAATATCCAAGATGGCGGCACCAAATTCAAGATAGTAGCTGTTTAATGGTGTTTTAGATTCTAAAACCATGCAATAGGGTATATTTGGTGTGAGGAAGATGTGCGTAGTCCAAAAATACGACCAAAATATCCAAGGTGGTGATATAAAATCCAATATGGCGCCTCCAAATTCAAGATGGCGGCTGTTGAATGGCGTTTTAGGCTCTAAAACAATGCAATATGGGTATATTTAGTATGGAGAAGATATTTGCAGTCCAGAAATGACGAACTGAATATCCAAGATGGTGGTATAAAATCCAAGATGGCAATTTGAGATGGAGGCTCCAAATTCAAAATGGCGACTATTCAATAGTGTTTTGGTTTCTTAAACCATGCAATACCGGTATATTCGATATAAGGAAGATGTCTGGAGTCCTAAAGTAGTGACTAGAATATCCCAGATGGCGGTCTGAAATCCAAGATGGCTACTCAAAATTCAAGATGGCGGCTTTTTGATGGTGTTTTGGGCTCTAAAGTCATGCAATATGGGTATATTTGGTATGGGGAAGATGTCCGAAGTTCAAAAATGGCGACCAAAATTCTCAAGGTAGCGTATACTTATAATTTTCACTTCTAGCTCTGGATTTTCACAGGAGCAATTTCTTTGCATACGTTATCAAGCACAGCATACCACGACCTTCTCTGAAAACAACTCCTCCAATTTTGAATTTAAATTCGTTCACCTGCTCCAAAGTCAAATCGTGACATACAAACACAATTCCATTTTTTCAAATACTCTATTATATCTGCAGATTGCATAGTTATCATTCAAGGCTAGTCTCCAGTATAAGTCATGCCGTAGCCAAGTCACCATCCTCTTTCTTTTTTATTCATCCATGGAGAAAGTCTGGCTACGAAGGAAAACATATAATAAAGTAGACACGTTAAATAAGTTTCACATTTTCCAATTATTTCATACCTGTCTCGCTAGTCTTAGCCAGTCCGGAAGCATAATCCGATTCATTGCATACACCAACTCATCTGGTTGGACGGCATATTCCGGTGCACCAGCTCGTGTCCCGGTAGAAATACACGGCCATCATCTGCACATCGAAAGAAGAACGCGGACAGCAACAGGAAATCGTGAGGCAGCATCAGCAGCAGAGCAGAAACTAATTATTTCACTGCCACTGTGTTTGCCGAACGAACGAACAGGAAAAATCGATTTTCATTTTCCCCTTCTACCAATCATCGCCACGACCAGCATCAGCAGAGCACCGACACAAGGCCTCCCACCAATGTTCAAAAAACCATTGTTTGGTGAAGCTTACTTCTGTTCAATCGATGAGGACTGGCACTGGCATCCGCCATGCCACAGGAAGATCAACAGTTTGGTCAACAGCCTTGAACATTCAACAGCTGGCCGCAGAGGGTGTAGGGGTAGGAAACGATGTCATGGGAAATGAAAAATCAAGTTCCAGCAGGAACCCGGCTTCAACAATCTAATAACTGTCGCTGCTTCCGAGTTCCGATGAGAAACGAATCGTGGAATCGAAAATCGGCGCAGCCAGCATTCGCCATCGTCGTCGTGTAATGAGCTAACAATTAAAATTTATATTTAATTAAAATCGCGAAGGACGTCGCGCACCAGAGGCAGTCAGTTCAGTGGTTAAACTTTTCCCGATTTCTTCTCGGCGGCGGTGACTATTGTTCCAGCATCCGACGCGGTATAAACCAAAGCCGGAGGCCCGTGCAGCAATCGCGGTAATTAACGATAATAGGGCTTCGCTTTGGCATCGGAGCGGAAATTAAGCTGCCTGTTTAACCCTTTAACTGGTGGGTGAGTCAAAGTCCTGATCTGAGTATTAATTACCATTTCCACACCGTCGAAAAGAGAACGACAAGATTTTATTGGCTGCGCTCGTTCTATGTCACGTGATTAGGTCATTCTTGTGCATCTCAAAATCTGCATTAAACAAACAAGGAAACAGTGTGGTTAAACTTTCGTTCACTGGTATAAAATAGGTTAAAAGCCCTCAGCAGTCAACTCACGGACCAAGTTATCTTTCTCCTGAAGGAGATACGAACAACGAGTGGTTGCTGTTCAGAGATGATAAAAGTTCACGGTTCAGATATTGGACGGAAATTTCGTTTGACAACTAAAGATCGCCTAATTAAAGTAGCTAACAGGACGCGAGACTAAAGGATTTCTCGGATGATGAGGATGCTTGTTTAAGTACCTCTTATGCGCTCTTATTGTATCACGCCGGTGGCGGTAATCGATGTTGACACTGAGATGAGTGTTTGCCTTTGGCAGATATGTATGAACGGAGGTACCGTGAAACACTTTCAGACATGACGGATAGTGAAACTTTCGGTGTTTGGTAGTCACGGTGTTAGTCGAATAAAATTGAAACTTTACGACGTTTTTGTGAGCGTCGTAGCAAGGTTATGGTGTATAAGACAAGTTATTGCGCGTTTCATCATCATTATCATTACGATGAATATAAAGTTTATGTTGCTTAATCTGTTTGATTGTATTGTGAATTCGAAGCATCTTTTACTAAGACAACTAGATTACTTATTGTTGTTGTTAATCTTTGTAGTGAAATTATGTTTGTTGTTGGTTATACAGTAATAGCTGTTCACTATAGCTACACTGGATCATTACCAAGATTTGGGAGGAGGAAGTATTACCGGAGGAATTGATGGAAGGTATCGTGTGGCCAATCTACAAAAAAAAGGTAACAAGTTTGATTGCGGGAACTACCGCGCGATAACACTACTGAGCGCCGCCTACAAGGTACTCTCTCAAATGTTATGCCGCCGTCTACCACCGATTGCAAGAGAGTTCGTGGCTGAACGCGCTACAATGGACCAGATGTTCGCCATCCGCCAGGTGTTGCAGAAATGCCGCGAATACAACGTGCCCACACATCACTTGTTCATTGATTTCAAATCGGCGTATGATACAATCGATCGAGAGCAGCTATGGCAGATTATGCACGAATACGGATTCCCAGATAAACTGCTACGATTGATCAAGGCGATGATGGATCGAGTGATGTGTGTAGTTAGAGTATCAGGGACACTCTCGAGTGCCTTCGAATCTCGCAGAGGGTTACGGCAAGGTGATGGGCTTTCGTGCTTGCTGTTCAACATTGCTTTAGAGGGTATAATTAGGAGAGCAGGGATAAACACGAGTGGAACGATTTTCACGAAGTCCGTTCAGCTGCTTGTTTTCGCTGATGATATTGATGCTATTGCTCGTAAATTTGAGATGTTGGCGAAAACGTACATCCGACTAAATGGTAAAGCCAGGCGAATCGGATTAGTTATTAATGTGCCGAAGACAAAGTAAATGATGGCAAAGGGCTCCAGGGAGGAATCACCGAGCCTGCCACCCCGAATTTATATCGACGGTGATGAAATCGTGGCGGTTGAAGAATTCGTGTACTTCGGCTCACTGGTGACCGCCGATAACGACACCAGCAGTGAAATTCGGAGACGCATTGTGACGGGAAGTCGAGTCTACTTTGGACTCCACAGAACTCTACGATCGAACATAGTTTGCCGGCTGATGCTGATTAGACCGGTAGTCCTCTATGAGCACCATGGGCGTAGCTAGGGGGGGGGGGGGGTTCCAGGGGTGCCTGGCACCCCCTAGAACAAATTTGGCACCCCCTAGAATTTTTCCTTGACAGTCACCTAAAAGTTAAAACTTCACACAATTATTCCAATATTTATGAATGGAACATTTGAACAAAACTTAAGCAAACCCGGAATTACTTATACCAGTTGTACATTTTGGTGTTTTGGATATTGGTAGGTACAATCAACCGACTTATTCATGCATTGCTCCAGAAATTACTCTATCCATTTATACAGTGATGTCTCTAGGCTTCTTTTATGGATTCCTCCCAATATTTCTTCAATAAACTTCCCTTAGCTTTCTCTAGGAAGTCCTGACGGGGTTGTACATACTAGAAATTTCTGCAGAGATTGATCCAGTAATTTCTCCTAGGATTTGTTTGGAAATTCTTACTATGATACTTCTCGGAATTCTCCTAGGGATTCCTATAAAAATTTCTATTGGGATTCCTTCATGAACTACTGGTGGGATTATTCAAGACAATCTTCCTCCAGAAGTTCCTCCGGTGATTCTTCCGGAAATTGCAATAGAGATTTTATTCAGAGATTCTTCCAGAAATTCCTCATGGAATTCCTCCAATAGCTTATATTGGCCTTCCTCCGGGAATTGGCTTTTTAGGGGTGTTGATATAATTCCATGTTCTGAATCTACACGCCATACTGGACCGAAATCCAAATTTTCATGAATTTAGTAGCCCGGGACCTATTCAAAAATTCAATTGAATTGAATCACCCGTCGTTCCATTTTGTACTGGGCGGAGCTGTCAAATTGTTGCCCAGTTGTCAAAATGTGATAAAAAAATCTCTTTGAATTCGGAAAAAATTATAGTGGTTCAGAAAAAGGTGCTTTCTCGTAAAAATTAAAAAAATCGATTTTTCAAAATTTAAAAACCAAATTGTAGCTAGGATTCCTCAAGCAACTCCTGCTGCGTTTCTTGCAGCAATTTCTTTAGAACTCCTTAAAAATTCTCACTGTGGTATCTTCGGAAATTCTACTAGGGAAGTTCTTCCGGAAAATCTCCCTAGGATTTTTCTGAAATTCCCTTCGGTGATTACTCCAGAGATTTCTTCGAGGATTTGTCCAGAACTTTCTCCACAGGTTCTTCCAAAAAATACATAGGGGATTTCTCCAAGAACTTCTTTTGACCTTCCTCCATGAATTCCAGCTCGTATTTTTCAAGCAATATCCATTAGGACTCCTTTAGAAATACTTATAGGGATTTCTCCTGGCATACTAACTTGCTGCAATACTTCCGGAAAGTCTTGCTGATATTCTTCCAGAAATTGCTCCTGCGATTCCATCAGGGATTGCTCCAGTATACTCCCACCGATTATTTCAAGCAGAACTGTAGGCATTCCTCCAGGCATTTGTTAGAGGAACATCTTTTAGGATACCCCCCGCATTCCTGAGTCTAGGATTTCTATAGAAATTACTTCTATGATATATATCGAATTTCTTCTTCCAGAAATTATAAGTCTGGTACTTCAGATATTATGCTACGGATTCTACTGGAGCTTTCCCCAGGCTTCCTTGCTGGTATTTTTTCAGGCAAGCTTCCTGGAATTCTTGCAGAAATTCTTTCTTCGAAGATTCATCCTGTAATTCCTCCAGAGATTTTATCCAAAGATTCCTCCAGAAATTCCTCATGGAATTCCTGCAGAAACTACTTTTAGCCTTCCTCAAATAATACCTCAAACGACTCCTCCTGCGGTTCTTCCAGCAACTCCTCCAGAACTTCGTACTATGATACGTCCAGAAATTCTTCTAGTGATTCCTATACAAATTTATCCTAGCATTATGGCAGCAATTCTTCCGGGAAATCTTCCTGAGATTCCTTCAGAAATTTCTCCTGCGATTTTTTCAGGGCATTCTCTATAGATTCTTCCAGAATACCTCTACCAGTTCTTGCAGCAACTTCTCTAGATATTCCAAGGATTATTTTCTTTGGATACCCTCAGTCAGTGAGGTTTCTCTAGAAATTCCCGTATATGTAGTTTCTTCCAGCAATTCCTTCTAGGATTTCTGCTGAGATTTCTACAATGATACATCCCAGAATCCCTCTAAGAATACCTCCTCATATTTTTCCTGTGATTTCTTCAAAAGCTCTCCGGCAATTCCTCCAGGAATTTTTATCCAAGACATTTTATCCAAGGATTCTCTCATAAATTCCTCATAGGATTCCTGCAGGAACTCCTCTTGGCCTTTCTTCAGGAATTTCAGCTGATTTTTTCAAACTATTCCTGCTGTGGTTCTTCCAACAATTCCTCCTAGGACTCCTCCAGAAATTCTTACTTCCCAGAATTTTCTAAGCATTCTTCTAAGAATTTCACCAGGGATTCCTTCAAAAACTTACTGGGATTATTCGGGGCAATCTCCCTAGGTGCTTTGCAGAAGTACCTTCGGTGGTTCCTCCTGGAAAGGATTTTTTCCTGGTATTTTTTCAAATATTACTTATTAGATTTCTCCAGGAACTCCTCTTGATTTTCATCCAGGAATTCCTCCTGGGATTCCATAAGCAATTCCTGCTGCTTCTAATGTTTCAGGAATGCCTCCTATAGGCCTCCTCCAGAAATTCCTACTGTGATACTTGTAGCAATCTCTCTAGGAATTTCTCCTGGTATTCTTGCTGGGATTCTTCTTGGCAGTTTTCTTCGGATACCTCCAGAAATGTCTTTGATTCTTCTAAGGATTTTTCAAAAGACTCATCTAGGAAATTCCCTAGAATTAAATGAATTAAAACATGGATTACTCTAGAAATTTATCATAGTATTACTCCTGAACAGTGGTGGGCACGCTTGCCGTTAATTGATAACGTTTTTCGGACGAACATTTGCCTCAATTTTCGGCAAGGTCACTTGAAAGTTCACTTTCAATGTTCTCCAACCTGCAAGTGAGGTATACCGTATACCTTTCTACTGAGGTGAAACAAGATTAATTTGGACTTGAAATTTTCGAGTTATTGAGTGGCAAACGCAATTTAACGGTTAACGGATAGTTGATTTTGATTTTTTCCACATGAATAGAGAGGCAAATCTTCATCTGAAATGTGTTCACGGTTAACGGCTAGCGTGCCCACCTCTACTCCTGGAACGCCTCTTGGCCTTCTTCAAGGAATTCCAGCTGAAGGAATCCCAATAGAAATCTCTAGAGAAATCCCTAAACAAATTTTGGGAATAGTTGGAGTTTCCAGAGAAATCCTAGGAGGTATTACTAGAGAAATCTCTAGTGGTATCCTTTAGGAATGTAAGGGAAAAACTAGTAAATCGGTAGATAAATTTGTGAAAAAAATCGCGTGCTGGTGGGATTCGAACGACTTTGTACTCGCTAGACCGCTTACTTTGAGGGTTTTTTCGGCATGGTTGTTTTGAAAATTTCTACGGTAGTTTTATTGGAATTTAATCTGCAATGTTTTTGGATTTTCTTTTTTCTATAATTTCAATGGCTATTCCTCTGAAATTATTTCAGCAATTCTGTTATCAGTTGTTTCGCAAATTTTCTCTGGCAATGTTATTGTGATTTTTTTAAATTCTTTATGATTTTATGGTATTGATATTATTTGCTTCCGAAAATTGCTGAATTGGAAATTCCGATATTCTCAGCTGGACTTGCTCAAAGAAAACCCTATAAAATTCACGAAAAACTGAAAAAACCCCAAAGAAATTACCGGAAAAATTCCATAAAATTACCCTAGAACTTTCAAAGTAGTTGCCGAAAGAATTCATATAAAAATTACCAGAAAAACACGTGAAGAAAATACTAAGGCTTCTTAAAGAAATTGACTAAATCCAATCTCATAATAAATTGTCAAAATAAATTTTATAAAAGTTTTCACAAGCATTCACAAAAAAATTCAAAGAAATACTCAAAAATTTCCCGAGATCCTCAAAGTAATTTCTGAAAAAAAAAAAGATTTAGTAATTTCCGTAGAATCATCGTGAAAGAGTTTTAATGAACCGCCAAAGATTTTTTTTCAGCTTAATTCACAAAGGAACAAAATCCAAAGAAATTACCGAAGAAGCAAGGTTGCGACCATTCATTTGCAAAGATTTACATTCATTTGCTATTATCTCAGTACAGAAGCATGCTATCGAAAAACAATGTATGGATGAATTTAACCTTATAGTTTTATCTGAAAGTTTGCCGAATAACATTGGGGTCGCACACGCATATCAAAGTCGTGAGCGAGCTGTGAAGGCAACTTTTCACAGCGTGAATGTAATTTACATTCACCGCGTCGAGAGTTGCCTTCACAGCTCGCTCACGATGTTGGTATACGTTTGCGACCCCAATGTTATTCGGCAAACTTTCAGATAAAAAATAACAAGGTTAAATTCATCCATACATTGTTTTTCGATAACATGCTTCTGAACTGAGATAATAACAAATGAATGTAAATCTTTGCAAATGAATAGTCGCAACCTTGCGAAGAAGTACCAAAAGTAATAATCGAAGTTTCCAAAATTTCCAAAGGAATTGCTGATGTAATTCCCAAATAAATCTTCAATGCAAGTAACATCGGAATTGCCGAAGGTATCTGCCATCTTGAAACGAGCAACGTTCGTTTCAAAAGAGTAACGATAAGTTTCTGTAGGTGAGGTGTTCGATTCGAGCAGTGCAATCTCGTTGATCGTGTATAAGGTAATAATGTGGGTGATTAGTTCGTAGAGTAATGCCAACCTGAAATATTAGTACTAAAATTAAGGAATCCGGAAATATGACGTAAATGGAATAAGTACTAAAAAAGAAATGCTAGGTTTCGTGAAGTGAAGTAATAGCACTCTCGGTCTTTTCCTTTTAGACAGCCGAGTGATAAGGTTTAAACAAAAAAGTTTTAAGCGAGAAAGTGCGATCTAGCAGTATTATTAAGTAATTAAAGAAAAAAATATGCAAGTGTAAAGTGATTCTAAAACCAAATTTAATTATTTCCAGAGGTGATTTTATTTCTAATTTCTCTCTCTCTTCTTGGCGTAACGTCCTCATTGGGACAAAGCCTGCTTCTCAGCTTAGTGTTCTATGAGCACTTCCACAGTTATTAACTGAGAGCTTCCTCTGCCAATGACCATTTTGCATGCGTATATCGTGTGGCAGGCACGAAGATACTCTATGCCCAAGGAAGTCAAGGAAATTTCCTTTACGAAAAGATCCTGGACCGACCGGGAATCGAACCCGTCACCCTCAGCATGGTCATGCTGAATACCCGTGCGTTTACCGCCTCGGCTATATGGGCCCTGGATCGCAATTAGTGAGTCGAACCGTGTAGCGAAAATAGAGCGATTCGAGTAAGTTAATAACATTAAAAGTGAAGAAGCAAAATCTTAAGTAATTCCTTTAAAACAGAAGTCGGAGAAGTTATTCAAGAAATTATATCGCGTAATCAGTGTGCAAATATCGAGCAAGAAGAGAGGTAAATTTTGGGTTAAAATATTTGCGATGAGAGTACTCTAATTGGAATTTATGTACAGTGCCCACGTGCCGGCGGAGTGCCGACGTCTTTGGGGTTGGTGTCGGATAGGCATCGGATCGGCATCGCTCGTTCATCGAATCCGAAACATTTGAGGGCTAGTGACGGAAGCATTGGGAACCTGCCCAGGTGCGCACTATAGCCTTGTGGCTGCGCGCCGCGATAGTCCTGGAGAGCGTCGGCCAGCGGTAAAAATCTCGGCCTCGCATTCTCACGCTCCTCCCAGGAGGTTCAGCGAGTGGTCTAGAAGGGAAAGGATCGCCACGCCAGCGAGGTTACCCCCTCGACTCACGTGCTTCCCGCCTCACATCGCCTTTGCCCGAAATCCACCTACTACAACCAAGCCTAGTCACACAGCATCCACGATCTCTCCGAGAGCAACGACGAGCCTTCCTCGCCGTTGGAAGGAGCGTCCCCACGGCTCGTAACCATCGTCGTCGCCGAACCCCTATACGTGCTGGGCGTCGACCCGAAGGACTGCTCGGTGGTGCTCGTATACCGACGTCCTAGAAGTTTGCTGGTGCTAGATCGGCCGTGCCCGGCCTTCACAACAACCTGGAGCGATCGCATGCCATCGGATCGCTACCTGAGAGCTCGCGACTACCCCCGAGTGGCATAGGTAACCACTACTGAACCTGTAAGTACTCCTATCGCACTGCCTTGTATGGATACATCACGCTCGAATAAGTAGTATTATACCCAACCATGCTTGTATTACCCTCTCACTGATTCTCTAATCGACTCAACAAGAGATTACACACTATCAGGTAGGAGTGACGTCACAGTAGGGCCAGAGATCCAAGATCTTTTTATTAATGTTCTCAGAGAACCCAAAAGCGCTCGTAGGCCTGTTAGGAACAAATTGGAAATGAAACACCCTTGGAATAAATTAAATTTATTATAATAAATTTTGTTCTCGTAATGCAACCTAGAAAGTAGTTGCGATTTTTCCCCAAATTGCTAGAACACAATTTGTTGCTTCTTCAATAAACTTTAACGCTTATTTCTAACTATGAACGAGATCTTTTAACTAATTAATAAGAAAGTTCTTGAAATTGAATTGGGCTTTAGGTGATTCGGTCTACTGAGTTAATTGGGGTTTTGATGCTACTGGTTGATCTTGTTGTGGGCTTGAAACAACTGCTAGCTGGGCAATTCGATCCGCAATTCCTGGCAGACGATACCATCGTCTGGCGCTGAAGCTGGGAATTTGGTGGCCCCCACAAGATCCTCCTTACAATCTGCTGCAGGAATTCCTTTCACAATTATTGAAGAAATTTAGAAGAAATTGTCTAACGAATTTTCATTAAAATTATAGAAACGATGTATAGAAGAATTTCTAATGGAATTGCCGATGAAATATTCAAAGTATGTGTGAAGGTGTTCAGTATTAAATCCCAAAAATATTATCAAACAAATTCCTTAAGAAATTGCTGGAATGGAACCAAAGCTATTACCGAAGGAATTATCCAAATCTAAGTAAATTACTCAGGGAATATTCCCTGAGGAATTACCAAAAGAATGTTTCGCCGAAAACATAAAATTCATGTGTATTCGAAATTTACGAAGCTGAAATTTTGACTTATTACTACAATGTTGGTCCAGATATACTATCAATCCAGTTGAAATCGGAATTTGGTGCGAGCATCAGAATCCCGAAGAGAAAAATCGAAGTTCGCTCGCACCAAATTTCGGGTTTCAACTAAATTGATAATATGTTCGTGAAGCTTCAAAACGGAACTCAGGATAATCGTGTTCAATTTTTGTAGTTTTAAGAATCATACTCACAATTTCTCTGTAAAAGTATTTTCTAGTTCACGTGGTAGTGTTCAACTAACGAAACAAAAACGCTATCGCCATTAATGCAAATATGTATCCTGATTTTGAAATTTGAAGTAGGTATTTAATTTTTCCCGCGACGCAGTATACACACCAAATTTTTCGAAACGCTTCCAGCACAAAAAAAAATCAGCAAAATAAATTGCTGAATTTCAGCAAGATTTTTGCTGAACTTTAGCACAACGTTGCTGATTAACTGTCAAAATTGCTGAATGTTTCAGCAAGTTGAAAAATATTTGCTGATATTCAATAAATTTATATTGCTGAATAAAATCAGCGCAAAAAAAAAATCAGCAAAATTTGCTGAATACCAGCAAACAAAATTTGCAGTGTATCATTATGCTAAGAAATCGAGGGTGGATCGGTAATTCCTTTTACAAAAAAAAAAAAAAGCAAAACAACCCGAAAGCCACTGAAACTGGCACCCCCTAGGCACCCCCTAGGAAAAAATCCTAGATACGCCAATGATGAGCACGAAGCTTGTACTCAACGTGCAGAGGACCAACGTGCGCTTGGAGTTTTCGAACGGTAGGGGCTGCGTACCATCTACGGTAGAGTGCAGATGGAAGACGGGACTTGGAGAAGGCGAATGAACCCCGAGCTGCATCAGCTGCTGAGAGAACCAACCATCGTCCAGACCGCGAAAATCGGGAGGCTACGGTGGGTCACGTCATCAGGATGTCGGATAGTAACCCGACTAAAATGTCATCCGACCGGTACAAGAAGACGTGGAGCGCAGCGAGCTGGTGGGGCGACCAAGTGGAGAACGATCTGCGGACTCTACGCAGAGTGCGGAACTGGAGACAAACAGCCATGGACCGAGTGGAATGGAGGCGACTACTATGTACAGCAGAGGCCACCCCGGCCTTAGCCTGATCGGTAAGTAAGTAATGTATTAAAAAAAGACGCGGACACCGTCTTCAGCCAGAGGCTGCACAGACTGAATGAAACTTAAACACTAGACAAGGGACACACGGAGCATGCACCAGTGGATACGGAGAAGAAACTATTCTCACGAAAAGTTTCATCGCCCGGAGCGGGAATCGAACCCTCACCCCATAGCATGGTGCGATTAGAAGCTTGGTGACCCTAACCGCACGGCTACGAGGCTCCACAATTACACACACACAAACAGTATTATAATATAGTTTAAAATTTTCGACATTTGAAATGTTATGTTACAAAATTATATCAAATTTTAATAGAAACTAGTAATCCTGGGGCTAAAATTCATATATTGTTATAATTTTGATATGATAACAACAAAATAGGTTATAATCTTGATTAGACTAGTGTACTTTTTGTTACAATTTTAGTTATTTCAACATCATCCTGCATCTAGTTTATAACATAATTAGTTATAGATAAATATTATAACATCATAACACAATATGATATAAACTTGATATAATTTTCTAGTCGGGTAGATATGTTGAAATAACATTTTCATCACTGATCAGTGCTGAAAATTTCCTTTCGTCATATCTAAATTCAACCACCTACAGCTCATTTTAGAAGCTGCACCTGAGAATATGGTATATGAAAAACTTGTGCGGCTAGACCAGTTCTGCAAGAAAGTCACGGAAAAATCGCTACTTTTCGAATATTTCATGTTTTTTTTTTTTTTTACTTATTCGTTTATTTGGAAGGCTCGGGCGCCACTTGGGCATAACAGAGCCGAAATCATCTTTACATTTTTTTTATGTTGATTTTACATGTTGTTTTTTAAATTTATACTGACTTAATACTAGGTTAGTTTTGGGAGCCGAAGTACTCGCGGCTGTTTCGAGGTTAGGGATAACAAATATATAAAGTTGGAAAGGAGGGAATTAAGGGACTTATACTAAATTACTTGCTATCTTATACTAAAAACCTTGATGGGACCGACTGTCCTGATCTGTAACGGGCCTAAACAGAAAGGGCTTTATCGGAAGACAACGACAAGAAGAGGACAAACGGAAAGGGGGGCAACGAAAGACAGGGAGCGAACAACAAAACCAAATTTCGGGCAACGAAAACAAGGAACGTACGAGATCAAATTCTGACATCAACACGTTTCAAAAACTGGTAAATAAGATCCATGTACTCCAAATCAAGGCCTGCCAACACTTCTCTAACGGGTTTCTGTTGTTTTCCTCGGACCCGGAGAGTTTCATACAGCTCAGATCTGACTTCACGATGCTCATCGCATCCCCACACGACAAGTTCGATATCCTGGTAAGCCACGCCGCAGACACAGAGATTGCTTTCCGAGAGCCCAATACGGAAGGTATGTGCGTTTAACAAATAGTGGTTGGACATCAGCCGACACATTACACGAATGAAATCGCGGCCTAAATCCAACCCTTTGAACCATGGCTTCTTCGATACCTGCGGAATGATGGAGTGCAACCATCTACCCATCTCTCCATCTCTCCATTTGTGTTGCCAGCTGATCAAGGTCTCCTGACGGGCTAATGCAAAAAATTCGTCGAAGGCAATTTGACGCTCGTAAATATCGCCTTCGCTAGCGCCCACCTTAGCCAGAGAGTCCGCTTTCTCATTACCCGGAATTGAGCAATGTGAAGGGACCCAAGCTATGGTGATGGTGTATGAGCGTTTGGACAAAGCACTCAAGACTTGGCGAATTCCATTCAGGAAGTACGCTGAGTGCTTCATCAGTTTCATTGACCGAACAGCCTCCAGAGAACTTAGACTGTCGGTAAAAATGAAGTAGTGCTCAGGTGGGAGAGTGCGAATGTACTCTAAGGTGTAGTATATAGCCGCTAGCTCAGCAATGTATACCGAGCATGGCTTTTGAATCATGTAGGTGGCGCTATGAAATTCGTTGTAGACACCGAAACCAGTCGAATCATCGGTTTTCGAACCATCTGTGAAGAACTGTCTGTCCCCGCTAACATGCCCGAACTTACTTGCAAAAATTTGTGGAATACACACGGAACGAAAAGATTCTGGTATTCCGGTGATCTCATCCTTCATGGACAGATCAAAATCCACAGAGGAACTGTCGAAGTCTGAGAAGTTATCACGATTGGTGTTAACCGGAGATGGGCTTACCCCCAACGTCATGTACCAGTAGTACACACTCATAAAACGAGGTTGAGGGTTCTGTGCAAGCAGCTTTTCGAAGTTTTCAATGACCAATGGATTCACAACCTCGCATCGGATGAGGAACCGGAACGATAACTCCGCAAAGCGGTCTGTCAGAGGCTGTACACCAGCAAGTACCTCTAAACTCATAGTGTGAGTTGAGTTCATGCAACCTAACGCGATCCGAAGACAACGGTACTGAACCCGTTGAAGCTTCAGCAAGTGTGTTTTCGCCGCGGATTGAAAACAGAAGCTACCGTATTCTAAAACCGACAGAATGGTTGTTTGGTACAGCCTGATCAGATCTTCCGGG
The DNA here is from genome assembly GCF_035046485.1 of Aedes albopictus. Lineage (NCBI taxonomy): Eukaryota > Metazoa > Arthropoda > Insecta > Diptera > Culicidae > Aedes > Aedes albopictus. Next base: position 57,624,967 of record NC_085138.1, on the reverse strand, counting down.
TGTGCTCCCCACCATGTTCCGGTAATAGTTCGCATAAAATTGATTCGCTTTTGGCATTTTTGTATCAGATACACAATGTGCTTCCCCCAGGTGCATTTAGAATCGAACCAGAGACCAAGATATTGAGAAGACATGCTATGAGTGATTGTCTTACCCATCAGAACGAGCGGAAACTTAGCCGGCTTGTGTTTTTTAGAAAAGACAACCATCTCAGTTTTCTCCGGAGAGAACTCGATACCCAGCTTGAGAGCCCAAGTGGAAAAATTGTCCAAAGTATCCTGTAATGGTCCTTGCAGATCAACTGCTATTGATCCCGTCACAGAAACAACACAGTCATCCGCAAGCTGTCTTAACGTGCAATTTTCCATGAGACAATCATCTATGTCTCTGACATAAAAATTGTAAAGAAGGGGGCTTAGACATGAACCCTGGGGGAGACCCATGTAACTAATTCGTGAAACTGTCAAGTCACCATGAGCAAATCTCATCTGCTTCTCAAACAGCAAATTATACAAAAAGTTGTTTAAAATTGGTGAAAGGCCACTTTCGTGGAGTTTGTCGGAAAGAACATCGACACAAACTGAATCAAAAGCCCCCTTAATATCCAAAAACACTGAGCCCATTTGCTGTTTTTGAGCAAAGGCAAGCTGAATTTCTGAAGAAAGTAACGCAAGACAGTCGTTCGTTCCTTTGCCTCTGCGGAAACCAAATTGTGTATCTGACAACATGCCCTTCGATTCAACCCATTTGTCCAGTCGAAAGAGAATCATCTTCTCCAACAACTTCCGTAGGCAAGACAACATCGCGATTGGACGGTACGAATTATGATCCGACGCGGGTTTCCCGGGTTTTTGAACAGCTATCACCCTCACTTGTCTCCAATCATCCGGAACGATGTTGTTATCCAGGAACTGATTGAACAAGTTCAACAAGCGCCTCTTAGCGACGTCGGGGAGGTTTTTAAGCAAGTTGAACTTGATTCGATCCATTCCTGGAGCGGAATTGTTACATGAAAGAAGAGCAAGTGAGAATTCAACCATTGAAAAAGGCCTATCCATGTCTATCTTCAGAAACATCACGAATTATTCGCTCGACGGGCACGGAATCTGGACAAACTTTTTTTGCGAACTTGAGAATCCACCGAGGAGAGCTTTCTCTATCCTCGTTTACCGACGACGCGTTTCGCATTCTTTTTCCGACGTTCCAAAGTGTTCTCATCGAAGTCTCGCGCGACAAACCCTCGACGAACCGACACCAGTAACCGCTTTTCTTCGCCTTGATCAAGTTCTTGAACTTGCTTTCAAGGGAAGCATACCGCTGAAAGTTTTCGACCGAACCGCGTTTCCGAAACACTTTGAACGCCGCGGATTTCTCGCGATAGATTTCTGTACACTCACTATCCCACCACGGATTGGGGGGTTTCCTGCGAACCGACGGACCTGGCACTGGTCGACGTTGTGCCTGAAGCGCGCTACTGATGATCAGCTCCGACAGAATCCGATACTCTTCCCGCGGTGGAAGAACTTCTACCGATTGCTCACCGTCGATAATTGCTTCCGCGTACTTCTCCCAGTCAATGTGCTTGGTGAGATCGTAGGTGATATCGATCGATGGAGACTGATGCGACCCGTTGGAAATAGAAACAACAATCGGCAGATGATCACTACCGTGGGGATCCTGGATAACCTTCCATGTACACTCCAGCGATAGTGAGCTCGAACAGATTGAGAGGTCTAATCGGCTGTTTCTGGGGCTGCCATCTTGAGCTGGAGGTGCCACTCGTGTAACTTCTCCGGTATTCAAAATTGTCATGTTGAAGTCGTCGCAGAGGTCATATATCAACGTTGAACGGCTGTCATCGTACAGTTCCCCCCAGCCTGTACCATGGGAGTTGAAATCTCCCATGAGCAGCCGAGGCTCGGGCATAACCGAGCAGATGTGAGCGAGATCCCTGCGAGATATCGCAGTTCTCGGAGGAAGATATATGGAGGCAACACTGAGGGTTTTACCTCGGATAGTCACCTCACATGCGACGGCTTCAATCCCTGTCATCGGATAAAAATCGACTCTGTAAAATGGGTGCTGCTTCTTGATCCCTAGAAGCACCCCTCCGTACGGGTCGGATCGATCAAGGCGAATGATATTATAATCGGGAAAAGGTAAGGTTACATCAGGTGTCAGCCACGTTTCGGATAGTGCAAAAACATCGCATTGTAAATTGTTAACTAAAAACTTAAAAACGTCTAATTTCGGTGTAATACTACGACAGTTCCAGTGTAGAACCGAAATCGTATCTTCGACCTCGGTGGTTAAATTAGCCATCGAAAGATACGATTGTCGCAAGGAGGGGCATTTTAGAAGCCAACTGCTTCAAAAGAGGGGTCACACAAGGAAGAAGTCCTTTTACAATGTTCTTCACGGAATCTGAAGCATTGAAGAAGCTGAGGATGATGTCTACGATGCCAGAGAGCGTAAACAATGGCGCACCCTGAGGTTGCTCCTGGTGCTCCGAATGCTGTCTTTCTGGTTGAGAATTCGAAAAACGTGGGACATCTGGGATTTTAGATGTTCCCGGGAGTGATGGAAAGTCTCGTTCGTCCTGGATTTTGAATCCTGGAGGGGAACGTTTTGTGACTTTCTTACCACTCTTCAAATTTGTCATGGTGGGTTGGGGGTCGCTGCTAGGCAGATTCCGAGGTTTTTTGGTGGGTCTCTGGAGCCTCATCCGTTTCCTCGTTTCACCCTTGAAAACAAAGGGAACCCCGTCCCCGACCTCAGAGTCAGAGCCCTGATCATCGAGAGATAAAGACGAGTAGATGTTACGGGATTCAACGGTCGGGGCAGCTTTTTTCAGCATTTCGGCGTAGCTTCGCCGTGATCGCTGCTGCAACGATCGTTTTTGATGTTTTTTCTGCTGTATGTACCTTGGGCAATCAATCAGATCATGTGGACGGTCGCTGCCACAATAAACACACTTGGGCGGCGTTTTACACGCACCGTCCACATGTCTCTCCCCGCATGTTGCACAGCGAGGTTTATTGCTGCAGTACTGGGCGGTGTGACCCAGCTGCTTGCAATTGATGCAATTCATTACCTTCGGTACATACAGCCTCACAGGTAGCCGAAGTTTGCCAATCACCAGCAGATCTGGTAATGCAGATCCGGAGAAGGTCACAGAAAATTCTTCAGATGGTGTGTAAACCTTCTTCTCGCCCTCCTGGGATACCGAATGCAGTTGCCGGCAATCCAGTATCTGGACAGGAGGTAGAGAAGGGTTATGGAAACGACCACAGCCTTCCATGATCGTTTCGCAGGTCAAAGATGCGTCGGCGACCTTCCCCGAAATCTCTATCGACGCGCTCGGAAGGTAAACGAAATACTCAAGAGTAAACAACTCGCAGGCCACAATCTCATTAGCGTGTTTTCGGTCGCCTACTGTCACCCGAAGCTTAGCTGTACCGACCATGTCAATGGAGACAACGGAAGAATACCGTTTAGTCAGATCCTTGCTGATTTGAACGGTGTTCAAACGTTTGCCTTTGGGTCGGAAGAAAACAACATATGGCCCGCCAAAGTCGGGAGGGTAGGCCTTGAGGCGGGGGGTCGTCGAAACAGATTTACCGTTGGTGTCCATTGGAGAAGCACCAGGGTGAAGGGAGACAAAGGGGTTAGCATTTATATCGCCTTGTTGGCTCGAGCAATCCGATGCCAATAACAAAGCTTCATTGATGCGGTACGACGTACCCCCGCCATCGTCATCATCGCCCATTGTGGTAGCTAACTACCACCACGGGGCACTCAAAAACTAACACTATCACGGGGACGAGAAATAATCAAAAAAAAAAAAAAAAACAGCGGACAAAATTAACGCTTCAGGAAAAGTGAGAAAAAACTGCTTATGTACCAAATTAAATCTAATCAAAGAGTCAGTGGAGAGGGGGGAACAACGAGGGGTAACTTTATTTACTTATCTTTGTGCACTCTGTTTAGCCACAGGCTCGACAACGACAGGTCCAAGCGATCGGATCGCCCGCTCTGGGAGGAAGCGAGCTGCTGCTGAGCGCCCGTCGTGGTGTGCGGCGGTTGAACGCTCTCTGCTCTTCTCTCGGTGGGCTGCTGCTGTCGACGACGATGAGCTTGGGTACTCACTGGAAGAAGCCGAACACGGCCGCTCGAGCGGCGCGGTGTGCGGGGGGTGCTGCACTTCTGTGCTCGATAGTCGGTCAATGCGCCACGTGATATAATGAAAACGTGAACTTTACTCAAATCAAACGAACTTTTGCGGCAAAAAATGTGGCCTAGCCAACCGCACTCGTCCCACTAGGGACAGTCACTTAATAACTTGATCACTGGGAAACACTAGCACTTTGAAAATAGCCACCGAACTGGAAAGTATCGGGAGACAAACCGGACGAACTAAACCTTGCGACTGTCTCGCACGAACGCTCGCCAAAGAGTGAATATTTCATGTTAATGTCACGGACTACCTTTGAAAAATGCCAAATGATATTCACCGTGAATATCATTGGGATTTTACGAAGGTAGTCCGTGACATTTACCTTAAACATTGAAAAAGTAGTAGGTTTTCCGTGACTTTCTTGCAGAACTGGTCTAGCCGCACAAGTTTTTCATATACCATATTCTCAGGTTCAGCTTCTAAAATGAGCTGTAGGTGGTTGAATTTAGATATGACAAAATGAAATTTTCAGCACTGTCACTGATTGTGAGGCAACTAGGTAAATTATGCCCAGGAAGTCGAGAAAATTTTCTCGACTGGAACGGGAATCGAACCCGCCGGCTTCGGATTGATGATCCATTGCCAACCACTAGGCTAACTGGAGACGCGGAGAAAAAACTATTCTACGATAAATTTCATCCAAAGTTTTGGCCTCCTGCAGTTTCTCTGTTTCAATATAATGCTCAGTCAATTTAAATTACGACAATTTTCCTTGACAAATTAAATCGGATTTAGAGAACATACAGGGGATGGCCAAAATGTTTGGGATAGGCAACTTTTTTCCTCCAACAACAAAATTCAACATGCTGTAACTTTTCATAGAGGGCATCAAAAAATCGTGACAAATTTTGACTGTTTGTCAACCTATTATATGTGCATCTTTGGTACAAATTTGGGCTCGATTGAATATTTTTTCGCGAAGTAAGCACCGCTCGGGTAAAACACAATTATTGAGACAACTAATTTTTGAACTGTTATATCTCGGAAACTAGTGAACCGAATTGAATGATTTTTTTAACGTTCATCAACATTGTATTGGTACTTAATACGACGTTATAAAATGTAATAATTTCTCACGGCGAATTAAGATACACCGGGTTGTAATTTTTACCCATATAGAGGAAAATAAGTCAAATTTACAATACTACACAAAAATTACTAAATATTTTCTTCCTTCAATCTAAATAGGCTCTAATATATCTGATTAGAGATAACTTGAGAACAGAAGTGAAAATCTTTGGATATTAACACTAAAATTTATTGACATTGATATATAAAAAAAAAATCGAAAAAATCCAAAAAATGTCAATTTATGATAATTTTTTTCAACGTTTGAAAAGTACCTATGTTTTAATAGGTTGTGAAGCATTTACATAGTGTTAGTGTACGTTCAAAATTTGGTTCAATTCGGTTCACTGCACAATGGGTCCAGAGCCGTATTTACGAAGACAAAAATGTTTGTGCCTAAACCATAAGTTTTAGATACATGGTGTCTTTGAGAAACTTTCTTCTTATTTTTCGACCTTTTTTCTCATTATTGTGAAATTAGGGTGGTCCCTCTAGTTTCGCTGATCCAAACATCTGCTTTTTAATAGTTTTATGTACGTTCACAAAATGTTCTACAAAGTTGTAAAAGAACTTATTTAGAGCAAGTTTGCCGAAGAAACCATTATTCTATCTCTTATGGTTCCTAACTTATAATTTTTTAAAAGATTCATGTTAGGGTGATCCATGAATTTCAGTTTTCCTGAAATAACTTTTAATTCGTTCGTTTCTCGTAAATACTTTGTTCCGAGCACTTTTAGAACTATCAACGACGCATATTTTTCCAAAGAGCTCAAAGTTCTAACTCTCATAGTTAAGAAGATATTGGCATTTTTTCTTCGAAAAATCACTTTTTTTCAAAATGTCGTATCTCAAAAAGGAGCAAATGGATTTTCAATCTCCCGGTTGCATTGGAAAGATCGTACTCTATTCTATTTATGGTGAAAAAACTGTAGGTACCTTTTTTGTTTAAAGCTTTTTATTGAATTTTGAAAATACAATTTTTTTCATGGAAAAGCAGTTGTAACTTTGAAAATCGATGAGATACAAACTTGGCGTCTTCGACAAAATTGTGAGTTTTTGGCTGCTATGAAAGTGCCCAGAACAAAGTATTGCGAAAAAATCAACACATAAAATTATATTGAGTAAAAACAGATTTTCATATGAAAAATGACACATTTTAAGCAAATTCAACTCGTCTCTGTTAGATAGATCAAAGTAGCTTGGTAAATGGTCATCCATTTCATTGTTGAACCAATGTTTATTTATACTGTCATCACCGTTTAGGCACAATGTTGATAAGATATTGTAAATCATGTAACTTTGATAGGCTTTTACGTTAACCTAAACATATACGAGTGATTGACATTTTCACTATCCATACATTGAAGTGATGAAATTGAAATTAAATTGCTGGAAATCAGCTCGAAATCACATTTGAGTTGAGTTCATTGACGAATTATGGATTATAAGCAAATTTAAATATTTTCGACATGGTTACTTCGATCTATCTAACAAAGACTAGTCGAGTTTACTGAAATTGTTCCGCTTTCCATATGAAAATCTGTTTTTACTCAATATAATTTTATGTGTTGATTTTTTCGCAATACTTTGTTCTGGGCACTTTCATAGCAGCCAAAAACTCACAATTTTGTCGAAGACGCCAAGTTTGTATCTCATCGATTTTCAAAGTTACAACTGCTTTTTCATGAAAAAAATCGTATTTTCAAAATTCAATAAAAAGCTTTAAACAAAAAAGGTACCTACAGTTTTTTCACCATAAACAGAACAGAGTACGATCTTTCCAATGCAACCGGGAGATTGAAAATCCATTTGCTCCTTTTTGAGATATGACATTTTGAAAAAAAGTGATTTTTCGAAGAAAAATGTCAATATCTTTTTAACTATGAGAGTTAGAACTTTGAGCTCTTTGGAAAAAATATGCGTCGTTGATAGTTCTAAAAGTGCTCGGAACAAAGTATTTACGAGAAACGAACGAATTAAAAGTTATTTCAGGAAAACTGAAATTCATGGATCACCCTAACATGAATCTTTTAAAAAATTATAAGTCAGGAACCATAAGAGATAGAATAATGGTTTCTTCGGCAAACTTGCTCCAAATAAGTTCTTTTACAACTTTGTAGAACATTTTGTGAACGTACATAAAACTATTAAAAAGCAGATGTTTGGATCCGCGAAACTAGAGGGACCACCCTAATTTCACAATAATGAGAAAAAAGGTCGAAAAATACGAAGAAGTTTCCCAAAGACATCATGTATCTAAAACTTATGGTTTAGGCACAAACATTTTTGTCTTCGTAAACACGGCTCTGGACCCATTGTGCACTGGTTTCCGAGATATGACAGCTCAAAAATGAGTTGTCTAAAAAATAGTGTTTTACCCGAACGGTTCTAACTTTGCGAAACATTAGTCAATCGAGCCCAAATTTGTACCAATGATGCACATATAATAGGTTGACAAACAGTCAAAATTTGAGATTTTTTGATGCACTCTATGAAAAGTTATAGCATGTTGAACTTTTTTGTGAGAAAAAAAAGTTGCCTATCCCAAACATTTTGGCCATCCCCTGTACATACAAATTTGTAGCACATCTAGCGCCAATATAAATGACGTTATGTCAATATGATATTGGTCAGATCATGTAGCCAAATGTCGGATGTTAATTCTCGGTAATGATGTTATGGTTATATACACAAATTCTCTTCTCAAACAATTGGAAATCAATCGCACTATAAATCTCGACACAAGTTTACCAACATCCGTCAATATACAAATCAATCCCGGCGCCGAAAAATTCGCATCAACTCAAATACACACTTTGAAAGTTCCCTGAAAACGGTAGCTCCGAGCAATCGCATTTGTAACCGTAATTTGATATGCATCAAATATTGCACCAAATGGCAAACTTCCTCCTTTAGCTCTCCGTACCAACAACCGAACCGTCGATATTTCGTTTTCCTCGTCTTCTTCATGCTATTGCACAAACAACAAATTTGCCTTCGACAATCGAATCCACCTCGCCCGTCACCACTATTGCGCTCTCGCAGTCAGACCGAACTTCATATGTGGAACGATGGAAATCACAGAACCGAAAAAATCTCTGCTGCAATCAAATCCAGCGCAAATGATTTGCATGTGGGGAATGTGGAATTCGATGCGCCATTTAAGGAATGTCTCCTGAAGGCTCTCTTCCGAACAACAGCCCTGACAAAACGGCAACATCCAATAATAGTCGATACAGTGACTAGAAAGCAGCATTGTAGCATCCAATATTAGGCAACAGCTATCTCTTACGGGGCCCGTGGCGTAGTGGCTACACGTTCATTTAATAAGTGGATGGTCATGGGTTAGATCCCAACTCCGGCACTTGGAATTTTTCTTCGGATATCGGCTAACGGCAACTCATAATGGATCCCAAACGAACTGGAAAAGGAACAATAGCCACTCATCAACATCCTCGTGCTCATCATTGTACAAAGAACAGGGTAGAAAAGGTAGAATCGATATAGTAGAAGTAGATTAGAATACATTCAGGCGCTGTACAAAGTGTAAGTGCAGCTGCCAATTAGAATCGCACACGCAGTGCCCTAGTAGACAAAATAGCTGTAAATTAGGTTAAGTGATTGAAGATTAAAAAAACAACTATCTCCAAAATCTTAAGCAGTAGTCAAAAGGGCTGTAGTACTGGCTAAGTAAAATAAAAAAAATTGAAAAGCATACAAACATAATTAGGGCGCTCTCCTTATCCCATACTTTGGCAATTGGCTGATTGCAAAAGATATTTTAGTCTCAACTCCCTCACAGTTACTGAATGACTGCAATCAAATAGCACCCAGAAGCACATCAGTTTTCACAACACTCACAAAACCCTTCTCCCAGATTTTGCCGATGCAGTCGAATTATTACTGCTACTGTTGATACTGCGTGCGAATGGTGACGATGATGTTGATGATGACGACATCGCTCCGTGAAGCGTCAGCACAAGGTACCTATCAGCCTGTCCTAGTTCCAATCCACACCACAGCAGCAAACGACGTTGCGTTGTATTGGGAATTGCATCAACTTGATTGCGGGTCTCAGGTTTTTGCACCTTCGCCTTCGGTTCCGGGGGTGGGTCCCCATTCCAGAGAAATGCAAAAAGGGAAACACCTATTCTGTGGCAGCTTGCGAGCGTTGAACTTCCTTTGCAGGGAACAACATTGTGTGAAGTCATAAATTATGACTTTCTCGTAAACTGAGATGTGCGACCGTGCCGAGGAATGACTTATTGCATGCGAAACATGTTTGTTCGTTTTTTTTTGTGGGAAGAACCAGACTTTAGGGACTTCGATGTTAAAGTACAAAAAAGGAAGCTATTTTTTTTTATCTTGGTTTAGGAAATATTTTTGAAAAAAAAAAAAATGCTCTACCCAAGTACCACACTTGTCACAGAAGAGTCACGGCGGCGCAGGGTTTTGTTGCGCAGAAGTCACTGTGACTTACTTCTTGCAAATAAGTACTATCTTGCTAGAAGTAAGTCAAAATGACTTCTGCACCGCCGTGACTCTTCTGTGATAAGTGTGTTACTTTGGTAGATTACACTGCTCGACAAAATTTTACAAAATTTGGTGTTATGGGATGGGAAAAAAAATAACAGGGGTTTGGGACCCTAGAAGTGTCCTTCTTCGGGTGTTCAATTGATATGTGAATTAGAACGCTCCCGTGCATAGTTTTAGGCGTTTTCGGTATTTGGGTTAGTTTCGTTATTGTCTGACGCCTAAATGGGCGCGTTCTAACGCACATATCAATTGAACACCCCAAGTTCTCCATACAAACTTCGGTTTTGAACTGTGAAGGCTCGGTCCAATATTTTTCAAAAATTCTTTCACTATGACACTTGTAGGGTCCCAAACCCCTGTTATATTTTTTCTCATCCCATATCAAAATTTAGTGTTGAACGGTGTTATCCAGCACATAGAATTTACAACAGAAACAGCTACGATACAGTGATGAACGGATTTTACCTACCCCCAATTTTGTCAAAAACTGTATTTCACTCAGTTTTACTTTTTATAATCAATGTGAATTAACTGCATGTCCTTTGATGTCAAATATAAATTACGTACAAATCTCGCGTAACTTTTAAGAATGGCCATTTTTTTTAATGTGGCGCCCTTTTACTTCTCTGGTACCTAACTCTATCGAGATACTTACTGTACAGTGAACACGTACCATCCTTTGCTCGCCTGGTGCTCAACATTGCGCACTTTTCAATAAATCATCAAAAATATTGCTGCTTCATAATTCAAACTTTTTTCTATAGAGGACTTAACATTGACTATGGGGCATATGTTTAAAAAAAAAAATTACCTTAAATGACCTTAAATGACTAAAATGCGCAATGTTTGGTGCAAACACGCTGCCGTGTGCGGCATAACTGTCCCATGTTCTATGGGAATCCCTAATAACAAGGGTACCGTAAAACGGGGTATCATTGATCAGCGGGGTAACATTGATCGGCTTGAGCGGCCTCATGAAATGTTAAAACAAGCATTTTACATTGAATCATTGCTATCGAATGTTATGTCGTAATCTGCTATCATTTAGCTATTAAATGACATGTAATTCTTTAAAATTGAATTTCATAAACATTGAAATAAATCGATTTTTTCATAACTGTGTTTCGTAACGCAATGAGATACATTGTCAAACATCCATGCATGGCATGCATACTACATATAATATGAGGTCGAAATCACTGTAATACTTCAATACGATATCCTAGAATTGGATTTAATTAACGAAACTTTTATGAAAATGCTCTGTTTCAATTAAAATATACAATTTATTTAAATTAGGCTATCAACTCCCTAAGCCATTGCCTACCTTTAGGCGTTATTCGCCGTTTGAAGGATTTTAATCTTAAAATAACTCAAAAAGTACATATTTTGTAAGAATTTGGACAACATATTCGAAATCAGCGACCCCGAATTTAGTAAGTAAGGGTATTTTCAACACAAACGAACATTGATAACTGACATGATCAATGTTACCCCAAATCAACAAAATCAAAAATTAGATTAAAAAGCGTATTTAAACATGTTTAAAAGTTTTACAATACTTTTTCGAGTAGCTTTAAAAATATAAAACATGTAACGTTTGCTTAAACAAAAGAATTGTTCAAGAAAGATCGAAAATTCTGATCAATGTTACCCCGGATTACGGTACGTGATTTGGAGAGCAGTTTGGCTTTCGGGTAACAATCTTTAGTTTTGAGTAAAGGTGTTTTCTGGGGACTTGTTAGTCCTGTTCACCGCTACGCTTCTGGAAAGCATTGTGGCTTTCGGGTAGCATAACTCGTTTTGGTTTTGTTATGAGTTTAGGTTAAGTTACTTATCTTTATCGTAGTGTTAAGTATATGGCCTTAACACTATTGTTATGAAGGATATGAAGCATATGGGAGCTGAATTTTTCGTGAATCGGTGAACGATTCACGAAAAATTCTTGCTCAAACGTTGGATTGTGTTACGGGTATAAATATTTGTTACAATTATAAGACAGAATAATTGTTAAATGTGTTATCATATATATGTATAAAAGCCCAGAGTTGTCTGTCCTTCCGTCACGCTTTGAAATGTTTCACCATAGTTGAATCACTTCAGAAATAATAAGAACTTTTTGGAATGATCTGGAACATCATTATTCTGAAAAAGAACTTTCTGGGAGTTACTGAAAGCTCCAAAAGAAAAGAAGAAGAAGGTTCTGGAATTTTTCCGGTTTATTGAATTTCTTAAATATTCGAGACCTTCTAGAAGTTTCTGGACGCTCCAGAAAGAAGATGCAATATTATGAAACATCTTCTTCTTCTTTGGCATAACGTCCCAATTGGAACAAAGCATGCTTCTCAGTTTCTTACCATTCCAGGGATTAGAACCCTGTAACAGTTAAAGCTATGTACTTGGAAGTATACTTTCTGGCGTTTTTTATTTCTTACTACATGATAGTATACCTTCTGGCGATTCTGATGAGTCCATTGCCGAATGAAATGTTTCGCATATTTTCAATGGCTTCTGAGGAAACTTCTGGAAATTGTTATTTCAGAATGCTCAAGAATCTCCTTGAAGGATGAACATTTTCTAAATCTAAATTAAGGAGATCAAAAACGGCATATGAATCCAGGTGTTGTCTATCTGTCCTCCCGTCACGCTTAGCAAAGTTTGACTGAAATATTTCACGTATATTTCGGTGAGGCCAGCATGATATGATCTGAATGTTCGAGATTGAAGTCGAATCGAAGTCGGAGAATTGAATTCGAAGAAACTCTTTTCCTACCAGAACGTCAATGTAATTCGAGATGTTTCTGTTCCAAATATAAAGACATTTTTCTAACTTTCCTGGGCAAAGAGGAAGAAGCAGAAGAGAAGAACAATATTCTAGAACATTGCGCATAACCCGGAGGGATGAAAATACTATTTATACAAATGTTCCAAACATAAGGTACACCGGGGCAAGTTGAAACGGGTGGGGCAAGATGAAACACGAAGTTTTGAAATAGATTTCTATACAATTTGGGAATTTATTCTTCGCTAAAAGATTGTTTGAATCAAAAACTATGTGTTATGGCGATCGAACTGTTTATCATCATTAGAAATTATCATGTTAACCCGCTGTTTCATCTTTCCCCACCCGTTTCAACTTGCCCCGGTGTACCTTAATGAAAATTTTCGGTTTGGAATACAAAAAAAATCTTCTCCAAGAAGAAAAATAAGTTTCTGGAACATCATATATATAAAATCCAAGAGTTGTCTGTCTGTCCTTCCGTCACATTTTGAAATGTTTCACCATAGCTAAAATAAATTTCTAAAAAATTCGAGAACTTTCTGGATTGGAATTTCAAAAGAATAATATTCTGGAACGATCTATTTCATTGAAATGTTTCACCATAGCTATTTCAAACTTTTGAAAAATTTGAGAACTTTCTTGAAGTTATTGAACTCCTCAGATATAATAATAAGAAGATCATTCTGAAATGTGTTGGATCACCAAAATGCTTAGAACTTCCGCGAACTATCTGGAAGGTACTGAAAGTTTTTGAAAAAAATATCCGTTCTAGAGTATTAAACTTCTTAAATTTTCGAGGTGTGTACTTGGAAGTATACTTTCAGGCGTTTTCATTTCTAGAACATTCTCCCATTCGATGGACAATAGTCGTCTACGGTCAAAAAGTAGATACATGATAGAATAAATTCTGGCGCTTCTGGTAAGTCCAATGCTAAGTGAAATGTTTCACATATTTATTGATATACTGGTTTAAAAAATCTCCTTGATGGATTAAAATTCTTATGTTAGAAGATCAAAAACAGGTGCACCAAAATAGGGCTGCATGAAATAAAACCCGGAGTTGTCTATCTGTCCTCCCGTGACGTTTAGCAAAGTTTTACTGAAATATTTCATGTATAGTGGAATGGTAAGAATAGCATTGTATGAACTAGAACAAAAGAATAAGGAGAAGAAAAAGCAAAGAAATAGGAAGGAAACTGAGGTTTTGAAAACTGTTCCAGAACTTTCCACGAGTGCTCAATTTTTTTCTTTTTTTTACAAATGTTCGAGAGGTTTCCGAGCATAATGGAGCATATGAGCATATTCAAAAGTTCTCAGATTGGATAACAAAAAACTTCTGGAGCTTACCAGGAAGAAGAAAAACAAGTATCTAGACAATTCTAGAACACTCATCGGAGGAATGAATTGAATATGCTTTCCTTTCATAATTGGAAGAAATTTCCAAAAACATGGAAAAGAAGATATTCTAGGATATATTTCGAAGGCATGAAGAGACATGTCTCGGAATTGCGAAAACGTGGCTAGCCACGTAGGGTCAGCTAGTTTATGTTATGTGTTGTGCTGCGTCAATTTGTAATGTTTCTAATTTGTGCATTTGTAAGGTTATATGTGTATTGTGCAGTGTTAATTATAAGTCATGTCTTTACTTTATACAAATTCTTATAAATGAAATAAATATCATTTGTTATGAAGTTCGTACTAAATATGAATATAAATGAACCAAGTAATTCAAATATTAAGTTATGCGAATTACAACAAAAAAAAAAAAAATCTACCACCGGAACCATCACCAAGACCAAAACCGGCACCCATTACACCACAAACAAAAGCACCACCAACAGCCGGCATAGAACCCCTTGATTTAAGTATCCGGGGAAGTTCTATGCTGGCCAACCCGGCAAGCCCGGCGTCAACACCACCATTGGCCAACTCAACGCCAATGGAAAACCAAGTTTCAACGCCGAACTGTGGTCCGGGTAGCCCGGTGTCTTCACCATTTGGCAACACTACGCCAAGTTGGGAAAATGACAGTCTGAATGGACTGGCGAATTGGATCCACTCAGTCGACACTCCGGACAAACCACCGACGAACCTGGATACAGATTCGGATTGCATAATGATCGTCGACGAGGAAACCACCACGTAATTTTAAATTAATTTCAAAAATTTATTATATAATAAATTCAATTATTATTGACGCAGCACAACACATAACATAAATGTGCCCTGTTACCCAGATGGATAACTCCTTCCGATCACAGGATGACGAGGTTTCATGTAAGGGTTTGTGTCCATCAGTCATCCTGGAATTGTATTTTAGTTGGCAGTTTGCCTTTTAGTTCACAGCATTTGTCGCTGTGTTCATAGCTTGGTTTTGTCTTGGAAAACTAATCCTAATCGGGCATCCCGTTTCAGGGTTCGATACTTGAGCTCAACAACTTGAAGTCCGTGGCAGGGAAAGGTTTACATCTCTAGCACTTGACCGCTGCCCGAAATAGCCTGAAAGTTGGCAATCAATATTGGATTGCATTTCATGGGCCTCTATTTTTCCAGAACCCTATAAATGTATATTAAAACTCGGGGAATATTTACAAGTTAAAATATAACATATAACACAAAGAACGCACGAATATAGAATTTATAACACATTTAACAATTATTCTGTCTTATAATTGTAACAAATATTTATATCCGTAACAGATTTCCTGGGCATAGTGTATCATTGTCCTTGCCTCACAATAAATAAATCATGCAATGGCAGGCAAAGAACATCCTTCAATTAATAACTGTGGAAGTGCTCAAAGAACACTAAGTTGAAGCGAGGCAGGCCAAGTCCCAGTGGGGACGTAGAGCCACAGAGAAGAAGAAGAACATATCTGAGATGAACCAGCCTCGGGCTGAAAATCTAATAAATAAAGACATAAAAAAAGAAGAACATATACTGATGGTCATACTAGCAGCTAGAATGTCAAAAAGTGATGGTATTCGACTAAACGTCATTCGGTCAAATGGCCACACATCGTCACGACCGAACATGATCCATTACAGCACTGGTGAGAACACAAACATGTGCGCTGTCTTGCTGACTTAGCTCCGTCAACAATAGCAGAGATGTAATTTCATGACAGTCTTTTGAAAGCATATAAGCACAGTTCGAAGTCGAAACGAATGCCAAGTCCTAGAAATGTATTCCAGTCAATTCGAAGCGACCGATGGCTAGCTACGTGACCATCTCACCCAAGTAAGTAGGTACGCAACACGCCGACCTGCTATATGCATCGCTTAACCCAATCGTCGTAAATCATTGCCGGCGGACTTTTTGCCTTGGTTCTTTGCTTTGGAAACAGAACAGGAAAATTTGTTTTTCGCCGAAACCGCTTCATGTGACTGCGCTGACGTTCGTCGTCGCCGTATGCGCTTCTAGTGAATCTAGCTTTCACACAGGTCAACTGCGCTGTGGCATACGGCTCGTGTGTCCTAGAGAGGGCGAGTCGCGTTTTCCGAGAACATGTTTTCCAAGCGTAAACTTAAACTTCAGTGAGCTTTCCGGTAGCAGCTTGAACCTGACTCTGACGTATAAATCACGATTTCGGCTCCACGTCAACATGAATTGAATCAATTTGGCGAAAAAACTGCAGGCCCACGTGTCCTGTCGTTTTTTGCCTTTCTCGTACACTAAGTATACTGGAAAGGCTATATGTTCACTCCAAAAATGACTTTTTGATAGGAGGCCCGGAGATTCGAGTCACATATACCAATCAACTCAGCTTGACGAATTGCGGTGATGTCTGTGTGTGTGTATGTGTGTGTGTATGTGTACAAACGAACTCACGTCACTTTTCGGCAGTAAATCTCAACCGATTTTTATGACCGACGGTTCATTCGACGCGGAATCTGGTCCCATTGTTTGCTATTGAAAATGGTTCGGATCGGTCCAGCCGTTCCGGAATTATGGCCATTTAGGCGTTCCGGATCGGTACCCCAGGAAGGGGCTAGATATGAAAATGCAACGAACCCACGCATGCGACACATAAAACCACGGCATTGTCAATAACCTGATGAACGGTTAACAGGAAAATAGTCTCAGATCATATCTGAACCGGTAATGTTCCGGAACCGGTTCCGAAGGTCCCACCAGAAGTGGCCAAATATAAAAATGAAACAAACCCATGCAAGCGACACGTCAAATCGCGCCTTTTGCGATAACCTGATGAACGGTTAGCAAGAAAATGGTCTCAGATCACAAAAGAAACTACCGGTGTTCCAAAACCGGTTCCGGAGGTCCCGCCGGAAGTGGCCAAATATAACAGTGAAGCAAACCCAGGCATGCGACACATCAAGTCGCGGCTTTTTCAATAACTTGATGAATGATAAGCAAGAAAATAGTCTCAGACAACCTAAGATTCTACCGGTAGTGTTCCGAAACCGGTTCCGTATGTCCCGCCAGATGTGGCCAAATATAAAAGTGAACCGAACCCTAGACCGAACCCATGCATGCGACACTTCAAATCGCGGCTCCTTAGGCGACCTGATGAATGGTTAGTAAAAAATAGTTTTAGACCATATTTGAGACAACCGGTGGTGTTCCGGAACCGGTTCCGGGTTCCCTTTGGAAGTGGCCAAATATATTTTTTTGTCTTTATAACCGAGATTTTTAACTCGAAGCTAGTTCAACTCGGGACCCTTCCCTTCCGAAGGAAGAACCTACGTTTTGTGAATATGTCGGGAGTGGGATTCGATCCCAGGCCCTTGGCATGATAGTCTTGTGTTCTAACCATCAAACCAGGCCCGCTCCACCGCCAAATATTTAAGTGAACCAAACACATGCATGCGACACATCAAATCGCGGCTCCTTAGGTAACCTGATGAACGGTTAGCAAGAAAATAGTTACAGACCATATTTGGGACAACCGATGGTGTTCCGAAACCGGTTCCGAGTGTTCCGCTGGAAGTGGTCAAATATAAAAGCGAACCAAACCCATGTATGCGACACGTCAAATCGCGGATTTTCCGATAACCTGATGAACGGTATGCAAGAAAATAGTCTCAGATCACATAAGAAACTACCGGTAATATTCCAAAACTAGCGTTGGGTGCTTCGTCGGAATCCAAAAGTGAGAAAAATTAAAGCAAGCGATAGATATCTTGAAGACGATCTCATCCAATCACACCATTTCAGATTCCTGAGGTGTAATAATACAGAAGGATGGGTCAACGTTGTATGGGAAAATTAAAATTTAATCGTAATAACTCCGAACAAACTTTTTCAATTCTCTTTCGCGTCTAAAATGACTGCGTAAAATTTTTGTGCGACTGATTGCTCCCTCACGTACTGTAATGTGGTTGAAAATTGAATGGGATTCATGAGCATGAGCATGAGCATAGATGACCGCACAATTCGTAGTTGCTACTCCGTGATTGACCAGAGCAATCGAAATTGCACAAGGAACCAATGAATATGGCTTGGGACTAGCTTACTATTCTCAATGTACACAGTTCGAGAACTCTCAGCTTTATTAAGGTCAATAACGGCGCCGGCCACGTCCTTACGGTCATCGAGGAAGGGAGGGAATGTTAGTAAGACAAACGTTGTTAAAAAGACCGCGAATCGCTGCATCTCCACGTTTGTCTCAGGAAGGATTTTTTGTTAGTAGGGTAAGGTACATTGTCAGTCCGGGAGTCACCTACTTATGGTTGGTGATATGATTTGACAATGGATCAATATACACAAACCGCCGTTGACAACCGACCACTTTTCGACGCAAAAACTAGCCAAAAAGAAAATTCTATCGCGCGTCTCCACTCCACTAGGGAACAGAAACCTTTAGTCTATTCCACACAGAAATACACTAAACGCGACTCACTTGTCGGCGCCCGGATTTTTTCACGACCGGCGAGCCCGAACTAACACTTTTCACTCTTTTGTGTGAATGCAAAAAATGAAAGAAAATATTTATTATGAACTTAAAGTGTATTGGGAACTAGCGCCGACGGGAAGCGAAAAATTCGGGACCGACTCGATCCACGACGCATCCACCGCACACTGAATTCGACCGCATCGATTTTATTCTTTCTCGTTCTTGAAAATTGAATGGGATTCAGTATGAAAAATTTCAGTTACTTGCATGTTTTTGTCAAATTTTACATGCATCTTGTAGCCAATGATAATAAAATATAGCGTGTGTAGAAGTATGTAGAAAATACTTTGTCGAAAATCGTTAAGGTATCTGTGTTTGTGAAAAAGTTGTATCGTCTTGGTGTTGATCGGCCTCCAGTGATAGTGAAGGAGGTCAAGCTTTCAACTGAGAGGTCTGATATTTTTCAGCTCTGCCTATACGTTGAACATAACGTCGGAATATGTGCCATCAATAAGTTTAAAGTCAATTTAATGATGGCTCTGATAAAATTCTAAGTAAAGTATTCTCATGATTCAGGAACATTTCAGCTCACGTCAACGGAAACGTCATGAGTACATATTCGACGAGAAAGGCACTATCACCACCAGGTGGATCAATCCGGGTTTTTTTTTCGGAAGGATCGAGGACAAATGGTTGATGGTTGGCTGGTGGTGTAGCTCTCGTGGATCGTCATTCATGCATAAACAATGTCGTAATGGATTTTGCGAAAGCTTTCTCTTGCAAATTGATTGAATTTGGGTGTGCATCCTACCTAGGCATGTGATTGCTAGAGCTAGGGTCAAGGCTAGGGCTAACATTATGCGAATATTACGTATGTGATTGTGCAATTTGGGAAAAGTGACAAACCACAGTACTTCTTCATATCTCATCTTTGATGCTGGTAAATTGATTGAAATTTGTTTTATCTTCTTCTTCTTCTTGGCGTAACGTCCTCACTGGGACAAAGCCTGCTTCTCAGCTTAGTGTTCTATGAACACTTCCACAGTTATTAACTGAGAGCTTCCTCTGCCAATGACCATTTTGCATGTGTATATCGTGTGGCAGGCACGAAGATACTCTATGCCCAAGGAAATCAAGGAAATTTCCTTTACGAAAAGATCCTGGACCGACCGGGAATCGAACCCGTCACCCTCAGCATGGTCATGCTGAATACCCGTGCGTTTACCACCTCGGCTATATGGGGAAATTTGTTTTATACTTGCTCGTATTAAGCAACTCAGTTACGTAGTGATCCGCGTAACCCAGCGAATGACCTATCCTTCAACTTCAAATCTTAATTTATTTTACTGGATGTTCAAGGTCTCAACTCAACCGCGGTGTATGATGCACCAGTCCGCCATTCGTCCTTCTACAGACAGTTATTTCCCAATCTCGGTCAAACAAAACCGCTCTCTTCTTCGCCACCAATCCAAACTGTAAGATTCCCGGAAAAACAAACGCGCTAATGTAATTGCAGCCGTCCAACTTCTCGCTGGCAGACGACAGCGAATTGATGCCTTAATTTTCCTCCGGCTTCATTAGCAATTTTTCATGCAAACTTTTGCAATTTATGCAAGTAGCTTCACTCCAGAAAGCACCTTCGCCCGACCGGACTATGACGGCAACGCCAACCGGTGTGGATAGCGGAAAAACAACACCATTCGTTATGACAATAATTGAAACGAATGAGCAGCGAAACCATTTCGTTTAATTTCCTTTGGAGCGATTTTGCTCGCAATAATAACAATATGACTATCCCCGCTGGCTGGTTGGCTGGCTGCTGCCTCGCTGGCCCTTCGATGGCACATCCACTCCGTTCAACTCATTAGAGTGAGGGGAAATAGGGATGAAATGCTCTCTTCACGTATCAAATAAATTAGAAAAACTTATGACAATGACATTTATCCTTACAAAGTCTCTCAAATCAGCATAACGTTCTGCGTGGTAAACACTAAACTTCAAAATTGGTTCACTAAATAGCACAAAGGTTGCTGCAAAGATTACATATGGTCGCGGTTTATGAGCTTTATTTCCAATGTGAAGTAAATTTGCTTTCCTGGTATCTTAACCATGGTTTAAAATTTGAAGCTGGTGTCTTCGGTTAAGTTGTTAATACGGATGCGTCAGAAATTTTATCATACGGTAGTGCAATAATATAGTTGATTTCACCCCAACGAAAAGATACAATTATAAAGTTTTCTGCACATACGTATGTTCAAGTGAAAAATCTCAATTCGATAATTTAATTATTAGTAATGAATCATATGCACAGGTGACACTGGGGTAAACATAAACTGCGTTTTTGAAAAATACTATAGATAACAAATATTGCCAAATTTAAATATTTTTTTTTTTTGTAATTTGAAAATTGTCAAATTCTACTTGCATACCATGTCTTTAAATAGTTTGAAACTTATGGCCCATATAGCTGTAGTAGCTAGACGTGTGCGCCGAAGCAAATTTTACTGGCGGTGGCGTATATAGTAGCGTTGGACAATTTTAAATCGATGTTCGCAACATCGATGTTTTTGTTTCAATTAATCGATTTTTTGAATCGATGTTGAAGCTTCACAAAATCGACCGAATCGATGTTTTATATTCGATTTTTCTTTCGATTCAAACATATTAAATTTTAATTTTTCTTAAGAATTTTTCTAGAGATTATTCAAAAACTAATCCAGGAATTTCATTAAAAATCCATAAGGAGTTCATCCAAGTATTCCTTCAACTATTCGTCCAAAAATTAGTGCAAAAATAAATTTCTTCAATTTTTTATACAGGGATTCCTACAGCAATTCTTTCATAAATTCGCTAAGAAAGTTCTCGTTAGATTCCCTTAGGAATTCCTCGTGGGATTGCTTCCGGGATTCATCATGGGGTTTCTTCACAAATATCTCTAAGATCCTCCAGGGATTCACCTGGGAATTTCTTCTGTGATTCTTTTGGGAATAACTTCCAGGAATATTTGAAAAATACCTCCGAGAACTTTTATCTAAGATTTATCTAAGACTTCCTCTAGGAACTATTTCTAGATTCCTTAGGAATTCTTCTTGGGATTGCTTTCAAGCCTCTTCCTGGGGTTTCTTCAGGAACTGTCCCAGGGATTCTTTCAAGAATTGCTTCAGGTATTGCTCCAAAAGTTCATATGCGTACTCTTTTTAGGATTCCTTCAGGATTTCCTCTGGAATTTCAGCGATTTCTTCAGTACCCCCAGAATTCCCCCAGAATTCCTCCAAGAATTCCACAAGGGATTCCTCCAGAAATTCCTCTAGGAGTTCCTACATGGATTTCTCTAAAAAAAATCTTACAGAGATTCGTCCGGGAATTCATCTAGCAATTTCTCTAGGAATTCCTCCAGAGATTCCTACAGGTACTCCTCTTGAAATACCTAAAGGAATTCCTCTAGAGACCCCTCCAGGAATTCCTCCTGAAAGTGCTCCAGTAGTCTTTCAAGGAAATTCTCGTGAATTCCTACAGGGACTTTTCTAAGGATTTCTCCAGGGATTCCCCATGGAATGTAAATATACCGGGATTGCACCAGGAATTCCACTAGAGATTTCTCAAGGAATTTCTATAAAGATTCTTCCAGGAACTCCTACAGGCATGTCTCTAGGAATTTCTCCAGGTGTTCCTCTAGGCATTCCTCAACGAATTTCTTTAGAAATACCTCCAAAATACATACGGCAGTTTTATCAGAAATTTTTCCAAAAAATCCTCTAGGGATTCCTTCAGAAATTTCTCCAGCGATTCTTGCATGAATTCCTTCTGAGATTCCACTAGGAATTTCTTCAAGAATTTCTTCAGATATCCTCTAGGAAATCCTCCATGGATTCAGAATTTCTTTCAAGAATTCCCAATTCCTCCGGGATTTCTTTCAGGTTCTTCTGGGAATTCCTCTAGGAATTTCTCTAGGAAATTCTTCAGAAATTTCTCCAGGAATTCCTCTAAAGATTCTTCCAGAGATTCCTCCAAAACTTTCTTTGACCATTCCTCCAGAATTAGTACCCGGGGGATTTTTCTAGGAATTTCTTCAGAAATTTCTCCAGGGTTTCCTCCCAGCAATGATGCAAATGATCACCTCACTAGTGCTCATCACAACTCATCAACTGTATATTAATCGCGTGTGATTGAACTGTGCACTGATCAGCGATGACCAGCAGCAAAGAGGTGGCAAAACGAACATGATGTAAATCACAAACGATTTTGCACACATCTGACTGTGCCGCCACACGCTCGACCGAACAGCCGAACCATATCGAATAGGTTGGTTTGCGAAGCTACGGCACGAACGCTCGACACGCACACAGAAGCAACATTCGCATGTACCGATACCATACTAATAAAGCTTCCAGCCAACGATGCTTCGCGATAAGCTGTCGAAAAGCATCGAAAGCGATGAAAAGAGATGCTTGGCTAGAACGCAACGGCTCAACGGCGAAAAGGAAGAGTCAACTATGCTGATCAGTGTTGAGTCCGTTCGTGTGCTACTCGTATGGGAGGTTGATTGAATAAAGCGAGGATGGGTGAAAATGTATTCGTTGTCGAAAGCAAATCGCATCATTTCGCGAATGTTTTCATCAAATAGCAAGCTTGCCTCCCAGAATTGATTCTGGGATTCCGCTAGGAATATGCCCTGAAGATCATCCAAGCATTCCTTCTGAGGTTCCTCCTGAAATTGCTTCAGGGATTTCATTCCTCCAGCGATTTTTTTTCCAAAAAGACCAAGAATTTCTCCAGGAGTTTTCCATGAATTTCTCAAGAAATTTCTCTAAGGATTCCTCCAGGCATTCCTCAAGATGTTTCTTCTTGGGAAACCCTCAGGAATTCATCCAGAAATTCCTTCAAGATTTATTCCAGAATATGCTTCAGGCATTCATCCAAGAATTTCTCCAGGAAGTCCTCCAGGAAATTCTTCTGGAATTTGTCCAGCAGGGATTCCTTCAGAATTCCCTTCAGGAATTTCCCCAGGTATTTCTTTAGGAATTCCTCCACGGATTCATCCAGGAATTCCTCCAGAGACAGTACGATGCACATTCTCAATTTTTGATATTGTATAGACAAATAAATCATCCCATGAACTTGTACTCCATGCAAACGGATCATTTTATGGTTTTGCATCATTTTATAATATCGAATCGATGTGAAAACATCGATTCAAAGCATTCGATTAAATCGGTGAATTGATTCTGCTGGTTCGATTCGAATCGATTTACAAAAATCGATGTCTCAGCCAAACTTGCCCAATGCTAGTATATAGTAATTTTAGTCAGCGGCGGCGACGACGCCGGCGTCTCGCCGGACGCATTATTCGGCAGCGTATTCGGCGTGAACATTTTTTTTTATAAACACAGAATAGTTTGTTTTCTTGCCAATTGTTGCCTACTTAATGCATTTTTTGCACGAATTTCTGCGGAAATTCTTCAGAAAAACCTTCAAGAGACCCTTGAAGATATTTTCAGTATTCTTTATGTAGATTCATATAATACTAGCTGTCCCGACAAACTTTGTATTGCCGTCTTGTGGTGGTTTGACAATTGTTGAGCTTAAAATAGCACCGCACTCTAGATTGGTTACGTTTCGATCGTGTTGATTTCCTTTCCAGCTCATGTAAAATCAGCATTTTGTCTATTTTCTTACATTTTAGTTTATTTTCCTAACTTTTTTTTTACATATAAACACAGCCACCATGAATACGAATCAAACAACAATGCAAGAGTCATCTTGATCGGTTCATCCGTTCGTGAGTTTTGTTGCCTCAAAAGAACTTCAAACTCATTTATATATATATAGATTTCTGTAAAAATCTGAAAGAACTTCTAGAAATCTAGAGGTATGAGGTAGAAGATATTTCTGAAGGAACCGCAAGAGAAATTCCAAATCTCAATAAACATTCTTGAGATTTTTTCAGTTACCCGCTGACGAAATATCGATGGGATTCCTGGAGGAACCCTTGGAAGAATTTCCGAAAAAAAAAAACGATGAAATTAAAAGAATCATTCACCTAGATTTTTTTTCCGAAAAAAAATGATAAGTTTCTTAAAATCCCCTTGGAGAAATTCTTAAACTACTGAAGGAGTGTCAGGAGATACTTTTGAGGAGATTCCTGAAGCATATTCTTTAAAAATATTCGAAAGAATCCCCGAAGTTGCTGAAGAAATCCAGGGGGAATGCCTGTAACAATGTTTAATGCATATTTTGGAAAACTCCTGAAAAATAACTTACCAAAGCTCATGGAGGATACTCTGAAACAGTTCCCGGAGGAATTCTGGAACGTATTTTTGAATAAATTCTTGGAAGAATGTCTGGAGAAACACTTGAGCTCCTATAAAAATTTCTTGAAAAATCTCATGAGCAATTTCCAAAGGAATTCCTGTTGAAATTTCTAGGAATGTTTACTGAAATTTCAGAATTTTTCAACGAAACCAAGTAAAACTGCTATAGTTATACTTGGTTTAAATCCTGAAGGAATTTCCGAGGAAATACATGAAGGAATACGTGAAGAAACTACTGAAGAAATCTATGTATGGATTTCTACAGGACTCTCTGGAGAAATACCTGCCGGAATCACTAAAGAACATGCAAGAACCTCTGTAGGAATTCCTGGAGACATTCCTGCTGGAATTTCCAATAGAATCCTTGGAGAATTTCCTGAAAAAAAAACACTGGAGTTTGTGAAAAAAGATACGCACAGATACGTATTACTGAAGGATGGAAGATTTTTTAAAGTAACCGAATTTCTGGAAGAAATACTAGAGGATCCTCTAGATAAGGACTGTATCGGAAATTAACTATAAACATTCAAAATGCTCTATCTCGAAGCACGGTTGGTCTTTTTATTCCGGTTCTTCTATGAAATCTTCAGAATATAGTTAAGTTTAGAACAGCTTGAAGAAATTTGGAAAATGTTTATTATTATTGAAAATATGGTTCTATGAGTTTACCACACAAAATAACAATCTGTACAAACTGCATTTTTTTTGAAATTTTTTTAACGTTTCAATCATTTGTAGCGAAAAAAATTGTACGGGGAAAAATCTGAAAAATAATGATTATTACTAGCTGTTATGTATACATAACATATCACTTAAAACCGACTTTTAAAATTATTATTTTGGATAGAAAAACCTCTATCATTAGAAATACGGTCTCTTCCAAAAAACACCTACTTTTTGGTCGAACTTTGACGCTCTGTTTTAAATATCTTCAGAGGTTATAAAATTCCGTTCTATTGTAAAACTACCTCTTCAATAGATTTAAATACATACCCAATCGAAAAAAATGCAAATTTTCAACTTTACTTTTTTTTTTTATTTGCGTAATCGTTCTTTGAAGACGGATAAAAAAAGAGTTCCTCGAAAAATGTTTTTTTTTTTCGTTTTTAAGAATTGCCCTAAACTGCGGAGGGATTTTTTCTTGATAAAAATAATTTTCCTATATCATGAGCATTCTGGAAAAGAATATATTTGCGCAAAAATTATAGAAAAAATTGAATATTTTCCCACAGTTTTCGCAATTTTAAATTTTTAGGAGGTGTCCAAAATTTTAAAAACATATGTGCAATCTTTGAGATAAAAGTCCAAGTTAAATGATTATTTTTTGAAAATCAGAACTGCCATTCTTTATTTAAGAGATTTATATAGTATCTCCAAAAATAAAGTTATGTTTATTTCGAACAGATCATTTTTCAGGCAATTTTGAAGGTTTATAGTTAATTTCCGATACAGTCCTTATGTAAATGAAGACAACCCAGGAGAATTATTTGATGGAAACCCTAAGGTGTTCTCCAAAAATCCCTTTAAATATTTTAAATGCACTAGAATGGTAATCTCTGGCCGAGTTTTTGATGGATTCTATGGAAGAAGAAATTATTGGTATTCATGATGGGAGATTTTCTAAAAGAATCCTTTGGATTGCTTCATGGAGAAATAGGGGAATTTACGTATTTTCGGCTGTTTTGTTCTCTTCGTCATGGTTTTTTTTTTTTTGAAACCTGTTGATCTCAAAGTTGGCCTCAAATCCTTCCCAACCAAGCTGAGTTATATGCCCAAGTTTCTGGCAATTTGGACCACAAAACCCCCCATGACGAAGAGAACAAACCTGCCGATAACCCTTTGTCACATGGATGAATTTCCTGGATAACTCTACAGTTTTGATTTTCTGAGAAAAAAATCACTGTAACAATGTCTGGAATTCCCGGATAATTTTCTGAAAGTTTTTCGCTGACATTTCTGAAAAAAAAAAATCCTTGGAGGCATTTCTCAAGCATGGAAGGTTATTTTGATGATTTTTTGGTGAAATTTCTAGAGATTCCTCTTGAGAAATCTGAAGATAGTTCTTGTGGAATTACTGAAAAATCATGGACAATTTTTGAAGGATTTCGTGGATTTGTTTTTGTAATGAAACTTTAAAAGGAGTCTCTAGGATAATTCCTGAAAAAAACGCTGTATTAAACATTTAGTAGGATCTGGAATTGATCCGTCATCGGATAAGCGATTCACAGCCTCAACCATAACTAGAGTAACTAGAGCTTAAGCAGGAACCTGCTGAGGATATTGTTGATAAGTCACCAATAATATCGACGGAAATCCTCCAAGAATGGCATTTGTAAATTGCCATAAAAATCACCCAAGAGATATGCCATGAATGAATATGAGGGGAATGTGTTTGTGCATCTCATGAAAATACCGCCAAGAATGTTGTTGATAATACGTTATGAATTATTAAAAAAAACTTGCTTAGTAATTTTGAAGAAAAAAAACTTAGCGAGGATCTTCAAAGAATTACAATTATGTTTATGAAATCATAGAAAACATTGCAAAAGATCTATAAAAGATCCCAAGAAATATATATCAAATTAACAAGACAAAAAATATACAAATAACCAATATTATTCATTCGTTGTTGAGCTACCGCGCGAGACAGTCGACAGTTTCACGCGTCCGGGATTCTCCTCGTTTTTTTCCAAATCCATTGATTTTTCCAAGGTGCAAGTGCAGTAGTGTGCAAGCAATAGTGGTTATCCCAAGCCACGCTTGCAAGATTTGTTTCATTGGCAGAGCCATTACCCGTCGAAAAGTTCAGTTTTCGTGAGTATAGCCCCTCAATCTGGCGTTTCTTCTTTGGCGGGCCATATTTTGTTTTCTTCCGACCCAAAGGCAAACGTTTGAACACCGTTCAAATCAGCAAGGATCTGACTAAGCGGTATTCTTCCGTTGTCTCCATTGACATGATCGGTACAGCTAAGCTTCGGGCGACAGTAGGCGTCCGAAAACAGGCTAATGAGATTGTGGCCTGCGAGTTATTTACACTTGAGTATCACGTGTACCTTCCAAGTCACCAGATCGAGATTTCGGGGAAGGTCGCCGAAGGATCTTTGACCTGCGAAACGATCATGCAAGGCTGTGGTCGCTTCCACAACCCTTCTGTACCTCCTGTCCAGATACTGGATTGCCGGCAACTGCATTCGGTCTCCCAGGAGGGAGAGAAGAAGATTTACACACCATATCTGATGAATTTTGTGTGACCTTCTCCAGATCAGCATTACCAGATCTGCTGGCGATTCGCAAACTTCGGCTACCTATGAGGCTGTATGTACCGAAGGTAATGATTTGCAAGCAGCTGGGCCACACCGCCCAGTACTGCAGCAATAAGCCCCGCTGTGCAACATGCGTGGAGAGACATGTGGACGGTGCGTGTAAAACGCCGCCCAAGTGTGTTTATTGTGGCAGCGATCGTTCACATGATCTGATTGCTTGCCCGAGGTACATACAGCAGAAAAAAAACATCAAAAACGGTCGTTGAAGCAGCGCTCACGGCGAAGCTACGCCGAAATGCTGAAAAAAGCTGCTCCGACCGTTGAATCCCGTAACATCTACTCGTCTTTATCTCTCGATGATCAGGGCTCTGACTCTGAGGTCGGGGACGGGGTTCCCTTTGTATTCAAGGGTGAAACGAGGAAACGGATGAGGCTACAGAGACCCACCAAAAAATCTCGGAATCTGCCTAGAAGCGACCCCCAACCCACCATGACAAATTTCAAGAGTGGTAAGAAAGTCACAAAACGTTCCCCTCCGGGTTTCAAAATCCAGGACGAACGAGACTTTCCATCACTCCCGGAGACATCTAAAACCCCAGATCTCCCACGTTTTTCGAATTCACAACCGGAAATACAACATTTGGAGCAACAGGAGCAACCTCGGGGTGCGCCAATGTTTACGCTCTCCGGCATCGTAGACAGCATCCTAAGCTTCTTCAGTGCTTCAGATTCCGTGAAGAACATTGTAAAAGGACTTCTTCCTTGTGTGACCCCTCTTTTGAAGCAGTTGGCTTCTAAAACGCCCCTCCTTGCAACAATCGTATCTTTCGATGGCTAATTTAACCACCGAGGTCGAAGATTCAATTTCTGTTCTACACTGGAACTGACGTAGTATTACACCGAAATTAGACGCTTTTAAATTTTTAGTTAACAATTTACAATGCGATGTTTTTGCACTATCCGAAACATGGCTGACACCTGATGTAATCTTACATTTTCCCGATTACGGAGGGGTGCTTCTAGAGATCAAGAAGTTGCCCTCATTTTACAGAGTCGATTTTCACCCGATGACAGGCAATGAATCCGTCGCATGTGAGGTGACTATCCGAGGTAAAACCCTCAGTGTTGCCTTCATATATCTTCCTCCGAGAACTGCAATATCTCGCAGGGATCTTGCCCACATCTGCTCGGTTATGCCTGAGCTTCGGCTGCTCATGAGAGATTTCAACTCCCATGGTACAGGCTGGGGGCAACTGTATGAAGACAGCCTATCAACTTTGATATATGACCTCTGCGACGACTTCAACATGACAATTTTGAATACCGGAGAAGTTACACGAGTGACACCTCCTGCTCAAGATGGCAGCCCTAGAAACAGCCGATTAGACCTCTCAATCTGTTCGAGTTCACTATCGCTGGAGTGTACATGGAAGGCTATCCAGGATTCCCATGGTAGTGATCATCTGCCGATTGTTGTTTCTATTTCCAATGGGTCACATCAAGCTCCATCTATCGACATCGCTTACGATCTCACCAAGCACATTGACTGGGAGAAGTAAGCAGAAGCAATTATCGACGGTGAGCAATCGGTAGACGTCCTTCCACCACTGGAAGAGTATCAGTTTCTATCAGAACTGATCATCAGTAGCGCGCTTCAGGCACAACGTCGACCAGTGCCAGGTCCGTCGGTTGGCAGGAAATTCCCCCCAATCCGTGGTGAGAGAGTGAGTGTACAGAAATCTATCGCGAGAAATCCGCGGCGTTCAAAGAGTTCCTGAAACGCGGTTCGATCGTAATCTTTAAGCGGTACGCTTCCCTTGAAATCCAGTATAAGAACTTGGTCAAGGCGAAGAAAAGCGGTTACTGGCGTCGGTTCGTCGAGGGTTTGTCGCGTGAGACTTCAATGAGAACTCTTTGGAAGGTCGGAAGAAGAATGCGTAACGCGTCGTCGGTTAAAGAAGATCGCGAAAGCTCTCCTCGATGGATCCTCAAGTTCGCAAAAAAAGTTTCTCCAGATTCCGTACTCGTGGAGCGAATAATTCGTGATGTTTCCGAAGATAGGGACGACATGGATAGACCGTTTTCGATAGTTGAATTCTCACTTGCTCTTCTTTCATGTAATAATTCCGCTCCAGGAATGGATCGAATTAAGTTCAACTTGCTTAAAAACCTCCCCGATGTCGCTAAGAGGCGCTTGTTAAATTTGTTTAATCAGTTCCTGGATAAAGGGTGGTACGGTCAAAATTTGGTCATACAATTTTTTTCATAACTTTGGACTGCGTACACCAAAATAGCTGATTTGGACCAGTAATGGTGCATTATATGTAGCTAATGCCATAACATTTTCATCAAAATCGGTTTAGTCTTTGCGGAGATATTGTTGAATCCTGAGATCTGCAATTTTAAAATTTTGTACAATGAGGCTTCAAAAATAAGAACACAATTTTACTGTTTTATTTATAGAGCATGAGCATGAGCATGAGCATGAGCATAGATGACCGCACAATTCGTAGTTGCTACTCCGTGATTGACCAGAGCAATCGAAATTGCACAAGGAACCAATGAATAGGGCTTGGGATTAGCTTACTATTCTCAATGTACACAGGTCGAGAGCTCTCAACTTTTATAAGGTCAATAACGGCGCCGGCCACGTCCTTACGGTCATCGAGGATGGAAGGGAATGTTAGTAAGACAAACGTTGTTAAAAAGACCACGAATCGCTGCATCTCCACGTTTGTCTCAGGAAGGATTTTTTTGTTAGTAGGGTAAGGTACATTGTCAGTCCGGGAGTCACCTATGGTTGGTGATATGATTTGACAATGGATCAATATACACAAACCGCCGTTAACAACCGACCACTTTTCGACGCAAGAACTAGCCAAAAAGAAAATTCTATCGCGCGTCTCTACTCCACTAGGGAGCAGAAACCTTTAGTCTATTCCACACAGAAATACACTCACTTGTCGGCGCCCGGATTTTTTCTCGACCGGCGAACCCGAAGTAACATTTTTCACTCTTTTGTGTAAATGCAAAAAATGAAAGAAAATATTTATTATCAACTAAAAGTGTATTCGAAACTAGCGCCGAAGGGAAGCGGAAAATTCGGAACCGACTTGAACCACGGCGCGCGCACACTCGTCCCGTCGTCGGAGCCCCGCAGAGAGAAGAGAAAAAAAATCGCAAAAATCTAGCAAAGCGAGCGCGCGAAACTTTGCTGCTGCCGAACTACCGCACACTACTGACTGTTTGGCGTCCCGTCGTCGGAGCCCCGCAGAGGGAAGAGGAAAAAAATATCGCAAAAATCTAGCAAAGCGAGCGCGCGAAACTTTGCTGCTGCCGAACTACCGCACACTACTGACTGCTTGGCGTCCCGTCGTCGGAGCCCCGCAGAGGGAAGAGGAAAAAAAATCGCAAAAATCTAGCAAAGCGAGCGCGCGAAACTTTGCTGCTGCCGAACTACCGCACACTACTGACTGCTTGGCGTCCCGTCGTCGGAGCCCCGCAGAGAGAAGGGGAAAGAAAATCGCAAAAATCTAGCAAAGCGAGCGCGCGAAACTTTGCTGCTGCTGAACTACCGCACACTACTGACTGCTTGGCGTCCCGTCGTCGGAGCCCCGCAGAGAGAAGGGGAAAGAAAATCGCAAAAATCTAGCAAAGCGAGCGCGCGAAACTTTGCTGCTGCCGAACTACCGCACACTACTGACTGCTTGGCGTCCCGTCGTCGGAGCCCCGCAGAGGGAAGAGGAAAAAAATCGCAAAAATCTAGCAAAGCGAGCGCGCGAAACTTTGCTGCTGCCGAACTACCGCACACTACTGACTGCTTGGCGTCCCGTCGTCGGAGCCCCGCAGAGAGAAGGGGAAAGAAAATCGCAAAAATCTAGCAAAGCGAGCGCGCGAAACTTTGCTGCTGCCGAACTACCGCACACTACTGACTGCTTGGCGTCCCGTCGTCGGAGCCCCGCAGAAGGAAGAGGAAAAAAAATCGCAAAAATCTAGCAAAGCGAGCGCGCGAAACTTTGCTGCTGCCGAACTACCGCACACTACTGACTGCTTGGCGTCCCGTCGTCGGAGCCCCGCAGAGAGAAGGGGAAAGAAAATCGCAAAAATCTAGCAAAGCGAGCGCGCGAAACTTTGCTGCTGCCGAACTACCGCACACTACTGACTGCTTGGCGTCCCGTCGTCGGAGCCCCGCAGAGAGAAGGGGAAAGAAAATCGCAAAAATCTAGCAAAGCGAGCGCGCGAAACTTTGCTGCTGCCGAACTACCGCACACTACTGACTGCTTGGCGTCCCGTCGTCGGAGCCCCGCAGAGGGAAGAGGAAAAAAATCGCAAAAATCTAGCAAAGCGAGCGCGCGAAACTTTGCTGCTGCCGAACTACCGCACACTACTGACTGCTTGGCGTCCCGTCGTCGGAGCCCCGCAGAGAGAAGGGGAAAGAAAATCGCAAAAATCTAGCAAAGCGAGCGCGCGAAACTTTGCTGCTGCCGAACTACCGCACACTACTGACTGCTTGGCGTCCCGTCGTCGGAGCCCCGCAGAGGGAAGAGGAAAAAAATCGCAAAAATCTAGCAAAGCGAGCGCGCGAAACTTTGCTGCTGCCGAACTACCGCACACTACTGACTGCTTGGCGTCCCGTCGTCGGAGCCCCGCAGAGAGAAGGGGAAAGAAAATCGCAAAAATCTAGCAAAGCGAGCGCGCGAAACTTTGCTGCTGCCGAACTACCGCACACTACTGACTGCTTGGCGTCCCGTCGTCGGAGCCCCGCAGAGGGAAGAGGAAAAAAATCGCAAAAATCTATCAAAGCGAGCGCGCGAAACTTTGCTGCTGCCGAACTACCGCACACTACTGACTGCTTGGAGTCCCGTCGTCGGAGCCGCGCAGAGAGAAGGGGAAAGAAAATCGCAAAAATCTAGCAAAGCGAGCGCGCGAAACTTTGCTGCTGCCGAACTACCGCACACTACTGACTGCTTGGCGTCCCGTCGTCGGAGCCCCGCAGAAGGAAGAGGAAAAAAAATCGCAAAAATCTAGCAAAGCGAGCGCGCGAAACTTTGCTGCTGCCGAACTACCGCACACTACTGACTGCTTGGCGTCCCGTCGTCGGAGCCCCGCAGAGAGAAGGGGAAAGAAAATCGCAAAAATCTAGCAAAGCGAGCGCGCGAAACTTTGCTGCTGCCGAACTACCGCACACTACTGACTGCTTGGCGTCCCGTCGTCGGAGCCCCGCAGAGAGAAGGGGAAAGAAAATCGCAAAAATCTAGCAAAGCGAGCGCGCGAAACTTTGCTGCTGCCGAACTACCGCACACTACTGACTGCTTGGCGTCCCGTCGTCGGAGCCCCGCAGAGAGAAGGGGAAAGAAAATCGCAAAAATCTAGCAAAGCGAGCGCGCGAAATTTTGCTGCTGCCGAACTACCGCACACTACTGACTGCTTGGCGTCCCGTCGTCGGAGCCCCGCAGAGAGAAGGGGAAAGAAAATCGCAAAAATCTAGCAAAGCGAGCGCGCGAAACTTTGCTGCTGCCGAACTACCGCACACTACTGACTGCTTGGCGTCCCGTCGTCGGAGCCCCGCAGAGAGAAGGGGAAAGAAAATCGCAAAAATCTAGCAAAGCGAGCGCGCGAAACTTTGCTGCTGCCGAACTACCGCACACTACTGACTGCTTGGCGTCCCGTCGTCGGAGCCCCGCAGAGGGAAGAGGAAAAAAAATCGCAAAAATCTAGCAAAGCGAGCGCGCGAAACTTTGCTGCTGCCGAACTACCGCACACTACTGACTGCTTGGCGTCCCGTCGTCGGAGCCCCGCAGAGAGAAGGGGAAAGAAAATCGCAAAAATCTAGCAAAGCGAGCGCGCGAAACTTTGCTGCTGCCGAACTACCGCACACTACTGACTGCTTGGCGTCCCGTCGTCGGAGCCCCGCAGAGAGAAGGGGAAAGAAAATCGCAAAAATCTAGCAAAGCGAGCGCGCGAAACTTTGCTGCTGCCGAACTACCGCACACTACTGACTGCTTGGCGTCCCGTCGTCGGAGCCCCGCAGAGGGAAGAGGAAAAAAATCGCAAAAATCTAGCAAAGCGAGCGCGCGAAACTTTGCTGCTGCCGAACTACCGCACACTACTGACTGCTTGGCGTCCCGTCGTCGGAGCCCCGCAGAAGGAAGAGGAAAAAAAATCGCAAAAATCTAGCAAAGCGAGCGCGCGAAACTTTGCTGCTGCCGAACTACCGCACACTACTGACTGCTTGGCGTCCCGTCGTCGGAGCCCCGCAGAGAGAAGGGGAAAGAAAATCGCAAAAATCTAGCAAAGCGAGCGCGCGAAACTTTGCTGCTGCCGAACTACCGCACACTACTGACTGCTTGGCGTCCCGTCGTCGGAGCCCCGCAGAGAGAAGGGGAAAGAAAATCGCAAAAATCTAGCAAAGCGAGCGCGCGAAACTTTGCTGCTGCCGAACTACCGCACACTACTGACTGCTTGGCGTCCCGTCGTCGGAGCCCCGCAGAGGGAAGAGGAAAAAAATCGCAAAAATCTAGCAAAGCGAGCGCGCGAAACTTTGCTGCTGCCGAACTACCGCACACTACTGACTGCTTGGCGTCCCGTCGTCGGAGCCCCGCAGAGAGAAGGGGAAAGAAAATCGCAAAAATCTAGCAAAGCGAGCGCGCGAAACTTTGCTGCTGCCGAACTACCGCACACTACTGACTGCTTGGCGTCCCGTCGTCGGAGCCCCGCAGAGGGAAGAGGAAAAAAATCGCAAAAATCTATCAAAGCGAGCGCGCGAAACTTTGCTGCTGCCGAACTACCGCACACTACTGACTGCTTGGAGTCCCGTCGTCGGAGCCGCGCAGAGAGAAGGGGAAAGAAAATCGCAAAAATCTAGCAAAGCGAGCGCGCGAAACTTTGCTGCTGCCGAACTACCGCACACTACTGACTGCTTGGCGTCCCGTCGTCGGAGCCCCGCAGAGGGAAGAGGAAAAAAAATCGCAAAAATCTAGCAAAGCGAGCGCGCGAAACTTTGCTGCTGCCGAACTACCGCACACTACTGACTGCTTGGCGTCCCGTCGTCGGAGCCCCGCAGAGGGAAGAGGAAAAAAATCGCAAAAATCTAGCAAAGCGAGCGCGCGAAACTTTGCTGCTGCCGAACTACCGCACACTACTGACTGCTTGGCGTCCCGTCGTCGGAGCCCCGCAGAGGGAAGAGGAAAAAAAATCGCAAAAATCTAGCAAAGCGAGCGCGCGAAACTTTGCTGCTGCCGAACTACCGCACACTACTGACTGCTTGGCGTCCCGTCGTCGGAGCCCCGCAGAGGGAAGAGGAAAAAAATCGCAAAAATCTAGCAAAGCGAGCGCGCGAAACTTTGCTGCTGCCGAACTACCGCACACTACTGACTGCTTGGCGTCCCGTCGTCGGAGCCCCGCAGAGAGAAGGGGAAAGAAAATCGCAAAAATCTAGCAAAGCGAGCGCGCGAAACTTTGCTGCTGCCGAACTACCGCACACTACTGACTGCTTGGCGTCCCGTCGTCGGAGCCCCGCAGAGGGAAGAGGAAAAAAAATCGCAAAAATCTAGCAAAGCGAGCGCGCGAAACTTTGCTGCTGCCGAACTACCGCACACTACTGACTGCTTGGCGTCCCGTCGTCGGAGCCCCGCAGAGGGAAGAGGAAAAAAATCGCAAAAATCTATCAAAGCGAGCGCGCGAAACTTTGCTGCTGCCGAACTACCGCACACTACTGACTGCTTGGAGTCCCGTCGTCGGAGCCCCGCAGAGAGAAGGGGAAAGAAAATCGCAAAAATCTAGCAAAGCGAGCGCGCGAAACTTTGCTGCTGC
The DNA here is from genome assembly GCF_035046485.1 of Aedes albopictus. Lineage (NCBI taxonomy): Eukaryota > Metazoa > Arthropoda > Insecta > Diptera > Culicidae > Aedes > Aedes albopictus. The sequence goes on along the minus strand of NC_085138.1, from coordinate 57,589,100 downwards.
CGAACTACCGCACACTACTGACTGCTTGGCGTCCCGTCGTCGGAGCCCCGCAGAGGGAAGAGGAAAAAAAATCGCAAAAATCTAGCAAAGCGAGCGCGCGAAACTTTGCTGCTGCCGAACTACCGCACACTACTGACTGCTTGGCGTCCCGTCGTCGGAGCCCCGCAGAGAGAAGGGGAAAGAAAATCGCAAAAATCTAGCAAAGCGAGCGCGCGAAACTTTGCTGCTGCCGAACTACCGCACACTACTGACTCAAGAACACAATTTTACTGTTTTATTTATAGAGCCAGAAATACTAAACCAAATTCAATGATTTTTATCTGTATATAAAGAATGCATTACCGAATGTTGTGTAAAAATTTCATTCAATTTGATTTCGCCGTTTCAAAGTTATATTTGCTTAAGTGGCACCCTGTCTGTTTTTTACCCTTCTTACACCCATAAGAAGGGTATAAATATCGCTCGGAAAACCGACTTTCGATCCGAGGCCCGGAGGGCCGAGTCTCATATACCAATGAACTCAGCTCGACGAACTGAGCAAATGTCTGTATGTGTGTGTGTGTGTATGTGTGTATGTGTGTATGTGTGTGTGTGTGTATGTGCGTTACAAAAAAAAGTCACGCACGTTTCTCAGCCGTCTGTCAACCGATTTGAGTTCTCTTGGAAGCAAATGAAAGCTACTACATCCTAGTAGAACGCTATTGAATTTTTTTTCGATTGGACGTTTGGTTACCGAGATATCTTTCGAAGAGTACTTATGAGTCATACTTCTAAACTTTTTAAGATTTTTGACCAAGTGTATCATAATAAATATTTCGGCCGTTTGTCGATCGATTTAAGTTCTCTTGGCACCAAATGAAAGCTACAACATCCTAGTAGATCACCCAGAAATTTTATTTCGATTGGACATTTGGTTACAGAGATATCTTTCGAAGAGCACTTAGGATTTATACAACTAAACTTTTTGAGATTTTTGACCAATTGTATAATAATAAATATCCTAGCCGTCTGTCAACCGATTTCGGTTACCCTGGCACCAAATGAAAGCTACAACATTCTAGTAGAACCCTATACAATTTCATTAGGATTGGACGTTTGATAACCGAGATATCTTTCAAAGAGTACTTGGGAGTAATACAGGTTAACTTTTTGAAAGATTTTGGACCAAGGGTACCATAATAAATATCTCAGCCATCTGTCAACCGATTTGGGTTCTCTAAGCACCAAATGAAAGCTACAATATCCTTGTATAAGGCCCTGAAATTTTATTTCGATTCGACATTTGATTACTGAGATATCTTACGAAGAGTATTTCAATAAATTATTTTTTATTATTATATTCACTTGTTATCTTGCATGAGTTTTTGACCAGTCTATGGGAAATTATTTTTCAATAAATAATGCTGACAAAGTGTATTGTTGTTTTCAATAGCATTATAAATAACAAATTTCAAATACACAGGAATTTTATGAAAACTAACAATATGTTAAATGAAAGCTTTGAATTTACATATTGTGGGAAAAATGCAAGAACCGGACAGCCAAAATAACTAGTTAATGCCAAAACTGATTAACTTAGTAGATATATCATTTTTGTCCTTTTACACCATAACCATGAATACCAAGTACTTCGGAGCTAATTTATTCGACTGATTAAGAGATATTAGACAAAGTGCATCTCGCTGATTTTCTTATCCATTTGTTAATCGATTCAAGATTATTTGGCAGTTAACAAAAGATACAATATTCCAGAATATGAAAGCTATTTTTTAAACATTTCATATAAGATTCTAGGAGGTGTCTGGCATTTCTGGTAAGTCCATGGTCTGATGCTATTTTGGGAACCAATTCACTAGATGTCAAATCCGCAATATTTTCTAGAACTTTTGGTCAATCACACAAAATAAATTTGCTTACGTATAATATAACAATATTTTTAATAAGTGTAAGAAGGGTTCTGTTCACCATAGGTGGATTAAATCGGGTTTTTTTATATTCAAACTGCCACAACTTTGGAAGTATTCATACATAATGGCTCAAAATTTTACTTAGATCATATTTATATACTAGTATTATACTGTAAAATTTTCATATGAATCGGAGCAGTATTAGTTGTTGTTGTTGTTTGTTTTATTAACGACCCTTTAATCAGTTGTGATCATTCGGGTCGGGTTTCGAATTCAATACATGAAAACTTATTCTAATACAATTCACATTTTTTAATCAATATCGGAGTTTCGTTTACGTTTTCCTTTTTCGATACTTCTTTGTATCCAGGCAAGCCATGCATCTGTGTCATTACGATCGGGCTCGGGCTCGGAGTCGTCATCATTCAATTCACTGCTGCTCATTTCCAAATCTGGCGGCGTGCGCTCTCCCTGCAATTGTTCTACTCTGCGAAAAAATTTGTCGTTGCGATCTTTCTTCTTTCTCGGTGGCGACTCTGTTGCTGGTTTGTTCATTTGCACACATGCTGGCTGCTGTACGTACTGCTGATGCTGCTGCTCCTTCTGCTTTCTCTTCTTTTTCCCGCCGCCGGTTGCTTGGTCGTCGATCGATGATTTGTTCTTTGGCGCCTTATCCACTGCATCGGAGTAACGAATGTTTGGCTCGTTCAACTCAGTCACTTGATAGGGTATCGGATTATTATCATCAGCTGGTTCGTTGGATGCTGTCTGGTTGGAGGGCTTGACTTTGATTGCTTGTTTGTTCTGCACACATGTACTACCGGGGTGTAGTAGCTGAGTACAATGTCGACATGTGACTGGTTGATTACGGTAGGTGATCAATGTTTCTTGACCTTGTACCGTGACAAACGAACGGATGTGACTTGTAAGTGTCATAACTGCGACGCGTACCCCAGATGAAATATGCTGGTAAGGGAATGAGGGACCCCAACTCAATTCCTTCACTTCATGTACATCACCGAAATGACGGAGGAAAGCAGCTACATCATCATTGCTCACACTTTCAGAGAGGTCATGAACCTTGACCTCAGTACAGCCACTGTCGATCGCCAACCGTATACGATGTTTACGGCCTTCCACTTCCAACTCGTGTCGCCCGTTGTGATCTTCCACTACTCTATCAGCAGTCGCTTGGTTCACACATTTTACATGCACGCATTTCGAAGCATGGTTGATCTGCAACCGCTTCACTTCATTGGGTTGTAGACCAAGTGTTTGATTAACAAATTCGTGGATTTGTTCATAACTTGGCCTTCGTGAAAAATTCGTTAGATCGACTTTGAATGTGCTCTCTCGCGAATTGAGAGCCATCACGCCACACTGACGGAGAAGCTCCACGCAATTGAAAAAACGTCCAACCGATACGAAGACTGATCGCAAACTGCAGTATTAGTAGTTTTATAACCAAAAGTGTGCTTTACTGATCTTAAATTGTCAAAGATTTACTATGGAGCGCCTTTGTAGAAAATTCTAAAAAGGTCGTTGGTTTTATCTATATATCAACCAATACTTAATGGATTTTGATGAAAATTTTATGGCATAAGCTACACATAATGTACCATTACTGATACAAAAATCAGCTGTTTTAGTGTACGCAGTCTGACGTTATGAAAAAAATTGTATGACCAAATTTTGACCGTACCACCCTTTAACAACATCGTTCCGGATGATTGGAGACAAGTGAGGGTGATAGCTGTTCAAAAACCCGGGAATCCCGCGTCAGATCATAATTCGTACCATCCAAAGATTTTTAAGTAATTTATTATATTTGGACATAGTTTCCGGTGGAGGACCATTTCATACTCAGCCGCTGGATTGTGTGTATTGTGCAAGGGCAAGGTCATATAATGCTTATACTTATGAATAGTCCCAGTTTACCCTTCTTCCCTCCAAACAACTGCCGAACGCGACTTTGTCCGTCCCAAAGTGATTTAATTCATTTTAGCCGGTTCCGGATTCTCCACGTTCGTCTCCCGTTGCTTCGCTGATTGTTCGCAGTCAGTGAACCAAAACCCGTCCGGTAGACATTTGTTTAATTAAAATCGCTTTAATATTCATTAAATTCATTTCAGCGCGCCGCATCTCCATTTCCGCACGTCAGCAAGAATTATTGGCTCAGGTTCGGTTTCCGATTGCTGCGCTGATGACAATGGGAGGTTGCCGCTGGAAGAGCTAAGAGCGTCTTACGGCGTGAAGGTGACCAAGAAATAGAAACCCGAACGGTACACACAAGGTGAGCAATATATTCAACCCCCTCATGTGGGGACTCACAAATAGCTACCGGTTCTTTTTCCCGACAGCTATTTTTCTTCCATTCAGACACATGAATTTGCAGCAGCCTTTTACGACTGCTGCGAATCTCGGTGCTTCCAATGGGGCGGCGGTGGGTTTTCCCGGAAGATTAGCGAAACAGGGTCGAGGCCGGCTTGGGGGGAGTGTCTGATTATACCAAACAACCAGCTCGCCAAGTCTTCTTCAGAAGGGGGAATATGATAATAAAATTTACGTTCCCTGTCCCGGTGTGGTGGCTTCCACTTCCGACCATTGCATACAGACGGCACTGGGAGACGACAACGACGCTGAATGTAGGTACATACAGAAGAGCAAACAAACAACGAAGGGCGACGCGTCGTCGTCGGCGGGTGGGGGCTGAAGTCGTATATAGACTTGGCTAGAAAACAGCTCATTTTCATAAACATACGTTCTGGAAGCTGGTGGGATCAAGAGCAACTCCGACGTATGGTATGCAGGGGTGAAATGCGCTTCCTAAGATACACATCGTAGTTTCGAATCATGGGTGACCCGAGTATGAACGAATATTGCAACTAAGGGGATGTATATAAACCCCGTAGACAAACTTTTGGCCTTTTGACCACTCCTCCCTCCTTCCTCGTAGACTTGGGTCCATACAAGAAAAAAATAATGGAGCGTAGACTTTAAGCCAGACTCCTCCTCTCCCTAAAATTCTACGTGGATTATGAACGGCCCCTAACTTTTCCCTTTGAAGAAGGCTCGAAACAGAGTCGAAACGTCGGGACAAATCTAAAACATTCGTTTTGAATCCCCAAGGATGCCACGCCGATTAAAGTAGCTAAGATCTCTAATATCAGCCGAACTCTTTTAAGTACATAGGAATAGAAATACTTCCCAATCACAGACAAACAAACGTAACACTCTAGTCATTCCTATCGTACACAGATTTAACGATGAAAGCCGACAGTCCAACCATAGTGCTCGCATCTCACTTCTTATTATGATGCGTCATTTCACCTCAATGGAGCACTTTATACCGATTCCCCCTACTTGGCTGGTAGATTGTGGATGGCATTGGAGCCGCCAGAGCCCGAGTTGCTGTGGCTGGCGAATTAGACGGGCGAAATCTCCTGGGGGACATTTGAATCAGTTAGGGGAGATGTTTTTAATGAGCGAGTGTTCTCCGCTATAAGATATGTACAATGTACATGCAAATTTATAGGAAATCGCTGAAGTTCAGGGACTGACTGGGAGGTATGATTGTGTGTTTCCTGTCGGAGTGTAGACAACATTTCATACAAACACGAGCTATGAAATTTAATGAAGGGATCTCAGTTCTGCTATTGTACAAACTTGTACATACTCGTAAACAAATCAAGTAGAAATAAATTCATATGACTGCTTGTATAGTTGGCAAGGAGCCAGAACAATCATCCGGCGCAGTGTCAGTCTTGCGGTCATGACCATCAAGGGAGAAAATGCCATGTATTGTTGTTGCCTTTATATGATGCTAATTAAAAAGCTCTAAAAAAGTATCGTCTTCAGGACACATCCCTAAAGAGACAGCCTTCCTCTTAGTTCAACACTGTGATATGATGATTGTACTTCAGAGATCTAACGATTAGCATCAAGCTGCTCATTTGATCTTCAAATATAAAGGTGTTTTAACAAGGATTTCGCGCTCAAAGAACACTAAGTTAAGGAAAGGCAGGCCAAGTTCCAGTGGAAACGTTGAGCTACGAAGAGGATTGAGAAGAAGAAAAAGATGAACGTGGATTTTATGATGGTTTGGAGGGAGCTTTAGTACAATTTACCGGATTTTTAAGGAATCTCAGAGAGTTTTAATGTGGTTTCAGAGAGGTTCCATGAGCGTGTCATGGAAGAACGATAAAGTTCCTCGAAACCCTGAGAGCCCACCTTTTTTTTCTGAAACGCCTGAAATTCCCAGAAATCCCCTGAAACACTGGATATCCCCCTAGAGCGCACTTAGACTCTCTCAAGGCCTCTATGGCTCTCTAATACTCTCTAAGATCCTCGTGAAACTTCAGAAACTCCCCCACAATCACCTAAAGCTAAACCCTTTAACAACCCCAATAAACTCCTTTAAACTACCACGAGGTCCACTAGAACCACCCTGAAGCAATCTGTAACACTGTGGAACCTCACGAAATTCTCTAAAATCACCCTTTATTTCCCTGAAGCCTCATCGAAAAACCCTGAGAACCCTCTAAAGATTACATGATAGCCTCCTGAAACACCTGATAAGTCACATTGCCCAATTTGGCTTGAGAAACCCTTCTGAAACACCTATTGCCTTCTCCTAATTCTCCATGGTCAGCTCGTAAATTACTCTTGCTCCCTGAAACGCTGTACGATTGGGTAAACTCTCTTTTTCTCATCTTACTGATTACACGTCGTTGAAGCTTCCTCTAATCTCTACATATCAACCGCTCGTTAAACCCTTCTGTAAAATATATTGCTCCCTTTCTCGCACCTTGAGATCCCTTATAAACTCGCTCCTTTTTGTTCCTACTTCTACTGAAAATTTTCTTCGATCTCTTTAGTCCGTCTTTAGCGCTTTGTTAAATTTATCACCCTCAAGTCATGATGCGGCTCCTCTTAGCAACCTCTTCCTTATATCCTCCTGTTACCTTCTCATGTCCTTATTAATTCCCTGAGTTTCATTCCTTTCTCTTAACTGATCCACTTTATACTACTTAAACACCACTCTTTCTTGGCGTTATGGTGGCTTTCTTGGAAAATTTCTGAAGTTTTTTTTTTTTTTTGGTACAGGTTCATCAAAAATATTTTCGGCTAGAAACTTCTTCATGATTTGCTGAAACTCTTGCAGGAACTAGATAAAATTCGAGAAAGGCATCTTTGACGGTTCCCGAAAACATGATTTTCTCCGGTTATACATTCAGTGTTTTTTTGAGAAATTAATTTGATAAATTCCGACAAAATTCTTGTATAATTTTTTTCTGTATTTTTTTTTTTACTTTGAAAATTCTTTTTCCAATCGTGTTGGGAATTTCTTGGCTGTTGATTAAAAGATCACCTTTTGGATTGTTTTTAAGTAATATTTCCGGAAACAGTTTGATGGTTCTTTAAAAATTCCTTCGGATTGAATAAATTCTTCGGATGATTCCTTCAAAAGCGTAATCAAATATAGCTTTGAGAATTTTTCCGCCTTATCTTTTTGAAATTTCTTTGGCAATATCTTAGAGAATTTTTCAGAATCTTCCAAGAAATCTTGAGGCAATCCTACATGTATTTCTTCCTTTTCTCTGGATTATTTTTTGAAATTCCTGGAAGAGATTCGGAAATTTATGAAAGTATTTCCCAAAGAAATTACTAAATTTCTGAGAGAGAATAGGATATGTCTTCCGTCACACGTTTATTATATTTTCGACAAATTACTTTGTGAATTATTTCAGCATTACTATTGGCATTTTTTTCGACAATTTCCTTTGAAATTCATAAAGAAATCATTTTTTGCCTTTCTTTGGAAAAGTTTTCGTAAATTCGTGTAAAAAATTCTTCAGATTTTCGTCAGTTTTTCTTTTGAAATTTCTTCAAGTCTTCTTTCTGCTAGTTTTTTTTGGATTACTCTAGTTTTTTTTTGTCGAAGAATTTTTTTTGCTTAGGTAATATTTTGGAAAATTTGTTTAGGAGTTTTAATCGTGATTTATTTAAAAATTCATTTTTCTAATTAGTTTCGGTAATTACCTAGATAATCCCTTAAGTAGAGCTTATTTCTTTATTAATATCTTTGGCAAATTCGTTGTCGTCAATTATTTTGAAAGTTATATTTTTATATTTTATCGGCAGCTTCTACGGAAAGGTACACCGGGACAAGTTTAAACAAGTGGGGTATACTGGAAAAGCATGTTATAGAATGTTATCTAATCATGACTAACAATGTGAAAATATAGTTTTTATTCAAACAATCTTTTAACGAAGGATAATTTTCCAAATTATCCCTGTTATTTCTTAAGAAGTTTTCAAGGTTTTCCCTTTGGGAATTTTCTTGAGAATTTCTTCGGCCATTCTTTTTTTATTATTTTATATTTTTTGCTCTTCAATTTTGAGAATTTCTTTGGCTGGAGAATCGCTCTTAAAAAATATACATTTCCTGATAAGATTGATTGAAGCCGCATATGTCCACGTCGATTAAAAACACATCATCGCTGGAGACAGGGGTGGATTTCTATCAGTGAGTTCATTGCATAATAAAATAATTATTTTGCATGATGTATCAAACCAAACCATATTGTTGACTAAATAAATTTGGAACCCTCGAAGGTTCACAGTGAGCTACTCCTAAGCTCCTATATCCTTTTGCTCCCATGTGAGCTTCACCGCAACACTTGGGATTCCCGGACGAGCCCCCAAATTTGTTGGGATCCCAGGCAAATAACTCACATAATCCATCTTTCCAGATTATATTACACGAAAACACATTACGACTTCCAATTATATGTATTCCTCCGATCAGATCACGGACGTTCGATCTGTTGGCGCGCTCAATTTCAACTGTCCTTTATTTTATTGTGTACAGTTTAATGTTCAATTCATTTTACAATAGAGTTCTCCAGATAAGTTTATGCACTTCAATTTAAATCCTAACATACATATGTGAAAAGTGTCAAAATAAGTCCCGCACGACGGTAATTTGCATCTTTAGCGATGTTGAAATAACTACATATTTTGAATCTGTATTCCAAACTGGACCGAAATTCAAATTTTCACATAACTTTTGGTGCCCGGGAACCAATTTGAAAATCAGTTTGAAGTGTATGGGAGCGACTTGTCGCATTTTGTACTGGGCGGAGCTGTGAAGCAGTTGCCCAAAAAATCTCTTTGAAGTTAATTTTAACTATCAAAAAGTAGTTCTTATTTACTAAAAAAAAAAAAAAGAATAACGTGTGTATAAAATATCAAAATTAAAAAAAACTCTGAATAAAAAACACACAGTTCATTTCGAAATTGGTTTCAAAGATTTGCTTACGAGTGTTTTTTATCTGCATTTTTTTAGGTTATTCATTTTATCGCTTCGAGGATGGCTTCAGTATTTTTTCCGAGAATTTCTTCAGAAGTTCATCCAGGAAAGTTTTAACCCTCTACAGGAAACCTTAAATGATGGTCCATTTCGGAAACCTGGGGTCCGTTCGGACCCCAAATTCGTTCTTCTGTATCGTATGATCCTGATTTATTAGAATATCGGTGTTTTTAGTAAAGTTGTTGGGTTGGTCAAGGACTTACAGATGCTGGACCGTTTCATTCGGAATTTCATATATAGGTGGGGCTAGTGAGCATGTAAGTATTCAGTATTTGAACACGTATATATAAAGATCCTGACCACATAGAATTTTGGTGTCTTCAGCAAAGTTGATTATTAGAAAAAGTGTTCACGTATGATGGATCGTTTGTTTGAAAATTTCACACGTAGATGGCGCTACTGAGAGTTCAAATTTTATATTGATAAATCTCAGGATCCTGACCACCTAGAATGATTGTATCTTCGGCAAAGTTGTTGAGTTGCTCAAGGACAGATGCTGGTCTGTTTGATTCGGAACTTCACACATAGGCGGCGCTAGTGAGCATGTAAGTATTAAGTATATGATCACATTTATATCAAGATCCTGACCACGTACATCAAGGACATACAGGTGATGTGGCGTTTGATTTGGAACTCCACGTATAGCTGGCGTTACTGAGCAAGCATATTTCATATAGCTCATATATCGCGGAATTCTGATCACTTAGATAGATGGACTCTTCGGAAAAGTTGTTGCATAGGCCAAGTACTTACTGACCATGGGCCGTTAAATTTGAAATTTTCGCAATACGTAGATGGCATTGGTCAGCATGCAAATTGTATATGTCATATATTTCAGGATTCTTAGCCCAAAGAAACATGGAGTCTTCGGCAAAGTTGATGGGTAGATCAATCGACCATATAATTTGGAACTCCACATGTAGGATGCAAATTAAATATCTCATTTATCTCAGGATTTACTGCCACAATTTTCAGGTTTACCCATTTTGTTGAACAAGTTACTTTTTGCGTCGTGGCTCACGCTGTATTAACAACATAGTGACAATGAGTACAATTTATGTGTGGGTATATGTTTGTTCTACTTACATGGCAAACTTTGTGAGACAAAAATATCTGTTCACGTCTTCCTTTGGATGTACTGCCGTTCGTCCCGGCCCATGTTTTGATGGGTTTGTAGGGTAGCATGTGTGTATGTGGACTTTGGGTTAAGTCAACCAATCAAGCCCAAAAATGTACCAATTATATGTAGCTATCCAGTTGGGAAACCAGCAGTCAAAATTTGAGAGTTTTTGGTGCATTCAATAGAAAGTTACAGCTTGTTGAAATTTTTCTAGCCTATAATAAAAATTGGCATGCTCATGCAAATTAACAACTAGCGCCGCCTAGTGGCAGAAACTCGAATCAAACAATAATTCAAATGAATACCCTTGATCTGCCACACAATTTTGCCGAACACACCATATTTCCAAATAATCACGATCCTGAGATATGTACAGTTTGAAATTCATTTGCGGCGTCTAGCAGTTAAATTCCGAATCATGTACCATCATCTGTAAGTCCTTTACCAACCAAACAACTTTGCCGAAGACACCAAAGCTCCATGTAGTCAGGGTACTGAGATATAAGAAATTAACGTATGTTTGTTCGTGATTTCTATGATGTCAATGACAACAGACGTAACACTGACAAAATTCCTATCCCACATATTCAGAGAGTTGGTGTTTCAGCAAAGTTATTCAGCTACCCAAGAACTTTTCAATGATGAGCTGTATGATTGGAAATTCTACCATTAGGCGTAACTAGAGTAAAAAAAAATAAATTTTTCAAGTCTCAGGATCCTGATTATTTAATAATATGGTATTTTCGGCAAAGTTGTTAAGAAGATCAAGGTGAATTATTATTTGGTTCGAGCTTCTGTCATTAGGTGGTGCTAGTAGCAAATATACAAAAACATAGAAATTTTAATCATTAGCCAGAAAATTTGAAACAAGCTATAACTTGAAGTTGAAGTGTTTCTAGTAAAATTCTTCTAATTTCACTACAGTCCAATAAACTACTATATCTTAGGGTCAAGTTAACCAAATTTAATGAAATTTTGAAAATGTATGACTAATAAATTGGTTTTTGTTTACCATTTGAATTGACACAATTTTGTCTGAAGAGAAAAAAGTTACAGCTTGTTATATACATTTTGAGGAATTCTAATCGTTTACAACCTATTTGTAACTAAAGTTGTAACTAGCACCGCCTAGAGATGAAATTTTGCATTATCAAACTGTATGCTCTCACTTACCAAACAGTTTTGCCGTGGAAACCATCTTTCTAAGTATCCAGCGTCCTGAGATTTAAAAAATATAGGCTCTTTAGCGCCACCTATTATTGAAATTTCGAATCAAACGGCCCATCAACTGTTTGTCCTCGGCTAGCTTAACAGTATTGCCGAGCACACCAACACTCCAAGTAATTAAAACCCTGAGATATATGAGTGAGAAATTGTGTTATTGTTATGTCTGTTTGTCTCTGATATCACAAGATGTGCTTGTGTTTTTTTTTTGGGCTCCAATGGTATGCGTATGGTTCATTAAAATATTTGAACAGCCCCCTGTGAACACTCTGCGTGTGCACTGAGTGGTGTTTTTTTCTGAGTGCGCACAGAAATTGTGCACTGGGATTATGACTAGCAGGCTCTTGTGCTGTATGAGATATACAAATTGCATGCCCACTAACGCCACCTATGGACAAAATTCAGAGTAAAACGACTCATCATTTATAAGTTCTTGCAACTTTTTTGCAGAATCTTCAATTTTACAATATAATCTGAATCCTGATGTAAAAATAATTCAAAATTTGTATGCTTACTAGCGTCATCTAGTGCCAGAGGTTCGAATCAAACGGTCCATTTTCTGTAAATTCTTGACTTACCAAACATTTTTGCTGAAGATAGTAAAGACGGTAAGAGAGTTATTGGAATCCTGGGATATTTGAAGTATAAAATTTGCATACTCAGTGCCGCCACCAATGTGTGGATTTCCGAATCAAATTTTGCATCATCTGTATGCTCTTGACCTATAAAACAACTTTGCCGAACACACCATCTTTCTATGTGATCAGGATCTTGAGATATATGAGATGTAAAATTTGCATGCTAACTAGCGCCATCTATGTGTGGAGTTTCAAATCGAACGGCCCATCATCTGGAAGTAATTGATAAACACAACAACTTTCTTGAAGGCGTAATCTTTCTAAGTGATATTGGATCCAGTGATATATGAGATACAAAATTTACATACTCCTACATACTAGCACCACCTAGTGGAGGAATTTCGAATCAGTCGGTCCATTATCTGTAAGCGCTTGACTTACTGAGCAACTTTCCCGAAGACGTGACAAGCTCTAGATCTTTGGATAATTTCGTTTGAAGGCATTATATTTCTTAATTCTTTATGCCAAATAGCGACATCTAGTGAAAAAAATTCGAATGAACCAATTAATCACCAGATGGCGCAAGACTTACTGAACAATTTTTCCGAAGACATGAATATTCTAAAACATCAGAATCAAAATATATAGAGAATTCAATTTTTGGGTCAAATGGACCCCAGGTATACAAAATCGTCAGGTTCAACTTTGACATGGAATAAAAATCAAAGTATGCCATGAAATCAACTTTATTTTTGCTTAAATAATAGAACTAGGTCTAGTTTGAAGGTATTGAAAAAATTAAGTCAATATGTTATACCCAATTTGTTTGCCATTACTCCAAAGTCGCCTGGGGTCCAAATGGACCCCAGGTATCCATTAGAGGGTTTATAAGTTTCTGTGAGAATTCTTCCAAAGATTTTAGACGATCAAACGTATCGTTCGCATTCTGTTTGATACGACGGATAACTACGTAGAGGTAGATGCTCGAAAACGACTCACTCAAAGTGCAAATTTTCCGTGTATTAATCCGTGTGGTCAATTATGATTTTCAAATAACTCAACCTGAGCTGTGGATTTTTTCTCAATTTAATCAATAATTTACCCATCTGTACATATGTACGTTGAGTTATTTGAAAATCATTCATGTATTATTTTTTCATAAAATCCTTCCACTTATTCTTATGCGAATGCCTTCGATAGTTTCTCAGGATTTTTTTTTCCGAGAATGCTTTTATTTTTGCATAAATTTCACCGAAAAATGTTGGTCAAAAGTTAATCTGGGATTTTTTCCAAAAAATAATAACTCTGGAATAGTTCCCACCAGAGTTATTAGGAATTCCCAATAGGAGGAATTATTGTATTGCCTTTTTCCAGTTACGTCAGTCGATGAATGTTTCAGAAATAAACGTAAAACTTGAATGCAGAGTGCGTTTAACTGGCAAATTGTGAGACAAATTTGTGAAAATATTGCCACTTGTTTTGGTGGGATTGGAACCCACGACTCCGTATCACTTGTTCGGCGCTTTAACCAACTAAGCCACAGAACAAGTTGCGATTCTCTGTGATAGAAATTCAAACTGGATTCGAAGCACCACCCTGACGGGGTCCGTCTTTCACAACTTTATCTCTCCCTCGGCTCTTAGATATCTATCTCCCGTACTCTCAAAATCTATTCAAAAAGTTTCTAGAAAAATAATTATCGATCAAAAATTTGGGGTCAGCCGGCAATCGGTGCCAAAAATCTGGGGTCATTTTCAAAAACATGAAAAAGTGATATAACGATATCTTTGTCATCTATCATTTTAATTAAAATTAAATTGCCAATCTACTGTGTGTATGGGTATTTCATTTATCTGGCATCTACACAGTAGGTTTATAATACATTTCAAGATCTTCCATTTCACGAATTCAGTCACGACTCAACATCACGTTTTCTAGAGAAAAAAATATTCAAAAAATCTGTTGAAAAGAAAAACGTTCATATCTACCTTTTTGACTCTGATAGTCGTCAACCCTATTGTTGCCGCAGGTGAGTTCTGGGGAAAGAGGGAAGATGAGAAAGCAGAAGAAAAAGCGATTAAATTCAACCACAACGAACCTTCGTCGAATCAAGTTGGCATCTGAAAAGTAAAATGAAAAGGATGAAATAAAAATAAACGAAAGATGAGCAACAATTTTGAACAGTTGAAATGGGATGCCTCCATGGAACCCTCCGGACTGGAGAAAGATGAGCGTACAAAACACTTGTCACCGCCGGGAAGCAGCCATTTTTCTATCACCGCCACCAAGGACGAGACGAGAACGGGAAAACGGCTTTCTTCACCGTCATGGCCGTCACTTCACGGTGAGATTAATCACGAAACGGCAAGAATCCTTTCACCATCGCTAGCGGTGATGCTTGCCGAACGAGGAGCTCGCTGTTCCCCCTAGTTCTTGGAAGAAGACGAGCGTCTTCGCGAAACGGTGTGCTTGGTGTGTGTATCAACCCACTTCAAAGCTTCCTTCCCGTTTGTTCCCGTCAAAAAGCTTATCGTTGCGTCGTCGCTCCGGCTGGCTGGCTGCTAGTGCTTCGGCCGGAAGCTAGGACTGAAGCTACTCACCGCTAAAAGAACAGGAAATCCTGTCAAAAGAAATCTCCCTTACACAATCTCCACCAGTCAACCAACTAACCAACGAATGAAAGACGCGTCGGGCACTGGAAGGGATTCACTTGATTCACGCGAGGGGAATACGTTATTTATTTGAAGCTCCCCCTTTACTTGTCTAGGTCGTCGGGTGGAAGCTTTTCTTCCATTCATTCGCTCAAGTTTGCACTCCTTCATTCACGTTATTCAACAACAAATCTCAATAGTAGTGTAGCCCGGGAAATGGCAGCGTGGCGTGTTTGCGAGCGTTTAATACCTGCCATTTGGGTTGATTGTTTTCCCCACGACCCACCGGGCGCATTGTTCCTCCGTTCTCCGTCTCCGTCATCATTGGCGCCTCCTGAATCGTTCGAAGCAGCCTGGCAGCATTGGGTATTATCATTGGGCGCGACTCCAAGCCTTTTGCGTGTCGAACAAAACAAGCCCGCCATTATGTCTAAGTACTTTCTGCTTCTTTCAGATCCTCGTTCTCTTCTCCTTATGCACACATATCGAATGGAAAATTACTACTATCAATTTGCTCTTTTTACGATCGGACTATCAATCAATGCCTTCATTTGAATGCTATTCTTGCGTTACGCGGAGGCCTAAGAAGGGCAGAGCTGTTTACCATTGCTGAGTATTTTTAATGGGCTTTTGGATTAAACTATGTAGGTATACGTCTCGCTGCTTGAATTAATTGCTACGCGTGGCGCCGAATGGTTAACAGTCACGGAAACAATGCATTATTACATGATTGTGTTGTAGTTGTACTGATTTAGAACTAAATCAATTCTTTAGTTGGTCTCACCAACAAAATTGAATCTAGACTTTGGCCCGAAATTTCTGATAAAAAGGAATATTTTAAGAATTCATAGATGGATTTTCTGAAGAAGTTCCGGAGGGAATATCTAGAAACTCCTGGAGGAGTTTCTGACAAAACATATAGATGAATAACCGGCGGAATTTCTGATGAAATCTCCGTGTCAATTTTAACAAGAATCTCTGCTGTCTTCCAGCCATTCCATAGCAATCCTCTGTAGAAGTCTGCAAAATCTGTAGTAAAATGTCTGAAGTAATCCTTGGAGTAATTTCTAGAAATGAAATATCTTGAAGGATGTGAATAAATTTGGGAATTCTGATTAATAATGATCTGAAAGTCTCTAAAATAAAGACAAATCAATCAATCAATAATAACGATCTCTTGAAGAATTTCTAAAGCAATCCTTGGAGACAGTTCTTTCGAAAGCTTCTGAGAAAATTGTAAAGAAGTTTGAGTTTCTGATTCTCAATGTATCCGTGAATTATATTCTAAAAAACCAGATTAATCCACCTAGTGATGATAGTGCCTTTCTCGTCGAATATGTACTCATAAACTTTTCTTCTACGTTAGCCAAAATGTTCCTGAATCCTGAAAATACTTTACACTAGCAACAATTTTAACAAAGCCATCATCGATTTTCGAAACTTATTGATGATACATATTTCGATGTTATGTTTAACAACAAAACAGAGCAGAAAAAGGTCAGACCTCTCAGTTGACTGCTTGTCCACCTTAACCCTAGTCGTGTATTGGGGTCATTGTGACCCCATTCCATCCACTACGGCAGTGGGGTGAGCGTCAGTTAATGCTTGAAGAAGGTTAACTTTATTCACAATCAGTAATCACAGATCAAGTTGTGATCTACGCCAATGTTTATTTCAGCACACTTTAGGCTATATTTTATTATCATTGGTAACACGATTCATGTAAAATTTGACCTTCCTACGTGGAAAATGCAGAAAATGTAGATTTTCCATTCAAATTTCAATCGCAATGAGAAGAATGAGGGCTCAACCAGCCGCACCCAAATTGTGAGCAGTAATTTTAGAAGCATAAGGAGATTGGAGATTGAAAAACTGTATAAGGTTGATGCGATTAAATTATATTTTTATATAAAACGTTGATCCATCCTACTATACATTTACACCGCAGGAATCTGAAATGATGTGATTTGAAGAGATCGCTTTGGTCACGATTTCGTTCTCTCGCATATATGTAGACTTTGATCATTTCTTCATTTATAATCTTACCCAACGTTTACATGCTATCAAAAAAGCCACAATTTCATTTATCGCTTTGGCATTTGTTTTGTTAACCTTTATAATTCCGCTATTTGATGTGCAGCTTGCATGGGTTTGGTTAAATTTTACGTTTAACTACTTCCGGCGGGACACCTGGAACTGATTCCGGTTGTCTCAAATATGGTCTTAGACTATGTTTTTGTCAATTGTTCATCACGTAACCTGAAAAGCCGGAAAAGGATGTGATTTGAGGCTATTTTCTTGCTAACCGTTCGGCA
Source organism: Aedes albopictus (assembly GCF_035046485.1). Classification (NCBI taxonomy): domain Eukaryota; kingdom Metazoa; phylum Arthropoda; class Insecta; order Diptera; family Culicidae; genus Aedes; species Aedes albopictus. The sequence goes on along the minus strand of NC_085138.1, from coordinate 57,571,930 downwards.
AATTTTTGAAAATGACGCGATTTTATGTATCGCATGCATGGTTTTGGTTCACTTCTATCAAATCACACCCGCAACCGATTCCAAACTACTGTGGCCTGAGACTATTTTCTTGTTGACCGTTCATAAGATTATCAAAACCGCCGCTATGGTTAAGATCCTTACTATATTTTACCACTTCCGACGCGTTACTCGTTTTGTCACCAGTTCTGGAACACTACCGGTTCTCCCAAATATGGTCTGAGATTATTTGTTGGTTAACCGTTTATCTTGTTACTGAATAAGTCATCGATATGTCGCATGTATTGGTTCTCTTTTCCATTTGATCATTTCTGGCGGGACACCCGTAATCAGTTCCGTAACACACTGATATGGCTTGCGTCTATTTTCTTGCAACTGTTCATCATGTTACTTAAAAAGCCGTGATTTGAGGTATCGCATGCATGGGTTTGGTGTCACTTCCGGTTTGGAACCGGTGACAAAACACTACCGATAGTCTCTGAAATAGTCTGAGCCTGCTAAAGTTTATTAGGTTATCAAAAAAGCCATGGGTTTGGTTCAATTCTATATTTAGCCGCTTTTGGAGGGAACTAGTTTCGGCACTACTGACAGTCCATAATGTGGTCTTAGTCTACTTCCTCAATAACCGGTCATCAAGTTGTCGAAAAAGCCGTGATTTGATTTGCCGCATGCAAGAGTTTCGTCAACTTTTATATACGGCCACTTCCGGCGGAACACCCGGAACCGATTCTGAAACGCTACCGGTTCATATAAGGTCTGAGACTGTTTTCTTGCTAACTGCTCATCAGGTTATCGAAAATGCTGTAGTTTGATGTGCCGCATGCATGGGTTTGGATCACTTTTATATATGACCACTTCCAGCGGGACATCCGGAACCGGTTCCGATACACTGCCGGTTCAGATATGGTCTGAGTCTTTTTTTATGCCAACCTTTCATTGGGTTATCAAAAAAGTCGCACTTTGATATATCGCATGCATGGATTTGGTTCACTTTTATATTTGGCCACTTCCTGCAGGACTCCCGGAACCGGTTCCGGAACACTATCGGTTCAGATATGGTCTGAGACTGTTTTCTTGCTGACTGTTCATCAGGTTATCCAAAATGCCGCAATTTGATGTGTCACATGCACGGGTTTGGTTCACTTTTATATTTGGGCACTTCCGGCGGGACTCTCGGAACCGGTTCCGGAACACTACCGGTTCAGATATGGTCTGAGACTGTTTTCTTGCTGACTGTTCATCAGGTTATCCAAAATGCCGCAATTTGATGTGTCACATGCACGGGTTTGGTTCACTTTTATATTTGGGCACTTCCGGCGGGACTCTCGGAACCGGTTCCGGAACACTACCGGTTCAGATATGGTCTGAGACTGTTTTCTTGCTGACTGTTCATCAGGTTATCCAAAATGCCGCAATTTGATGTGTCGCATGCATGTGTTTGGTTCACTTTTATATTTGGCCACTTCCGGCGGGACTCTCGGAACCGGTTCCGGAATACTACCGGTTCAGATATGGTCTGAGACTGTTTTCTTGCTGACTGTTCATCAGGTTATCCAAAATGCCGCAATTTGATGTGTCGCATGCATGGGTTTGGTTCACTTTTATATTTGGCCACTTCCGGCGGGACTCCCGGAACCGGTTCCGGAACACTACCGGTTCAGATATGGTCTGAGACTATTTTCTTGCTGATTGTTCATCAGGTTATCCAAAATGCCGCAATTTGATGTGTCGCATGCATGGATTTGGTTCACTTTTATATTGGCCCACTTCCGGTGGGACTCCCGGAACCGGTTCCGGAACACTACCGGTTCAGATATGGTCTGTGACTTATTTCTTGCTGACTGTTCATCAGGTCAATCAAAATGCCGCAGTTTGATGTGTCGCATGTATGTGTTTGTTACATTTTTATGTATGGCCCCTTCCAAGGGTACTGGTCCGGAACTCGTAAATGGCCATAACTCCGGAACGGCTGGACCGATCCGAACCATTTTCAATAGGAAACAATGGGACCAGATTCCGCGTCGAATGAACCGTCGGTCATTGAAATCGGTTGAGGTTTACTGCCAAAAAGTGATGTGAGTTTATTTGTACACACACATACACACACACACACATACACACACACACACACACACACACACACACACACACACACATACACGCACACAGGCACCACCTCAATTCATCGAGCTGAGTTGATTGGTATATGTGACTTGACCCTCCGAGCCTTCTATCAAAAAGTCGTTTTTGGAGTGAACATATAGCCTTTCCAGTACACTTAGTGTACGAGAAAGGCAAAAATTGATGGAATGTTTTTGAGAAACTTCAAGGAAGGTTTTTTAGATGAATGCTTTGAAAAAATCTGAAGGAATCACTATTAAAGAAATCCGAAGCAATTCGTAGATGAATTTCTGGAACAATCTATCAAAGATTTGTTGAGCCCATGCAACAGTTTTGGAAGCTATCCGTGCAAGACTTTCTTGAGGAGTTCTTGGAGAAATTTCTAAATGACATTTTTAAGTCTAGAGGAGTCCCAAGAGCCTAGAAGATTTTGTGAAAAAATTCTGACTGAATTTCTTTTGATTTCCTGAATGAATTTTTGAAGTAAATCTATGAGCAGTTTCGAAAAATGTTTTCAGGAACTCGTGAAAGATTTTTTCACCGAATCCTAGGATGGATTTCAGCAAGGGGCCATGAAAAAAGTATCGAAAAATATGTGGAAGTTTTTCGAAAGTAATGCAGAAATTTGTATAGAAATCTCTGGAGGAAAATCTGGAGATATTTTTGAAGAAATTGTTAGTCGAATTTATAGCAAAAGTCACAGGAGATTTTCTGAAGGCACCCCCAGAACAGTTTCTACAGGAACTCCTGCTAAAAATTCCCGAATGGATCTCACATTTTTTAAAGAATCCCTGGGGGAATTTCTAGAGGAATCCCAGAAAGTTTTTTTTTTGACAGAAATTTATATTAAAAAAATCCATGGAGCAATTTTTAATGCAAACCCCGGAGAATGTTTTGAAATAAATCGATTGGATCGTTTCAGAGAATGCTTAAAGGAATTTCCAAAGGATTTTTCGGGGAAAAAAATCTAAAAGAGTTACGAAAAAAAAGGTAAATTTCTGAAGGAATTCCTACAAAAAATCATTCACAACTCATTTTGAAACTTCTGGAGAAATCATTAGTGCCTAATGGAATTTCTGTAGAAATTGGAAGTTGCTGTGGGAATTTTTGGTGAAATCCTTGGGAATTTTTGAAGGAACACTTGAAACATTTTCTGAAGGCATCGCCAAAAGTTTCATTGAAGGAATCTCTGGAGAAATTTCTGAGCAAATGTCTTAAGATATTCCTGAAAGCATTTTTGTAAGAATTCCTTAAGTAATTTCTCAAATTCTTTTTAGGAAAAAAATGAGGAATTACAGAAGAACATCATGAATGCTTTGAAAGAGCTCTTTCTGTAATTTAAAGAATAGAAGGGATTTCTGAACAAACCTCTGAAGAAAATTTCCAAATGAATCCATGGAAGATTTTTTGAAAGAATCCGTGAAGGATTTTTTTGGCCGAATATACGGACAAGTTCCCGCAAACAAAAATAGAAAGATGTTTTACAATAATTTCTTAATAAATTTTTTGGTAGATTTTCTGAAGAAATCTCCAAAAGATTCTCCGAACGAATGCCTAGACTCTAGGCCCTAAGGAAATTTCTGAATAAATAACTAGAGGAATTTCTGAAGTAATCCCTGGGCGAATTTTTCAAACAATCTCTGAAATTAATTGTGAAAAATCATATAGGAATTGGTGAAGTAATTCTCGTCAAATTTCATTAAAAAATTCTTTGTGACTCTTCTATAAGAACACAGTTTTATTCGGAGGCCGTCGTAATAGATTTGAAAATTCTGGGTTCACTTAATTTTATTGAACACCTCAGAATTGCAACTAAAGGCAACCGAGTAGATAGCCGCACAAAGCCTACACTACTCATATAGTAAGATCGTTTGGCATATACATCACAACCTGTAACCACGCTCTATCAAGTGCTTGTCACAAATGTCTAAATTTCCGAAGGAACTTCTTGAGAAATTTCAGATGGGATCGCTGAAGGAATTTATGAAGTGATTCGAAAAGAAATTTCAGGGTAAATAAATCATCTGAGACATTTGAATGAATGAAGTTCTTTTTTTTCAATTTTGTTGGACATTTATGCAAAAAGTGTTATTGGGTATGTTCGTTGCTCATGATATTGGCTTGTCAATCAACCATACTTAATTTTGGAGACAAAAGACTTCGATCGTAACCAAATAGTGAGATAGTGGTTTATTCGTTATTCAGCGAGATTTACTAAAATATGCCAAAAACTCCGAGCCTTTTATCGAAAACTCGATTTTCATTTATAGACATTTCAAAAACTGAAATGTCCACTAAATCGAAGAATACCTGTATGAGTATGATTCTTAACCCTAAAAGGGATACCTTCATGGCCTCAGTTTCGTCACCTCGCTGAGTGTGTTCCATCAAAGACGAGCTCTGAAAGGCGCCTGGGGTCCAATGGACCCCAGGTATCCCTTTTAGGGTTAAAAACTACAAAATTCCCACAAAGTACGTAATACACAAGAAATTCAAATTTTTGAAAAAAATAATTTTTTTTCCATAATTCTTCAAAGAACTTGCCTAACTATTAATTTGGGATTATTTTTTGCGATTTATTTCACAATTTAGATTCCTTTTGAAAATCCTTCAGTAATTCCTTCGGAATTGGAAAATTTCTTCGGAATCTCCTTTGGATACTGTTCGGAAATACTTTTGAGAATTGCTTCAGTCACACGTTTAGAATTTCTTACATAAAATCATTCGGCACATCGTACAAAAAATCTCAATTTCAAATTTCGGTAATTACATGATAACTTCTTAAGTTATTCCATTGGCAGTTTTAGTGGCTATTTTTTATTTTCTTTGATAAGTGCTTCAAATTTTCTTATCGGGAGTTCCTTCGCCAATGTTTTGGTAGTTTCTCAAGCGTTTTTCTTTTCATTATATCACTAATTCTTTAGGTATTCTATTGAATTCCTACGGCAACTTCTTCGGCAATTCCTTTGGAAATTCTTTCGGCAATGTTTTTTTTTTTGTGGTGAGAACTTCCTTGCACATTTCTTCAGAAATGTGTGCGACAATTCCTTCTGCATTTTTTCGGGTTTTACTTTTGCACTATTTTAACGTCTTTATTTTTTATGAAAGTTTTTACACAATTTTATTGCGATTTCTTCAGTAATAAATTCAAGACTCCTGCAACTGGCAATTCCGAAGAAAATTGCTTTGAACATTTCATCAGGCAAATTTTATTTAACTCTTTTGGCTATCACCTTGGGAAGTTTTTCGGTAATTGTACCGGTTTTTCCTCTGACAAAATTATTAGAGATTTTGTCCGAAAATTTATTTAAAAAAATCGTCGGAAATTTTTTCAAAAACTTCTTCGTAAAAGATTTTTTTTTAATTTTTTGCTAGTTTTTCCAGATTTTTTTTTTCAATTTATTTGAGAATTTTTCTGACATTGTCTCAAAAATAAGGTTCTTAGTCCTCACGCAACTCTTTGGGGATTCCTTCCAAGACTTCTTCTGCATATTCTTTGAAAACTATTTGGTTAATTTCTCTATGAATACTTGCGAATATTTTGAGGGTTTTTTTCTTCGTCATCTCCTAAGGAATATTTTTCTCCAATTAATTTGCCATGGGATTTGGCCAACTGCTTTGAAAATCTCCTCTTATTTCTTCAGAAATTCCTTTTTTTAATTATTAAAGGTATTTCTTTGGAAACCTAGTAGACAGTTTTTTATAGTAAATGATATGGCAATTCTTGTGGTAATTTCTCAGTAAGTTTATCTGGATTTTCTCCGAGTTTTTTTTTGAAAATCTTTTCGAGAATTCTTTTGAAAAGCACATGATAGGGAAAGTCCAGGTTCAAATTTATGCTAATATAATTTTGACAAACACAATTCCTTTGTGCAATTGAGAATTTCTGAATTTTCAAGAGAATTCTCTGAGAAATTTTCAAAAGAAGTATCCCAAAAGTAACTTTGTTAGGAATTTCCAAAATATTGGTCTAAGAAAACCTTCGGATGGAATTTTCGAAGAAGATTTCCAAAAATATCGAAGGATTTTCCAAGCAATTTGCTGAAGAAACTCCCAAAGGAAGTGCCAAACACCTAAGTATTTCACAAAGAGACGCCGAGGAAATTTACAAAGATATAGCCAAAGGAATTCCCAAAATAAATACCAAATAAATTACTGGGAGAAAAACCAATATAAAAAAATCTGATACAGTTTTTCAAAGAATAAAAATGATTATGAAGTTTAATTTTCAAAACAAAGTTCTAATAAAATGATTAAGCAAATTCCAAAGAGACTAGGTGCAGCAGAAATTCTCAAAACAAAAATAACAAACAGGCTGAAGGAAATCTAAAAAAAATGACAAATTATCATCAAACGAATAATCACAAATATTCCCAAAGAAAAAGACGAAAGAGTTTCAAAGGAATTTTCAAAAATTTTCGCAAAATTTCCCAAAAGAATCGACAAACAATTTTTAAAGCATTACTTAATAAATTCACAAAGCAATTTTCAAAAAAAATCCACAGGAATAACCATTTCATCTTCCAAATTAATAGCCAACAACAATTTCAAATGTGTTGCTACAGGAAATCATAAATGAGGGGGTTAGAAGCAAAGGGGTGTAAGTGACAAAAACCTACTTTCGAGTAAATGAGGTTTAAAGTTTTTGAGCAATTTTTCATCCCATATAAAATGTATGGAGCTTCAAAATCAACCCAATTTTCTCTGATTTATTGTAATTTTTCCAATCATCGTAGAAACAATCTTAAAAAAGTTCCTGAAAGCTTGAAATCTAAAGAATTTTATGATATGCTCAGCTCAAAATCGACAAAATGGTCACTTACACCCCTTTGATTCTGGGCCCCTCAAATAATACCATATTTTCCGTATTACGAAATTATTTTTAGATACGTTTGCAAGTAATAAAACAAATGGGATGTAGCTTTCAGCGTTGTATTCGATCCAAAAATACTAATTTCCTGTATTATACAGTCGGGTCTCGTATAAGACGCTGCCACCCACTTTACGCCCACTGCAATTTCCCAGCTGTCTTGCATCCGATCCAGTTGATTTTTTGCCTGCAGTAAGACTATATTACAGGCTAGTCACAAACCAAATATGAACGTTATTAGTTGAAAGACAACGTGGGAATTACGGTGGTCGTAAAGTGGGTGGCAGCGTCTTATAGGAGACCCGACTGTACGTAGTTCATGAACATTTTTGAGCTTTCGGAGTTCATACTTCCCGCACCTGTTGTGGAAAAATATTTTAATAAACCGTTCATTATGTTCAAGCAATTAAAATAGTTATTTATGCAACAAGTTGCAAAATGATGATTTTTTCAGCACGAGTTGTACATTTATCCAACGAGGCTTGCCGAGTTGGATAAATACGACGAGTGCTGAAAAAATCGAGTTTTGCAACGAGTTGCATACAACATTTTTTGTAATTACGAAAAATTCCCGTTCCGGATAATTTATCTAGCTACACACACAGAAAAAAATAATCATGTAAAATTCAGCGAAAAATCATGCACATAAAGGGAATGCTAGAGTTAGAGCATATTTACATGAGATATCATGTAAAATTACGTTACGTTCGTGTAAATTTCCGCTAATAGTCGCGTAACCGGTTGGAGTCCATGACGGTTTACGCGATGGTTGGCGGAAATTTACACGATGGTAATGTAATTTTACATTACATCTCATGTAAAAGTGCACTAACTCTAGCATTCCCTTTATGTGCATGATTTCTCGCTGAATTTTAATTACATATTTTTTTCTGTGCATACATGAAATCAGGAGGAACCACGTGGAAGCATCCATGCGCACCGACGCAGTTTTTTGTTCGATCAGGTAGGCTGTGGTGTAGAATGTGTCACAAATTTTCAAGTTCCCGTCGTCGTCGTCGTCGTCGTCAATCAGCAACATGAGAAGGAGCAAAAGTAGCTTCTGCTGCTGCTTCTGCACTTGATCAGCGGCCCGAATCGGAACTTGGATAGTCCTGATTTGGATTCGAGCTGCTAATTTGATATAGGAGCAGCAGCTGTATCTACCGAAAACGCGGTAGAGAACAAAATGTATGTGCTGACAAAAGTGCCGAAAAGTGTTACTTTTCCGCACTTTTAAGAGTGCCGAAAAGTAGTACTTTTCGGCACTTTTGTTTTAGTGGAGAAAAGTAGGCCGTTTTATCGTTGCAACCGCGAGTGAAAAGTAGGGCAATAAGCAACGTAATTACAAAAAAGGGTTTTCGCTATGAGTGCACTAAAAAAGGCCAGAATCGCAATCTAGCGGAACAAAATTAATTACTCCGAAACTAAACATTTCCGGCACATGGTGTTTTCGACAAAGTTGCTTGACATCAGCAGGGGCATCTATTGCTGAGAACGTTGTAGTTCGCAAATCGTCCGCATAGGTGGCGCCACCATCTAACTTCTTTGTTTTACGTCCTAGAGACTTGGCGTCTTCGGCAAAGTTGTTCATTTTGGAAAAACAAACAACTCTTTCTCAGACGTCAAAATTTTACAGCCTACTGTTTTTGAGTTATTCTTAAAATAAAAAACAATCAATGAAAAAACAGTTTTCAAGCTTATTTTGGCATTTTTGCTAGAAACCATGTGAGTTTTAATTTTTCCCTAAAGCAAATGTGTCAAACCAAACACATTGTATGGAAATATTTTCAATATTATCATTAAAAATTAAAAATAAAAATACAAATTCGATAAAAATAGTGTGAATTTCAAGCCTTAATATCTAACAAAGCGCAAAAAATCGCAAATTTTCAGCAAATACGAAGCAATACTAGGTGAACATACTGTCAAAAATTTGGAGAGGTATTTTTTGGTGTTTTTGAAATAATTGCTTTTAAGTAACACCATAAATATAAGTAGTGCTAGCGTGTAACTTTTTACTGTCACCCATTAGGGAGTTTATATCTTCGAGAAAGTTGTTCATTTTGACTAAATAAACAACTATTTCTTAGACGTCAAAATTCCACGGCCTAATGTTTTCAAATTATTGTAAATAAACTAGATTTTATTGATAAAAATTGTCTATAAAACACATTTTGATGCAATAGTGTGAACTATTGTTCTCTCTCTCTTCTTGGCGTAACGTCCTCATTGGGACAAAGCCGGCTTCTCAGCTTAGTGTTCTATGAGCACTTCCACAGTTATTAACTGAGAGCTTCCTCTGCCAATGACCATTTTGCATGCGTATATCGTGTGGCAGGCACGAAGATACTCTATGCCCAAGGAAGTCAAGAAAATTTCATTTACGAAAAGATCCTGGACCGACCGGGAATCGAACCCGTCACCCTCAGCATGGTCATGCTGAATACCCGTGCGTTTACCGCCTCGGCTATATGGGCCCTGAACTATTGTTTATTGTTTTAATTTTTACGATACGATAAAATGTCAGTTTACTATTGTCCGCATGACTCAAGGTATCTTTTAATTTTTTGCTTGTTATTTTCAAAATATTCTAAGCTTAATCTATTCTTCCAATCATTTTAAATTTAAGAGCGCGAAAATCTAGCCGAGAGCTCGCGGATTTGTTCCTGGATGGAAAGGACGTTGATCAATCTCTAGAGATTGTTAAACTGGAGCTATACGAAACTGACATTTTCATGACCTTACTATGTATCGTTAAAGCAAAAACAATAACAATAATATGCTGTAAAAGTATTTGGATGTTCGAAGGTTGTTTTCAAACAATGGCACATAACTTCGGTAATAATCCCCTAAATCTGTATTTTTGAGTACCTGCTCAGATTTATAGTTCATTCCCTGTTGTGCATTTGGACGAGTCGGACGTGTGCTCCGTATCTCACCACGCGATAGACCTCGTAGAAGTAGAGTTTTTTCCCCCGCAATTGCGGAAGGTTTTTTATATCGTGCGTTCTCCTGCTTGTGCGAAGTGTAGTGTCGCAAGGTGGTATCCAGCGCAACGCGGAAGCGAGGTGCTTGCATCATCGTACATCAAGGTCAACGAATAATCGCATCCAAAAGTCATCATTATCGCCATCATCAGCCCCTCCGTCAACAAAGAGGACGGCGGCGACGGGTGCGAAGGCAGACGCGACGGACAGCTTTACCATCTGCCTGCCTGTGATAAATATCTACCTGCTCCGGTCAGATAAGTATCACTCTTTCGATACACTCTTTTGTCCGCCCAATTTGTTTTGATCGCTTTTGTCTATTGTATCCCCAGTCCACATTCGACCACGTGCTTTTTTTTTGACATCCATAACAGTGGTTCCCAAACTACTGTATACGGGTAAGGGTGTACAAACTGTAAATAACAGAACATTTTTTTTTTGTTTTTTTTTTACTAGCTATTTTTTCTTTTTTTTTTTTTCAATACCGTTTTTTTGCATCCTACAGGGTGCGCTAAAATAAACATAAGAATTGAATTCGTATATTATTAGTACAAGTTTTTTTTTTTTTTTTTTTTGCTTTATTTTTTTTCTATATATTATTAACATTGTTTGGTTTACAAACCAAACAGTTGTCGTCCTAAGGAAGAAAGTGCACTGTAAATACTTTAAGGTTTTTCTCTTCCTCTTTTGCACTTTTGAGTTATTTTCCATAAATTTGTTTCCACATGGACGATTCGATTGGAGGCGAAACGCCTCCCAATGATATCATTGCTCGTACGCGGTTTTATCAGCCATCTTCGCCTGGACCTTGGGTTGTCTATTTCCGGCGCAAATGCAAACCATTGAATATGCTTTCGATTTCTCGAGAGCTGACGCGTAAGTATCCTGGGACCGTTATTCACCAAGTGAAAGCATCCAAGCTGCGTGTTACCGCACCTAGCTACAAAGCAGCAAATGAAATTGCTCAACACGAAGCGTTTACTGTTGAATACGCGGTCTATGTGCCAGCACGAGAAGTGGAGGTGGAGGGGAAGATCCTCGACGAAATGCTGACATGTGAGGACATCAAGACCGGCTTTGGTCGATTCAAAAATAGGTCAATTCCTGATGTGGCTATCCTAGACTGTAAACGCTTATCTAAGGTTTCCATGGAAGGAAATAAAAAGGTGTACTCGCCTTCAGCGTTTTTTCGAGTGACTTTTCCAGGTTCCGTCCTCCCGGAATTTGTTGTAATTGATGGTGGTTTTTACCCAGTGCATCTTTTTAGGCCGAAGGTTTTTAATTGTACCAAATGCAAGCAGTTTGGTCACAGTGATAGCTTTTGCGACAACAAGCCCCGTTGTGGCAAATGCAACCAAGCTCACTTGGAGGACTCTTGCACACAGGAAGCGGAAAAATGTAGCTACTGTGGCGGAGATCCACACGACTTGCAAGTTTGCCCGGCTTACAAAAGACGCATTCGAAATGAGAGTCGCTCTATCATAAAGCGCTCCAAACAGACATATGCGGAGATGGTGAAATCTTTTAAAACACCAGATTCCGTGTCTGAATCAGCTGTCCCAGTTGAAAATCCCTATCAGGAGTTGTCTTCCGATGATCAGGACGATGGCGAAACTGATGAGGGTGGATCTCTTTCGGAGGTACACGCACCTGGAAAAAGGAAGTCATCATCTTCCCCGGGATTGCGCCGAAAGGTCTTTTTAAAGTCTTCCCTCAAAAGTTTGCCTAATGATAAAGGAGACGGGGTAAACTTAAAAACTCCGAAGAATCAGGTTCCTCTAGCTTCAGCTCCATGTTGTAGCAAGAACCTGTCACCCCCGTCTCCGCCTGTTAAATACACTTCAAAGAGAAATAATCGACAAGGTAGCAAGAAAAAAGCTACCAAAGTTCCTCGCAGTTCAAGCAAGCCTCCTAGACCCAAGCGAGGACTGTTTACTTTTAGGGTTCTCGTGGATCGCTTATATAATGCCCTCAGCCTTCCAGAAACATTAAGAGGCATTATTGATATGTTTATACCTACAGTAGAAGAATATTTTCGGAATCTGACACAATCTTGGCCCCTCCTTGCTGCGATCATATCTTTCGATGGATAATTCATCAAGTGAGGTACAAGATATGATCACTGTGCTACAGTGGAACTGTCATAGTCTGAAACCTAAATTAGACCTGTTTAAGTTTTTGATTCACAACTCTGATTGTGATATTTTTGCCCTTTGTGAAACATGGCTTTCTTCTGAAGATGAAGTCAACTTCCACGATTTTAACATTATACGCCAGGATAGAGATGACCATTATGGGGGAGTTCTTTTGGGGATCAAAAAGACTTACTCATTTTATAGAATTCCAATCGCGACTCATCCTGGCGTAGAAATCGTCGCTTGCCAAATAAACGTAAAGGGTAAAGAACTTTGCGTAGCTTCCGTTTACATTCCTCCAAGAATTTCAATTAACCGCCGTCATCTTTGGAATGCGGTTTCTGCACTATCACATCCAGTTTTAATTCTGGGTGATATGAACGCGCATGGTACAGGGTGGGGCGAACCATACGACGATAATAGAGCGGCCATTTTCTATGATTTGTGCGACGATTTCAATTTGAACATTTTAAATACAGGTGAAGTGACACGTATTGCATCTGACGGCAAAGAAAGTCGTCTCGACCTATCACTGGGGTCAAGCTCACTATCATTCGATTGCTTGTGGAAGGTAATCGAGGATCCTCATGGTAGTGATCACTTACCCATTATAACCACCATAAAGCATAATAGTGAAAGGTCAGACCATCCAATTCAGGTTCCTTTTGACCTCACAAGGAATATCGATTGGCAAAAGTATGCAGAAGCGGTATCTTTTGGCATCGAATCATTCAATCCCCTCCCACCTTTGGATGAGTATCGATTCCTGTCTGAACTGATATATAAGAGTGCATTAGAATCACAAAAACGACGTGTTCCAAGTGCAACCTTCAAAAGAAGACCAGCCACACTAGGTTGGGATGATGATTGCACCCAGTTGTATCTTAAAAAATCTGACGCTTTCAAAACTTTTCGTAGGCACGGTACCTCAGATCTTTATCAAGAGTACGCAAAGCTCGAAAGACAGCTGAGAAACCTGCTGAAAGCGAAGAAGCGTAGTTATTGGCGACACTTCATTGAGGGTCTCTCAAGAGAAACTTCAATGACAACGCTTTGGAGAGTGGCTCGCAACATGCGAAACCGCTCTTCTTCTAATGAGAGTGACGAATACTCCAACCGTTGGATATTCAGCTTCGCGAAAAAGGTCTGCCCAGACTCAGTCCCAGCACAACCGATTTCTTGGGAAATATCCCCAAGAGACGGTTCTCTGGACAGACCCTTCACTATGCTGGAACTTTCTATGGCTCTTCTTTCATCAAACAATTCCGCTCCGGGAAGCGATATGATAAAGTTCAATCTTCTAAAGAATCTCCCAGATATCGCGAAAAGACGATTACTGGACCTGTTCAACTCATTCATGGAGAACAACATCGTTCCGCCAGAATGGAGACAGGTCAAAGTAATAGCTATTCAAAAGCCTGGTAAACCAGCGTCTGATCATAATTCATACCGCCCAATTGCTATGTTATCATGTTTAAGGAAATTGTTGGAAAAAATGATCCTATCGCGACTCGACCATTGGGTTGAATCGAATAACTTGCTTTCAAATACACAATTCGGGTTTCGCAAGGGCAAAGGAACAAACGATTGTCTAGCGTTGCTTTCAACAGATATTCAACTGGCCTTTGCGGAAAAGGAGCAACTGGCTTCAGTTTTCTTGGATATTAAGGGCGCCTTTGATTCAGTTTCCATAGGAATATTGTCAGAAAAACTGCGCAATAGTGGACTTCCAGGAATTTTGAATAATTTCTTGTATAATTTGTTGTCAGAAAAACATATGAGTTTCAATCTCGGACAACTGACAACTTCCAGAATTAGTTACATGGGCCTACCCCAAGGCTCATGTTTAAGTCCCTTGCTTTATAATTTTTACGTGAAAGACATTGATAGTTGCTTGGAAGGACAATGCACGCTAAGACAACTTGCAGATGATGCGGTGGTTTCTCTAAAAGGCCCACATGCAGAAATGTTGCAAAGACCATTGCAAAATTCTCTAAATAATCTGTCAATCTGGGCAAGAGATTTAGGGATCGAGTTTGCTCCGCAAAAAACTCAATTGGTTGTGTTTTCTAGAAAGCGGAACCCAGCCCAACTGAAACTCAATCTTTTGGGAATAGAAATCGACCAGTCTTTGACTTCGAAATACCTTGGGGTCTGGTTTGATTCAAAAGGCACTTGGGGTACCCAAATCAAGTATTTGGTGCAAAAATGTCAACAAAGGATCAATTTTCTACGCACAATTACCGGAACATGGTGGGGTGCTCACCCGGAAGACCTCATAAAACTTTACAAAACGACTATTCTCTCTGTTATTGAGTATGGCTCTTTCTGCTTCCACTCAGCAGCAAACTGCCACCTAATAAAGTTGGAACGAATTCAATACCGTTGTTTGCGTATTGCTCTCGGCTGTATGCACTCAACGCATAATGCGAGCCTTGAGGTCCTGGCAGGGGTGAAACCTCTCCAGAACCGATTCTGGGAGCTCTCGCTAAGGTTACTTATCAAGTGTGGAGTGAGCAACACACTTGTCATTGAAAATTTCGAAGAAATGCTCAGTCTGAACACTCAATCAAAATTCATGAGAATCTATCTGTTCTACATGTCATCTGATATAAGCCTACCAAGTTATAATCCTCCCCGTGTACACTTCACTAATGACAGTTCCTCTGTTAAATACGATCTGTCCATGAAACAAGCTATTCATGGAATACCAGATCAACTTCGATGTATATCTATTCCTCGCATTTTTAACGAAAAGTACCAAAATGTCAATTCCTGTAAGAGATTCTTCACTGATGGGTCTCGCATAAATGGATCCACTGGTTTCGGTGTTTTCAATGAAAATTTCACCGCCTTCCGCAAACTTCAGGAACCTTGTTCGGTTTATGTTGCTGAGCTGGCAGCAATCAACTTCGCTTTGGGGATGATTTCCAACATGCCCGTAGACCATTTCTTCATCTTCTCGGATAGCCTTAGTTCGATTGAGGCACTCCGGTCGATGAAACCTGTAAAACATTCATCTTACTTTCTTACAAAAATAAGGGAGCAGATGGGTGCACTGGTCGAAAGATCATACAAGATTACCTTTGTATGGGTCCCCTCACATTGCTCAATTTATGGCAATGAGAAGGCGGACTCTCTCGCAAAGGTGGGCGCACAGGAAGGTGAGATCTATGATAGAAGAATTTCACATGATGAATTTTTCCATTTTGTTCGCCAGAGTTCTCTTCAAAGTTGGCAAAATGATTGGCGAGATGGCCAGCTGGGACGGTGGTTACATTCCATTATTCCTAATGTTTCTTTGCGAGTGTGGTGGTATGGTCTGGATGTAAGTCGCAATTTCATTCGCGTGATGTCAAGACTTATGTCCAACCATTACTCGCTAGACGCGCATTTACACAGGATTAACCTCGCGTTGAGCAATGTTTGTACTAAGTGCGGTTCCGGTTATGATGACATCGACCACGTAGTTTGGCAATGCCCGGATAATGACGCCTCCAGAGCGCTACTTTTGGATACCCTTGAGGCCCGAGGTAGACAACCCTTTGTTCTTGTGAGAGATGTGTTGGGGACCCGCGATGTCACATACATGGGATGTATTTTCGACTTTCTTCGCTCTGCTGGTATAAAAGTTTAATTTGCTTGTGTTTTCTTCTCCAGTTTTTTTTTTTCTCTGTTTTGTCCTCTTTGTGTTACCAAGCTGCTCCTGGCCATCCGGAAAACCAAGTCCCACAACAAGTTGGTACCAACACCACAAGGCACCGAATACGCTAGCAAGATGCGATTCACCCCCGGATGAGCAGCAGTGAAACCTTTGGCCCAATCCTTACCCTGTCCATCCCTCAAAATGTGACCTTCTAACCTCGAGCTGCCACGAGTACCCTGGCTTCCACCCATTACTAACAGATATCATTAAAAAGTTATTACTCTGTATAATGTATACTATTAAGTACAAAGAAAGATCCTCGGCTCCGTAAAGCGTTATACGCGATTGAGCCCCAAATAAACGAACTAGATAAAAAAAAAAAAAAAAGATTTATAGTTTTCGAAATACAGAAATAGAGAAATACAGTTTTTCTTTTCTAATATGATTGGTGTTATAATGAAAGACATTTTTTAACGATATTCTTGGAGAATCCCGAGAGCAATTCTCGGAGAGTGCCGAGTGCAATGCTGGGAACTTACCGAGAGATTCCGTGAGAATTCTGTGAAGGTTCAAGTGAAAGTCTTACAGAGTTTTGATTGAAATTCCTGAAGAATTCTGAGAGGAATTCATGACTAATTCTAAAGTGGAAAATTTGGAAAATTTGAGCAGAATTATTGTACAATTTCGAGTAATTTGTTTTTGGATAACAATTGCAATTCCTGGATAATTTTGACTAAAATTCTCTGAGAACTCCGAGAATATTTCTTGTTAAACTACGAAAGGTATTCACGGAAAATTCCGAGTAGAATTTTTAGAATAAAATTTCGAAAGGAATTGCTGGATGATGCTTGAAGAATTTCGAAAAAATTGGACAGGTACGGGGTGAGAGGAATTGCAAATGATTTAATAAGGAGTTATCTTTCGGATCGCAAACAATTTGTAGCGATAAATGACTGCCGCAGTAGTCTACAACACATGAGCATTGGAGTGCCTCAAGGAAGCAACATCGGTCCTTTATTGTTTTTAATATTTATTAACGATTTAAGTAACTTAAAGCTGCGCAGGGTGCCAAGGCTCTTTGCTGATGATACGGCTTTGTTTTATCCACACCTCAATATTCAGTCTATTGTACAAGACATTGAGTCAGACCTTGCGAGTCTGACGAATTTTTTCAATGGCAATCTTTTCTCCTTGAACTTGTCTAAAACAAAATACATGGTCTTCCATTCACCACGAAAAAAAATCTTTAGTTATCCCGATCCTTGTGTAGGAAATCTGCGTATAGAAAAGTCTCGTCTTTCAAATACTTGGGTCTTCACTTAGACTCTTGTCTATCTTGGAATAATCATATACAACAAGTATCGAATAAAGTGTCATCTTTGTGTGGACTAATGAAGAGGGTTCGCTCTTTTGTACCAAATGAAGCATTGCTACGTTTTTACTTTGCCTGTATCCATTCTGTGCTCCAATATCTAGTAGCATGGGGTCATGCTGCTAAATCCAAACTAAAAAAACTTCGATCCTTGCAAAATCGCTGTTTAAAATTAATTTTCAATTTGCCACATTTATTCCCAACTATTGCACTGTATAATTATTCCAACCACAAAGTTATGCCCATATTAGCCTTGCGTGACATTCAAACAATCACATTTGTACATAATACATTGAATAATAGGAAATTCCATCATAATCTTGTTTTTTTCTGCTAGAGTAAATTTTCATAACACTAGGCATGCCAATGAACTTATGAGGAGTAGTGCAAGTACAAATTTAGGCCTAACACGTATCACCAATTACGGACCATTAAAGTTTAATGCACTTCCCAATGAATTAAAAGAAATATCAAATTCGATCATCTTCAAAAGCAAGCTGAAGCATCACATACGGAGGAATGTAAATGAATTTATTCTTTAAGCGTGTCAACATTTTTGTGAATGTAGGTTTTTGTCTGGCTTCTGTCAGTTTTTTTCTCCTGCATTTTAGTATATTTTAAATTTAGTTCATTCTTAAGCCACAATCGTTATCACAATGTAATTTAATTTAAGAATTATTATTGAATTTATTCGTGAATCTCTTCAAAGGAGCAAATGCTCCACTGGGATTTCACATTAGTTTTTTAATTCTTAGTTTTTTAGTATCCGCGTTTTTTTTTGTTTGTACTTTGTTAGGTGTGTCCACAACCAGGAAGCTTTGAATGGATTCTGAATGGATTGTTTTTTGATAATTTCGAAGGGAATTCTTTGAGAATTTCCATGCAAGTTCAAACAAATTGCATAACATCGGTGGAAATTCTCGGTAAATTCCGAAGGAAAAAAATTGAATAATAACGAAGGTTGTAAATTTTTAAGAGAATTCTTGAAGAATTACTAAAATAATTCTTTGTGTATTCCGACGTAAACTATTGGAGAATTTTGAAGGGAGCTCTTGAAAAATAATAAATGGAATTTATAGGGTTCCAAAGAAAATTCTTATGCAAATTCAAATGAAATCTTTGGAAGAATTCTGAAGAATTATTTTGAAATTTCCCAAATAAGTTCTAGAAGATTTCCGAAGGAAATTCATGGAGAATTGCGGGGGAAATTTTCGGACAATTTCGAGGGGAATGCATGGAGAACTCCGAAAGGAATTTTTAGAAACTTTGGCAAGTTTTGAGTTGAGTTGTTGAATAAATCCGAAGGGATTTATGAAGAAAACTCTCGAAATTTTTACAGTAAATTCCTAGAGAAGAGAAATTTTGGAGAATTTGAATGGAATTCTTGGAGGATTCTTATACAATTTCTTTGGTTCGAAATTCGCCATTCTTGGAAAATTCCGAAAGAAATTCCTGGAGAACTCAAAAGACATTTTTTGAAGAATTTAGTATGAAATTTTGGGAGAAATCAGAATATAATATTTGTATGGTTTCAAAAAAACCTGCTTCAAAATTCTGAAGGGAATGTTGACAGAATTTCTAAGGAAATTTGAAGGGAATTCAGAGAGAACTCGTATGGGAGTTTTTTTTTAGAATTCTGGAGAAAAACTTTGTAAAATTTATTATGGAATTCTCGTAGATTTCCAGAGTAGATTCCTGGAGAATTCCGAAGGGCGTTCTAGAAAAAACCCGAATGAAATTCTTGGAGTTTAAGTATCAAGGAAATCTTTAGAAAGAACGAAAGAAAATTCTTTTTAAATTCAAAAGAAATCATTTGGATGTTTTCGGAGGGAATTCGTGAAGAATTCTGAAAAAAATATTGTTGGAGAAATCCGAAGGCAATTTAAGAAATGTCCCCCAAAAAAAAAAACAAATGAAGAATTCCAATGGATACTTTTGGAGAATTCCAGATGAAGTTTTTAGAAAAACTGGGAGTAAATTTTTGTACGACTGTGAATAAAATTCTTTGCGAATTTCAATATGAAAGCAAATATTTGGATGACTCTGAATGGAATTACTTGCGAATTTCAAAGGGAGTTCTTGAAGAACACGGCGAGAATTTTTGGAAAATGCCAAAAGAGTTTTGTTTTAAATTCTGAAAAAATGTAAATTCCGAAGGAAATTTTTTGACACTCGGAGGGGATTCTAGAAGGAAAAATATTGGAAGGAAATTCTTGAAGAATTGATGAAAGAATTTTAGAAGAATTCCGAAATAAATTATTGGGTAACTTCGAAAGGAGCTCTTCGAAAAATAAGAATTCCGAAGAAATTGTGAATTATTGGAGAATTTTAAAGTGCATTTTAGAGAACTCCGGAGGAAATTTTTGGAAAATTGTGAAGGAAGTTCTTGGATAATTGCGAAGGGAATCTCGAGAAAGTGTTTGAAGCATTCTGAAGGGAATTTTTAGATGAATCGAAATGGATTTTTTGGGACATACCAAGGAGAACCTTTGAGAGTTCCAAAGGTAGTTTTTAAACACTTTCAATGCAGTTTTTGGAGAACTCCTTAAAAAATACTGAGAAAATTCATAAGAATTCTTGGAGCATTCCCAATGTAGTTCTTGCAGAATTCCCAATGGAATTTTTTGGGAATTACAAATTTTTAACAAAATTCCTAAGAGAATTATAACATAATTCTGAAGGCAATTCTTGGATAATCTAGAATGAATTTCTTCGACAACATTGAAAAGAATTCTTGATGAATTTTGAAAGAAATTCTTGTGGAATTTCTGAAAAAAAAAAATCCCGGAGAGCTCTGAAGGGTATTCGAGATAACTGAAGGATAATTTTGAATGGAATTCTTAGATAATTGCCGAATTCTTGAAGAATTTCGCATGCAATTCTTGGAGAATTCCTAAAGGATTTCTTGAAGATTCTGAGAGACGAACCAGTCAATTGCTGAAAGTCTCTCAAATAAAGATAAACAATCAATCAAT
This sequence comes from Aedes albopictus, assembly GCF_035046485.1. Lineage (NCBI taxonomy): Eukaryota > Metazoa > Arthropoda > Insecta > Diptera > Culicidae > Aedes > Aedes albopictus. The sequence continues at coordinate 57,551,806 of NC_085138.1, read as the reverse complement.
TCTTGAAGATTTCCAAAATGAATTTTATTGAGAGGAATTCTTAAAGAATTTCGAAGGTCAAATAATATTTTATTTAAGATTTTTTTTGGATAATCCAGACGGAAATTCTTAGCATATCGCCTCTACTTTAACATCTTATCCAACATTTTATACGATGACTGGTTGGCTGGGAGAGATTTGAAAGAAATTCTTTGAGAAATTAAAACTAACATCTTCAAGAAATCTGAAAGAGTTTCTTGGATGATTTAAAAAAAATCCTTTAATTCTCTAAAAAATAATGGAATTCAAAATATTTTTTTTGAAGCATTTGAAGCCCACTCGTTAATTAAGATGACATTCTTGCGAACTGCGGAAGGAATTTTCAGAGACTTCCGAAAATATTGTTTGACCATTTCGAAGAGATTCTGTGTCAGATTCTTGATGGAATTCTTAAAAGAATAGCGATAAAAATATAGTTAAAAATAAAACTATTGGTTTAATAGTTGCTCCTGTTTTTCATTTTTCTCCTGGGGCTCTCATGGTCCGACTTGGTGCTGAAACGAGGACTATACAGTACTGTGGTGCAACAGGCAGGCGTTGACTTGGTCCGACTCGGGAGACCGGTCGAGCACTAAGAGAAAATTAAAAAGCAAGAAATATGAATTTTTGATGTGGATTTTTTGGTTGCACCATGGATGGACGGGTTTTGTGTGGAGGTGATGTTGCCTGTTGGTGTTTATCAGCACCAGCAGTACAACCAGCTGCATCATCCAGACGATTCCAGTTGAGTAATGATTCCCGCAACCCAAATGGGGTAGCCCCCGGACCGGAAAGAAAGGGTGAGCTGGCACGTTGTACGAAACAATACACCTACATAGTTGCCAAAAGATGAAGTTTCATAAATCTCGGCGGGTGCCATGATTCCCTTGCTTGACTACCTTCGCCAGGCTTTTGCCCGAACGTTCCATTATTCCCATTTCAATTATAGTGGTTAGCGCACTGAAACTTCCACGTTCCACCCACCACCGGCGGCGTCGAGTATTCACTATAAACCGAACGGCCCCAAAGCCGTCGTCCAGCCAGCACGTTTGAGCAACAGTTTGACGAATGAAACCGAAGTGCGCGGGTGGGAAATCCGTAAAAGTGTCGTCCAGCCAGCCAGCAGCCTTGTTGGCCGATGAGGTGGTTGGTTTGGTGTGCGGTGGGATTCAGCCAAGCCAGCCAGCCTGCAGCCAGAAACGAAGCGTGAAATTCATTTTCCAACTTGATGGCGGCAGTCAGCATAGCAGCGACGACGGACGGTGTAATATGAATAGTCATTTGTTATGTCCCATTATAATGACGACGGACGACGATGGATGACGGACGTGGACGTTGGCGATGCCGTCTGGGATATGGTCGAGGCCTCGATGGTCATTATTTTGCCGGGAATCGACCGGGAGGAGGTTGGGTTGTATTACAAGGCATTTTTCAAGGTTCCTTTCTTTTATGGAGTGCTATAGTCATCTAGAAGATTATTATAATAGAAAAGCATGAGGTACAGCGAATAATATTGGCTTATCTAAAGATCTTCCAAAAATGCCTTTTTGGATCTAGCATGAAGGAACACGTTTTGATCAACAAACTTGTGATCCTGCATTGAACATTATTTGGCAGGACTTTCTAAGGATCTGGAAAAACGTTTCACCTAGGGTAAAAAGGACCTGGTGTGATGGTTAGAACACTTGGTTATCACGCCCGAGGACCTGGGATCGAATCTCACTCCCGAAAAACTCACGTGATGTGAGTTCTTCCTTCGGAAGGGAAGTAAAGCGTGGGTCCCGAGATGACGGCTAAAAATCTCGTTAATACAGATACAAAAAAAAACATAGGGTAAAAATCTGCTTCGTCCATGCGCTAATTCCTGTCATATCAGACAAAAGATTACCAATAATGATGGACATTTCAACTTGCCGACTCAATGGCTCATCAGATGGAAGCAAAAGGATGTAGACTATCAAGAACCAGCTCCTATAGCACTGGGAATCAAATAATTACGCGAAATTTCACGTTTCATATTTTCCCGAGTTGAAATTTTTTCTCGTTTTGCATACGTCGAAAGCAACCGTACCAAAGCAGCAGCCAGCCGAATTGTTCTTCATCACCGTGCAATTTTTACTGGATCAGACTCACTTGTTGAACCAACCTCTAATTCACATCCCATGAAAGCTCTGTGGCACTTCTTAGCTGGATTTCACTGCTGCAGAATGCAGACAAAGCAGTTCAATTAACCAAATGCATCACTTTTTTCCCGGCAGTAAAATGTAAACAAGTAAATGCAAGTAAATGTGTGCGTTGATTGTATGCATACGAAACGAAACATCGTACTTCACAACCACAGAGAAAGATTTCTTTCGTTGCACTGTCTTGCACGTTGTAGGTCATTATTATTTGGCGGCCAAAAATATTAATTGAAATATTTTAGTTGTGGTTCTAAAGCTACATCCATCTCAAATTATCAGCTTTCTACTCAATCGCACTTTGAACACATGATTTGGTTTGGATTGGGAAGAATTTGACCATCTTTTCGCATAAAAACCTACGGTTAAATCATAGTTTTTGACCATAATTTGTACCACAGTGTCACGTAGAAAATGTGCGACTAGGGTTAAGGAAGTTGTAGTTCTTTCCCAATGCTTACCAATCTCAAGCTGATTTATATAGTAGTAATTAATAGCAAATTGGTCATGAGGTGAGGTGTAAACTCGATTATTATTGGTCAGTGTTTAGTTAGTCAGGAATTAGATAAAAATCCTAATCGAGAAACAAAAATTAAGCAAAAAAATCTTGATACTCCCACTGCCATGCAGTGTGAGTGATTTACTGCCATGCTGAAAACAATGTGAACAGTATTTATCAACTCCTTTTATCTCAGTCGTTTTTCATTGGATTTGCAAAGTTTTGGAACCTATGAATGTTCAGTTTTCAGTTGTGTTTTAACGAACTCAAAAACTTTGAACAAGTACTTTAAGAGGTAGTTTTTTGGGGTTATTTTGAATATAAAGTGGTTTCCTCACATATTTTGGACACATTCTACCGTGACGTTACAACGTTTTGACCCCTTTTCTGTCAGATTTTCCACTACAACTCGTAAATTCGACCGTAAACCTTCAAATGTTTTAAAATATTCGGATTCCTTGTAAAATTTCCAGTATGATCTGTTGAACAGTTAGTTTTTATTGGGAAAGCATTTTAAAAATGGGAATGAGTAGCGTGACGTTACAACGTTGTAACGTCATGCTACTTATTCCTATTTTTAACATACTTTTTTAATGAAAACTAACTGTTAAACAGATCAAACTTATTGAAAATTTTACAAGGAATCCGAATATGCAAAAATATTTGAGGGTTCACGGTCGAATTTAAGAGATAGGCATTTAAGATGGGGCCAAAGAAGTTTCCTGAATGTTACAAGATGGCGCAAAGAATGAAGGTTTCAAGGGGCTTCAGGGGCGTTGCAGGCGATTATTTCAGGAGCCTTTAAGGGCGTTCTGACAGATTTCATTGACGTTTTACTGGGATTTTAAGGACATTTCAGGGGACTGCAAGGACGATTCATGGTGGTCTCAGAAGCCTTGAAAAGCGTCTCTTTGAACTGCCTTGAAACGCCTTTTAATCAGGACAGTTCAAAGAGAGTGTATCAAGAGTGTTTCAAATTGACTTTGATGATTTCAATGGGATTACGGGGATTTCAGGGGCGTTTTGAGGCATCCAAGGGGTTTCAGGGATATTTCAAGGAATGTCAGGCGCGTTTGAAGAGGTTTCAAGGGTTTTTGTAAAGAGGTTAATGAAAATACTCTGAAACTTCATCAAATACACCCGAAATTCACCTAAAAGCCGCACTAACCCCATGTAACGCACCTGAGACCCTCCTAAAACACCGAAAACTCACATGTAAAGCCTCGAAATCCACCAAGAATCATCTGAAGCTTCATGAAATGCCTCCGAAATCTCCTCAGAAGCTCTGCTTTAAAAGCCTTCGAAATCCTCCTGAATCCCCCTCGGACTCCATGTAACGCACCGGCAACCCTCCAAAACCCCCGAAAACGCGTTCATAATGCCTACGAACGTCGCTGGAAAAGTGTTCGAAGGGGTGCCAAGCACACCGTCTTACACGCTGTGTAGCACACCGAGGCACCTTGAAGCACACTTTTGGCACTCGAATTTGAGTGAAGAAATTTGGCAACGATGTGCGAATGACCTGCATAATGAAACAAACAGCTGGTTGTCTTGAAAGTTGCCAAGCAAAATCTAAATCACCAACGAGGCACACTGAAGTACAATTCAATAGCTGGTAGCACATGCTGTTCTTTTAATTAATATTGTTTTCCACCACTTTAATTAATAACAATAATTTTCTATCATTTATGGGCATCTATTCCAAACTGCAATGCAATGCGCGGTAATACAATGGAGCGTTTAAGCTGCTATGTACAAGGTTTAGTAGACACTTTCCTATCTTTCAATAATGTTTTTAAGTTGTTGAATTATTTTGTCGTTTTTCTACCAAATTCTGATAACTAATTCTTGTCTTCCAATTTGTCTTTTGTCTGTTTAACCTTTTGTCTTTCTCGACTTTCCGTCCATTCGACCTTTTGTCCTTCGACCTTTTGTCCTAAATCCTCAGCGACACCCCCATGTCGGAAACGCACCTGTAACGTTTCAAAAACCCGTCAAAAATCCTACGCGGATTCGTAGGAGGGACGGGGGGCTAGCCAAAGTTTACGCTCCAAACAAAAATTCAAAAATTTTGTATGTACAAATGTCTATGGGTGGGGGAGGTGGGAGGGGTGGTCTGAGATGGCACATAATGAGTCTACGTACAGTCGAGACTCTTATAAGATCACTGGTCGGGGGGCGCAATAGGAATCCGCTTAATAGGAGACTAAGAGCTTATGGGATTTCGGCATTTTGGGGGTGTGGCCTATTATCTCGGGTGTGTTAAGAGTTCACGCAATACTTTCTTCGGCAAAGTTTTAGGGCTTGATAAGATCTACCATTTAGAACTTTGGTTCATTTGATTAGTTGGCAATTTGGCCGCTAGAGGGACCATCAACAATTTGATGCTAAATTGCACTACGGGAGCCATATCAGGTTGTCAAGCAAACGTTACGATATGCGACAGCTCAAGACCTTGATCATTTGGAAGGATAGTGTCTTCGGGAAAGTTGTTGGGTACGCCAATAACTTACTGACGATGAGTTGCGAAGTTCGAAATTCCTCCACTGGGCGGCGCTAGTGAGCAAGTAAAATTTCAAAACCTCATATCTCAGAATCCTGATAACTTAGGAAGATGGTGTCTTCGGCAAAGTTGATCAGTATGACATGAACTTACATAAAAATAAACACTTGTTTCGCAATTCTGCCACTAGGCGGCGCTAATGAACATGCAAATTTTAGAAATCTCATAGCTCAGAATCCTGATAACTTAGAAAGTTGGTGTCTTCGGCAAAGTTGATCAGAATTACATAAACTTAGATAGAAATAAACACTTGTTTCAAAATTCTGCCACTAGGAGGCGCTAGTGAACTTGCTAACTTTAGAAATCTCATAGCTCAGAATTCTGATAACTTAGGAAGTTGGTGTTTTCGGCAAAGTTGATGAGTATGACATAAACTTACATAAAAATAAACATTTGTTTCGCAATTCTGCCACTAGGCGGCGTTTACCGGGTTTTTTCGTCTTTTTTCGACTTTTTTGGCGGTTTTTCGGCTTTGCATGTTCACTAACGCCGCCTAGTGGCAGAATTGCGAAACAAGTGTTTATTTTTATGTAAGTTTATGTCATTCTGATCAACTTTACCGAAGACACCAACTTTCTAAGTTATCAGGATTCTGAGCTATGATATTTCTAAGATTTGTATGTTCACTAGTGCCGCCTAGTGGCAGAATTGCGAAACAATTGTTTATTTTTATGTAAGTTTATGTCATTCTGTTCAACTTTGCCAAAGACACCATCTTTCTAAGTTATCGGGGGGAGCGACACTTGTTTTGCTGAGCCGAAAAACCGCCAAAAATATCGAAAAAAGACGAAAAAACCCGGTAAACTCCGCCTAGTGGCAGAATTGCGAAACAAATGTTTATTTTTATGTAAGTTTATGTCATACTGACCAACTTTGCCGAAAACACCAACTTCCTAAATTATCAGGATTCTGAGCTATGAGATTTCTAAAATTTGAAAGTTCACTAGCGCCTCCTAGTGGCAGAATTTTGAACCAAGTGTTTATTTTTATGTAAGTTCTTGTCATTCTGATCAACTTTTCCGAAGACATCAACTTCCTAAGTTATCGGGGGGAGCGACACTAGTTTTGCCCAGCCGAAAAACAGCCAAAAATATCGAAAAAACACGAAAAACCCCGGTAAACGCCGCCTAGTGGCAGAACTGCGAAACAAGTGTTTATTTTTATGTAAGTTTATGTTATACTGATCAACTTTGCCGAAGACACCAACTTTCAAAGTTATCAGGATTCTGAGCTATGAGATTTCTAAAATTTGCATGTTCACTAGCGCCGCCTAGTGGCAGAATTGCGAAACAAGTGTTTATTTTTATGTAAGTTCATGTCACACTGATCAACTTTGCCGAAGACACCATCTTCCTAAGTAATCGGGATTCTGAGATATGAGGTTTTGAAATTTTACTTGCTCACTAGCGCCGCCCAGTGGAGGAATTTCAAACTTCGCAACTCATCGTCAGTAAGTTATTGGCGTACCCAACAACTTTCCCGAAGACACTATCCTTCCAAATGATCAGGGTCTTGAGCTGTCGCATATCGTAACGTTTGCTTGACAACCTGATATGGTTCCCGTAGTGCAATTTAGCATCAAATTGTTGCTGGTCCCTCTAGCGGCCAAATTGCCAACTAATCATATGAACCAAAGTTTTAAATGGTAGATCTTATCAAGCCCTAAAACTTTGCCGAAGAAAGTATTGCGTGAACTCTTAACACACCCGAGATAATAGACCACACCCCCAAAATGCCGAAATCCCATAAGCTCTTAGTCTCCTATAACGCTCACCCCTGTCTAGTAGGAGTTCGTTTAATAGGAGTCCGTTTAATAGGAATTCGTTTAGTAAGAGACTCGACTCGAGTTTATGGACAGCGCCCAATGCCTTCGGAAACCCCTTCGGACCCCCAACTGCTCCCCTGAAACCTGATCTGAAAATCAATGTCCAGCTCTTAAAACTCCTGCTGGAACTCTCTCGGAACCCCCTGAGAGATCATTGAAACCGCCTTAGACGCTTCTGGTACCTCCTGATACTTCCTAGGATCCCCTTGTAATAGGGTATCGGGATGCTTCGTTGGCACAGCCCCCTCGTTCGGCCTATATCAATGTACCGTCAAGGCACCATTCACCGTGGATCTAAGAGGATTCGGGGCAAATAAGGGCTGTCATTTGACACCAGTCTCATAAACATTGTTGGTGCCGCTTTTAATTGCCTTCATTATAGGTTAAAATTAAAGCAATATCCACAGAAGTAGAAAATTTTTCACAAAATTTGGTGATATAGTACAATTAGTGTATGGTAGTAGGGCCGCCTAATTCCGTGGTAGGTCACCATTCACCGTGGTAGTAGGGACCCATTCACCGTGTATGAGAAATTTTATTCTACTTTGTTTAAAAATGATCAAAACAACCCTGCCAAGGGAATTTTCTTCATTTAAATTTATTTCAAGTAATAACTTGCAAGATTTTATTAGAAAAACGAATGTTTAAATTTTCGATTATTTCTAGATATCTGGGACAATATGGGGCACGGTGAATGGAGACCATTGATTTTTAGGGTACCCATTTACCGTGCCTTTTTGTTTCAATTAAAAAGTACGAGTAATCGTACTTTCTTGTTAAACTTACTTCGGTAATGCAAAATACATACCTGATATGTGAATTTAATTGCTTCTTGGTGGAATAAAAACGTTACTACATTTAGTTTATCGCTTAAATCTTGCTTAAATCACCTTATCGCAGTTTTCGATTTTTCACTATGAATGCAGTGAACGAGCAGAAACCCGCTTCATGTAAACACAGTTTAGTGTCAAAATGATACTTTTAAATGTTTTTAATGAGCGTTTTGACATGGTAACAATACATTAGTGTTGTATTGGTGCAATTGAAGGGAAATTGTCATATCATTCAATCATAATATGGAAATAATGAAAAAATATTCGAAGGCACACGGTGAATGGCGCCTTGGCGGTAAACCAAAAACTCAAACAAACACGCATAACTGGATATCGGAAAAGCTATGCGCCAAACAACTGTAACATTTCGTTTCAATTTTAGCACTTTGGAGCATTAAAATTGAATGAAAATGTCACTTTGTTTAACTTTTGTAGACGCCATGATTCTTCGGCTTAGTGGGTAGTCTATACACATGATCATAAATGGCATGATTCTGGAACATTTCGAATTGACTTTTCAATAACTGAACATTTGATGCGACGATTAAAGACGCTATTTTGAACTTGTGTATTTGTTTTCAACGTATAATAACTATTTTACAAATTGAATGTGGGCCGAATATTGAGGACATTTTTTTCACTATGTACCCAAATCTTGGCCCATCAGTAAAGTGACGTCAAAAACAACGATAAAAAGGCGTCAACAACATTTCTTGCGTAAGAACCAGAAAGAACGAACAGGAAGAAAGCTTTTGTGTACGGTGACTGTAAAAATATAACACAATAATAGGTTTGCGTTGTTTTCGTTACTAGATTAAGAAAGAACTTTAGTTAAAGTGATTTATTTATATTTGCTTCAGGTGTATTTTGGGTGAGTTTGGAAGAGTCTCAGTTGCGTTGTATGGGATCCGATGGGGTTACGTAGACGTTCTTGAGGGTTTCTGAGGGTTAAATGGGGTCCGAGGGGGTTTTAGGGTGATTTCGAAGGCATTTCATACAGCTTCTGATGATTTTTGGCGAGTTACTCAGGCATCACAAAGGCGTTTTAGGGGGTTTTGGAGAGTTTCAAGAGTGTTACAGGGGATTTTTAGAGGGATTAACGGGGCTCTCAGATTCTGAAAATACATTTTGGATCACAGCTCTTAAGTAAGCTTCAGAGAGATTCCAGCGGCGCTTCAAAGCGTTTGTTTGCGTTTAGTTTGCTCAAGAAAGTTCTTAGGAAACCTTAAACAGTCCCAAACAAGTTCCATCGCCCTTTATTGCGCCCCCCTGAGCATGCCCTAAAAAATGAACGAATCATGAGAAAATTTGAATGGTTCGGAAAAATTTTCCTATCTGACATACACGGCGAAAAAATCACCCAAAGTATGTCGCTGGACAAAATATTTTAAAATTAAAGATTATATGTTTCCACCCACGGTCAATAAAAACATCAAAATATGAGTAAATATGTACTTTTTAGCATATTTTGTGATTTGAAACAAGAATCTAGATATAAGATTAGGAGCTTATTCCATTGATAATTTCTCAGGCAGTTTTTCGTATTTGTTCTCTTGTAACTCTTATAAAAGTTCTGTTGAAAATTGAATTTCACATTTCTATTTTCTGTTTCATATGCCGAAATTCTTTTGTAAATTATTTCTGTAATGCCTTTCAAATTCTGCAATTCCAATTGAGATTAACTATATTTCCAGATAAATTGTCTGAAAATTTTCCAAAGAAATGGAATTCAGAAAAAAAATTGAGAAAAAAAAGTTAAATTATACTACCGAAGAAATTTCCTTGTTGGATGGAATGGAATTTACGAAATTGGCGAAGAAACTTCAAATGACTTGCCATCACAGCTTTTTAATATATTTTCTAAAAATTCTCAAATAAATTGACGAACAACTTTTAATGCATAACTAAACAAATGAATTACAAAAAAAAGTCCATAAAAAAATTCTTAGGCATGATAACTCTGGGTAATCCTTTGGAATTTCATCAAAACATCTTTCGACACATCCTTTCATTTGACGGATTCAGACACCTCGTCGACGGTTCTTTAAGAGTTAACTTGACATTTGTTTTTTTTTTTGCAATTTCCTCAGCAAACTCTTCTTCTTCTTCTTCTTCTTCTTCTTCTTCTTCTTCTTCTTCTTCTTCTTCTTCTTCTTCTTCTTCTCCTTCTTTCAATGCTTTACCTTCAACCTTTGAAAATTATCTTGATAATTGTTTTGTTTTTCTTCTCTGGAATTCACTCAGCATTTTTTCCAGCAATTCCTATGGGATTGCTTTGATAATTGACTCGACAATGCTTCTGGGGTTTATTCTGGAACTTCTTTGTCAATTTCTTCAAAAAATCACCAGCAACGTCTTCTGGAATTTACAGAAATCCTTTGGGAATTTCTTCATCAAGGCCGTTTGGAGATCCATCGGCAATATCTCAGAGTCAACTTTTTGCAATCGAAATTTCTTACAAATTCTCCACCTTTTTTATTGTCTCCAATAATTCCTTTCCAATTTGCTTAGTTACTTTCCTTATGATTTTTTCTAAATTTCTTTGAAAACTTAATCTTTAAGGTTTTGACGGATTTTATTTTATTTTTTTGGCAATTTATGAATTTTTTTGAAGATTTTTTCGTAAATTCCTTCAGTAATTCCTTTGAGGAGTGCTTCTGCAATTTATTTAGTTTTTTTTTCTAGCATTGTCTTTAAATAAACCGTTTGGCAATAACTTTCAATAACTTTCCTTAGGCAATTTTTTAGGAATACCTTCTGTAATTCCTTATGCATATTCTTCGGAAACTTCTATGGCAAAATACCTCGGCAATTTAATTGGGAATTTCAAAAGCAGTTGTTCATATTTGGTCTTCGAGAGTTCCCATAAGAGGTCCTTAGGATTTTTTTTATCTGTATTAACGAGTTTTTTAGCCCTTGAGTAGTTCATCTCGGGACCCACGATTTACTTCCCTTCCGAAGGAAGAACTCACATTTTGCGAGTTTGTCGGGAGTGGGATTCGATTCCAGGTCCTCGGCGTGATAGTCAAGTGTTTTAACCATCACACCAGGTCCACTCCACAACCCTCCCTTAGGAAATTGATTCCACAATTCCATTTTCCTGATTCCAGATTTCCTCGGCTATTCTTTGGAAATCGGTATCAATTTGTTAAGCCCTATTATTGCTTTCGAAATTTGTTCAACAAATCCAAACGAGAACTTCTGAATTTGCAGAGAAATTATGTGAGAAATTGATAAAGGATTGACGGAAAAAATCTATGGAGGAAAAGAATTGTTGAAGAAACTCTTAACGTCATTGCCGGTCAAATTTCAAAATAGACGGTGGATGGAAAAAAAATACCGTCGCAATTTATAAATAAATTTCCGAAAGAATTCCTGAAAAACTAGTTTTTAATTAATTTTTCAATTGCTTCAGCTATTCTTTCTAAATTTTCTTGGTAATTGTTATGATTTTTTTATGGAATTTGTTGAGCGATTCCTCCAGCAGTCCCGTTGAGATTGCCTTTGGTAATTGACTCGACAATACTTTTGGGATTATATTTGGACTTCATTCGGCAATTTCTTTGGAATTCTCTCAGCAACTTCTTCTGAAACGTTTTCTGTTGATGTTTTGGGAATTTTTCCATCAATTCCTTTTGGAGCTGCACCACCAAAGTCTTAGAGGAATCTTTCGGCAATTCCTTTGAAAATTTCTTACAAAAGTCTTCTGTGAATTTGTTATGTAATGTTTGTGAATTATTTAAACAATCTCTAATAAAATTATACACTATACACCGCCGATATGGGGAATGATTGTGTGTATGATCAAGATAATAGCTCAAAAGGTAAATAAAAAGAAAATCGCGTTAAGTACTGTTCCTTTGAATTCCACTAAGAATTTGCATCCTTTGACAGATACGTATTATCTGCCCTAACAAGCCCAGGTTAATCAACATCAGCTCAAAAGGGTTGTATGATGCGTTGTTTCATTTAGGTTTTCTGATTTTTTGGATGGCTTCATGAATTCCTCAGCAATGCTTTTGGACATTTCTGCAACGATTTCATTTTAAATATCTCCGGCAATTCCCTAGTTGCAAAACTAACTTAGTACATTTTTTTTAGGAATTTTATCGACATTTTCTTGAAAGTTTCTTAGGCAAATATATTGGAAGTTTCTTTGAGAATTATTTTGAATAAAAATCTTCGGTTATTTGCTAATTCTTTTGAAATATCCTTCGGAAATTGCTTCTGTAATTCCTTGAAGGAGTTCCTTCAACAATTCTCTCAAGAATTTGTCTGACATTATCTTAGAACAGCAATTCAGGAACTACATTTTCTCGAGTACTTTTCTCGATTCCCTTCTGAAAATTCCTGCAGTATATTCTTTGAGAGGCCCTTCAGAAATTTATTGTGAGTTTTTGTGGAATTTTGCTTTAGAATTTCTTCGACATCTTCATTGGTATCTTTTTCGGATATTCCTGTAAGCAATTTCTTTGGAAATTCTCTTCGACAACTTCCATGGATTTCCCTCGACGCTTCCATTGGGCATTTCTCAGGCTGCTTCTCGGATAAATCCTTGTGACAGTTGCTATGAGAATTCTTTTGAAATTCCCAAAAAAATACGTTAAAAAATTGAACCCGAAAAAAATCCAAAAAGATGATGTATGAAATTTTCGAAAAAAGAAAAGAACCTTGCTACATGTACATTTTATAAAATTAATTGGGGCAATTCACAGACAAATGTTTCAAGAAAGAGAAATTGCCGGAGGAATTAACAAAGCTATAGCCGAAGCAGTTTTCGGTGAAATAAATATAAAAACAATAAAATACACAAGAATAACAGAAGGAATTTCAATCAAATTGCCGAGGAAATTCTCAAAGGCAGTACAAAAGGGATTCCCTACGGAATTTCCGCATCAATTTAGAACCAGATTACTGAAAACAAAATATTGAAGAAATTGCCGTCCAACTAAACCACAAAAAAGTCCTTTAGAAATTATATTTGGCAGTTTATATGAAAATTTCTTCGGCAATTCCATTGTAAGTTTCTCTGGCAGCTTTTTGGATTTGTTCAATGACAGCACATGAAAAGCACAACTCCTTCGTAAATTCCATCTGATTTTTGTTTTTCAAAATTGCTTTATCAATTACATTTGAGAATTTCTCAATTTCTGAATCTTGCTCAACGGATGTACAGAAGGAATTCACAAAAGAATTGTCGCATATTCTATGGGAATCACTTCTAACAACAATTCAACACATGGCAGAAACGCCGAAGAAATATCTAATATAATTGCCTGTGAAGATCCAAATAGACGGTGAATCAAATTTTGAAAAACAAAATGATAAATAAATTACCGAAGGATTTTCTAGAAAACCGTATAATTTTTAGAAGACTTATTGAAGCAATTAACAAACAAAGGTTTTAAGAAAAAACAAATTTTCGAAGGAAGTTTTCGGTACAATAAATATAAATACAAAGGAATTACAGAATGAATCTCAATCAAATTTCTAAAGAAGTTCTCAGAGGCAGTACAAAAGGAAATCCTTAAGGAATTTACGCAATAATTTACCATGGAATCACCGAGAAAAACTATAAAATGAATTGCCGTCCAATTAAACTATCGAAGAAATATCCATTTCCTTTCCGAAGGAATTTTCAAAGAAATTGTCAAAAATATCCGAAGAAATTAGCGGAGAAATTATCTAAGCATATATTTTCTTAAAATTCTCAAAGAAATTGAAGGAACATAAAAACACATTCACAAATTAATTGTCAAAAGTATCCTTAGAAAAATGGCAGAAAAATTCACAATGTGTCGTTATGGGAATTCGCATTGGAATTGCTAAATAAATTCATATAAAATTGCCGATAAAAATTCCAATTATTTTACTGTAGGAATGAGAAGAATTTCCCGAATGAAATTCAATGCTGTGGCTCGAATGATTGTTTCTAGGCATGTGGGTATTATGTCTTTGAATTTATATAGTTATCTTTCCAACAAAAATTAAATTATAAGGAGAAATTCAATGTCATTTACCCCACAACGATGTTGCTGAATTTTCCATATCACCTGGAAACTGCCGCCACTCTCGTCTACGAACTCCAAAAGATTAATGACTTCTATAGCATGTTCCCAGCGCGAAAAATTATTCGCAAAGACTAAAACCCGAAATCCCGGGTGGCACGGTTCGGTTCCACGACGACAAGTGAAAATTGTGGAAGGGTTTTGCATCATTTATAATCGTAACCGGTGCGTCATATTAGTCAGTCAGTGTAGAGGTCGAAAGACACGCGACGACGACGACGGGACGGGAAGATAAACCTTCGGGAGCGAAAAATTAGCGGAAGCGAAAATAATGACTTTGGGAAGGATGCCTGCTTCTCGCTCGCTCGCTCGGGATGATGCCATGTCACGCCAGATCCAGCCAAAGCGTTCCGCTTTCTTCCTCGCTGGGGTTGGGGGGTAATTAAAAACTCAACTCTTTAATTGCGGAGTGCTTGCGCCATAAATCACTTTCGGGCTTCAGCGCCCCAAAAATGAAGACTCCCATTCTGAATAATAAACCCCTTTTTCATTATTTGGAAAAGTTTGCAAACACTCGTCCGAGAAATAGAATAGAACAGGAACAAACACTCCACCATCCCGGCTGATTGACCCTTTGCCTAAAGCCGGCCGATGACATCGTCCAACCGGAAAGTGTCCGTTCTGAAAGAGGTTTTCGAGTGGATCAATATTTACCGAAGTTCTTCCGGGGAAGCAATCACAAGAAAGCCGATTGGGATTTGGTTCGGATGCAAATAACCTAACCGGAAAAATGTTTACGATCCATCTTGAAGTACCAGCACAAGGAACAATCGATTGTTCTACTTGTCTTACAGGGAAATAAAATCATTTTAAATGTAAATACTCAACTGTAAATTCAGGGCTTTATGGTTCGTTCTTCTTGCTTTGGCACATGTGTTATTGGAACAGTATCTCAAGCGCAAAAAAAATAGGAATTGTCGGAGTAACTTGCGCATGAAAATTTAATGATGAAATTGTTCCATCCATTCATAATATCGTTCATAGAAAAATTGTTACTGAAGTCTACTGGAAGCCTAATATTGCATATACTGAAGAAATTGCTATAGATGACTTGGAATGCGGGATGATTTGGACAGTTTTCCGCTGTAACTTAGGCAATATAATACCAATTGGATTGAATTTTTCTACAGTCAGAGACTGCACGTGTCTCGCCGTATGTTTAAAAAATAATAATTCATTTGGTATAAACTTGAGTTATCCAGCTCTTTACGCTAGCCATAAAATGACGAGGGGTGATTTGATGTTGACATTTCTTACCGCCATTTTTTATAGTTTGCATCTTGGTAACTATCCATTTGGTGACTATCCATTTAATTTAATTAAATGATTTTTGGTAAGGTACCCCGGGGCAAGTGAAAATCCGGAGCAAGTGAGACATACAGCTATATATTTTTTCATTTGTTAGTTTTAAGGCAAACATTCTTCATAGAAAACATAGGTATCACACCACCGGATACTTTGAATTCAAAAATTGTTATTGTTCTCACCATAAAGAGACCATATATGTCATTGTTGTTCATATGTATGTAGTTTTCAATTCACCAAGTGAGATTAACGTACTCTACAACATTCGTCGTATAAAAATAGAATAACAAATGAAGTAAAACTTTTTCAGTTTCAGGATAATATTTGGAGTGCTTGCAAATTATTTTAAATGAAAAAGCTTTAATTTATTTCCATTTATTACCTTTTGTTAACTGCTCTCACTTGCCCCCGTGCATTTCAGCATCTGGGGCAAGTGAGACCTATGAGAGCAAACAAACACAATTTCATAGTTTGATCTCGCTTTCTTCAGCCTAAGTCTAAACACAAAAGTCAAGTAAAAATTAGCGCCTTAAGTAACCAATCGTTGAATTTTACTCAATTACTTCTAATCTGATGATGAAGCTATTGTTTAAAATGGTAAAGGTTTTGGTTGAACATATTTTTTCGAAATCGTCTATTTTTCATATTTTCGTTCAAGCAAATTCTATCATTTTTTTCGTTTTTTGCTACATAATGAGTTTTTCTGAATGTTAAGGAACCGGCCATAAGGTATGAAAAAATTGGAAAACGACATATTTGAAGTTCACGATTTAAACATCTTTATTTAATGATCGTGCTATTATTTAAGGGAAAAAATAACATCAGTAAATCTTGAAAAATCTTTGGCGAGACTCATCAACCACGTTATATGAAAAGTAGGTTTGGAAATCTTTCGGCATTTAACCTTAGGGCGCTTTTTGTATGAATTAAATCAATTTGTTTTGCACGAGCTGCTAGAGTTAAATCAATTTTTTTTCTCAGTGATTCATTATTATATGTGTTACATAATTTATGCACGATAACACAAAGCTTTTCCAACATAAATCGGTAAACATAGTTATTCGCATGAGATATTTATAATTCATGCTACCTTACATAAATGCAGCAACTATATTAAGCCATATCAAATATGGTTTGGCTTGCAGTCCCTCAAATCAAAAGGAAACAGAGGTTATCTATTTTCCGACGTTTCGGCGCAATGTATTTTGCCTTGTTCTTGGGATCATAGAGTTCTGTTTTTTGTCATTGTCTGTTTAATTTCTACATAAAATTGTCCTATTTTTGTTCGTCGCATCACGTTGAAGTTCAAGTTCACTCACTGCTTCGGTAGACTGTTTGGTAACTGCAAGCCAAACCATATTTGATAGAAAACTTTACAGTCGATAAATCAAGAATATATTAAGCCATTTGTACAAAAAATCCGAATAGGTCCCACTTGCCCCGTGATATGGTGTAAATGAAGATCTGCTCCACTTTTCATTATATGCATAATATACAGAGTTTAAAAATTTTGAAACAGTTTTAACCCTTATGTACCCGGGTACCCAGCACCCATTTAAAATACACGGTGTAGAAAAAAGCAAAAAGTTTGCCGGCCACATAACGGTTAATGCCCGTTAATAAGAAGAAATATACCAACAATGTCTTTTAGAACCATTGGAATTATAAAATTATTTATGTTCAGAATTATTTGCCTCCTCAAAACCAAACTAGCCTTTTTTTAGGTCCCACTAGGACAGATCGGTGAAGTACTAGATTTGTAGTAATGAGCTGAATTTTAGTATGGTGAGAAGGTCAATTCTCCGTTTCTGCAAAGAAATGGTGCATAAAGCGTGGGTATTATGATTCCTTGCCTAATTTGATGCTGTTTGAGCAAAACTTTGTGCAACAGTGTTGTTGTTTTCTCAATTTCTTGCAACATAAACAACATAGTTATCTAAAGTTTTGCTCAAACAGCCTCAAATTAGGTAAAGAATCATAATACCCACACTTTTTGTACCATTTCATTGCAGAAACAGAGAATTGATCTTCTCACCATACTAAAATTCAGCTCATTACTACAAATCTAGTACTACACCGAACGTGCCCCCTTGCCCCGGGGTACCTTACACAAGAACCGTGAAAAATTGAGAAATAGTATAGCAATGGAAAAGGATTATTAAGCGCTTCGAATTTCAAAGATTAACATGCTTTAAATTATCATTTCTGCCTCAAGGAGTTTCTTTTCATTTTTGAGAATGTCTCCCTTTTTAATTCCATCCCTTCCATCTGGGATTTCTCCAATAATTTCCTTTGAGATTCCATTTGATTGCTCCTTCTTGTATTTCTTCAGGGGTTACTTCAGAGATCGCTCCAAGAATTGTTTCCGGATTTCCTTCTTAGATTTCTCCAGGAGTTTTGTTTTTCTAAGGTTTTTCTAAAAGTTTATACATGGTTTCCTTCAGGATTTCTTTCAAGGTTTTCTTCTTCTCTTTTCCACCAGCAGTTTCTTCGGACAACTCTTCAGAGATTTTAACCAGAATTTCTTTTGAGATTCCATCAGAACTTCTTCCTGGATTTCCTAACGAAGTTCCTTTCAGGATTCATCCACGAGTTCCTTCTTGGTTTCCTTCAGGAATACACTCAGATATTCAATCCGAGATCTCTGCAGGAAACCCCTCCGGCGATTTTTCAAACCCCTCCCAAGAGTTGCTTCTTTTTCGGATTCTCTCAGGAATTCCTTCCTGGATTCTTCTGGGTTCCTCGAGGACTTCCTTCTAGTATTTATCCTGGATTTTTCCCGGGTTTACTGCAGGAACTTTTTCCGGCATTTCTCCATTCACGTCATCCAGGATTCCTCCAGGATCTCTTGGAATTCCGCGAGGAATCCCTATACGGATTCCTCCCATAGTTCTTTCTAGAACTCCCCAATTATTTTCTTTCTTAGATTTCACCAGGAGTTATATCCAGATAATCTTCCGGGATTCCCCAAAAGTTATTTTCGGGATTCCTTCAGAAATTCCTTCCGGGATTCTTTCAAAAACTTCTTCCGTGATTTCTCCAGAAATTGAACCAGGATTTCCTTCTTAGATTCTACAAATATCTTCTTCTGAGATTCTTCCAGTAGTTTATTCAAGATTTATTCAAAAGTTCTATCTAGAATTGCTCCAGGAACTCCTCGCAGAATTCCATTTGAAATTTTCTCTATAGTTTCCTTTCAAAATTCTTCCAGGAGTTTCATCTGAAAATCTTCTGGAAGTTTCTTCAGAGATTCCTTCTTAGTTTTCTCCATATTATTTAGCTGGGATTCTCAGTAGGAATTCATGTGGAAATGTTATCCTTTTCCTGTTGGAGAAAAATATAAAGAACACCATGAGAAATTCTTTACAAAGCTACTAGAGGAGCTTCTTAAGAAATTGCTGGAGAATTTCTTCGAGGAAATCCTGTAGAAACTTTATAAGGAACTCCTGGAATAATGCCATAATTCCAAAAACTATAGGGGTGATTCACAGTTTATAGCAGATATGCGTAAAAAGTTGGATAACGACAAGTTTCCAAAATAGGTACCCGCAGTCTATTTACTATCAGTCTTGAATCTCCGTGGTGATGACTCCGTACAATACAATTTTGTTTGATGACGTGACACCAAACTATTCCAATAGTGTTTGTGTTAAATGGCAGCCCAGGTGTGAATCTGAAGCTTTACACAACACTTCAATATCGGAATAGCTAGGTCAGGGTCAATGAAATAATGTGATGCTCCAGTGCGAGCTAACTCATCAGCCAATTCATTTCCAGCGATGGAAGAATGGCCTAGTACCCATACAAGGTGAACAGCGTTTGCTGAATTCAGCTCTTCGATTTAAGTACGACATGCGATGACTATCTTCGACCTATAGTTGGCCGAAGCATGTGCTTTAATATCAGCCTGGCTAGCTGAACAGAAGTTTATTACTCTGCCCATTGCGTGCTGCTGAATTGCTGATAGCTATTCGCACATAAGAACAAAGATTTCGGCCTGAAAACGGTGCAATGTCTACCAAGTGAGTAAGACTGATGCAGCCTTAGCTTACGAGAATAAACACCAGCACCTGCTCGACCTTTGAGAAGGAAGCCATCAGTGCAGTCTGAAACACTTCTTTTCAGATAACCAGATGTCCACTCTTCCCGGGAAGGGAATTTCATGGAAAATATCCAATATGGAAAATTACAAACGATTGATCACTTGGAGCAAGGACAACTTTGTCTTAAGGCGAAACTGGATCCATTTCCTCACTTTTTGGTTTTTGATTTTTTATAAAAGAAAGAAGCATTTTTTTCAAAATCGGTTTTCGTACACATGTAAAGTATGGATCAAGGTACCTGATCTTTTTGAGGTGGAAAATGTTTTTCGTTTTTGAAAAAAAACATTTTTAAACAAAATTTCACAAAAAAATGGTTTCTGCAAAAACGAAAAACATTTTCTACCTGAAAAAAATCAGGAGATACCTTGATCCATACTCTACATGTGTACGCTAACTGATTTTGAAAACATTGCTTCGTTATTTTATAAAAATCAAAACCAAAAAAATGAGAAAATGCTTCCAGTTTCGCCTTAATCTACCATAAGTGGAAACAACGAGGTGTGTGTTGACCGCGATTCATAGAAATTTCCTCTAGTAGACCGAGTACCTGTAGGCGATAAGTAAAGAAAAGTGCTTCTTGTTTAAGGTGTTATGATGCATCACTAAGCTTTCATACAAATCATTGACTTTTTGTTTTTCAATGATTGTTTGCCTCGCGTTTTTGAAGTGATAAAAAACTGATAATTCTGCAGTAACGCAGCTGAGAAAGCATTATCACAATCACTGCTGGTGAGCATATAGGATGATACTTTTTCTTGCGCATATTCGCTTTCGTGGCTGAGTGTTGCGGTAGATACGTTGGGAGTTTTTCCAGCAGTGATCAAAACACAGAATTTAGTATGATCAGCTTAAAGCTATAAATGTTTTATTGTTAGGATAGGTTTTATATCGAATTCATTAAGTTACTTACAATTCTGTCTCCGTACTATGTTCTGATCTACACACAACTTAATGTTGAGATTATTCCGTAGTAGCCTGTAAGTAGCTTGTAAGTTTAATCTAGATTAAGAAATGCATTTAATATTCACCTTTTTACTATAGTTTATAAGAAAACCAAAAACATTAGCAGGCTCTAAACAACAAATCTGAATCGACTATTTACTATGAAACTCGGCTACTCATTCTCTTTTGCCTGTCTTCGGCGTTGGCGTTTAATTGTTATTACGCAAGCCGAATGAGGTGGGCAGTGGTACGCTGTGATAAATAGTGATGCTCAATTCATCAGGCTGTTTCGGCGAACAGCTGAGAATTATCACTTTGAAATTTAGAACCACATATCCAACATGGCTGCCGATGGTGATGATGCCGTAAAAAGCCTTAAGATGAATGTGTAGTTGAGCAACGCACAACGTCAAAGAGAACTTCAAGCGCTGCCATGGGAGTTGAAGAGATCGCTCCAGACATCTCCATTAAGCACATCCCTTGGATCGTTCTCACTTCGCTCATCTGCCACCACACAATACATCCATAGGCCAATATTGGTCGAACAGCAGTTGTGTAAATCCATTTGATATAGTTGGGTTGTAGAGCCCAAGTATTACCAAAGGTTCGTCGGCATTACCCAAAGGCCATACAAGCTTTTTTGATTCTGAACTCAATGTGCACAGCAAAAAAATTCTTGTGATATCACATCACTTCCGCTGCACATCACTCGCGTCGTAAAAATGATGTACAAGTTACATCCTTTCCACACAGAAAATTAGCCGCCGTAGCTTGAAAGTGAGTCTAGCAATCGCTAGAACCGGAACGATTGATGATTCATATATAAGTAAAATATTGGCATGGATTCGTACACTGATCCGCTGATTGTGAGGCATATCCCTTGCCTCTCGGCTATTTCCCCGAGTTACAAGGAAGGTGATAAATATGATACTGCTTCTAAGTATCTGCTGCAATGGGTTTGTTGACACATTCCAGTGCCAAGCAGGGTGTACATGGTATGTGTGATAATTATTGGAAAACGATGTATCCGAGTGAGATAACGTTCGAAAATGGATACATCGCCAGAAATTACGCGCCTGGATATTACAAAATTATTTGCTGTGTGAAGTGTCCAGGAATGCTTAGAATCATGAATGAACCCAACGAACTTTATCTCATTAATTAAATAATTATCGATTTTTGCGGCTCAATCAGCCGAGTGGGAAATTTACTTAATTTTTAAGGCAAAACTTTACCAATTTGCGAAAAAAAACTCGTCCTCTCGGTGAGACTCTAATGAGATTGTCTAGTCATCTAGTGAGAAGGAGTCGTGAGTACGAGTCTCACCGACAGGACGAGTAACTTTTTCGCAAATTTCACTCCAATTTTTCCATTTCTCACTCACGCTTGTATTTGTGAAGTCTAGCTTTTGGAATTAAGTTCTTTATCTGTCCAGTCACATCGATTTCAGAATTAAAGATACGCAAAAGTCTAGTAGTTTATTGTCAAAATTTCCCCTTTTTGCCCTTACAGGGCTCTTAAACGACCAAAATAGAGCGGGTTAGTATAACACTAGCATTGTATTGGCACGTAAGGGTTTTTCTATTCTTCAATCACTTAACCTAATTTACAGCTCATTTGTCCACTAGGGCCCTGCGAGAGCGAATCCAATTGGAAGGTGTACTTTTAATTTGTACAGCGCCTAAGTGTATTCTTTTCTAATTTCACTATATTCAAGTGGTTGCCGTTGCGCAGCTTTCACTTTCTACCTTATCATGGTAGAATGATGAGCACGAGGAAGCTGATGTGTGGCTGTTGGTTGTTCCTGTTTCCAGTCCGATTGGGGGTCCATTATGGGTTGCCGTTCGCCGATGTCCAAGTATCCGGGTTCATTTGAGCCATTGGGCTCAGAAGAAGGTTAGTGTCAGCTGCTCTAAGGAAGAAAGAGCAACTGACGAAAGCGCCGGGACTGGGATCCAACCCATGACCATGTGCTTATAAGGCTACAGGGGATGGCCAAAATGTTTAGGATATGCAACTTCTTTTTCTCTCACAAAAAAGTTCAACATGCTATAACTTTTCATAGAGTGCATCAAAAAATCTCAAATTTTGACTGTTTGTCAACCTATTATATGTGCATCATTGGTACAAATTTGGGCTCGATTGAATAATCTTTCGCAAAGTTAGAACCGTTCGGGTAAAACACTATTTTTTAAACTACTCATTTTTGAGCTGTCATATCTCGGAAACCAGTGAACCGAATTGAATGAAATTTTGAACGTACACTAACAATATACAAATGCTTCACAAACTATTAAAACATAGATACTTTTTGTACGTTGAGAAAAGTTATCATGGACACTTTTTCGATTTTTCTCGAATAAATGTATTTTTTTATACATCAACGTCAATAAATTTTAGTGTTGATGTCCAAAGATTTTTCACTTCTGTTCTCAAATTATCTTTAATCAGATATATTAGAGCCAATTTAGCTTAAACGAAGAACACATTTAGTAGTTTTTGTGTGGTCGGACTCGATTATCCGGAGACTCGATTATCCGGAGACTCGATTATCCGGGGTTCGATTATCCGGAATTTTAGACTCGATTATCCGGAGTATTTTTTTATTGAGATTTTTTTTTATTTTAATGCAGAAATTCAAAATCGTTTAATATTATAATACTGTGCTGACCTGATTTTGGGAGGCCTTGTTTGCGTTTTCTCCAGATATTGTCGATTTTCTGATCCGATTGTGTTAGCTTTTTTTAACCAAAAAAAAGTGTTTTACATTCGGCATACCATTTAACAATCAATCTTAATATCAGTTGATATATTTTGGAATCATATACAAATTACGTAACAAACAAATCTCCCGTTATATTTGATAAGGGCCAAACAATTTTAAATTTTGTTTCAGCCAAAAAAAAAATGCTAAATTTGTGACTGTTTTCAAAATATAATTTACGGAATTCTTTGAAAACAAACGCCAATCTAGGAATTTTCCAAACAATGCTGGTAAAGATTCCTTCGGATATTACTGTTGGGATTCCTCTACGATTTTCAAGGAAAAATCCTCCAGAGATTTTTTTAATGATGAACTCCCGGTACAGGCTTCCAGCACTTGAAATCATTCAAATAAGATGAATTCCTCTTGGTATCAATTGATATTCCTCCAAGAATTCCTTATGGAATCTTTCAGTCCGCCTGGGATTTCTTCAGTAATGCTGCAGATTCTTCCTTACCTTCTTTTACCTACAATGCCACAAGTCCCAAGTAGCAAAATTAATTTTATAATGCTTTTGAAGAATTCTTCAACACCTATTCTTTAAAACCAAACATAAACCAATTTGATCTGCATAACGACATCAACTCAACCATAAATCCCTTATAAGACTAAAGAGGCCCATCCTAAGACGCTCTTGGAGAGTTGATTTTAAGATTCTCTTAAAACTTGTTGTACTTCCCAAGATATCCTGTAGGCGAATTGCTCTCTCCTTGTAGAGCTCTTCAAGTGCACGATAAAACGCTAATAAATTTGTCAGCTTCTGTCACTGCTGCAGCTTTTGTCTTGGGAGATAAATTAAATTGAATCAGAAAAAGCACAATGATTATGATACATAATTATAATATGTAGTTCTTACTCAAATTGGGAATATTTCTGTAGTGTAACAAGGTGGTCTACTGCCAATGAAAATTCATCGTATATATGTTGCAAGATACTTCCAAAAACTGCAACGCGCTTCGAAAATAATGCAGAAATAATAGTTATTTATGTGACGAGTTGCAAAAAGTTGATTTTTTCAGCACGAGTCGTACATTTATCCAACGAGGCTTGCCGAGTTGGATAAATACGAAGAGTGCTGAAAAAATTAAGTTTTGCAACGAGTTCCATACAACATTTTATGCAATGATTTTTTCATAATGCAACTCATTTGAGTTGCATAATGTTCATAATGCAACTCAAATGAGTTGCATAATGAACATTATGCAACTATTTTTCATTATGCAACTCTTTTCAGTTGCATAATGTACCGGTACGGAAAAATAGGTCATTATAATACTAAAATGAGTAATATAAAATTGAAATTATGATACTGAATTGCATAAAATATTTAAAATTATTATTCCAAGTCATGGGAGCATTGTTGATGAGTTTTTTCAACATGGCTTCCATTGAAATCCAGCGAGACGTCATTAATTATCATTGGTTTTAAACAGCTTCACCATAAAATCGTCTTAAACTCCTTTCAACTCAAGCAAGAGTTAAAAGCGTAGCCCAAGAGTACTGAGATTTATAACGTTCTTGACAAAGGTTTATGCAAACTCCGCCGAGAACGTCATAAATCTTGTAAGCGAAATGGTAAACAAACAAATTATCGCACCGCGGTGAAATGAGTGCCAGCAATTAAAATAGGCTGCCTCGTCCGGTAGACCCGGTTCCGTCGACAAGCCACCTTTCCCGAGAACCGACCTCGATGCGGTACAGTGCATTTTCCTCCGGTCAGCTTTTCCAACAGGTAAGTAGTTATTTATTTTCACAATGTCCATCATGGCCTGCGGGCTGATTAATAAATCACCGATTGCACGGGAATCGATGTCCTGGATGACCAAAAAACATCTTTGCGGATGCTGCAATCGGAGGAATTTAGCACTGTGCCGCGTCAAGGTCGGTTATCAGGATGGGTGTTCTTGATTGGCAGCGGTAATAGATCGATGAAAATCAAAATCGAATGCTTGAGTTTTTTTTTTCATTTTTCACTGTTCTCAATCAAAACCAGTTGCTCTAGCTCAAAAAAGATTATTTGAAGATTACTACAAGAGCCTTTTAAAACTGACATTAAGTTCAACAGTTCTTGTTGTGTTTATAGTTTTATGCAATGAGTCCCAAGTATTCTTGGAGATGTTCTTAAAACGACATATTGATGAAGAATAGTTTTGCTCAGGTAAAACTACGATAAGATTAACTAGAATACGTAATGCTTTGATAAAACCGTTAAGAAAATAAATAAAACCAAATAGAATCAAGATTGTTACTTGGGGTGTTTCCTCTATAAATTTCCTAAGAATTATTCTTGCGATTCTTGGAAAGATTTCTTCACTGGATTTTCTAAAGATTCCTCCGGAACTTTCTTTTCGTGAAGCATACGAAGTCCTTTAGGGAGGTTGTCCCAAAAGTACTGCTGGAATTTCTCCAAGGATTATTCCAGGAACTCCTTTTCCTTAAATTTCTGTAGAAACTTGTGCTTGGATTTCTTCAGAGTTTCTTCCAGATATTTCTCAGGATATTTATAGGAATTTCTTCAGGAACTCCCAGATACCCGCGCAGGAGAGAATAGGTGTAGAATAATAAACTGAGGCTTGCAAAACCTAAACGGTGCGTGTTCGATAATTCAATAATACCTCAAGCAGTCCTCAATACCAAACCAATAACTCGTTGAGGTATTTTTGTCGATGACTCAAAACCTTGTCTTGGTATGATATCTTATTCGTTCCTGCTCAGGTATAGACCTTCAGGATATTTTCCATGGATTCCTCTGGGGATGTTTCAAGATTTTTTTACAGAAATCTTCTTTGATTTTCAGTAATTTCGTAGTGATTCAGAAACTTCTTTTAAACTTCTCCAAGGTTTTCTCCGGTGCTTTTTCTAGGGGCAAATCAAGGAATTCCTTTAAAGATTTCTACAAGGATTCCTTTAGCGAGATTGTAATCGTTTTTTGTATTAGACGTGTTTTTGCAGAATTGACATCACCGCTCTCAGTATCACGTGTGTATCATAGACTTAGCGTAGAAGCTCTTTCTGGGTTAGAATACTTTGTAATATAACCCAGAAAGGCAACGAAAATGGATGCACTCGTTGAAACTTCAAATAGATTTTTGAATAGGTTCACGGGCACCAACATTCATGAAAATTTGAATTTCGGCTCTGTTTGACGTGCAGATTCAGAATATCGAATAATCTCAACATCGTTGAAGAAGCCAATTATTATAAGCTCCGTGAAGACTGTGTTTGCAGTAGGCATATCATGCCAACAGAAATTAGAAGATAAAATTGTTTCGCTATAAATAGCAAAAGTACATTTCTAATACTACAGTCCTATTCATTACATTTTTTTTCTCGTTTATCAAAACTGACAAAAATTAACATAAACCACACCCCTTCACCATCCCCCTTTAACTGTATTTTTTCGTTTGATAGAATCAGAAGCTTCAAAAAATTAAAAAAAAATCTATGCCATTTTTGTCAGCCTACACTACAATCAAGGACCCACTGTGTACAATATTTTAAAGGAACGCCTATAACTTACGTCACGCTTTACGAGGAGAGAGGGAATTCAACATAGTGTGATGACCCATACAAAAACTTCAGGGGTGTCATTAAAGCAGTATGACTAGGAGGAAATAAGAAAAATATAAAAACTGTTACGTAATTTATGGACGCCGTTTAATTCAAATGTCTGACTACGTCATTGCTTCATGCACATAAAATAACAAAAACATGTACTTTTCCATACGTTTCTAAATTAAAATTTAATATTTTTTTCGTGATTCGATTATCCGGAGAATTCGATTATCCGGAGTGAAATAAAAATCAATACTCCGGATAATCGAGTCCGACCTGTATTGTAAATTAGAATGATTTTCCTCTATATGGGTAAAAGTTTCAACCCGGTATAACTTAATTTGTCGTGAAAAAGTAATACATTTTATAACGTTGTATTAGGTATCAATATTGTTGATAAACGTTAAAAAATTCATTCAATTCGGTTCACTGGTTTCCGAGATATGACAGCTCAAAAATTAGTTGTCTTAAAAATAGTGTTTTATCCGAACGGTTCTAACTTCGTGAAAAACTATTCAATCGAGCTCAAATTTGTACCAATGATGCACATATAACAGGTTGATAAACAGTCAAAATTTGAGATTTTTTGTTGCAATCTATGGAAAGTTACAGCATGTTATTTTTTTTGTGGGAGAAAAAAAGTTGCCTATCCCAAACATTTTGGCCACCCCCTGTACTTGGGGTTTTAAGTACAACAATTTCTTCAAAATTTCCGAAATGTTTAGGAATTACAGCTTTTTAGGAAATTTCTCTTTTGCTGTTCCATCAGGTATATCCCTTTAGAGATCCTTGCAGAATTTGTTCAGATGTTCCTCCAGCGATTTATCAGAAGATCTTCCAGAAATTGCACAAATGAACCCTAAAAGAATTCCCACAGGAATTTCTGATGGTGTCTCTGGCGGAAATCTTTGAGAATTTTCGAGAAATTTTAAGAATAATTCTTGCTTAACTCATTAACCATTTTGTTCCCAGCTGTGAAATAAAAAAATCATCAACAGCCTATTTCTCAACAGAATTTGACCAAATTTTGAATACAAACTTGCACAACACTCTTATTTTGGAAATATACGGGATCAAAATTTTCTTGGACTTCTGGACGGAATAAGGCCGTGGCGTCACTGGGTCAAGTCGGGTAAAAATAAGGCCAAGTACAATTTGCACCACCATAACATTCTTCTAAATGAAGTATTCCAATGGGAGCTTACACATTCCATTGCCTTATGATAGTTGAAGTTGCTACAGGTTCGATTTTGAAATTCTTCGATAGGTCTCCTTTGAGTTCTTGGGATATTGAACATTCCTGAACCATCCAAGTGTACATTTACGTTTGTTATTTTCAAGTGACATTAAACACGAGATATGATTCCCTTATTGACCCCATAGGTCATCGGATACATCTTTAGAACATGTCTTGCCCTTGTACTACTGTTTATATTTTCTGAATCTCTCGATTGATTGTCCGAATCCGTCCTTACGAAATATTATTACTCAAAATAATCAACACGGATGATATTCGATTGTTTTTATCGCTATTAATTGCACTAGTACTTGAAAATCTGTAAACTGTTTGTTACGTCAACGTTCTGCGGACAATTTGGACGATCTGATTGAAGTCATGCCATGACCTCAGAGAACCGTAGATTGACTACAATGAGAATGATTTGCACGCGGAAAACAGCGATTAGCTCCAGAAACTATTACTACACCGAGCAGGAGTAAGTGAATTCATCGAATAGATTCCTTAGTACCCGGGCAGACCCGGCTGAACTCAGGCCTTGAGTTCATTGAGCTGTTGATAAACTGTAATTACATCTTGAACCGGTTTTTCGAACCCTATAAGCAGAATACCCTCTTCGAATGAGTGTAATCAGTTTCGTACCTTTTAATGCTGCCCTAATTGCAAAGCCTTTGACAGATACGTGTATTTTGACTACCACTTGTAATCTTCCTCATTGTCAGTTATCCACTAAGCGTTCGGGGCATCTGTCCTATAAATAGGACGCTGGGTGGATATGGGTTAAATACGAAATTATATTTTCAAGAAAATAAAATTAACAAAGGAAGATTGATATTGCTTCAATTTGTCCTACATCATACCTGTTCGAATAAGCAGCAGGAATCCCAACAGCAGCCATAAACTCCCACCAGCACAACTGGAGGGACTTATTCGAAGCACCATCATAACGACCGCTCAGATATCTTCAAAACTGCAGACTAAAACAAACCCCAACTTTTTTCTCAGACACATTCACTTCGCACTGGTGACAACTCACTCACAAACGGTGCCTCGACATCTCTCTGCACACTCCTGTTTTTCCCCCGAAGCTACCTTCACCGATTAATGATGGCTTTTTTCTTGCGAATTGCTGCTTCGCACGAAGTGACTCGAATTTGTGTAGCTAGGCAATCGGTACTTATCTTTACGTTAACATTTTTTATTCCTCGTTTTTCCGAGGAAAAATACACTTGTTACCTTCTTCCACGCGCCCAAAACCCATGCAGCACACTCACGAAAATTGCAAACCCGAAGCGAAATTTGTCGCAAAAACACGCACCAACCAACGCACCGGCAGCCGTTCACATAGCTCGCCGTCGTGCAACGAGTTGTTAACAACTTCACTTTTTGTCACTTTTTCTTCGCAGGGTGTGTTTAATCTTCAAACATTTCGCTGAGACGGGCTCGCTCATGGAAGCCAGCGGGAATGGCTAGCGGGAAAAAAGTCGTTAGGATTGAAGGAATGATTTTTTTTATTTCTTCTAGTGCTGAGTTGGCTGGAACTGTTGACCTAGCCTAGATTCGTAGCCAGGCTGAAACGAAAGAGAAACATAGTGGAAATTTAGAAAGATTCGTGATGATCAAAAAGATGCGGAAATGTACTTGCTCTGCTGGAAAATTGGACGCAGAGTGTAAAGGTTAACTTATGGCATAGTTGCATCTGTTTTGGTTAACCAGAAATGGCATTCAATTCGGCATTTATTATCTTCAATGTTAGGCGGAATTTATTTGTCACAATTTGAACGCATGTTGGCGAAAAATATCACAAAACATAAAATACTTACCCCGAAATTTAACCGAAGAAATTGCTGGTGCACAACATACCGGCAAAGCCGATAGAAGCCAAAGTTTGGTTTTCCACTTTATTGTGGGCTGCTTTTCAGTTTCAACCGAAGAACCATTTCCATCCCATGTGGCCGCTACTGACGCCGCCACCGGCTCCTTTTCTGTTGATGGCGGCACGCCTTCGGACGTGGATGTGGAAACTTTTCTTTTCGAAACAGTCTTTAGGGTACGTGATTGATGTGGGCCGCTGTTGTTGCGGGAAATCCAATTCCGGTTGATTGGATATTTCATTTGGTTTTGAAGTGATCTGAAATATAAGGGGAGAAACAAAGTTTTCTTTTAAATGTTTGACTTTACGAGATGTAACTTCCCATTGTTGTCATTATAAATTCTATGGAAAACTTGTTCAAATATATTTAAAGAGAGGAAAGGGCATTAGGATCAGCTTTCCATAGGGATGATAAACTTATAATTTATTATCAAATGGTCTTTTAATACGCTCTGCACACTTATGCTCTATGTCGCCTCGCCGCCGTAATCCATGCAATAGAGAGAAAAAAGTCAATGCTCTCCTTCTTTCTATTTAAATCGCATTCTACTTAGTTCGATTCTGAACTTAACGCAAAGCTTCTGCCTACACTTTTTTCGGAGACACGAAAAAAAACTCTTGGCTCGAACTTTGTCTTATCCGGTCATTTTCCCATTTCGTTTATCTTTCAAGCATCGTTTATCTTCTCGATACGCTAGTGCTTCTTTTTTTGTCTTCGTTTTCTTTTCGGAATAAAAACACCAACCAAGAAGGGAAAGAACTCGGCACTGGGGATGATCTATTATCCTAACCCGGTTTTTGTACTTCGGAAAGTGACCTATTATTCTTTTTCGCAAACCCACACCCAGTTCCACATGCTCGATAAGACTAAAACGGCCGGAAAAATAATAGCGTGACCTATGTTTTTGTTCCCCGGCATGGTTCCTCAAAGCCACTTGCAGAATCGTAGGCCGAAAAGCAACTGCTCTTGAATTGTGATGCGGTGCGGTAGAATGTCGAAGCTGCACACTCAGAAAAAATAGGTTTTGTAAAAACATGCATCTGAAATTCTTCTCTTCAGGGCTTCCTATAGAAACTCCACCAAAGATTTCTTCTAAAGAAACTCGTTCAGAGTTTTCTCCATAAAAACTTTTTCAGATTCCTTTAGAAAATCTGACTAGATTTTTTTCAGAAAATCTTTTTTCTTCTGGAATACTTACAAAACCTTCCATAAATTTTCTCCAGGGATTAACTTTGAAAGCTTTCGAAAATTTTTAGAAACTCTTCCACCGTTGTATCAAAAATTCCTCTTACATGTTTTTTTTTTTTTAATTTATACAGGAATTACTTTGGAAATCTCCTCAAAAATAATTCAACTTCCTCTAGAGATTTCTAAAAAAATCTTCCAGAAGTTTTTGAGAAACTCACTCTCTCACTCCAATCAGACTAAGGCCGGAGTGGCCTCTGCTGTACATAGTAGCCGTCTCCATTCCACTCGGTCCATGGCTATTTGTCTCCAATTCCGCACTCTGCGTAGGGTCCGCAGATCGTCCTCCACTTGGTCGACCCACCTAGTTCGCTGTGTACCACGTTTTCTTGTATCGGTCGGATGACTCTCGAGAAACATTTTAGTCGGGTTGCTATCTGACATCCTGCTGACGTGAACCGTCCACCGTAGCCTTGCGATTTTCACGGTATGGACGAAGGTTGGTTCTCTCAGCAGCTGATGCAGCTCGTGGTTCATTCGCCTTCTCCAAGTCCCGTCTTTCATCTGTACTCCGCCGTAGATGGTACGCAACACCTTCCGTTCGAAAACTCAAAGGGCGCGCTGGTCCTCTGCACGTAGGGTCCATGTTTCGTGCCAATAGAGGACGACCGGTCTAATCAGCGTTTTGTAGATGGTCAACTTCGTGTTACGGCGAACTATATTCGATCGTAGAGTTCTGCGGAGTCCAAAGTAAGAACGATTTCCTGCCACAATGCGCCTCTAACTTTCTCTGCTGGTGTCGTTTTCGGCGGTCACCAGTGGGCATAAGTACACGAATTCTTCAACCGCCTCGATTTCATCACCGTCGATTTAAATTCGGAGTGGCGGGCGTGATGATTCCTTCCTGGAGCCCTTTGCCATCATGTACTTTTTCTTCGACACATTAATGTCTAATCCGATTCATCTGGCTTCACCCATTAGTCGGATGTACGTTTCCGCCATCGTCTCAAATTTACGAGCAATAATATCAATATCATCGGCGAAACCAAGCAGCTGAACGGACTTCGTGCAAATCGTTTCACTCGTGTTTATTCCCCCTCTCCTTATTACACCCTCTAAAGCAATGTTGAACAGCAAGCACGAAAAACCATCACATTGCCGTAACTCTTTGCGAGATTCGAAGGGACTCGAAAGTGTCCCTGATACTCGAACTACGCACATCGCTCGATCCATCGTTGCCTTGATCAATCATATCAGTTTATCCGGGAATCCGTATTCGTGCAAAATCTGCCATAGCTGCTCTCGATCGATTGTATCATACGCCGATTTGAAATCGATGAACAAGTGATGTGTGGGCACGTTGTATTCGCGGCATTTCTGCAACACCTGGCTAATGGCGAACATCTGGTCCGTTGTAGCGCGTTCACCCATGAATTCAGCCTGATATTGCCCCACGAACTCTCTTGCAATCGGTGATAGACGGTGTCATAAAATTTGAGAGAGTATCTTGTAGGAAGTGCTCAGTAGTATGATCGTGTGATAGTTCCCGCAATTCAACTTGTCGCCCCTTTTGTAGATGGGGCACACGATACCTTCCATCCATTCCTCCGGTAATACTTCCTCCTCCCAAATCTTGGTAATGACCCAGTGTAGTGCTCTCACCAGTGCTTCTTCACCGTATTTTAGAAGCTCGCTTGGTAGTTGATCTGCTCCAGCGGCTTTGTTGTTTTTCAACCGGCCAACCTCAGGAGGTCAGGAGGTCAGGGGCCGGAAGTCTTTCGTCCTGTGCACATACTCCTAGAACGGTTACCACGCCACCTTCGGTACTTGCAACGTCGCCATTGAGGTGCTCATCGTAATGCTGCCGCCACCTCTTGACCACGTCACGCTCGTTCGTGAGAATATTCCCGTGATTATCTCGGCACATGTCGGCTTGTGGCACAAAGCCTCTGCGCGAGCGGTTCAGCTTCTCGTAGAACTTTCGTGTGTCCTTAGCGCGGTACAGCTCTTGCATCGCTTCGCGATCTCGTTCTTCCTGCTGGCACTTCTTCATCCGGAAGATTGAGTTCTGCCTGTTCCGCGCCTGTCTGTAACGTGCCTCATTCGCTCTCGTACGGTGTTGCAGCATTCTCGCCCATGCTGCATTCTTCCCGTTTTTCAACTGTTCACATTCGCCGTCGTACCAATCGTTTCTGTGATTCGGAGTCGCGAAGCCTAGTGCTGTAGCCGAGGTACTACCTATGGCGGATCGGATGTCCCTCCAGCCATCTTCAAGTGTAGCTGCGCCAAGCTGCTCTTCCGTTGGTAGGGCCACTGCTAACTGCTGCGCGTAGTCTTGAGCCACTTCTACGTTACGCAGCTGCTCGATGTTGAGCCGCGGCGTTCGACTTCGACGCGTGGTTATAACTGTCGAAAGTTTTGAGCGCATGCATACAGCGACTAAGTAGTGATCCGAATCTATATTCGCACTGCGGTATGTGCGGACGTTGGTTATATCCGAGAAGAATTTACTGTCGATTAGAACGTGGCACAGTGTTCGAAATCGACGATTTTGCGATCAAAATTAAATAACTTTTTTTTTTAGGTTGGTTCTAGAGGTTTGGCGTGTTCTACAAAGTTTTTCTGCATGTTAAAAGGCGTCTTCTGATAAAATGTAATTAATGATTAATCCCTCTAGAAGTGAGATAATTTTTTTTATTTTTTCAAAAAAATTTTTAGAGGTTTCACGTCTTCGGCAAAGATGTAGCTCATAATAAGAGAAACAACTTCGTAGAACATGTCAAAGCTCCACCTCTTACGGTTTTCGAGATATGGAGCGTTTTGTGCGAAGTACCCCTAAAACTAGTTTTTTTCAGAGTAGCTTTAACAGATAAAATCCTACAGTTTTGTGACCTTCTACAAACTTGTTCAGGACGTCAAAATACACATTTCTTCCGAAGATGTTAAGTCATTATATCTTGAAACAAAAAAGTTATAGGCGAATTTATGATATTTTAAGGTGTACTTTCACCTTAAGTAACTATTTCCGGCGCAAAATAGCGCAGATGGCTACTTCGCACAAAACGCTCCATATCTCGAAAACCGTAAGAGGTGGAGCTTTGACATGTTCTACGAAGTTGTTTCTCTTATTATGAGCTACAACTTTGCCGAAGACGTGAAACCTCTAAAAATTTTTTTTGAAAAAATAAAAAATTTATCTCACTTCTAGGGGGATTAATCATTAATTACATTTTATCAGAAGACGCCTTTTAACATGCAAAAAAACTTTGTAGAACACGCCAAACCTCTTGAACCAACCTAAAAAAAAGTTATTTAATTTTGATCGCAAAATCGTCGATTTCGAACACTGTGCGTGGTCGATTTGGTTTTCTGTTTGATGGTCGGGTGATCTCCAGGTGGCTTTGTCGATATCTTTGCGGGGGAAGAAGGTGCTTCGGACTACCATACCACGGGAAGCTGCAAAGTTTACGCATCGCTGGCCGTTATTATTCGATACGACGTGCAGGCTGTTTCGCCCGATTACCGGTCTGTGCATTTCCTCCCTTCCTACCTGCGCGTTCATGTCGCCGACAACGATTTTCACGTCACGCGGCGAGCAACCATCGTATGTTTGCTCTAACTGAGCGTAGAACGCTTCTTTCTCGTCATCGGGTCTCCCTTCGTGTGGGCAGTGGATGTTGATAATGCTGTAGTTGAAGAAACGGCCCTTTACTCTCAACATGCACATCCTTGCGTTGATCGGCTGCCACCCGATCATACGTTGTCGCATCTTGCCCAACACTATAAATCCTGTTCCCAGTTCATTGGTGGTGCCACAGCTTTGGTAGAAGGTAGCCGTTCGATGCCCGCTTTTCCACACTTTCTGTCCAGTCCAACAAAGTTCCTGCAACGCCACGATGTCGAAGTTACGGGGTTGTAGTTCGTAGTAGATTATTCTATCACATCCGGCGAAACCTAGTGACTTGCAATTCCATGTTCCAAGTTTCCAATCGTAGTCCTTATTTTGTCACGTGGGTCTTTGCCGATTGTATCGAGTCGTATTTTCTCCTATGTTATTCGCAATGGGGATTTTTACGGGTGGCTTATTGGGCCTACGCCAACACTCTGTTTAACGCCAACAGTTCTGTTTAACGTCCCAACCAACACTGGGACGACCACGCTGATGGGGCTACCACCTTGGATCTAGCTGGGCGTGGTACAGCGTTTCTTACTCAGCCGCTGGATGACAGAACAGACGCTGTTTGAGCCGCACCTCCTTGGTGAACAGACGCTCGGATCGTACCTCCTCAATCTAGCTGAAGTCAGAAGGACAACAGTGCCCAGGCTGCAGTACCAGCTAAGCACACAACTCTTAGCTGGCGGTCTTTGTCATCGCTTGACCCGTGGAAGCATGAGGTAGGAACTAGTGAGAACCAGAGCTATATTGGACGCTTTCCTTACCGACTCACCGTTTCGCAGTCCAAGTTTCATCGCCCGGTGCGCGAATCAAAACCTCATCCCATAGCATGGTGCGTTCTGCCGCACTCCACTAATTAATGAGACGTCCGATTTAAATATGGTCTTCGGCAAAGTTGTAGCTAATAGAGTGCCTAGGAGTACCAAGGATCAACTAACACTATAGGGCACTTGGAGAAATGCTACGGTCAATTGAATGAAAAACGTCGTTTACCCATAGTAATTCCCATACAAACTTTGAAGGGCTTGTGCACTCTCAATTTTCAACAAAATCTGCTCAATTTTTGGGAGAAGGCTTAGAATCTGGTAACGAATCGGTTAAGCGGTGTGGAGCAAAAACGTTTTTTTGAACCACGCTAACTTATTGGGAAATTCTAATCACTTGCCAGCTTTTACAAAATTGAAACTAGCGTCTTCTAGGGGCAAAATCTCGCATCTAATGTTAAATCCACTGCAAGTCCTTGACTTATCAAACAATTTTGCCGAAGAAACCGTATCTCTAAGTAATCGGGTAAGTTCTCTAGCGCCACTTTCTGTTGGAACTTTAAACCAAACTATCCATCAACTGTAATTATTTGACGGACCTAACGATATTGAAGAAGACCCCAACTCTCGAAGTTATCAATACCTTGAGATATATGAAAGGCTAATTTTGTCAGTGTTTCGTCTGTTTGTCTCTGATATCAAAGAAATTATCGGTTTGAGTGGCAATTGATTATGATTTATTTTTTTACAAGATTGCAGTATAATTACAATTTACACAATTTTTGGTAATTAGAGCGTAGATTTTGGCCAAACATCACCTCCTCTCGTCCCTCAAGAGTTTACGTAGTTTATGAACGGGCCCTAATTGTACGCAATTTATGAATGATACCTTGAAAAACGGCTCATACACAACGAGAAAGAAATAGTTTTGAATATAGAACTACCTTTCTCCACTGAAGGAGAGATCCAAGCCAGAGAGATTTGTTTTTTTCCACAGAACTTTTTTTCGAGACGTTCGAGACTTAGGCGTCTGTGATCCGGTTTACTTTCTTTTGGTTTCATTTGAAAGATATTCTGGAGTAAAAAGACCGTAGAAAATTTCATTTTTGAAACTTGTTCTGTATTTGAATAAATTTCATAAAGGTTGGTTTCCGTGACGTTACAACGCTTGAAAAACCTATACTTTGACCAACCATACCTAAGAGTTGTAAAGTATTACAATTTAAATTCCTTGTATGCCAAAAAATCTACATACATTTACCTGTTAATGATGGAAGACTTTTGAAGAATCAGTGGGTTGGTGTTTAAAATGCGGCAGCTTTGATGAATAGTGTGCCTAAATGCCTTAAAATCATGATTTTATTGTTAATTTTAACCGTCGTTCAATTAATATTTATTGTTACATTAGTATCGTGTTGAATACATTTTTGGACGACAAGATTAATGTAGAATGGAATAAAAATGTGAAACATGCCAAAATCCAACTTCGAGAAATGAGTGTGGATGATACAGGGCCCGTAGAATGTGTCACAAACATTTGATCATCGCACATGTGTTTCAAGGTGTTTAAAAGACCCTTAAACCACATCTAAGCCCTAGTTTTTATGTGATTGGATTACATTTAATGTTGATTTAATTTACTTAATTTGATAATTAAAATAATTTGATGGTCCAACTTAATCGAGAATTACATGGATTCCGATCCCGCTCTGTGATATGTTTCTTTTCAATCAACCAATTTTTGTTTGAGTTTGATATTTTTCTCTGCGTGATAGGCCGCTAGCCACTCGCCATTCACCGTGCGCGTCCGCGAGATCTGTTTATTTGGCTCTCGCTGATATATTCCGTGCCAAACATACAACAAACGCAGAAGGCAGATGGTTTGTGGCATGTGGATATGAAAAGAAACCGCTATCTCTCTGAAACGCTTGCGAGAACTTTTTTGTGTTTTTCTTTCGTTGGGAAATTGCTTTGAAGTTGGGAATCGGGGCATCGCGGCCGGCCAGCCGGCCCGGTGCAAGCGGGTATGCTCTGCTGCTGCTGGAGGTGACCAATTTCGCAAGAAGTTGAAATGCAAATGAAAGAAACCACAAACGTGGCCAGCGGTTTATCATGATGCTGGCTGGCCGGCCAGGCCGCCAAAGAAAATGGAGGCTTTTCATTTTTTTTTTTTGAAAAGCGGTTTTCCATTTGAGTTAACACGAGGCACCTGGACCAAGCCCCAGGCTAGTGGTTCTGCAAGACCAATGTTTGTGAATGCGTCCACTGGCGCTCAATTAGAATAGAAGTTTGTCTTCAATTGGTCTTTCGGTACGAATCAAGCGATGATGTATTAGCATCATGAAATTAAGTAATATTGACTTTTATACATCCAAAAACATTCTCAAGGAAAAAACTCTTGTTCAGCATACATATGTAAAAAGTTTACTGATGTATCTAAATGCTATCAAAAATAATAAGTAATGGTAAGTAGATCTCAATATTATACAGTTACGTGTCAAATCAACAAATTTCGCAACATAAAACTCAACAGTGACCAAAACCTCACAAAGGAAAATTATGAAGTTTCGCCCAGAAGATAATGCACTAACGCCTCTTCCGCCCATTTCAAATGTTGGTTTAGAATTGCGCACATGAACATCTCCTAATGCCATTTCAGTATCGTACTGATGGATTTGTTCTCCATTGACCGCAAATTTATCACTCCGATTGACCCTTCATTGGCCCGGTCCTACCAACAGTTCTCCTCCTGGTGGATCAACTTCAACCCAAGTTGTCTTATCGATTATGGATCCCTGAAGCGATAAAGCACATTGGCCGGATTTATCAACCCCAACCATTGACCCATGAGAACGAGTCTACGTACGTCCAATATAGGACCAACTTTTTCCATTCTGCCACCGAACAACAACAACAACAGCAATAACAATACACACATATACATACACACACACACGATAACCTCCTCCCCAGGAACAACTTATGGCCATTCCAATCGATTCAGACGGGACGGAACACCAAGGTCCGACCGACAAGAGCGAAACATCACCCGACCGAAGACGCACGGCGCGGGGTAATGAATCAATAGTTTCGCCCTGATGAACTGACCCAGCCAGCCACCAGCACCTCGCACTCGCATGGCCTCATGTAGGCAAACCGCAAGGCATCCTATCCTTCCTTTCTCAGCTGCTGGGATGGAGCGGTGGCGGGACGTGCGGTGCTTGCAATTGTGGTTTCGTTTCACCCATTTCAGACAGGATGCTGAGAACCTATTGTGTGGAATATTGTTTCCTCTAAAGGAGGCGCACTGTCGGAGATCGGTGACCCCATTTGGATGGTTAGGAGAAGTAAAGGAGTGAAGTGGTGTGATAGTGGTGCCCACATAGAGACGCATGTGAGTTATTTTAGTGTAATCTTTTGTCTTCTAGTCCGAAGCGAGTTCCGTCTCCACTGGGGTGAAACCACAGTGCTATTATTGGTATGGGATTGTTTCGATTAACTGTCCAAGGAAACTGGGCTTCGTGATGTGTGATTAAGGATTTGAATTCAATTTCCCTGTTGTGATTCTTTAGTTGAATGTACAACTTGGTATTATTTATGTTACATTTGTTAAAAACCAAATCGTAGGGGACCGGAACTAGTCTTGAGCCAAGTGCTCCCATGATTGTCGTATCCGAAACAAAG
Organism: Aedes albopictus; assembly: GCF_035046485.1. NCBI lineage: Eukaryota > Metazoa > Arthropoda > Insecta > Diptera > Culicidae > Aedes > Aedes albopictus. The sequence continues at coordinate 57,512,731 of NC_085138.1, read as the reverse complement.
CTAATAAGCGCTATTTGTTTGTTTTCAATTTTCGTATTTTTTGCCAGGAGTAAGTATTTATAATAACAAAAAGGATGAAAGCAATCGGTATCTGAATTGTCTGTTTTTGTAATAGGATGAACATAGGGGCATAGAAAGCTCAGACCACATTTAAAACTACCGGTAGTGTCCCGGAATCGTTCCCGGGTTTTCCGTCGAATGTGGTCGAATATAAAGTAAACGAAACCCATGCATAGAACACATCAAACCGTGACATTTTGATAACCTGATGAACGGTTAACAAGAAAACATGCTCAGACTACATAGGAGGCTACCGGTGGTGTTGCAGAAGCAGCGTTGGGTGCTTCGGCGGAGTTACGTGAACAAACTCAATATAAGTACCCTAAAACCTCTTTTTATGCTATTTTTATGCACTTTTAATTTATGCACCTTTTTATGCCCTGCATAAATAGAGGGAAAGCTACTCAGAACCAAAATTGTGCATAAGAATATTTAATAATGACAGGAATTATTGCAACGGCGGCCAAGGGGAGATTACAGAGGAGAACAAACGAAGGTTACAGGATCGTTTTTGGGTGTTTTCGAAGGTTTTATGTGCGTTACATGGGGTCCGAGTGGGTCTGAATGAAGTTTCGGAGTTATTTCAGGAAGTCTCAGAGCAATTTAGGCTTGTTTCAGAGGCGTTACGGAGGCAATTTTAGGGATTTTGGTTTTGGAAAATTTTTCACAAAATTTGGTGATATAGTACAATTAGTAGAGGGTAGTAAGGTCGCCTGATTCCGTGGTAGGTCACCATTCACCGTGTATGAGAAATTTTATTCTACTTTGTTTAAAAATGATCAAAACAACCCAGCCAAGGGAATTTTCTTCGTTTAAATTCATTTCAAGTAATAACTTGCAAGATTTTATTAGAAAAACGAATGTTCAAATTTTCGATTTTTAGAAGATATATGGGACAATATGGGGCACGGTGAATGGAGACCATTGATTTTTAGGGTACCCATTTACCGTGCCTTTTTGTTTCAATTAAAAAGTACAAGAAATCGTACTTTCTTGTTAAACTTACTTCGGTAATGCAAAATACATACCTGATATGTGAATTTAATTGCTTCATGGTGGAATAAAAACGTTACTACATTTAGTTTTTCGCTTAAATCACCTTAGCGCAGTTTTCGTTTTTTCACTATGAATGCAGTGAACGAGCAGAAACCCGCTTCATGTAAACACACTTTAGTGTCAAAATTATACTTTTAAATGTTTCTAATGAGCGTTTTGACATGGTAACAATACATTAATGTTGTATTGGTGAAATTGAAGGAAAATTGTCATATCATTCAATCATAGTATGGAAATAATGAAAAAATATTCGTAGGCACACGGTGAATGGCGCCTTGACGGTACAATTTCACAAAAAATGGTTTCTGCAAAAATGGAAAACTTTTTCCACCCAAAAAAAATCCGAAGATGCCTTGATCCATACTCTACATGTGCACGAAAACCGATTTTGAAAATATTTCTTTGTTATTTTATAAAAAATCAAAAACCAAAAAAATGAGGAAATGCTTCTAGTTTCGCCTTAAGGGGGATTTTGGAAGCATTTCAAGACGTTCCAGAGCATTTCGGAGGATTCAGAGGCGTTACGGAAGCGTTATGAAGGAGTTCTCAGGGGTTTCAAAGCCTCTCAGGTGCGTTACATGGGGTCCCCGGGGGGGTCTAAGGGGGATTTAGGAGGCATTTCAGGAAGTTTCAGATCAGACTCTGAAATACCTTAAAACGCCCTTCAAACCTCTTGCAACGCCCTTTAAAGGCTCCTGAGATCCCTTGAATTGCCCCTAAAGCCCCTTAGAACGCCCATGAAACCCACTTAATACTATTGAAATGCCCCAAAATTCCTCGCAATCCCATGAAAACACCCACAAATCTTGACAGAACACTCTTAAAAGGCTCCTCAAATCCCCCGAAACAAACACTTAAAACGCCCCTGAAGCCCCTTGGAACCCACTTTTTGGGATCTCTGGGAACTTTCTGAAAACTCCCTTAGTCCCATCTCAACTGCCCAGGAGCAAGACCTGTTCTCGCGAACTAGATTCTCTAATTAAAGCCCAAACTTACTGTATGCAAAAAATTCCCTCTTTTTATGCCTTTTTTAATTTATGCACATTTTTAATTTATGCAGTCCCAGCCATGTGCATAAAAAGAGGTTCCAGTGTAATAGATATGTGTAAGGGAACCAGAAACATAAAAAACTAAAGTGATCTCATCAAACCACACCACTTTAGATTCCTGAAATGTAGATATACAGTAGGATGGGTCAATGTTGTATGGGAAAATTAAAATTGATTCACCTCAGCCCCAAACAAAGTTTTTTTCAATCCCGTTTTGCATCCAAAATTACTGCGCAAAATTTTGATGCAACTGGAGGGCGTGCTCTGCAAAGTGGATGAAATTTAAATGGGATTTAGTATGGGCAATTCAAATTACTTGCATTGTTTGGCAAATTTTACATGAATTTTGTAACCAATAAAAATAAAATATATCCTTAAGCGCGCAGATTTTTTTCCGTCGAAGACCGCTAAGTGATCTAGTTCTTTCCAAGCTTGTAATTATCTTGTGCCGACTTGTAATTGTCGTCTTGATTTGGATCGGCCTCCAGTGATAGTGAAGGTGGTCAAGCAGTCAACTGAGAGGTCTGATATTTTCTGCTCTGCCTTATACGTTGAACATAATTTCGGAATAAATGCCATCAATAAGTTTCCCAATTCGATGATGACATTGATAAAATTCTTGCTTTTCTAAATCAAGTATTCTCAAGATTCAGAAACTTTTCGACTTGTGTCGACGGAAAGATCATGAGCATTAAGCAAGTCACACAAATTCGTAGGTGATACAGACCCAGACAGCTGTTACGATAATTGTATCTTTCCCGTTCGTAACCAAAGCATAGGATTTTGGATAGATCACTGACTCTAAGGCAGGATGATATTAGAGTGAGTCAACGTTGCATGGCGAAATTTAAAATTTGGTTGCATTAACCCGGAACAAAGCTTTTTCAGTCTTTAATAGCGTCCATAACTGGTACACTCAGCCTATATATGGATAAGTTTTTGGTGAAAAAATTCGCTGCTCAGGTGTTTCAGATGTCCGGCATTTGGTCGATTGCCGCTTGACCAAAGCATGTTCAAAATAATTCAGAGAACCCTTTTCACATTCTAGCTGCCAATTTGATCATCATTAATTTTTACATCTTCCTTCCTCCAATCATTGTCTATTCTTTCTAGTTTTGCAATTCAGAGATTAGTTGGCGTTCAAACTGTCAATATTTTTCCTCCTCTTAATCATAGGCGATTATTTTGAGTTATACTGACGTGGAGAACAATGGCACGTTCGTTTCTTCTTCAGCCTAACGGCATTCAGCTAAATGGCGTACGGCCTAATGACCCTTTCGGCCAAATGGCGTTCGGCCAAGCGGCAATCACCCAAATGACAATCGGCCAAATGACTCGGAGCCGGTATTTGAACCATAAATAAATTAGGCTCGCTCTTTGTAGGTACAAATGGGTGGATATATTTGCGATAAATAGACATATTTAAATTTCCTTGTAATATTTAAAATGTCGTGTCATTGATTGGCTTGGTAGCAAAGTCAGCAAAGCACTTGTGTAGCATATAAGGGTCATGAGGTCAAATCTCACTTGAGCTGTGGATTGGTCCCTGATTTCATTAATAATGTATCCATCTGTACATATATATGTACGTTGAGTTAATTTAAAATTCTAATTCATCACACGAATTGATATACCGAAACTTTGCACATTGAGTAAGTGTGTGGTCTTGACATAAAATCCTATAATCACTTTTAAATCGAAAACAAAATCTTCCAGAATAGTAGTTGTTTGTTGTAATGTGTATTGCTTCACAAGCCATAAAGTCATTGCGTCGTAATGGCAAGAGTGGATGATTATTTAAGCACAGCGTTTAATATTGTAAAATTAAAGCAAGCACTTAAATCACTCTAACTTGGTTTCCCGCAAATTCCCGCAAAAAAGTCCGAAAGCATTCGAAAAAGAAGAGTCTAAACTAGCATCCTAGACCGGTTGCATGTCGAATACGGTCGAATACTCCTACTTTCTGAACACATTGGCAAATAAACCGTAAAATTTGAGTAAATATTGTAAAATTTATTTTTAAACTTAAAAGCATCGCAATTTGCGCACCAAATATGCAAAATATACTAAATTTACTGTTAGGAAATGTATGCGTTATAGTTGTTGAGCACATTTTTCACCACCATTCACATTTTTCTAAATATTGGTTAAAATCGAGAATTTTCGCTTATAAGAAGTTTTTCCATACAAAAAACGATACAATTTTGTTACAAATCGAAAAAATCGGGCGTATATAATCAAAAATAGCCCAAACAATCATACAAATATGACAATTTATTGATCTTAGAAAAACAACTTTTTTGACTTTTGTCGCGAAATTTTGATTTCTGGCCCATAGTGCTTGGGAACAACATTGATTTATAAAAACTATATAAACTCATTAATTAAAAAATCGATTTTTCAATTTTTTTGCCTATGATGGTACAACTGTCAAACGGTATGAACTGCGTGTTGCCAACCCTGACCGATGGAAGGCCACAGGTGTTCTGAGGATGTGTGTAATGACGTTTGAGGTTAATAAGCAAACTAAATATAAATAATTTGAAAATAACACACATTACCGGTAATTTACCGTATAGTCTTCGATAGTTCAGATATGTTGAATATCCAAAGATCTTAAAAGAAAGCATTTCGGAAACTCAAAATGTCTGGAGGATTTTCTGAAGGAATCCCTGCATGAATCTAGTTTCTCTGAAGATATTCTTTGAGGAATATCGGGGAAAACACTTGGACTAATTTTAATGAAGATTCTTAGAAACATCTTGAGAAAAAATCCTGTGCAATATTTGTGTAAAAATTTGTGAATACATTACGCAAAGTATTTGCAAAAAAAAAATCCGTGGTATACAAGACGAATATCTGGCCAACTCTCTGAAGAATGCCTAGAGTGATAATTGGAGTAATTTTCAATGGTATGCCTGAAGAATCTCCTGAATAAATCTCCGTAATTTCTAAAGCATTCTCGGCAGAATTTCCGAAAAAAAAAACAGGTGGGTTTTCCAAAGAAATCCGTAGTAGGCCGTCCCTTTTTTGCAAACCTTTGAAACGTTAAAATTCCGTTGTTAGTAAACGATTATTTTAGCTAAGTAACGATCTTGTCAAAATTCGAAGTCCGTATTTTGGACCCCCCAAGGGGCCTAAAGATAAAAAAAATGTATGGGCCTAAAAATCATTAACTTTTTATTCGACGAAAAAATACCCTATTGTACTGCAATCGTTCTCAGAGTTGCGATATTTTAACTCGTTTTTAAGTTATTGAGCAAAATTGGGTAGGTTTTCTTCGGGATCTGAAGAAATAATAAAAATGGTAATTTTACGGATGTTTTTGACAATAATGCGAGGTATGCACTTCAAACGGAATCGCACAAGTAATTTTCGTTCAGTGCATTTTTTTTCGTGACCTGAGTGGTCAAGAAATTTAACACAGCCCCATTTGATTTCACATTTCGTTTCAGCTCCGTACTAGGATCCGGAATAAAGCGACGCTTTATTATTTCTTGAGCGATTCCTTGCCTGAATTTTCCACTCATCGAGATAGGCCAAGACATTTCTTGCGATCTGCATACTACCCATAACTCAAAAAAGACTAGGAATATCAAAAATCATCGGCTTAAGTATTTTGTATTTTTTTAAGTCTCATGCAATTTTTGACAATTTTCGACCTCTTGAGTGACCACTTAGCCTAGAGCAGGAGTTCCCAAACTTTTTCAGCTGCCGAACCACTTTTGGTTTTTACCGAATTTGGCGACCCACCAACACGAGTTTACGTCAATTTTTGCAAATTTGGGCTGTCGTTTTAAATAACCACCTTTGTTTGATGATGATTAACCTGGGCTTCTTAGGGGAATAAAAGTAATCGTGTTAAGTACTGTTCCTTTGAATTCCACTAAGAATCGAGTCAAGTTTAAAACACTGAAGAGGACCTTACAGTTGAGGTCGAAATACGTATCTGTCAAAGGATACAAATTCTTAGTGGAATTCAAAGGAACAGTACTTAATACGATTTTCTTTTTACTTACCTTTTTTTTTCACTTTCATAGGTTTCGGTAAACTCACGTTATGTAGCACTCAAACTTAAAAAAAAGTTTTTTTTTTATTTATAGCGCTCTTGTCTATTTTTTAAAGTTTGAGTATGGTTTTCATGCCCTAGTGTTCAGTTTCAGTAAACTTTCAATCTAAAGAATATGAGATAAGTTTCCAAATTTCTAATACATTCATCCAGTCTGGCTCCTGGCAACACTACAGTACAGCTTGAAGATATTCTCTAAAACATTCTAGAAAAACAATTTATACAAAGTTTTTGCATTTTTATGTTTCTGCAAGACTTTAAAATGAGTTTTAAAATGAGATATCGGATTGAAAATGCAATAAAAATTGGCAGCGAGTGGGTAAACATCAAGTAGAGCTTGAGGAATTTTAGTACTGTTGGATCCTGGCCTCATGTACTTCATACACAATTATTTTATTTATATTTTTCTGACACTTTTCAGTTGTTCTGATTTCCGTAAAAGTTTAGATTATCGACATCCATCAGAAGTTTACCGAAATTTAGCTTATATGAAGTTCGATAAAGTAAGGGTTTCTTGTCGAAGTTTGGTATTTTTTGCTAAGTTTTGGTTTTTTTTTAATATTTTATTGCGTGTGAATCTAACCAAAAATGCAATCTGTAAGCAAAAACTTGAACTATTCTGTTGCATTCTGATTGAAAACTCATAGTTTTAGAATCGATTTCAAAACGGAGGCAGTAGTTTCAATTTTCAATATACTTCACACTAAGCCTTATAATACAAAATTTTGAATGGAATTAAAAAGAAATCAAATTTATACAAAAAACTCAGCTGGTTCTCAAGCGAGTACTTGTATATTAGAAAATGCATAGCAATATCACTTGACATAAGTTAATTGAGACATATTGCCCAAGCCTTCGCGACCCACAAAAAATCATCCGGCGACCCACCAGTAGGTCGTGACCCATAGTTTGAGAAAGGCTGGCCTAGAGATACGGACTTCAATTTTTGACACAATCATTTCTAAGTTAAACAGATCTTTTTCCAACAGCTAACTCATAACATTTATTTTTTTTTTGCAAAAGAAGGGATGGCCTAATACGTAGGTAACTTTACATTTTGTTTTATTAAAGACGCTTTAACCACGCGGATCATTCGTGTCATACTTTATTCATTTTAGTTTTAGACCATAAGTTTTTTTTTTACAATATTTTGTACAAATCTTTTGCTTTGATGAAACGAACTTTACAATTGCTGAAGAAACTCCTAAACAAATTCCTAAAACCATTAAAAAAGGAATAAAAGGAGAAATTTTTGAGAGTGTAGAATTAGCTTTTAAGTTAAAATACACATAAATAAAAATAAAAAAAAAGAAAATTTTGAAATTTTTTTGAGTAATTTGAAAAAGAACTCCTGGCGAATTTTCTAAAAGAATCTGTTGAAAATTTCTTGAAGAAATTTCGGGGGAAATTTCATTTATATCTTAGACTTATAAATGAAATTTCCCTAGAAATTTCTTCAGTAAATTTTCAACAGATTCTTTAAGAAAATTCACCAGGAGTTCTTTTTCAAATTATTCAAAAAAATTTCTGAAGAAATGCTTGAAAGAATATACGAACTCCATGGTGCAATTTCTGAAGAAACCGATGGAGTAATTTCTCAAAATGTTGTGAAAAGAATCCTTAGATGATATGTAAAGGAATTCATGGAGCAGTTTTATAAATGGTCAAAATAATATTTTGAGCAATTTTTGAAGGAATCATGGTGAAAGTCGATGCCGTTAAATCAGTTCGTGATTTTTCCCTTTTGGTTTGTTGAACATTTTGTAGAGTTACATGAATAGTAGATTGTTGGCCTAAGGTCTCCTATCCACCGTGATGGGGTTGCCATCTTAGCTAAAGCTTCCGGTGGAAGAACATTTTATACTCAGCCGCTGGATGCCCGAACAGACGCTGTTTGAGCCGCACCTCCTTGGTTAACAGACGCTCGGGACGTACCTTCTCAGTCTAACTGAAGGCAGATAAAAAAAACAGTACCCATGCGGCACTACCAGCTAAGCACAAAACTCTTAGCTGTGGTCTTTGTCATCCATTGTCCCGTGGAAGCATGAGGTAGGAAATTGTGAGGATTCGAGTTATGTTGGACGCTCCTTGTTGACTCATCATTTTGCAGCCCACACAACATTAGGACTGCTTTAAAATCATCCAAAGAAATACGCTTTCCAACTTCGCATTCTACATTGTTTACCCAGGTTCGTTATTCCGCCGTCTCGTTTTGATTGCTTTTGGCCAAATAAATGGCTACATTGGGTTCGTAGATAAATTAAACCTATTAGCTGCTACACGGATACATTTTATTCAGACGGATCCCACGGGTCCCCTTTTCGCCTTAAACCATTCACGCTTCGCTTCTCGCCACTTCCTCAACTCAATTTGCCATTCCCGTTCGTGGGTGGGCCGTGAATCACATCCCTCCGGACCCGGGTGTGAGAGGGAATGAGTTTCCAGCGCGCTAGAGTGTTTTTCTTTTTCGCAAGAGACACATCTTCGAAACGCAATTTTATTTCGTCGATCGGAACAAGCTTTTCGCTTATTTATATTTATAGCCAGATTGCTAGCTCCTGCAAAGCTGGCCTTCGTTTAGCACCGAGTTACGCGAGAAGACATGCTACTAAATTGATTTTTATTGTTCTCGTTTGATTACAGTTCTTGTTTGTAATCGAGAATAACGCGTCGAGTTTTGGCTGGTGGAGGGTATTTGTGAGTCGTACAAGGAAAGACACATCCTTTTTCAATTGAGATGTGCTGTAATGATTGTTGTTTACTGATAAGAAACAGATCAAAAGTAATTATTTTATTACAACTCTATCGAGTTGTTACAATGTGTGCTATCAGCGTGTGGACTAGGGTATAGCCCCACTTCTTACAAGAGTCTCCCGCGTTTCCCACAAAAAAGCCAATTGTTGTTCATTTCCGGAAATTTGTTCAACTCCCCAAGGGAACTATTCCTGGAAGTGCCTGCCAACAATTTATACCATCCTTCGGCCGCCAAAACTCCGCCGAAATCGAACGACCAAAAGCCGTCCAGCAATTCCCATACACTTCTTCCAGTAAACACCTTTACGGCTACCAAACTACGGCAAAACAAAACAGGAAAAATCGTTCCTTCACGTTTTTATGACGGTTGTAAAATTAGTTCCATCGGGTTCATATGCTCCGGTGGATTTTCTAGCTAGGAGCTACCTGATCCGTAGAGGACCGGTTATTCGTGTTTTAGCTTTTAGTGCCCTAGTTGGGGCCCGAATGGGAGAGGTGAGGCGTGAGGGTGTCCAACGGATTTCTAGACAACTCCACCCCGTGGGGATTTCCCCTTTTGTGCTCGATGGGAATTCGTACAATAGAGTAGAAACATATCAGAGGAAAGAAAAAGCAGTCAAGAGTGTGTTTTATTGCTTTTTTCGTCATATCTACAGATTATTGTAACGTTTCCTCAACGGATTTCTGGCACCTTCAATGTGGTTCTTGTCTACCAAGGGAAACGGTATGTATGCTTCATCTTATTTCACTTGATTCACAAAAAGAGTATCTATAAAAATTAGCTCTTTTGACGTTCACGTTTTGACGTTATTGAATGATTGGATTGTTTATGGAATCGGTAGCACAGTAAAATTTATGGATAAAGAGGAATCGTTAATACACGATACAGTATTCCGCATTACATTCATCATCACCACTGAACTATGCATTTTCATAAGTGCGAAAATGTGAATAAAAGTGCGCGATAGTAACAAATCGTGGAGCACACCTGGTGGAATGGTTAGAACATTTGACTATCACGCCGAAGACCTGGGATTGAATTCCACTCCCGACAAACTCACAAAATTTTAGTTCTTCATCAGATTTCTTCAGATATTTCTCCAGAGAACCTTCAACCTTTAACAAAGATTTTACTGATGATTTATTCGAAATTCATTCAGGTGCTCTTTCAGAAATTGCAGCTGGGATTTCTTCTGAAAAACCTTCGAGAAGATTATTCTATCTCCAAATACATCTACAAAATTTTAGGAATTTCTTTTGGGATTTCAGGAAGCTCAACTTCATCGAATGTTCTTCCATGGAGTTTTTCAAAAAATATTCCTAAAAAAATCCAGAAATTGCTCAAAAAATACTGAAGAATTCATTGAGGAAACCCAGATGGAATTTCTAAGCAATCCCTGGAGGATTGTCTCAAGAAATTCTTCAATGAGACTTCTGGAGATACCGTTGGAAACTCCAAGCAGAAATACTTGAAAATTTCTGGAGGAAAAAGCTCCTGAAGATATCTCTTGATTCATTCAGGTGCTCTTTCAGAAATTTCAGCAAAAACCTTTGAGAAGATTATTCTATCTCCAAATACTTCTACAAAATTTTAGGAATTTCAGTGCATGAAAGTGCTTCTTGTTTGAGATGAATGTGTAGTGGGGCAACGTCAAAGAGCACTTCGAGCGCTGCCGTAGGAGTTGAAGTGAACGCTCCAGACATCGCCATTAAGCACAACCTTTGGAGATGGCCTAACTTTGATTGAACCGTTCTCACTTCGCCCTTTTGCCACCACACCAGACATCCATAAGCCAATATTGGACGAACAACAGTTGGGTAAATCCATTTGATATACTTGGTTTAAAATCAAAGTTGTACCAAAGGTTCGCCGGCATTGCCCGAAGGCCATACAAGCTTTCTTGATTCTGAACTCAACATGAGGTGTCCAGGAAAGCTTGGAATCAAGAAGGACTCCAACGTACTTTACCTGTTCAGTCACATTGATTTCAGAATCAAAGAGACGTAAAGGTCGAACACCAATACGGTTTCGCTTTTCCGTGAAAAGAACAATAGATGTTTTACTCGGATTTAAATCACTTGGAGTGTCAATGGTTGGTGAGTATGCACGAAATTTAGCCGCAACCAGTTTGTTGACCTAGGATACCTGAAACGCAATGTTTGCGAAGTAACATTTAAATGTTCAAAAAAGATAAAGCGATGGTCAGATAAAGATTCTTCTTCTAACACATGCCAATTGGTCAGCTCGTGACTAATTCTGCTAGAGCAAAGCGTTATAACTAACACTTCCTCTCTAGCAGATACCATGAAGGTTGGGCGGTTGCCTATGTTAAGTAATGCAAGATCTGTACTACTTAAGTACTCCATCAAACTGGAGCCTCTCAAGTTAATGTCTGAGCTGCCCCAGATGATATGGTGAGCATTAGCATCACTGCCAACAATTAGCGGAAGGGCTTTTGAAGTACAGTTTGCGATGACTTGTTTGAAAGCATCCGTAGGGGATCACAGTGGGAAAATAAGATACAAAACCGACAAAGAATTCTGTAACTTTTGAAAACCACGAGTGCGGTTTACGAAGTTATACTTTTCTAATGTAAAAATGTGCGGGGGATCCAATAAAACCGGTTTCATAGGCCGCACGGATCGTTAAAATGCTCATTTTACCCCAATTCCCCAATTTTTTATCCGTTTTTATAGATATTCATGTATTTTCAGAAGCGGAAATGATCTTGAAGTATGAAAACTCCACCGATCATGCTCATATATATTGCAGATATGGATAAAAATATTAAACTTGACCGCATGAATGATTGTCATGCCCGTTTTACCATATTCCCCCAGATTATCGCATTTCTGGTAAGATATGCCATTTATCTAGGGGGAAAATCAGTAAAAATCCATCAAAATGAGTTTTACCTGGTAAATACATTTGAGCCATCGAATAAATCAGGATAAAAAATCGAACGAACTGGTTTTTTGGTCATTTTGCCTTGATGCCCCAAAAATATCATTTTTTGAACTGAAGAGTTCTGCAACTTTTGAAAACCATGAATGCGGTTTACGAAGCCATACTTTTCTGATGTAAAAATGTGCGGGGGATCCAATAACTCTGGTTTCATAGGCTGCACGGATCGTTAATATTCTCATTTTACCCCAATTCCCCCATTTTTAGCCTTTTTTTAATAGAGATTCATATATTTTCAGATGCGAAAGTGATCTTGAAGTATACAAACTCGACCAATCAAGCTCATATATATTGCCGATATAAATGAAAATGTAAAACTTGACCGCATGAATGATTGTCATGCCCATTTTACTATATTCCCCCAGATTATCGCATTTCTGGTAAGATATGCTATTTATCTAGAGAGAAAATCAGTTAATGTCCATACAAATGAGTTTCTAATTGGTGAATATATTTGAGCCTTCGAATAAATCAGGACAAAAATTGAAAGAACGGGTATGTTGGCCATTTTGCCTTGATTCCCCAAAAATATCATTTTTTGAATTGAAGAGTTCTGTTACTTTTGAAAACCACGAATGCGATTTACGGAGTCATGTTTATCTAATGTAAAAATGTGTGGAGAATCGAATAAAAATGTTTTCATTGTCCTCACGGATCGTTAACATTCTAATTTTACCCCAATTCCGCATTTTTTGTGTGTTTGATAGAAATGCATGTATTTTCAGATGCGGAAACGATCTTGAAGTATAAAAACTCGACCAATCAAGCTCATATATATTGCCAAATAAATAAAAATATTAAACATGACGGCATGAACAATTGCCATGCCCATTTTACCAAAATTCCCCAGATTATCACATTTCTGGAAAATATGCTATTTGTCGAGGAAGAAAATCGGAAATGTCCATTTAAGAGGGATTTATATTTGAATAACACATTTGAGCCTTATATCTATTAAATCAGGGAACAACAATCTAACGAACTTATTTATGTCTTGGTCATTTTGCCTTGATGCCCCAAAAATATCATTTTTTGAATTGAAGAGTTCTGTAACTTTTGAAAACCATGTATGCTATTAACAAAGTCATATTTTATTTAAATTTAAAATGTGCAAAAAATTTAATGAAACTGGTTTCAAAGGCCACAAGTATCGTCAAAATACTTATTTAACTTCCATTTCTCCATTTTTTTGCGGATTTAAAAAAAAAATAATGTTTTTTTCAGAAGTGGAAATGACCTCGAAATTTAAAAACTCAACCAATCATGCTCATATATACTGCCGATACAAATGAAAACGTCACACTTGACCGCATGAATGGTTGTCATGCCCGTTTCACCATATGTTCCCAGATTATCGTATTTTTTGGTAAGCTATGCTGTTTATCTGGAGAGAAAACTTGACCGCATGACAAAATGATTGTCATGCCCATTTTACCCTATGTATCGCATTTCTGGCAAACATAGCATACATCTAAGGAAAAATCAGTAAATGCCATCCAAATGAGTTTTTTAAATTACAAAAAGACATTCGACCCATCTTTTGAACCAGATAAATAAATCTAACAAACTTATATCTAGTTTATTTTACCTTGATGCTCCGAAAAAATATCATTTCTTTTAATTGCAGAATTCTAAAACTTTTGAATATCTTGAATGCGGTTTACGAAGTTGAACTTTTTCAATGTAGAAATGTGCAGAGAATTAACTTAAAGTGGTTTTACAGGCCTCACGGATCGTTATCGCACTCTCTTATTTTACCTCAATTCCCTATTTTTAAGTATTTCTTAATAGAAGTTCATGTATTTCCAGAAGCGGAAATGACTTTGAAGTATAAAAGCTCAGAAAATCTGTTGAGTTCATATAAGTTTTTATTTGTAAAACACACTTGAGCCATCCAATACATCAGGAAATAGAAATCGCACGAACTTTTATTTTGCCATTCCCGAAATCCGAAATCCCGAAATACATATAAATATAATATTTTGAATATGTACAAGAATTTTATATGTTTTTGAAAAACCGCTAATGCAGTTTATGAAGTCATACCCTTCTTATGTAAAATTGTACGGAGAATCTAATGAAAGTGGTTTCATAGGCCTCAAGGGATTAATGCGCGTTAGCATATTCATTTTAGCCCAATTTTCCATTTTCTTGGGATTTGATAGAATTTCATGTATTTACAAAAGCGTTAATGACATTGAAATATAAGCACTCAAAAAATCCAAAAAGGCCCATTCAAATGAGTTTTTGGTTGATATATACATTTGAGCCATCTAATAAATCAGGATACAACAATCGAACGAACTTGTATCTTGGTCATTTTGCCATGATGCCCCGAAAAATATCCTTTATTGAATAACTGTACCACTCAGAATGTTATCAAAAGCGTTTATTCTTAGAAGTGAATTTTCTAAGACAAACACCCTGTAAATTGGATTAATGCCCGCATGAGTTATAACTGTGATTTGAACTCGTTTTTTTGCGAATTCATCTAAATAATTGTATTCAGGGTTAAACAAGCTGCATCCAGAATTCACGGGTTGTATCTTTAAAAACTGTTTTTATAGAAAAACGGATCAGATTATTTTTGTGTTACACACTCATGTAAAGTTATTTTTTTATTTTACGGGAAATTAGTGCTAAATAGGCAAAAAGCATTTCCGACCGATTTTCGCAACACGTTTTCTTTAGATAGTTAAAATTGGTAATAAACAAAATTTTATTAAATTTGTCATTTGTTGATTTTATTTGTAGATGTATAGCGTGTGTATCCCTAAAAAGTACAAAACTGAAAATGTTTGACAAACACATTATTCACAGTTAGTATTTGGATAATCTGGTAGAATATGGTGAAACGGGCATGACAACCATTCATGCGGTCATGTGTGACGTTTTCATTTGTATCGGCAGTATATATGAGCTTGCTAAAAAAACATTAATTTCTATGAAAACCCACAAAAAATTGAGAAATTTAAGCGAAATGAGTATTTTGACGATCCTTGAGGCCTTTAAAACCAGTTTCATTAAATTTTTCAAACATTTTAACTTAAAAATAATATGACTTTGTAAATAGCATACATGGTTTTCAAAAGTTACAGAGCTCTTCAGTTCAAAAAATATATTTTTGGGGCATAAAGGCAAAATGACCAAGATATAAGTTCGTTGTTGTTCCCTGATTTAATAGATAGATGGCTCAAATGTGTTATTCAAATAAAAATCTCTCTTAGATGGACATTTACCGATTTTCTCCCTCGACAAAAAGCATATTTTACCAGAAATGCGATAATCTGGGGGAATATGGTAAAACAGGCATGACAATCATTCATGCGGTCAAGTTTAACATTTTCATTTATATCGGCAATATATATGAGCTTGATTGGTCGAGTTTGTATACTTCAAGATCACTTCCGCTTCTGAAAATATATAAATCTCTATCAAAAAAGGCTAAAAATTGGGGAATTGGGGTAAAATGAGAATGTTAACGATCCGTGCAGCCTATAAAACCAGATTTTTTCGATTCCCCGTACATTTTTACATCAGAAAAGTATGGCTTCGTAAACCGCATTCATGGTTTTCAAAAGTTGCAGAACTCTTCAGTTCAAAACATGATATTTTTGGGGCATCAAGGTAAAATGACAAAAAAACCAGTTCGTTCGATTTTTTATCCCGAGATATTCGATGGCTCAAATGTATTTACCAGGTAAAAGCTCATTTTGATGGATTTTTACTGATTTTCTCCCTAGATAAATGGCATATCTCACCATAAATGCGATAATCTGGGGGAATATGGTAAAACGGGCATGACAATCATTCATGCGGTCAAGCTTAACATTTTTATTCATATCCGCATTATATATGACCATGATCGGTGGAGTTTTCGTACTTCAAGATCATTTCCGCTTCTGAAAATAAATGAATTTCTATAAATACGGCTAAAAAAATGGGGAATTGGGGTAAAATGAGCATTTTAACGATCCGTGCGGCCTATGAAACCGGTTTTATTGGATCCCCCGCACATTTTTACATTAGAAAAGTATAACTTCGTAAACCGCACTCGTGGTTTTCAAAAGTTACAGAATTCTTTGTCGGTTTTGTACCTTATTTTCCCACTGTGGGATGGTTCATCATGCGGTAAATAAACCGAACAATAAACGTATTTCCTGTTGAGGTTTCCAAGAGATACATCAAATATGATAGCACATACATCTCTGGTGGTTAGTTCAGAGATGAGTGTAGCAACGATTGCGTTGTTGACAAGCACACAGGCTCGAGACATGACACGCGAGTTTGCCATTTCATGTTTACTGAAAGTAGCAAAAACCGGGTTCACAAGGTTTCCTAGATAGAAATTTCCCTTACGAAAGTAAGGTTCTTGTACCAAGGCCACTTGGGCTGTACCATTTTGCATTAGTCTGCAAAGATTGATCGTTACTGTTCTTTTATGCTGAAGATTGATCTGAGCTCTCCTAACCGTAGCCACTACCCAAACTAGGCAAGATTAAACTCTTCGCAACAAAGAAAAGCAACACTAAAACCAAATCGGAATCGATTAGAAAACACCAAAGGCGAGGATACACAGAAAACACAGTGTAAATCGCATAATGCGAAACCATACAGGTGAATATTTTAACTAATTAACAACATCTTCATAATCCCGCCCTTATTTAGCCTCAAGTGAAACTAGAGAAGGGCAGCTCATTGTCTCGGAGAAACACAAGGTCCACCGCACTATTGCTCCGGTTAGCGCAGTAAGGGCAAAATACTGTGGAGAGTGCCCTGGTACTCCAACGGGCTCCGTTTGCGATTAGGTTTTTATAAGACCCCCTAACCATTCATTCCTAGGCACGGTAAGCGTAAAGCCGCATAACACCATGAATTAGGGGTCACCTGATTAGTGGATTCCTACCACTGGAACAGGCGGTCCGTAGTGCTATTCTTAGCCAGTTGAACTAACCGCTACCGACACTACACAGCTATCTAGGCTGATCGGGAAAAGAAGTTAATATTGGTAATTCATACGGGCCCGAAAAGCCGATAATAGATAATTAATAATAATCAGATAATTCTCCAGAGAGTCACACCTTTTACAGAGATTTCACTGATGATTTATTCGAAATTCATTCAGGTGCTCTTTCAGAAATTTCAGCTGGGATTTCTTCTGAAAAACCTTTGCGAAGATTATTCTATCTCCAAATACTTCTACAAAATTTTAGGAACTTCTTTCGGAATTTCATGAAGCTCAACTTCATCGAATGTTCTTCCATGGAGTTTTTCAAAAAATATTCTTAAAAAAATACAGAAATTGCTCAAAAAATACTGAAGAATTAATTGAAGAAACCCAGATGGAATTTCTAAGCAATCCCTGGAGGATTGTCTCAAGAAATTTTTCAATGAGACTTCTGGAGATACCGATGGAAATTCCAAGCAGAAATACTTGAACATTTCTGGAGGATAAAGCTTCTGAAACGATTCTAAAGATACAGGGGATAGACAAAATGATCGGGACAGGCAAAATTATCACTTTCCAAAAAATGTTCAACTAGCAGTAACTTTTCTAAAAGTGCATCAAATATTTTCAATTTTTTACTGTGAGTTCTTCAACTAGTTGTGTATCAGTGAACAAAATTTGGAAAAGATCGGACAATTCTTCACGAAGTTATAAAGATTTTTGAAAAAGATAAAATTATCTGATAGCCAACTTTGGGCTGTTATATCTCCAGATTCAATGAACCGATTGCAATGAAATTTTGACGATTCGTGACTTATATAATGAACTCTGGAAAACGTTTGACTTAACTTGAAATTTTAAACAAGCGAAAAAGTTATAGCGATTTTATTTTCTTCACGATTTTTTAGTAAATTGGTCTATTTTTAATATGCATCCCATTACTTTTTCAACTTATTGGCGGCTATGTTGTTACTTTCCTTCAAAACGCATTTATCCATAACTCAATTAGAGGGAAACTAAATGAACTATAATTTGCATCTTGAATTTTGAAACGATGTTGATGTTTTGGATAATTTGGTGTTTTATTAGAAAAATAATCTAATCGTTGTAATTTTCTTCCGTGTTAAGAATATTAAGTTAAGTCAATGGTTTTTCATAGCTCATTATATAAGTCATTTTTGGTCAAAATTTCATTGCATTCGGTTCATTGAATCCATAGATATAACAGCTCAAAGTTGGCTATCGGATAATTTTGCCATTTTCAAAAATCTTTATAACTTCGTGAAGAATTATTCGATCTTTTCCATTTTTTTTCCACTGATACACAACTAGTTGAAGAGCTTACAGTAGAAATTGGAGAATATTTGATGCACTTCTCGAAAAGTAATTGAACATTTTTTGAAAAGTGAAAATTTTGCCTGTCCCGATCATTTTGTCTATCCCCTGTATCTCTTGATTCATTCAGGTGCTCTTTCAGAAATTTCAGCTGGGATTTCTACTGAAAAACCTTTGAGAAGATTATTCTATCTCCAAATACTTCTACAAAATTTTAGGAATTTCTTTTGGAATTTCAGGAATCTCAACTTCATCGAATGTTCTTCCATGGAGTTTTTCAAAAATTATTCTTAAAAAACTACAGAAATTGCCTAGGAGAATACCATTAGAAATATCTTAAGAAACCTCGTTATTCTTCGAAAAAAAAATACGAGAGACTTCTGTAAGAGCTCAACAAATAATTCCCAGAAAAAAAGCTGGAGGGATTCCTGGAAATAAAGAAAGGACCTCTTGAAAAATATCTACAGCAATCGCAGACAAAGGTACAGAAGTAATCCTCCAGAAAACTAACCAGAGTTCTCTGGAGGATTTTCCGAAGGCATCGTTGGAATTACTCCTGGAGGAATTTTCTGATTATACAATTCAAACTACTGCTTAGTGATGTTTCTGAACGAAATCCTGCAGAAACAAAAACAAATCCTGGAGGATGTTTTGAAAAAGCACAAGAGTAATAAAAAATTGAAGCAATTTTTGAAATAATAATATCTGGAAACCCTTTGTGGGTATTTATAGAAAAAAAATCTTGAAGAATCCCTTGAAAAATGCTAATGATTCATGAGTAATTTCTGCAGGAATTGTTGAGCTAATCTTTGTAAAACAATCTGAAGGAATTTCAAAACAATACCTGGAGGAATACCTATCTGAAACAACTATTTGGCTAACCCTTAAAGGAACTTCCGGAAGAATTTTTTGGGAGTTTTCAAGAGAAATTTCCAAATAAATCCACAATAAAATCCCAGAATAAATAATTCATGAAGGGAGCTCTGGAGAAATTCAAACCATAATGTTCTCGAAAGATGTCTGAATTTTTATCGAGAAACCCTGAAAGAATTTCTGAAAGAATCTCCGAATGACAATACCTCTTGGAATTGAATATTTCGAATAAACGGCTGGGGAATTTCCTGGAAGAAATTTTCAGAAGAATTTTCGTACAAATCCCGAAGAAAACTCCTGAAACGAATTGATAATATTTCTGGAGAAGTTCCTTCAGAAATGTTTAAAGCAATACACGAAGGAACACAAGCATGAAATTATGTTGCAATTCTTGAAGGAATTTTCCAGAGATTCGTTTTAAGGAAATCCATATTAAATTGCGCAAAACCCGTGAATCAGTTTCAAGATCAATCATGAAAAACCAATCCTTGATCAATCAAGGAAAATTCCAGAAAGAGTTTCTGGGGGATACCATGGAGTAATTCAGAAGAGATGGTAAAAGAAATCTTTAAAGGATTTTTGCTCAAATCATTATATTAAATCCTGCGAGAATTATCTTTCAGTAAACATTCGAAAATTTATTTGATAAATTCTTTAAGAATCGCCAAAGGATGGCAGTGTCTCTGGAGGTGCAGAATTATCTGGAAGCTTTAGGAAAAATTTGGGATACGACTAGAGTGTCCATTTCCCGGGCATTTTCCTTGTCCCGGGATTCAGGATAAAAATTGTAGCATATCCCGGGATTTTTAGGAAATACAGATTTCGGTGGAAATTGAGATAAATTTCAAATAGAACACCATATTTGTCAGCTATTGTCTATCCATTTTGTTGAATATGGAGGGGAATTATTGTTGTAGTCACTCATAAAAACAGCTTTTTTAGTTTCAGAAATCCGATAAATAATAGGGAACCTAAACTAAATTGCAATGTGCTGCTGAAGAGCTAACAGAACTTTTATGATTAGTTGCAAAATATGAATGTAATTTGCTCAAAATGCTTTTAGAATGTGTATATATTGTTTGCTATAACTTTTGACTGAGCTTCTAAAGGGGCGAACATGTTTCTGTAAACTAGGTATTGTTTCGACGATTTGGATAACCATACAATACATGTCCACACAAAGTTTAATAATTATCGAGTGAGTAAAATTTTTGTCCTTTCCGCGAAATTTGCAGAACAATTTCGTTAAATAATAATAATAATAATAATGCAGGGAGGGGTTCTCCTGGAATAATTCTTAATTAGGCACAAGTCATCTCCCAAGGGCGTTGATATGTAGAAACATTGAGTAACAAGCTCTGATTTTACCATGCCAGCGTTGAGCAAATCTGGCTGAGACATCAATTTTTGTGAATCGATTTGAATCAGATCAGCAGAATCGATTCACACATTTAATCAAATGCTTCAAATCGATGTTTTCACATCGATTCGATATATTAAAGTACCTATTACAAAACTATAAAATGATTCATTTGCTGCATGTAGTTCAAGTTCATGATATGTTTTACTTGTCTAAATAAATTCAATACAGTGATAGACATTCGTTTAACCGAGACCAAAAAAGTGTCAGAAAACTCATGCAAAAGATTTTATGATAAAACTTTTTTATAGTAGTGATAGTATATCTAGTACCGTAAAACGGGGTATCTTTGATAATGCGGGTAACTTTGATAGTGCGGCAGGCATTGTGTAATTTATCTTATAACTGTGATTCCTTCAACCAGTTAAGAAAAAGGTAAACGTTAATAAATTCTATACATATGAAAATTTATCTTACACGTATTTTCATTAAAATCTAGTTTATATACAACTTTTTGGACAAAAAATAGAAATTGTTGATATTTTTGTCATTTATCAATCAGTTCAAACATTCTGCAATACGACTTCGTTACAACTATTTTCTCAATGAAGGGACTCTTATTCTCGATAAATTCATCACAGTAGATTCCAAATCTGGCCTTGAATCTCTTAACGAGGTGTGTTTTTACGAAATAAAAACAATTTTGTAAATTGGGATATTAATCTCCATACATTGATAAACGCCTAAAAGTATGCAATGCCCTTGTAATTTCATGTAGATAAATATGTGTTGTTCAAAATTTGTTAATAAAACATTAAAAAACTACCCAAAAAACTAACAAACTAACCATAAATAGCATATATGTTGATGTACCGTTAAGCATTTGTTATTACAAAGATAATGATTTTTGATAGCTAAATTTATTGTGTTTTGCACTCAATACTCCACAAACTCATTTTTATATGTAGAATTTAGTAAAAAAAACAATGTTTTGATATAAAAATTCTATCTAATATATTCCACAAGCCTTCTCTCATCATGTTCATACCCCTAAGATTTCAATCTGTGATTATTTTTTTGAGATTTGATGTGTTTTAGGGCATTATCAAAGTTACCCTAAAATGAAAATCTGATTTTCGATAATATGAAAAACTAAAAGTTATCCAAAATATTTCAGATTATCGAATCTTTTAATTGCAATTGATAACTGATACCACAGTACTTGTTTTAAAAATATAAAATTCGGGGAAATATTGTTACTTGTAATAATATTGAGAAAATTCGCTGAAAAACTATCAAAGTTACCCCATTTTACGGTACTGCTTTATAAAAATGTGATACATTAAACTTACATATACCTTGAAACAAAACTGAGGGTAAAAACCCTATGTCATTTTTTTTCCTAGACATTCCTTTAGCCGAGGTAAATGAAAAATTGGTTTTCAATAGATTTTTTAAATTTCTTGAGTATATTTCGAGGATATACTCCAAGGCATTTAGTTTATGGCGTGTTAGCAAGATAATTGACCTTAAAAGTTTATTTATTTATGAAATTCAGAGAAATACTAGTATTGTAAAAAATGTCCCGATAAAGAGAAGCGACGATAAGCAAATTTATTTAAGAAAAATGATTTCTGTAAACACTCAAACGTAAGCTAGATTAGCAGTTTCGAAAATATTGCACAGAATTATTGTTAGAAATGTTCAAATTATTCTCTTCTCTTCTTGGCGTAACGTCCTCATTGGGACAAAGCCTGCTTCTCAGCTTAGTGTTCTATGAGCACTTCCACAGTTATTAACTGAGAGCTTCCTCTGCCAATGACCATTTTGCATGCGTATATCGTGTGGCAGGCACGAAGATACTCTATGCCCAAGGAAGTCAAGGAAATTTTCCTTTACGAAAAGATTCTGGACCGACCGGGAATCGAACCCGTCACCCTCAGCATGGTCATGCTGAATACCCGTGCGTTTACCGCATCGGCTATGAGGGTAAGTGTGATGTATCACATTTTTATAAAACAGTACTAGATATACTATCACTACAATAAAAAAGTTTGATCATAAAATCTTTTGTATGAGTTTCCTGACACTTTTTTGAAAATTTTTTAGCCTCGGCTAAACGAATGTCTATCACTGTATCAAAATTTGAGATTGCACATCGAACATTTCGCGATTTTGTTCGAAAATTGATATAACGTTAAGACATTGCATTCCAAAAAAAAAGAAATTTAATATTTTTGAATCGAAAGAAAAATCCTGTGGTCCTGATATTCCCTAGAACTCTGAGAAGGCTTAGTATTCCTATATAGTTCTGAGAGAAATTCCCCCAGAATCTTTAAAGAGACTCCTCCAGAATTCCGAAAGA
Organism: Aedes albopictus; assembly: GCF_035046485.1. Lineage (NCBI taxonomy): Eukaryota > Metazoa > Arthropoda > Insecta > Diptera > Culicidae > Aedes > Aedes albopictus. The sequence continues at coordinate 57,489,897 of NC_085138.1, read as the reverse complement.
AGTTCCTCTACAATTACGAGAGAGATTTCTTCAAAATGCTAAAAATGATTACACCAGAATCCTAAGTGACTTTATCTAGCAAAACTCTTCCGGTATCTTCGTAGAAATTCTCTCTGAATTCTTCCTATATTTCCTAGGTTTTAGTGGAAAGATTACTACATATCTATAAGACGGATTGTCTCAGACTCCCGAGAGGGATTCTCCCAAAATCATGTGATAGATTGTCTCAGAATCCTAAAAGAAGCTCCCCCTTGAAATTCTCCCAAAGTGTTCCAGAATCCTAAGATGAATTCTCCAGAATCCTGAGAGGAATTCCCAGAGCGGTTCTTTTACATTCTTGAGATAAATTCATTCATCTAGAATACTGTGGAAGATTTTCACAAAAAAAAAGATTTTCGGAGTTCTAAGATAAATTTCCCAAGACACTTAAAAGATATGACCCAGATTCCTGAAAAGAGGAGCTTAGAACCCTAAGAAGGATTACTCCAGAATCGTGAGAAAGGCTCCATTAAAATACTGGGCAGGATTTCCAAAGAAACCTGAAATAAACTCTCACAGAATTCTAGGAGATAGGATTCTCCCAATATCCTGAGAAAAATTCCTCCAGAATCCTTTTAAGTATTCTCCCAGAATTCCCTAAAATCCTGGGTAGAATCCTTCAAATGCTGAGAATAAATCTGCCAGAATCCCGAAAGGTATTCCCCAGAAGAAGGTAGTTGTAGTTAACAGCGGTCATTGAGCAAGTTGGGGGTAATTGGCATAATTGCCTCAACGGATGTCGATCACAGGTAACACATGAGACTACTATTAGAAAAATACATAGTTTGAAAAAAGCTATCTAAGCTTGAAAGTGTATTCACCGTGTACTCTGAGTTCAATACTGTGAGAGGTGCGCGATTGTTGTCGTGAGTCGGTCGGTTTTCTCGGTAGAGAGATGGGGACGCGAGTGTTGAATGCGGAATTAGAAGCGCACGATAGCTTTCGTGGGAAAGTCGGTTTTCACGGTTGTGTGGGCGATCAATGTCACCGCATTGGTATTGAACGATTGTTGACGTATGTGCATTACTCTTACTATCGCGACCAAATAAATCATAATCGGGATAAGGACCGTGTCGTCTATTTTCATATACAGGGGATAGACAAAATGATCGGGACAGTCAAAATTTCCCCTTCCAAAAAAAAATTTCAAATAGCTATAACTTTTCGAAAAGTGCATCGAATATTTTCAAATTTTTACTGTATGTTGATCAACTATTTGTGTATCAGTGAACAAAATTTGGAAAAGATCGAGCTATTCTTCACGAAATTATAAAAATTCTAAAAAAGGTATAATTATAAGACAGCCAACTTTGTGCTGTTATATCTCCGGATTCAATGAACCGAATGCAATGAAATTTTGACCATTCATGATTTATATAATGACCTTTGAAAAACATTTGACATAACTTAAAATTCTCAACACGGACGAAAATTATAACGATTAGATTATTTTTCTAATAACACACCAAATTTTTTAAAATTTCAACATCGTTTCAAAATTCAACATGCTAATTATAGTTCATTTAAATTCCCTCTGATTGTCTTGAATACAGATATGTTTTAAAGGAAAATAACAACATAGGCAGCAATTCATTGAAAAAGTAATGGGATGCATATTAAAAATAGACCAATTTACTAAAAAATCATATAATTAATGAAATCGCTATAACTTTTTCTCTTGTTAATGATTTAAAGTTGAGTCAAACGTTTTTCAGAGCTCATTATATAAGTCATAAATGGACAAAATTTCATTGCATTCGGTTCATTGAATCCGGAGATATATTGGCTCAAAGTTGGCTATCGGATAATTCTACCTTTTTCTAAAATGCTCATGGCTTAATGCAGAATAGTCCGATCTGTTCCTAATTTTGTCCACTGATACACAACTAGTTGATCAAATTACAGTGAAAATTTTAGTATATTTGATGCACTTTTTGAAAAGTTACAACTAATAGGACATTTTTTGAAAAGTGAAAATTTTGCCTGTCCCGATCATTGTGTCTATCCCCTGTGGGTGAATCATATCACCCACCAAAAATGGCTCCAAGATTCACGCCTTACCCTACCCTACTAACAAATACTCCTTCGTGAGACAACTGTGGGGATGCTGTGGATTCCACGGTTTCTAGTAACAACGGTTGTCGTAATAACATTCCTTCCCTTTCCCGATGACCGTAAGGAAGTGGCCGGCGTCGTTATTGACTTTAAATATTGAACTCTCGAATTGTGCATATTGAGAGTGTGTAGCTAGTCCCAAACACCATTCACTGGATCTCTGTGCAACTTCGATTGTTCTGGTCAATCACGGAGTAGCAACTACGATGTGTACGGTTATCTTTGCTTTGCTTTGTTTTGCTTTGCAGAATCCCGAAAGGTATTCCCCAGAATTAGACGAGAGACTTCCGCAGAATCCTGAGAGGGACCATATGAGGGTTTTCCAGATTCTTAAGACAACTATGTCTAGAAATCTAAGAAGAATTTATCCGAAAATCTAATATGGATTCTTCCAAGAACGGATTACGAAAACTTCTATAATGGACTTCCCCAGCATCCTTTGAAGGATTCTCTGGGATTCTGAGAGGCATACCCACTTAAAACAGAAAAAGTACCACAGATTCCTGAAAGACATTCCCCTACAATCTTTGAAAGGACTCCCCGAAACTCCTGAAAGAGATTGTTCCAGAACACTGAGAGTAATTCCTCCAGAATACTTTAAATTATTACACCAGAATCTCAAGAGAATCTTCCCATAATCTTGTCAGGGATTTTCCCTGATTACTAAGTGGGGCTCTCCCAGAATCCCGGGTTCTTTTAGAACCCTGAGAATTCTGATTCACTTAGTCTTCTGGGAGGGATTGACCAAGAAAACTGATATAGAGGTATGCCTCGATTTAGTGGACTTTAGATTATATAGACCCTCGATTTTATGTACTTCGATTTTCCCTCGATTTTATATATTTTTTTTAATGGTTACATTCTGCAGTGCATTCCTGAAAAAAAAATAATTTGATATTTTAGATTCGAAATAAAAATCGAGTGTAAAAAATCGATTCAGTCGATTTCGTGAGGCTTCAAAATCGATGCAAAAAATCGAATAATCGGAACAAAAACATCGATGTTACGAACATCGATTCAAAATTGCCCAACGCTTGCTTATACATGAATGTTAAATAATGTTCAACAATGAACTTCTACAGAATAGTTAAAACTTTAATTCGAATGTAACAATTTGAGCTTGTAAGCTCGAGCTTTGTTGACCGCCAGTAGTTGATAGTCCAGTATCGCCAGACCAGCGACATCCACAAAAGGAACCACTGACATCACAGTGTGACTTCTATTTTCATTTTTAATTGGCTTCTTTAACGGTGTTGAGATAATTCCATTTTCTGAATCTGTATGCAAAACTGAGCCGAAATCCAAATTTTCATGAATTTTGGTGCCCGGGAACCTATTTAAAAATCAATTTGAAGTTTGTATGGGAGCGATTTGTCGAATCACCCCTCGTCGCATTTTGTACTGGGCGGAGCTGTCAAGCAGTTGCCCAGCTGTCAAAAGGTGATTTCAAAAAATCTCTTCGAAATCGATTTTAGGTACCAAAATAAAGTTCTAAAAATCTGAAAAAAATCATAGTGGTTCAGAAAAAGGTGCTCTTTCGTATAAAATCGAAAAATCAAAACATTTTTCTTAATTTAAAAACCCAATTGCGCCTGCTACGTCAGGTTGCAGGTCAATGTGGGGATGGGGAGGGAAATGATTATTGCAATCACTTGTTGCTACAGGTCGTAGAGCCCTCAACGCCTGCACAAGGCCTTGTAGATGTCGGAGTGTTGGTGGGAAATATTAGTTTTGACATGGGGGTTCACGCATTGGTGCATGGAGGAGAGATGTTAAGTGATAGATTGTGTGAAGATCACTGTAAAACAGTACAGTTCGCTTGTTTGCATAACTTGTAGGAGTTATGTGATAAATTTACACTGTGATATGCGTTGGAAGGATCGAAAACGCATTTTTTCTTGTTCTAGCGATGGCTACGTTTGTACATGGGATGTACATGTAGAGACGAGAGCACAGAGAAACATAATAACACAACATAACATAAGATCAAAGGGACAATCCAGGGATTGAAACAAGCATCTTCTGCATGTGAATTAGAAGCGGAGGCCACTAGACTACCAAACCACGTCTGACAAAATGATGAAACAATTTGAATTCAGATGATTCTTTTTGATGTACATTTTCAATGAAAGCACAGTAAAGGATCTCTGGTATGTAAAAATATAGTCACTCTCAGAAAATTCATTTTCCTGATTTTCTTCTGTTCACAAACCAACAACCTCCCACACAATTCCTGGAAATCTCGAGTCAATCTTCATTAGCCGAGTCAACCACTGACTGCCCGCCCATGCGATGAACAAGTGGCCCTGCCGCCAATGCAAATTGCTGATGGATAAAAATGATTGTCCATGTTCCTATGCACTTGCACCGCAGCAGCCGACTTCCGACAACGTCAACTGTCTTCTGATCCCAAGGCAATATCTAACCGACCTCCTGCCCTTCCTCACCTCCGCCCACGGTCACCGAGGTGAGTCAAGTCATAATTTTGTCGCCGTCAAGAGTTCAGCTGAACGGAGCTCAGCTCCTGCACGTGACAAAAGCGGAGCGCAAAAATCCGTAACAACTTTGCTGCACTTTCTGTACGATGATGTGTCAAGTGCAATCCGCTCGGATTGCATTTTTATGTGTCAGATGGGCGAAAAAAAAAAGACGGAGCCATGCCTGGCACATCTTCAGGATGAAAGAATGCAAAGCTGCCTCAACCTCAGTGTCGATGGCTGCTGTCCGCCGCGCCGGAGTGAGACATCTCCTTGTAAGCCGATCTACGCCGGGGAGCATGCACTCGATCCACTGGATGTAATACGATTCAATTTGAACTGTACCATGGAGAAGCAGTTGGCAGCCACCGCATTGGATGGACAAGTTGAGATGAATATTTTTCTCTGCACTTGAAAAACAGTGCGCTCAGCAGGGAAAATAAAGAAAAAGCACTTTCAGTTACAATCGAAGCACGGTTATCTATTGCACAGCTGGATATTCTAGGAAACCGCCAGCGACAGTCTTTTTGCCACCTACTGTCTCGCTCTCTCTCTCTCATTCAACCCGACTTATATCTTGTCACTCAGCTCGCTCGTTCCCTATATAGCTACTAGTAGCCACTGTTGTTGGATTTGTCCTCGTCTGATTCAATTACTTCCGCTCTGATGTATTTTCAACTTGTTTCTTCTGGAGCTACCCGCGCCGGTCGGTTGGTGGTGGCTGTGCTGCTGGTGTCAACATTTACGCTTGCGGGATGCACTTTCTGCCCATCAGCCGGGTGCCATCAGCCATCCTCAACTGGAGGGCTTCTCTCGAGGGTCTCATCAGAGTCACCGCTGCTGGATTTGCGCAGGGAAGCTGGATGAGCTAAATCAACTGAGTGCCGTCCTCTCGCCGGAAGAACACAGGAACCACAGATAAACGGATGTTGCATTCAGTTATCCATCTAGCGCAGGTCAGACAGGTTCTCAGAAAAATCATGTTCTCGTGGGGTATGAGTGAGTATTCTTCTTCACGATATGCCCCTGTTTTCGTCCTATTGCAGAAACAGACGAAGGACTTTCTAGCACCATAGGCTGCTATAGATTGCAATAACTCAAAACTAATAAATTATTACTAGTAATCACTTCAAACAAACGCCATGATATGAGTAAAAAACCTCGGATTTCTGTATGAATTCCTCCAGGGACATTTTCTGGAATTCCTCGAGGTATTTCTTCAGGAGCTTCTCTCTACAGGAATCCCTTTACGAATTGCTCTAAGGACTTCTTTAATTATCCTTTCAGAAATCAGGGAAGACATGGATTCTACCAGATTTTTTTCCCAAAGATTTCTACAAAAATTCTTCCAGGAATTCGTTAGAAAGCTCTCCTGGGATTTCGTGAGAAATTCCTCTTTCCGGGATTCATCCTGGGGTTTCTTCGGGAATTTTTCCACGACTTCCTCCAGGGCTTCCCTCAAGAATTCATCTAGTGATTCCTTCATCATTTCCACTAGGGAAATGCACTCGGGAATTTTTCAGGTACAACTCCAGGGATTATTAAAAAAAATCTGCAAGGATTCTTCCAGATACTCTTTTTGGAATTCTTACTGGACTTCTCCTGGAATTCATACCGGAATTCCTCCAGGAATTCCTACAAGAATTGTCAAGGAATTCCCTTAGGAATACCTCTTGAGATTCCTCCCGGTATTCATCCTGTCTTTTTTTTTTCAAGAACTCCTTCAAGGATTTCTTCAGTAACTGCTACAGGGATTCCGCTAGCCCGAGCAGGAGAAAACAGTTGAAGAATAACTAACTCAGGTATGGAAAACCGAATACTTACAACCTGAATGAGGTATTAAGTAGCCCTGCATAAGAGGTAAAATACCTAAAATAATAACTGGTGTGTATACTGTGCATAACGCGTGAATAATGACATCAGGTATGGCAATACTTAAATAATAATTGGCGGTTTTTCCATACAAATAGCGATTTTTCCATAATTCAATAATACCTGAAGCAGTCCTCAACACCAAACCAATAACTCGTTGAGGTATTGTATCAATACCTACAAAATACCAAAATAAGTAATTTTCAATACCTGGATAACCGAGCAATACCTTGTCTTGGTATGATACCTGACTTTGGTATGATCCAGGTCTGTGGCAGTTATTCATTCCTGCTCGGGAGGAGTTCCCCCAAGAACATTTTTTAGGATTGTTTCAGGATTTTTCAAAGAACTCCTATGCGTTTTCTTCAGAAAATCTTTTTGGAATACTTCTTGGGATTCCTCCAGAAATTCTCCGAGAATTTCTGCAGGGATTCCTCTGAGAAATGCTAATCCTCCACAGATTCTTGCAAGGATTCTTCGTGGAAATCCTCTAAAGATTCATCCAGGAATTCCTCTAAATTTGAAATTCTTTTGGAATTAGGAATTCTTCTAAATAATCCTGCAAGAACTTCTCTAGAGATTCCTTCAGAAGTTTCTCAAGATATTCCTCCACGAATTCCTCCACGCATTCCTTCAGAAATTTCTAAAAGGGCTCCTTCAGGAATTCTTCCAGGAATTCCTCAAAGGATTCCCTCCAGAAATTCCTTCAGAGATTCCTCCAGGAATTCCTCTAGAGTTTCTTCCAGAAATGCCTTTAGAGATTCCTCCAGGAATTTTTACAGGTGTTTCTCCAGAAAGTTCCTCAGGAATTCCTCCAGGAATCGCTCCAGGGCTTTCTCCAAGAATACCTTCACGTATTTCTCCAGGAATTTATCCAGGGATTTTTCGTGGGATTTCTCCAAGGATTTCTCCAGAGATTCCTCTACGGTTTCCTTCGAGAATTCCTTCAGGGCTTTCTCTAGCAATTCATACAGGATTTCTTCCCAGAATTCATTTGAGAATTCCTCCAGAAATTGCTTCAGGGATTCCTCCCAAAAATTCCAACAACTATTCCGACACAAATTCATCCAAAAATACCTCCAGACATTCCTCCAAGTATTCCTCTAGGCGTTCCTCCAGGGATTTCTTCAGGCATTCCTCCAAGATTTTATCCAGGAATGCTTCCAAAGACTCCTCCCGGGACTCCTCCAGGAATTCGTTCAAGAATTCCTCCAGGAATTTCTCAAAAAAAAAAAATCCGCCAGATATTCCTCCAAGCATTCGTCCAGGCATTTCTCCAGGCATTCCTCCAGGAATCTTTTCAGGATTTTTTTTCCAATTATTTCTTCTACTATGTCTTTAGTACTTCCTCCGGCGGAATCTGCAGAAATTCCTCCATGGATTGCTACAGCAATTCCAACAGCAAATTCTCCAGGAATTTCACCAGGAAATACTCAAATTCCTTTAAAATTTTTTCCAGGGATTCCTCCAGAAATTCATCCATGAAATTCTCATTCAGAGATGTCTTCAAAATTCCTTCCAGGGATTGCGATCCCTCCAGGGATTCCTCCGGCATTTCTTCAGGAATTCCTTTGGAGAAACCCCCTGGAATTGCTTCAGGGATTCCATCAGGATTTCCTACAGAAACTTCCCCAGGATTTGCTTCAGGAATTCCTCCAGGCATTCCTTCGAGAATTCTGCCAGAAATTCCTCCAGGAATTGTGGCAGGGAATCCTCAAAGGATTTCTCCAGGAATTAACAGGATTTCCTTCAGGGATTTCTCCAGGAATTCGTTCAGAAATTCCTCCAGGCATTTCTTCAGGTTTTTCCTAAGAAATTCCTTCAGGCATTCCTCCAGGAAATCGTTCAGGAATTACTCCATGTCTTCCTCCAGGGATTTTTCCAGGAACTCCTCCAGGGTATTTTAGGAATTCTTCCAGAGATTCATTCTAAGGATTGCTCCAGGGATTTCTTTGGTGATATTTTTAGAAATTCCCCTAAAAATTTATTCAGGAATTTCAAAAAATATTCCTTCATCATCATCACCCTAGAATTTCTCCAGGGATGCCTCTAGGAATACCTGAAGACGTTTTTGTATTAGTTCAGGAATGTCTAGAGAAATTACTCCAGTGTTTTGTATTGGATTTTTTTTAAAGATAATTTTGAAAGAATGTGTACATGAGCCGGGATATTCTCCGAGAAGTCATCCATGACTTTAGAAGTCCATGAAATTCTTTAGAAGTTTATCTACGGATTTTTTCAGGAATCTATCCACATATTCTTTGAACAATACGTTCTGCAAAAGAATTCCTCCAGAAATTCGTCCTTCGATTTTTTCAGGAATATATCCATGGATTTCTTCAGGAACTCCTCCAGAGTTTCCTCTAGGGGCTATTTTCAGGTATGTCTTGGGGATGTGTCTTTAGAAACTCTTTTAGGGATTCTTCCAAAAAACTGCCTCAGGAGTTTGCTCCAACGATTGTTTTACGGCTTATCCCAGGGTTCCTTCCAGTACTTCACCAAGGATCTTCTTCTGAAACTTGTGTATGGATTTTTCCAGAAATTTATCTTGGAATTCCTCCAAGATGTTGCCTAAAATTTTAAGAGGGATTCTTCTAGGAATCCCTCCAACAGTTTTTTTTGGAGTTTACTCAAGGATTCCATCAGTAAATCTTACAATAATTTATCTAGGGATTTTTCAGACATTTTTTACGAATTCACCCTGGGAAGATTCTTTTGGAATTTTCTTCGGGATTTTTTTTGGATTTTTTCAATGCACCAGGAATTCCTTCTGAAATTTCTGTAGACATTTCTTTTTGAACTCAAGCGATTTGTCCCGGAATTCATTCAGGTGAGTTCAAGAATTTTTCCAAAATTCTCCGGAAATACCTCCAGGAAGTTCTTCAAGATATTCTCTAGGGTTTGCCTTCAGGAATTCTTCGAGGGTGTCCTACAAAAATCAAAGCTTCTACGAGATTACCTTCAATAATTCTTCCAAGGATCCTTTCGGCAATACGTCAAGAGACATTTTTTTAGTATTATTCATTGAGGTACATAAATGAGTACATTAAACTATCTTTAGGGGGGATTCCGGCAAGGATGCACTCGAAATAATAGGAAGGAAAGGGGAGGTTTATTCTTAGAGGTGTACATATCCAGGACATTCTAAAATTTTGATTAAGCTTAGACAAACTAAATGAATTACTGAAAGAACTTTTCAAAAAATCTTCGGATGAATTTCCATTCAGTTGGAGAAAATGTTGAAGGAAATCACGAAGAAAATTCGTTTTAAGATATTAACAAAAAAAAATATTATTAGCTCCAGATAAAAATATGGTACGATTTCAGAAAATACCTAATCTTCCAGAAATTTACCACCGCTATCTGCACCACGCTGATTTGTGTAGAACAGACGAGTTTTTTTAACGTGTTTTACAAAATACAACAGCGTGCTGCTGAAGAGTTAAACAATATGCTTTTAGAATATAATGTTATTACATTCAAATTCATTGTGTTCCATTTATATAGAGCAAGAAGGTAAAATTTTGCTTAAGGGTGCTAAACCCCCCCCCCCTCAAAAAAACTGCATACGCCCTTGTTTGTTTAGAACGCTTTCAAATGTTCATTTTGTGTACATCTTCTATATGTCTTCTTGAGTTGCCTTGTCTCCAGTTAGCTCGAGTACGATTCCCGTTCCGGTCGGGAAAATTTTCTCGACTCCCTCACAATATACAAATTCATGCAATGGCAGGCAAAGAACGCCCTTTAATAAATAACTGTGAAAGTGCTTAAAGAAGTTGAAGTGAGGCAGACCAAGTCCCAGTGAAAACGTAGAGCCATAAAGAAGAAGAAGAAGAAGAAGAAGAAGAAGAAGAAGAAGAAGAAGAAGAAGAAGAAGGAGAAGGAGAAGAGCAGCCTTGTATTTGCTCATTTGACGCGGATTTCCTTATATTTCACATATAATAAAAGTATATTCTCATAATTTTCAACAAGCTACCCCTGGAATCTTTGAAGACGAACATTCTCAAGATTTTTTTTTAATTGCTCAGAAGTACCGTTTTTGTTTGTTTGTTTTTTCTCTGATTTCTAAAGGTGTTCCTTATGGAATGCCTGAAGAAGTTTTATCTGGGGTTATTTCTAGATTAAAAAAAAAATATTTCATCTATTGTTCTTACAGGAATCACAAGAGGAACTTCTAGATAACCCCTAGAGGAATACCCAAGGAATTCTTGAAAAGATTCCAGAAAGTACTTCAGAATCAATTCTAGGCAAAGTTCTTGTGGAATTTGTGATGAACCTTACTGAGGAAACCCATGGTAAAAAAAATAAAATGAATTTCTGGTAAATCCCTGAAGATAGCCTACAAGAAATCTTAGAGAAAAACTATTAGAAATCTCAGAAAAATCCCAAATAAAATTTATGGAAAACCCTAAAAATATAAAAAAGGAATTCAAGCATAGATATCTGAAAACATAAAAAATCTTGAGAAGTCTGAGAAAGGGCTTCTTGAGGGATCTCAGAACGGCTTTCTGTAGGAATGCCAGAAAACAAAAACATCTTAGAAGTAACAAATGAAAACAATCTCCAAGAGTTATAGCAGAAGAAAGATCAGAGGAAATTCCAGAAAAAAAACTATTTGTGGAATCTCAGAATGATTCACTGTAGAAATCACAGAAGAAATAATACCCCCGTTGGATTGACCGCATCTAATCTGTACTTTTTAATTTGCCCCCCGCTAATTCGCTCATCGTTCAAACTAAAAATGGTTCAAACGTCATTCTGTCTATGGAACGGTACGTAGAATCAAAACAAAACAGCAAATAGGGTACCAGCAGGGTTACTAGAAGTTTAAATTTAATATGAATCCCGTTGATTTGCATGAGGTGTCGTTCAAACCAACGGGGATAGACGGTATCACAAAAACAACTCCAGAAGAAGCTCCTTGAGGAATCCCGAAAGGACCTTCTGGAGGAATCCCAAAGAAAATTTATACAAGAACCGCACAAGAAATTACTAAAAAAAAAACAGAAAGATCTTAAGCAAAAATGCCAGAAGGAACTCTTTGAGAAATCTCAGAAGGATTTTTTTTGGGAAATTCCAGGAAAAATTTCTTGAAGAAACTGAGAAGGAGCTTCTATAGAAATCCCACAAAAACATTTGAAGGAATCCCGAGAATTCCTGTGGATAATCAGAGGCATCTCTTGGAGAAATATTTGGAAAAAAGACGAAGAGAAACCTTGGAAAGAACTCCCTGAAGGTTTTTACAACAAACTTTCGGAAAAATTAAAAATCCTTGAGGCAGTCAAGAACGAACTTCTGAAAAAAAAAAATCTTGAAATAAACTGCAGGAAGTACAAAAGAACTACCAGAAATATCCTGGAAAAACTTGTAATTAGAAAGTACTAAATGGGCCCATATAGCCGAGGCGGTAAACGCACGGGTATTCAGCATGACCATGCTGAGGGTGACGGGTTCGATTCCCGGTCGGTCCAGGATCTTTTCGTAAAGGAAATTTCCTTGACTTCCTTGGGCATAGAGTATCTTCGTGCCTGCCACACGATATACGCATGCAAAATGGTCATTGGCAGAGGAAGCTCTCAGTTAATAACTGTGGAAGTGCTCATAGAACACTAAGCTGAGAAGCAGGCTTTGTCCCAATGAGGACGTTACGCCAAGAAGAGAGAGAGAAATGTTGCTAATTGACAAATTGATAGATGAAATCAATTAGCAACATTTCGTGCCTACTAAAAACAGGTTTTTCCAGGCATACTAGTAAATGTGGTGAAAAGCCAGTAAAGTGCAGTTTGTATCATTGTACCAGAAATGACCTTGTAGAATCTCTGACAGATCATCTGGAAAAATTGCAGAAGAAATTTTAGGGTGGATCTGAGAAGAGAAGTTTAGAAAAAAAAAATCCCAGCAGGCATTCCTGTTGAAATCCAAGGAGAAATATCTGGAGAACTTCTAGAAGGAAATCCTGAAAAAGCATCAGAAGTGTCTTTAAGAACCTTATCTTTAAGGATTCTTATGAGTAATTTTCGATTGTTAGCAAAAGTTGTCTTGCATGTTTAGGAATTCCAGGAGAATAGAAAATGCTGCAAAACTGCGAGTTGATAAAGAGAGCGTACAACATAGCTCTGGTCCTCAAAATTTCCTACCTCATGTTTCCACGGGTCATGCGATGACAAAGACCGTCAGCTAAGAGTTGTGTGCTTAGCTGGTAGTGCAGCCTGGGCACTGTTGTCCTTTTGACTTTGAGCTAGAATGAGGAGGTACAACCCGAGCGTCTGTTCACCAAGAAGGTTCGGCTAAAATGGCGTCTTTTCTGGCATCCAGCGACTGAGTAAGAAACGCTGCATCACACCCAGCTAGATCCACCGTGGTCGTCCCAGTGTTGGGTGGGACGTTAAACAGAACTGGCTCGATGGCCCTCCGGCGAGATAGGAGTGTTGGCGTAGGCCCGATGAATAACCAGTTAGTATTGAACTGTTGTGGCTTTCTCAGTCTAAGAGCATTGAAACGGCTAGTTTGGCATAGCCCGACGTTTCGGTCCCGTGTATTGGACCTTTTTCAAGGGATAAGCAGTCAACCGTCTCTCGTTATGCGGTTGACTGCTTATCCCTTGAAAAAGGTCCAATACACGGGACCGAAACGTCGGGCTATGCCAAACTAGCCGTTTCAATGCTCTTAGACTGAGAAAGACACAACAGTTCAACATTTCCTCCCAGTCGTATACCTCCTCCAGTTAGTATTGTAGAAGTCTTTTTTTTAAATCCATCATAAAACCTAATACCTTTTATTTGGTTCCATGGTGGTTTTAAGAACCTCTTCTAGTCTATTTGACTGAAAAATGTTACTTGGGATGAAGCCACCCGTAAAAATCCCCATTACGCTACAATGGGCCAGGTGTTGTAGAAATGCCGCGAATACAACGTGCCCACACTTCAATTGTTCGTCGATTCCTAATCGGCGTATGATACAATCGATCGAGACCAGTCCTGGTAGATTTTGCACATTATTTTTAAAGATTCATCCGGGCTTTAACGTTGAACCTTAAATTTTTGAAGCAACTTGGATAAAACAGACGCTATAACTCGCTTGAGAACTATTTTCCGTACACGAATTAGTCTCCAATCAATTCTTCAGGAAATTTTGCTTACGAGACAAAAAAAAGTTTCCCTGTAAAACTATGCATCTCTGTTTGTCTGTACCGGAACTATTCCTGAAGAGGGGGCGTACAATTGGATGAGAAAGCTGCATGCATGCCGATGGAAGCGGAAAATAAAGTGACAGCCACTCTATCACTTAGCACATTTGTGTCATCGAGTCGGGGGTGTGTGTGTGTGTGGGTATGTTCTCATTGGGTACAATTCGTTCCGTCCTCCAAGAAGGGTAGGAATCCACCCAGTCAGAGTGCCAAAGCAGTTGTACCTACTACTACTGCACACTATAATGAGACTTATGTATTGTGGGTGGGTGGTCTGACGAAAACTCCTTCAAGTGAATGACGGAATGTGGTGAACGGTTCATTATCCGCACTGAGACATGGTTCGTGCCGCCTGAATCGGTTGGTGGGGTGCGGTACGGCGGATATCTGCCGAGTCGGACGGAATAATCCATGTGGGTGTGATGAGTGTCTTTTCTTCTTACCGACCGGATCAAGGGGATTTCTTCTTACTGGCGGCAGCAGCGGTTGAATTGAAAGTGATATCGTTGTTGTGAGGATTTGTGCGTGACGGTTTGGAAAGTACTTCAGGGCTTTCCGATAATAATGATGATGAGAATTCGAGGTATGCATCCAATACTACATTACAGTTTGAAAGTGGGTGGGTGAGGAAGTATCGATGGCTTTATTCCGATGACCCTCCAAATTAATTTTAATAAAAGCAATTACTTCACAAAGAACTCATGTCCTACAGCAAAACCAGGCCGGAGTACCTGGGTTCAATTTCCGGTTTGCCTGGGAACTTTTCCTTATAGAAAGTTCTAGATATCCTTGGGCTCAGAGTATCTATCTGAAGCTTTCAGCCAATAATTGTGGAGGAAGGGGCTTATGAAAAACTAGACTGAGCAGAAAGCTTAGTCACCAGGAACATGAGACATGAAGAAGAAGAATGAATTTTCAGGATAAATCTGATGACAAAGATTAAAATGAACACTTCAGTAAAATCTCAAAAGAGCAGGGTTAGTGTCAATCAATGCATGCTTTGAGCTGACTTGAGAAAAAGTTTGCGATGGCGTTGGAAATTGAGCCCGACCATCTACTTACAGAACTGTTAAGCCTACCATGCATCGGTAAACGTCAATCTTGTAGTGTCACACATTTTTTGCCTTTCTCGTACACTTAGTGTACTGGAAAGGCTATATGTTCACTCCAAAAATTACTTTTTGATAGAAGGCCCAGAGAGTTGAGTCACATATACCAATCGACTCAGCTCGACGAATTGAGGTGATGTCTGTGTGTGTGTATGTGTGTATGTGTGTGTACAAAAAACTCACATCACTTTTTGACAGTAAACCTCAACCGATTTTAATGATCGACGGATCATTCGACGCGGCATATAGTCCCATTGTTTCCTATTAAAAATGGTTCGGATCGGTCCAGCCGTTCCGGAGTTATGGCCATTTAGGTGTTCCGGACCGGTACCCCTGGGAGGGGTCAGGCATGAAAATGCAACAAACCCATGCATGCGACATATCAAACCACGGCATTTTTGATGATATGATGAACGGTAAGCAGGAAACTAGTCTCAGGCCATATCAGAACCGGTAGCGTTCCGGAACCGGTTCCGGATGTCCCGCCGGAGGTTGCCAAACATAAAAGAGAACCAAACCTATGAATGCGACACATCAAACAGCGGCATTTTCGATAGCCTGATGAACGGTTAGCAGAAAAACAGTATAAGACCATATCTAAACCGGTAGTGTTCCGGAACCGGTTGTGGGTGTCCCGCCGGAAGAGGCCAAATATGAAATTGAAAATAACTCATTCATGCGACACATCAAACAGCGACATTTTCGGTAACCCGATGAACGGTTAGTAGGAAAATAGTATCAGACCATATCTGAACCGGTAGTGTTCCGGAACCGGTTCCGGATGTCCCGACGGAAATGGCCAAATATAAAAGAGAACCAAACCCATGCATGCGACACATCAAACAGCTGCATTTTCGATAACCTGATGAAAGATAAGCAGGAAAATAGTATCAGACCATATCTGTTCCGGAACCGGTTCTGGATGTCCCGCCGGAAGTGGTCAAATATAAAAGAGAACCAAACTATGCATGCGCCATATCAAACCAAGGCCTTTTGATAATCTGATGAACGGTAAGCAGGAAAACAGTATCAGACCATATCAGAACCGATGGTATTCCGGAACCGGTTCCGGGGGTCCCGATGGATGAATGCAAACTTTTTAAGGAGTGATAGAGGATCATTAATGGTGAAAAAAAATGTGTACGCATATGGTCAAATCTCAACCGTTACGTAGTAATTGAACTTTACTTTTTTTGTTTCGGATTATAGCGAGGCGTAGCGGAGTTATGGCCATTTCAGTAATTCGGACCACCACCGGTGGAACTGGCCGTAGGGTATATGTACCATTCCTTGGCCTAATTTGCAAGCCGCATTGACAATTTTGACCATAACTCATGAAATAATAGCACTAGAAATAATATGTTGACCCTATTACACACTCTAGGCAGTGCATGTTTCACCTATTGAAAGTAAACTAACATAAATATTCAAGAATTTACTTAATTAAGTTGAAAAGATTCGATGCGATGGTATGCAACGTTGGTCTATGGTACACAAATTGGCCTTTTAGTGGATACAACGTTGGCCTATTGCTGTCCATGCACTAAAACCACTTATTATCTCATTTTTTCAATATTCCTGCTGAAGTATTATCTCTGTTTGTTCACCATTCTTACTTGTATATTACATTTTCGGAGCCAAATTTTCAAAAAACTGTAAATAAATTACTTAAACTTAAGTTCTTTCTTTATTTATTAACGAAAACAACGCAATCCTATTATTGTGTTATATTTTTACAGTCACCGTACACAAAACCTTTCTTCCTGTTCGTTCTTTCTGGTTCTTACGTAAACAATGTTGTTGACGTCACTTTATCGGTGTTGTTGACATCGCTTTACTGATGGCCCAAGATTTGGGTACATAATGAAAAAAAATTCCTCAATATTCGGCCCACATTCAATTTGTAACATATTTATTATTCTTTGAAAACAAATATACAAGTTCAAAATAGCGTCTTTGACCGTCGCATCAAATGTTCAGATATTGAAAAGTCAGTTCGAAATGTTTTGGAATAATGCCATTTATGATCATATGTATAGACTGCCCACTAAGCTGAAGAATCATGGCGTCTACAAAAGTTGAACAAAGTGACATTTTCATATAATTTTAATGCTCCAAAGTGCTAAAATTGAAACGAAATGTTACAGTTGTTTGCCGCATAGCTTTTCCGAAATCTAGTTATGCGTGTTTGTTTGAGTATTTAGTTAAAGTTGAGATAGGCCAAACGAGGGGACTATGCCAACGAAGCATCCCGATACCCTATATAAAACTGAACCAAGCCCCATCACACATCAAACTGCGGCGATTTTTGTAACCTTTAGCATGGTTTACGAATTTTATGCGGAAACGAACACTGGAGACCAGAAATTCCACGATTTCGGTCCAAAATTCAAGATGACAGCCTGATATTCAAGATGGCGGCTCCAAATTCAAGAAGGCGAATGTTTAATGGAGTTGAAGGCCTGACATCATACAATATGGGTATATTTGCTATGGGAAGAAGTCTGGACTCCAAAAATGGCGACCAGAATATCCAAGATGGCGGTTCAACATTCAATATGGACGGCTGTTTAATGGAGTTTCAGGCTCTAAAACCATGCAATATATGTATATTTGATATTGGAAAGATGTCTAAAGTCCAAAAATGACGATTAAAATATCCAAGATGGCGACCAAAATATCTGAGATTGCGTCTCAAAATTCAAGATGGCGACTATTTGATGAGGTTTTAGGACTTGAAACCATGCAATATGGGTATATCTGGTATTGGGACGAAGCCTGGAGTAAAAAAATAAAGATTAAAATATTCAAGATGGCGTCTCAAAATTCATTATGGCAGTATAAACTTCAAGATGGCAGCTGTTTAGGCTTAGGTTTAGGTTCTAAAACCGTTCAATATGGGTATATTTGGTATGGTGAAGACAACCGGAGAACAAAAATAGCTACCAGAATATCCAAGAAGGCGTCTCAACAATCAAAATGACGGCTGTTTAATGGAGTTTTGGGCTCAAAATATCGACCAGAATTTCCAAGCTGTCGGACTTTAATCCTAAATGGCGGCTTAAACATCAAGATTGCGGCTCAAAAATCAAAAACCAGATAAGCGATATGATCTTTGATGCCATGAAATTGATTTCTGTTATACGTATGAAAGTGCGATTATCATCAACATGTCAGTTGAGTTGTGTTGAAATGTGTTTTCGAAGTCACGAGAAAGGCGCCATCACCGCTAGGTGGATTCATTAAGGTTTTTTTTTTTAATAAAATGGATAGGAATTAGGCATTGAGGGCCCATATAGCCGAGGCGGTAAACGCACGGGTATTCAGCATGACCATGCTGAGGGTGACGGGTTCGATTCCCGGTCGGTCCAGGATCTTTTCGTAAAGGAAATTTCCTTGACTTCCTTGGGCATAGAGTATATTCGTGCCTGCCACACGATATACGCATGCAAAATGTTCATTGGCAGAGGAAGCTCTCAGTTAATAACTGTGGAAGTGCTCATAGAACACTAAGCTGAGAAGCAGGCTTTGTCGCAGTGAGGACGTTACGCCAAGAAGAGGAAGAAGAAGAGGAGGAATTAGGCAATTTCTGGGACTGTAATTTCAAAATTATGTACAGTGGTGATGATAAATGTTACCTGGCTTAATTCAACTTGACTTCAATATTTTTCTGTCAATGTGTGAGAAAAAAATATCTTCTCTCAGAACGAATCAGAAAACAAATTCAAATAAAATAAAGACATGGAAAATTACCCAATAACGGATTCCATCACGATTTTTATTCCGCAAAATTCTAGCATCATCGAAACCGCAGTCCTCCATTGTCATTTCACTGCTGCTAATGGATCTCACTTTCCGCCGCCGTATCCGTATTAAGTGTTTCATCGAAATGGGGGGAGTCTGCCAGCAAGCGACTACAGCCAGTGCCAGTCAGCGAAGTCAGTAGTGGTTGATTTTCCAGCAGTGGTGTGCTTATGATGCTCGCTCCAAGCTCTGGATCTGACAGTATAAAAATCCATAAAACCGCAGCATATCCATTACGGTTGCCTTCGACTACTGGAGCGTCGTCGTCATCGTCGTCGCCGTCATAGCATCGTGGTGGCCACCATCGGGCCATCAATCTCAAGTACCCACTACAGACACTGGATTCTATTTACGCTTTACGTTCGCTCTATGAAGTGGGTTCCATTAGAATGCTGCTAGGAATATACCGTGCTTTGGGGTTAGGTTGAGCCAAAAGAACGCCAGTTCGTAGTTCATATCGTACTCTCGTGATTAGCAATCGATTACCCGGACCCGATGGATACTTCCGTTTAATCCTGAAAAGATTATCTAATTCCCGTATATATAAGTACCGGCAAATAATGATCTAATTTATTCTTACACCTCACCTAACGCTCATGACCAATTTGATTTCAATTACTAATTTATAACTTATTTTTCGTTTCACCGTAGATATCTATTAAGAAATTCGGTCAAATTCTTCGCAATCCAAATCAAATCATGTGTTCAAAGTACGATTGAGCAGAAATATTCAAAATAACGACCACATTATTTCAATTATGATGTTTGCCTACCAGATATTAATACGCGATCACAGTGCAACGAAGAAATCTTTCTCTGTTGTTGTACGATGTTTCGTATGCAGAAAATCCACGGTATCGCGCCACTTGGACGGTGATTCTATATTCGTCTGTTCGCTACTATAACTCAGTCAATTTTGATCCAATCGACTTGAAATGTTGTACACGGGAAGATACTATACCTATCTCACCACATTCCAAAAGTTGTGCCAATTGGTTCAAATTTGACTGAGTTATAGTGGAAAACAGACGAATATAGAATCACCGCCCAAGTGGCGCGATTCCCTACACATTTGCTTCTATTCTTCCTAGGAAAAGACAACTGTAAACATTTTACTGATGGGAAAAACGAAAAGCCACAGAGCTTTTGTGGGATGTGAATTGAAGAAGGGTTCAGCAAGTGAATCTGGAGAAGTAAAAATTCAACGGTGATGTAGAACAATTCGGTTAGCTGCTGCTTTGGTGCGGTTGCCTTCGTCGTATGCAAAACGAGAAAAATTGTCAATTCGTAAGTGGAGTGAAATTGAAACGTGAAATTTTTCGTAATCATTCGATTTCCAGTGCTATGGGGGCTGATTATTGATAGTCTATATATTTTTGCTTCCATCTGATGAGCCGTTGGCAAAGGTAAGTAAGTAGCAATATCTGCAATTATTGGGTATTTGCGCATATGCCGAAGTAGATTTCTACCCTACCGTCAGATTTTAAAACACAAATACTCAACATCATAAGGGCACTGCCTTCTACTGTGTTTTGAAGTTTATCAAACTCAAGGAGATTGACAGTTTTTACTTTTTAATTGAGAAAATGTGGAGCTGTAAAGCAGTAAAGCGATCAAAGAGTTCCTTCAAGAATTCATTAAAAAATTTGGGAATTTAGGACTTCGTCTATGAGTTCTTTCAGGGATACTTTCATGAAATTCATGAAAATCCTTCAGGATTTGTTCATTTTGTTTTGATAACAGCTATCGTAAATTTTCTTTTAGAAAAAAAAATCTGAAATCTCTTCAATGATTATTTAGAAACACTTCTGAGAATTTGACCAGGGTTTGGTGTTAGCTTTTCGAAAAATACTGCATACATTTATTTGATCAACATCACATTTAAGACAAGACAAAATCAACAATAGTACGCCACACCACTCGGTTTGTGGCTGCCGCTCTCCATCCTCGGTCGCGCCCAATGCTCGCCAGGTCACGCTCCACCTGGTCCGCCCATCGTGCTCTCTGCTCTCCACGCCTTCTTGTGCAGACCGGAACAGTTGCAAACACCAGCTTTGCAGGGTTGCTGTCCGGCATTCTTGCAATATGCACTGCTCACCGCATCCTTCCGGCTTTGGCCACGTTCTGGATGCTGGGTTCGCCGTAAAGTGCAGCGAGCTCGTGGTTCATCCTTCTCCGCCACACACCGTTCTTCTGCACACCACCGAAGATCGTCCTTAGCACGCGTCGCCCGAAAACTCCGTGTGCTTGCAGATCCTCCTCGAGCATGGTCCATGTCTCGTGCCCGTAGAGGACCACCGGTCTTATTAGCGTTTTGCACATGGTGCATTTGGTGCGTGGGTGAATTTTTTAGATCGCAGCGCCTTCTGGAGCCCGTAGTAGGCCCGACTTCCGCTGATGATGCGCCTCCGAATTTCATGGCTCACGTTGTTGTCAGCCGTCAGTAAGGATTCGAGGAAGACGAATTCCTTCACCATCTCGGAAGTATCCCCGTCTATCGTAACACTACTACCCAGACGGATCCGGTCGTGTTCGGTTCCGCCTACCAGCATGTACTTTGAGGCATTCACCACCAGTCCGACCTTTGCCGCTTCGCGTTTCAGGCGGGTGTACAGCTCTGCCACCGTTCTAAATGTTCTGGCAATAATGTCCATGTCATCCGCAAAGCACACAAACTGACCGGATTTTGTGAAATCGTTCCCCGGCTGTTGAGCCCGACTCGTCGCATCACACCTTCCAGAGCGATGTTGAAGAGCACCTAGGCATGAGAGTCCATCACCTTGTCGCAGTCCCTGGCGAAATTCGAATGAACTGGATAGTTCACCCGAAGTCCTTACGCAGTTTTGCACACCGTCCATGGTTGCTTTAATCAGTCTAGTCAGCTTACCAGGAAAGCCGATTTCGTCCATGATTCTTCATAGCCCTGCGCGGTCGATACTGTCGTATGCCATTTTGAAGTCGATGAACAAGTGATGTCAGGTCCCAAGTATTCACGGCATTTCTGGAGGATTTGCCGTACGGTAGAGATCCGTTGTCGACCGGCCGTCGATGAAGCCGGCTTGATAACTTCCCACGAACTCATTCGTTTTAGGTGACAGACGACGGAAGATGATCTGGGATAGCACTTTGTAGGCAGCATTCAAAACAGTGATCGCCCTGAAGTTCTCACATTCCAAATGGTCGCCTTTTTTGTGAATGGGGCAGATTACCTCTTCCTTCCACTCCTCCGGTAGCTGTTCGGTTTCCCAGATCCTGACTAAAAGCCGATGCAGACAGGTGGCCAACTTTTCTGGGCCCATCTTGATGAGTTCAGCTGCGATACCATCCTTACCAGCTGCTTTGTTGGTTTTGAGCTGGTGAATGGCATCCTTAACTTCCCTCAGCGTGGGAGTTGGTTCATTTCCGTCCTCCGCTGCACTGGCGTCGTCGTTTCTTCCGTTGCCGTGGGCTCCCGTGCCTACGTTCTCCACGCCGTTCAGGTGCTGATCGAAGTGCTGCTTCCACCTTTCGATCACCTCACGTCCGTCCGTCAAGAGGCCTCCGTCTTTATCCCTGCATATTTCGGCTCGCGGCACGAAGCCATTGCGGGATGCGTTGAGCTTCTGATAGAACTTCCGTGTTTCTTGGGAACGGCACAGCAGTTCAATTTCTTCACACTCCGTTTTTTCCAGGCGGCGCTTTTTCCCGAAAAAGGCGGGTCTGTTGTTTCCGCTTCTGTTTGTTACGTTCCACGTTCTGTCGAGTTCCTTGCTGCAGCATTACCATCCTTGCTGCGTTCTTCTCCTCCAAAACCGCTCTGCACTCTTCGTCGAACCATTTGTTCCGTCGATTCCGTTCCACGTACCCGATGGTACTGTCGGCCGCGTCGTTGATGGCTGCTTTCATTGTACTCCTGCAGTCCTCTAGAGGGACCCGCTCATCGAGCTCGCCCTCGTCTGGCAACGTGGCCTCGAGATTCTGCGTGTACACTGAGGCGACATCCAGTTGTTTCAGTCGCTCTAGGTTGTGCCGTGGCGGTCGCCGGTACCGTACATTGTTGATGACGGAGAGTTTTGGGCGCAGTTTGACCATCACCAGATAGTGGTCGGAGTCGATGTTAGCGCCTCGATAGATCTGACGTCGATAATGTCGGAGAAGTGCCGTCCGTCAATCAGAACGTGATCGATTTGAGATTCCGTCTGCTGTGGTGATCTCCAGGTGTAACGATAAGGGAGGCTGTGTTGGAAAAAGTTGCTACGAATGGCCATATTTTCGGAGGCGGCGAAATCAATGAGTCGTAGGCCGTTTTCGTTCGTCTGCTGGTGGGCGCTGAACTTACCAATCGTCGGTCTGAATTTTCCCTCCTGGCCTACCTGAGCGTTCAAATCTCCTATGATGATCTTGACGTCGTGGCTTGTGCAGCGATCGTACTCGCGTTCGAGCTGCGCGTCAAATGCGTCTTTGTCATCATCAGTACTTCCGGAGTGTGGGCTGTGCACGTTTATTATGCTGAAGTTGAAGAATCGGCCCTTGATCCTCAACCTGCACATTATTTCGTCGATCGGCCACCAACCGATCACGCGCCTCTGCATATCACCCATCACGATGAAAGCTGTTCCCAGCTCGCGTGTGTTGCCGCAGCTCTGGTAGATGTTATGATTACCTCTAAACGTTCGCACCATGGATCCCGTCCAACACACCTCCTGCAGCGCTACGATGCCGAACTCGCGGTCCTTCAGTAGATCGGCGAGTATGCGGGTGCTCCCAATAAGGTTGAGAGATCGGCAGTTCCACGTACCGAGTTTCCAATCGCAAGTCCTTTTTGTTCGCTGGGGTCGTTGCCGTTGGTCTCGGTTCGTTCCAGGAGCTCATTTAGCTCATTTTCGTAGGAGTTTCTTTGGTGATTTCTCTAGAGGTCTTTTCAGAAACTACTTTACGACTTTATTCATGAATTCCTCTAAGAGTTTATTCAGAAATTCCTGCTTTAGGATTTCTTTCAGAACTGTTAAAGCAGCCATGACAATAATTCTTTAAGGATTTTATTCATGATTTTTTTCAGCAGTTTCTACTAAAATTCCTCTAGCTTATTTCCTCTTTTCTTAAAAGCGATAGAAGTTCCTTCAAGAATTCCTTAAAGAATTTAGAGGTTTTCAAATTAGTCTAGGTATTCTTTCAGGAATACTTTCGTTAAATCCATGGAAATACTTCAGGATTTACTCATTTCGTTTCAATAACAATATTCTTAATGTTATTTCCTCCTAGGAGAATTTCTGATGATTCTTGAATGATTTTTTTTAAACTTCTACGAATTTTGTCAAGATTTTTCCAAATTTCCTAATGAACTTTTTTGCGACTTCCGACAAGGGTTCCCGAGGGTGCTCCTTGAGGTCTAAAGGATTTCTTTAGAAATTGCTCCTTGGATTTGATCAGGAATATCATTGGGATACTTTCAGATATTCCTCAAGCAATTCTTCCAAGAATGCCTCTAATGAATTCAAAAGGAATTCAACTGGAGTTTTCTTCCGAAATTTCGTCAAGAAACATTTAAAAAATTCAACGTGTTCGTATTTTTTTAGGAATTCCTTCAGAAATATATCCAGAAACTTTTGTAATGTTTGAGCAATTTCAGTAAGGAATTCTTCAATAGTTCTTTCATTATTTCTTACCCAGAAATTCATTTATGAATTACCTCAAAAATCTATCAGGGTTCATGCAGATATTCTTAGAAAAATGATTTTAAATTGCTGCTGTGGTTTCGTCAAAATATCTCCTGGAATTCTTTCTAAGCTTTCTGCAGCTTTTTCAGTTTTTGCTGAAAAAAAAACACAAAAAATACTGAAGGGCGTTTTGAAAAAAAAAAAAAACGGATCAGTAGACAAAAATCCCAGAACCATTTCTGCAGTTTAACCAGAAAAACTAACTTAAACAACCCTGTGGATATTTCTGAATAGATTTTTTTTCAAGGGATCTCTAAAAGAATTCCTGAAAGAAAATTAACTGAGAACCCCTCAGTAGCTATTTCTATGAAAGTTTATTGAAAAGATTATGGAGTAAGGCCAAAAAATTAATCATCAAGTTATTTGTGAAGAATTTCCTGAGACATTCTCAGGACTGAGATGAACCAGCCTGAGGTGAACCAGCCTCGGGATGAAAATCTCATAAATAAAGATATAAAAAAAAGAAAAAAAAAAACATTCTCAGGAGATATTCTTGAAGGATTACCGAAACAATTCCTAAAAAAAAACCCCAGGATTACATGAAGTGATCCCTCAAGAACTTCTGGAGAAACTTACACAAGTATTATTTGAGAATTTTCTAGAGGGAGAAATGCCGAAGAATAATTCCTGAATGTATTCTTGGAAGAGTATTGTAAGGAATGCCAGTAGGAATTTCAACAAGAATTCTGGGAAAAATATGATTTTATGAAGCAAAAATCCCTAATTCTATAATTTAATAATCAATTATTACTATTTTTTTAATACTTTCATTGATAGATCTGAGAAACAATATACAAAAGTTAAACCTGCAGGAACCTCAGAAAGAAGCCCTGCAAGAAACTATGCAGAAATTTCCACTGACATTGCATTTAAAAAAGCTCTTGAGTTAAAATTCACAAATATAAAGAAATTTAAATAATAAAAATGAGTAAACCAATAGACTAGTTCCAAGCAGAATATTTTGACATATTTCTTGGAAAAGTTATAAAGAAAACCCTGGCATACCTCTCGGAGGAATTTCAGAAAGAATCTCTATGGTAATCTTTTCAATAATCTCTGAAGAAATATGAAATAATCGTGATTCTTTAAAAAGAGTCACTGTGGGATTTCCTGAAAAAAAAATACAGGAATTTCTTAGGATAACAGTGTATTATTTTCTAGTATAATATATTGAGTAATTTCTCGAGAAACTTTTGAAAAAGCAAAAGAAAACTGTTGGTGAAACTTCTCAAGGAAACTCTGGATGATCATTACTCTTCCAATGATTTCTTCAGGTTTTTGCTGAAATCATTTAAGGAATCCTGGCAAGAATTTTGTGTCTGAAAAAAAAAATCGATAAATTTGGAAAGATCCTGTGCCGGTATTTCTGGAGGTTTTCTAGTAGGTTATCGAGTAGAATTTGGGCTTCTTTTTTAATTTTTTTACTGAAGAACTATCATGAGGATAAGGAAAAGTCTTCAAAATTATATGCCTAAGGCACACTATTGAAGTCATGGAAGTCATTGGCTGGTGGTGCTAGGTCTAACGGATGAAGGAAAGTTTTTTTTTCGTTGTGCTTGTGAATGATTAGACCCGCAATTGAAGTGCTGGTGAAGGAAGAAACTGGAGGAGTGTTATTGAGGGAAGATTCTGGATTTAGTCACAATTAGTTATTGTTACACACCAAAAATCGATTGAAGGTTTCAGCAAAATTTTGTTGAATTTTGCCGAGCTGAAGGCTTCAGCAAAAGTTTTGCTGAAATTCAGCAAAATTTTGCTGATTTGTTCAGTAAAATCTGCTGATCACCAGTAAAGTTTTGCTGAAATTCAGCAAATTTTGCTGTAAGTTCAGCAAAAAGTTTTGCTGGACCCTTCAGCTCGGCAAAATTCAGCAAAATATTGCTGAAAGCGTTTAGTGTGTATAGTTGCTTCTATTTGCCGTTGGCACACTGAAAAAATAATCACATTTCCAATGGAAAATTTCCATTGGATTGGCTCTATGAATGATATTGGATTTTCCAATATAAAATTTCTTTGGAAATATTAAATGAAATTAATACGATGGTGGTTGGAAAATATTTTGAAATCACATATCTTTTATTGAAAAATCACAAAAATTTGCAAAACCTGTTTTCCATGTGAAAATCAGATGGAAACAATCAGGACTGTGCACAGAGAAGATGACAACGGAAGGGTTTTTCCTAATTTTGGCCAAGGACGGAGGGGCCAGGGATGGGATCATTCATTTGCAAAGAATTACATTCACTTGCTATTATCTCAGTTTAGAAGCATGCAAACAAAAAACAAAGTATGAATGAATTTACCCTTGTGGTTTTATCTGAAAGTTTGCCGAATGACATTAGGGACGCACACGTATACCTGAGTAGTGAGCGGGCTATGAAGGCAACTCTCCACGTGGTGAATGTAAATAACATTCACGCCGTGAAGAGTTGCGTTTGCTGCCTTCTGTTGACTTAATTACGCTAGTACATTGGTCTACAAAGTTTTAGATAAAACAAAATTGAAAATGGGTCCATACATTGATTTTTGCTACGATGTATCTGAAGCGAGTTAACAGCGAAGTGAATGTGACTGATTGCAAATGAATGATCCCATCCTTGGGAGGGGCCCATAGAAATTGCAGTAACTGGTGGCTTTTGACTGTTATTTGTCATAACCGTGATATCTGCCTTTGCAACTGGCACGTGTATATTCTCTCTCTCTCTTTTTCTTCTACACGGAGAGACGAAACTACCCAAAAGTGAGTTCTTTCCACCCAACTTCGGGGTTGCGTGCGTCAAGCCAATTTTGAGTTGATGGAATCGATGTTTTTGTTGGGTTGTTCCCGCTTGCTTCCATGTGGAAAAAATACCTAATTTTAAGTTTTTTCCACCCAACCGAAAATTTGACTAGGTTGTATTCACTCAAATTTGAGTACTGTGCTAGAAACTCAGTTTTGGCTTGACGCACGGAACTGCAAAAGTTGGGTTGTTTCTCTCTTCACTCTCTGACAACAATAGAAAGAGCGCATGAAAAGGGAGATGAAAAAGAACTCAAAATTGAGTTTAAAAGTACCTAATTTTGAGTTTTTCAGTTTCTCCGTGTAGGTGTGGTACAGAATCCAGTGTGACTGTAGATAACTATGAGGTAGCTGCATTGGCTGTTGCGAACAAACACTGCTATTGTTTCCACCATCGGTATACTCCTCGGGTGTAGTCTATTTGAGCAGTTCGACACTGAAGACATTCTTGATTATAGCTTCTAACCTAGCTTCTAACTTTATAACGATCCGCTCTCGCCGACATAGTCGCTGCTCAAGATTAATAACCTTCTGGTCCAATTTCGATTAACTGCGGTGCGCGGTGGGAAGTATATCCCGGTTGAGCCCCCAGAAAGGTCTCGATATGAAATAAGAAGCACTTTAAACTGACGTTTTCAACTGATTCGTTAGCAGATTGGAGTTTCGCGGTTCAAGCCAACACTCAAAATAACAAACAATGATTCAATTAAAAAACTGAAACTGGTCACTGTTGAAAATGCTTTGACATCCATGTGCACAACAGAAACATGTGCTCGATGAACAAATTGAGATTTGAATTATAAAAAGAAATTCACATACTTCGGTGAGACTCGAACTCACGACTTCCAATTCACTCGACGGGTGCTGCTATTCCTTCAAGCTACGGAATCACTCGACTATCTAAGTCGCCAGTAGGCATAAAACTGAACTCGATTCCACAGTTGGACATGGTTAGCTTCTTTTCACAATCCAAACATCCTTCGGATGGGATTAGATAAACAACACATACACTGTTGTGCACAGGGCCTGCCAATAAACTACGTAGACTCTGAGGGGGGGAGAGGGGGTTCAGGTCAAAGTCTACGCCCTATACAAATTTTCAAATTTTTCTATGAACAAAAGTCTACGGAGATGCGGGGGTATGTCTAAGATGGTCAAAAATGAGTCTACGTAGTCCATATGGCTTGGTCATCCAAAGCAAAATCAAGAAAATGACAAATGAAATAGATGGAAACTGATCAATTTCACCCAAAATGACGGTTCCATAGAAAAGACCGCCTTTTCTCCCGCTCCCAGACTGACAGTCCACCACAAAACCATCCGACGGACGGTGCCGGAACGCGACAAAAAGCACATCCGCAAAAGCTTCCGCCATCCGCCAAGCGGAAACTAAAATCAATCAATAATTCAATCAACCAAACATTGAGGCAGGACGACGATGGTCAACCGACGACGGCGGCGGAGGACTGGACCATACGGACCGGGCAGGAAGGAGGCCCCGGTCCGGCACTTGATTCCTGCTGGCTGACCGTTCGATGGCTATGGGCGGAGCGAAATGAAGTGAACGTGTGGCAGCCACAGACTATTACCTACAGAATCGACGTCGTCGACGACGACGGCGATGCTGGCTGGTCGATAATGATGGATGTGTCGGACTGTGAGCTGGATGAGTAAGCATGTAACAATGAAGCACAGCTGGATTGATGGAATACAAAGTCTGGCTGCTGGTTGGGCGTGAGTGGTTGCGTTGCAAGCGTTTATGAGAGGCGTTTTCCTGGCAGGTGATGCAACCAATGCGTGGTCGTCGGAGTCCGAAGCCGGATTTTAAGTACCTTTTATAGTTCGTGTGAGTACTCTAAGCAACTTTAAGCATTTGGAATGCAAAAGCATTATACAACATTTTCGAATAACATTGAATATGTTTGTTAGGTCATATAGCCGAAGCAGAAAACGCACGGGTATTTAGCAGCTAAGTATTTTTGGGTTTGTGTGGAAGTTCTTAAATAACACTAAGCTACTCCAATTACGTCTGGAAATAGAACAAATCTAAATTTTATGAGGTCACAATTTGGGAATAATTGATAATTCATGAGCTTGAAATTAAAATGCCGTGTTGGAATCAAATCATGATTTTTGCTTCTTCTTCTGACCCCTACCACACTGCATGTAATCTACAATGGGAGGATTTTGTGAGCTGATTACTTATGTGGGATGAGAACCAGCATGGATTCTCATTGAGACATCATTGTGCTCCAGGATTTCCATGTCTGCACTCGGTTATGCCCGCAGCACCAGTTCCAGGCGGATCTTCATCAAGGTCAGCAGTTTTATCTTCGGTGCACTACGGCAATATGACCCACAATGTGATCCGAATACAGGTTGTGTGGAAGAATGCACGAGGTGTGCAATGTGTTTGTGTGCCGGTTGGAATTGCTTTGATTAAATTCTTCGGAATTGACCTCCAGTGGACTAACTGTGTGATCACAGAGAACAGACATCCAAGATGGGACAAAAATACCTCGAAAGCTGCTTCCTTATACAAGTATTGGAACTGGACTTGGATGTTTGTTGTCTGTGGTGTGATGTATATAGATTAGATATATGTAACCTCCACAGATGATACCAGATTTTGAGAAACCTCATTTGTGTTCAGTCGGTCAGTAGAATGCACCGAGATTAGCTTTAGAAGAATCATAATATTTGTATAATATAGCTGGGAAGTAATTTTCCACATGACATGCTGAAAGGTTTCGCCCTGACTGATTCGACACATGGTGTGACTTCGGCAGGGAAAATTCGTCAAGAAAAATTATAATGGTATTTGTTTTGAAGTCACACAAATATTTACTTTTTTCTGCATAGTTTGAATCAATTGCAACGGTATAAATACAAGGTCAATGTTAATGATTGGAGGGGTCTCCAGTTAGCCTAGTGGTTAAGGTTATGGATCGCCAATCCGGAGACAGCGGGTTCGATTCCCGTTCCAGTCGGGAAAGTTTTCTCGACTCCCTGGGCATAGCGTATCATTGTACTTGCCACACAATGTACAAATCCATGCAATGGCAGGCAAAGAAAGCCCTTCAATTAATAATTATGGAAGTGCTCTAAGAACACTAAGTTGAAGAGAGGCAGGCCAAGTTCCAATGCGAACGTCGAGCCACAAAGAAGAAGAAGAAGAAGTTAATGATTGGAAATCAAAAGAAAGGCAAAACAATATATGTTCTTGCTTTACCATGAAGTTGCAGTAACATATGGTTGAAATGACTATTATTGTACTAAACATTACATTTCTTGCATGAAAATACATGGTGTATGTAGATCTTTTGGAAAGTTTGTAGTTCAGTCCTGTAACAACTTAACATTTTTCAACCTGTTCAACGTCCTTCAAAACGTTCGCATATAACCAATAAAATTATTTTTCCATCAGTCTAGTTATGCAAAATTTAGCTAAATGTTGGATATTTGTTTCAGAATAAAGTTCAGAAAATCAAATGCTTGATCTGAAAATTATTATTATTATTTTCATTTTTTATCTTTATTAACGAGATTTTTAGCCCTAGGCTAGTTCATCTCGGGACCCACGTTTTACTTCCCTTCCGAAGGAAGAACTCACATTTTGCGAGTTTGTCGGGAGTGGGATTCGATCCCAGGTCCTCGGCGTGATAGTCACGTGTTTTAATTATCTGATTTTTGGTGATCTGAATTGGTGATTTGTGGAAACATCACCACCAAAGTGCAAATTCTATTCAAACTATCCTCGAAGGTATGCACTATGCAGATAGACCAAAAGTTTGTAATAGTTTGACATAATTTATATCACATCACATTTCTATAATTTTTTTACAATTGGATTTATTTTTTTTAATACTGTCATTTCCTTTAAAATTCTGTCAGAAATTTCCTCGGGGGTATTCTCAGCAATTTATTTGTGAAAAGCTTTGAAATTAGTTAGGCAGCTTTTTGGAAATTTCTCAGGCAATTCCTTTTGATAACACCTTCGTAAATTTATCCAGCAATGACTATAAGAACGCCACAAACAAGCATGAATACTGAATTGTTTATTTATTTTTATTCATTTATTTATTTATTGTTTCTCTTCATCTGATCTGCCTCAATCAGGCATAAAAACCCGCATCTTTTGAAGTAATACATGACAAACAAGAACAACTGTTGCTTCATAATAGTAATGATATTTAAACTAAAATTATGCTGTGCGCATTACTGTCAATTGACATGTAAAGTCAGTCTAAGCTAAGCTTAAAATGTACGAAATGGAAACTAGCCTTAAAATAAGTAGCTTTGTAATGAAGATTTTTGAAAAAAAAAATGGAAAAAGTGGTAAACCACTTGTAACGCCTCTAAAATTCCCTGAAATGCCTCTGGGATGATTCTGAAATGCCTTGAAACGCCTCTGAAATTCCTTTTACACTTTTGAAACTCATAAAATTCTCCTTAAACGTCAATAAAACCTAACGGAACGCCCTTAAAATGCTTTTGAGGTTTTGAGCTTTTGGGTTTTTTTTATTAATTATGATGATTTCAAGGACGTTTCAATGGAATTACGGAAGCTTCAGGGGCGTTTCGAGGCATTTCAAATGGATTTTGGAGATTTCAAGGGCATTTCAATGAGATTATGGAGATTTTCTTTAGACACGAACGTCAACTTATTTGGTAAAGTGTCTTTAATAAAATGTAATAATAATAATAATGGAGGTTCAGGGGCACTTTAAGGCGTTTCAAGGGATTTCGTGAAGAGGTCTCTGAAACGCCTCTGAAATCCACCTAAAACCCCCATGGACCCCATGTAACTCACCTGAGACCAGCGATGCCAGATGGTTTTCTGTATCACTCGTTCAAAAATCTGTATCCCATACAAAATTTAGGTGAAAAATCTGTATTCCATACTAATGAAAAATCTGTATTTCATATAAACGTAATCTGTACAGATGCTCAAAAATCTGTATAATACAGATAAATCTGTATATATGGCATCCCTGCCTAAGACCCTCTAGAAGCACTGAATACGCCTATGTAACGCCTATTTTTTTGTTTTTATTTATTTGTATTTTAACACAACGCTAATTTTACACTTTGTAACGCCTATATAACCTGTCTAAAATCCTTTAAAACTACTTGAAATCCCTCCGAAATTCCCCTAAAACGTCCATGAACCCCATGTAACGCTCCTGAGACCCTCCGAACCCCCTTAAACGCCTGCGTTACCAATCTATTAACCTTTCAGTGCAAACCGGCTTTTGGTTCTTCAGATTTGTGCTCTTGAAAATTCGAAATGTTGCTTCGTCATATCTTCACTTGAAATGCACCCGGAAACGCCCCTAAAACCTGCTCCGAAAATCAATGTCCCCGACCTGACTGCCAGGTACCTGCCCTGAAACCCTTTTGGATACCATGAAGCGCCTCTAAGACTTCCTTAACTGCCTCTGGGACCCCCTTAAATGCCCCCGAAATCCCCTGAATCCCCCTGAATCCCATGAAACGCCCATGAGACCCCTTGGAATACCTTGAGACCCCCTTAAACGCCCCTAAGATCTCCTTGTTCACCCTGGAGCCCCTTGGAATTCCCCTGAAACTAGCTGAGGTCTCCTGGAATCCCCTTGAGACTGCCTGAAACTCCCCTGAGACCCCCTGAGGCACTCCTGAGACTTCCTACAAACCCTGAAGCCCCCTGAGAGAACCCTGAAACCCTATCAAGCGCTCCTAAGATCCGCTGGTACCCCCTTGAAACACTCCTGAAATCGCTTGGCACCCCGGAAAAATCCCCAAAGGAATTCCTGAAGAAGTCACTCAAGAAATTCAAAAAAAAAACTCTAGAAAGTGATGAAAAATCCCCAAAAGCTTTGCTGAATGAATTTCTTGAAAATTCTTCCAAAGAAGTTCTGGATGAATCATAGAATTTCTGAAATAGCTCTTGCAGAAATCCACGAAGGAGTTCCTGGAGAAATCTTTAATTGAATTTGAGAAGAAATCCCCGAAGGCGCTCCTGAAGAAATCTCTCTAACAATTCCAGTATATATTCTTCAAATAATTCCAGGAAGGAACTAATGAAAAAAAATTCCCGCATATTCAGGAAACATCTCTTAGAGAGCTCCAGGAATAACTCTGAAGGATTTCAAGAAGAAATTTCTGCAGCACATACTTCATCCTTGAATAAGCTCCTGGGTTATACCCTATAGGAGTTCCAGGAAGAATTCCTTTGGAGCCGGAGGGGTTGTATATGAACCCAACATGAAAACGGCTGTTTAAATTCACACATTAAATAAAAGAAAACACTGTCTTCGGCGTATCCTCTATTAAGGAAAAATTAGATTATTTGTATTTGATACTTATTTGACAACCTAGAACATCCTGAACACCATGAAGTTTGGAGAAACGAAATAAGTGACATACCAGTTGTTCTAAAAGCTGATATGTGTTACGTTTATCTATATTCATTGAACCATTGTCAAAAACATCTAAAGGTGTTTTGTAATCTGGGATATTCTAGGTCTTTCAAAATGTCCTTCAAATCTACAAATATAATATTATGTGGTTTCGTCATAAATAATAGCAATGCATAATCTAATGAGATCCGTGAAGTTCTTGAAGACTATACTGCTACTTATAGATACTATTATAAGGATATTCCAGGTCAGCCAAACTACCTTAGGGTTCAGGTTTACACTCGTTACAGTAACTTTACTGCTATGCTGAGCAACGTTGCGTAATCAACCGCGGTTACTGGACCAATATGAAGTATACTAGATATAATTACATATAAACCTTCACTCAGAGCCGTCCAAACTGTCCTATAGTTGAGTCCTTGAAATCTACAAGAATAATAGTATGTGGTTTTGCCATAAGCAATAGAATTGCATAATCTACTGGGATCTGTGGAACTCATGAAATCTAAAATGTCAGTTAGAGACTCTTTGAGGATATTCCAGGTCAGCCAAACTACTTTGGAATTCAGAACTTCAGGTCTACACTCGTAACAGCTGCCATATCTGTTATACTGAGTAACGTTGCATAATCAACCGCAGCCATAAACAACAGCATTTCATAATCTATTGGGATCCGTGAAGCTCTTGAAATCTAAAGGTCATTTTAAGAGACAATATATGTATATTTCAGGTCAGCCAAACTACCTTGGAGTTCAGTTCAGTTCAGGTCTACACTCGTAACAGTAGCCATATCTGATATACTGAGTAACGTTGCATAATCAATCGCGGTTACTGGACCAACCTGAAGTCAACTAGATATTATCATAAACTTTTGGGACATTTAATTCAACTCTTGACAGTAACAATTATTATTCTCTAAATAAACTGTAACATTACGCATGCAACTGTAATCTGTAATCCCCCTGCTCTTTCATGAGTCATTCCAAGATACTTTTGAGGTATTCCAAATTATCAATCAAACTACTCCGGAGACCATTATTTTCCTCCCCTGTTGGAGAAATTAAGCCACTGCGTCCAATAAGTTGAACTTTTGTGGAGACCATAGCTTCAGGTCTATAGGGTGTCCCAGAAAGTATGGGCACAACTTTGCAGCTCTGCCATTTGGGAATGGGTGCATAAACAAACTTTATTTTCACACATATCCTACCTTAATATATTAACATCAAATGCCAATCATTGAAATTTGCATTTCATACTTCGTTTGAAAGCGGTAGAACATTCCCTAAAAGACCTTTTAAAGCTTCTGCACAAATTGCTATATTTTTCAATAACATCGCTTAACAAATTGTTTCCTACTCATGAAATTAAGTTCGGTAAAAATTTCAAAAAATATTTCTGTGTATTTCAATATGCGTATCTATTATACAACCCTTAGTTTGATTTGAAATCATATACTTTTGAACCTGAAAAATGAATGTAAACACTAAAATCGATATTTTTGAAAACCCGATTTTCTAATAGATGAAAACAAGCTTCTGAATATAAATCACAACATGCATAAAATCAAATTTTAATTTCACTATAAGTAAAATAAATGCTCCAGCTTTATAAAATGTAGATTGAATTATTTCTATTCTTGTTAAAACATGTTTAAAAACTCGAATGTCTGTGGGCATGTCTTATCCAGAAATAGAAAAGGCGAATTTTCCAGTTTTCTCAAAACTCTGAAAGACCCGTACGCACAGGCAAAACATATTTTAATTAAAAATTTCAATCAACCATCTGAGGAAACATGTTTTTGAATATATCATGTGAAAAAAAATCGAAAAAAATGTTTCGAATTTGGATATTCGGCCAAACCGTAAAAATGTAGTTTGTGCAGAAGTTTTGAAAGATGTTTTTTCATTTTAAACATTCTGCATACAAAAACCCGTTTTAATGCATAAACTCTTTACAGGTATCAATTAAAATACCTTGAATTAAAATACAAAAATATAAAAATTGTTGTTTGTTACGAAAATAATTGTATTTTCGCTATACAAAGTTGTGCCCATACTTTCTGGGACACCCTATATACATGTGATAGTATCTTTTGCCACTACGTACAGGGGATGGCCAAAATGTTTGGGATAGGCAACTTTTTTTCTCTCACAAAAAAGTTCAGCATGCTATAACTTTTCATAGAGCGCATCAAAAAATCTCAAATTTTGACTGTTTGTCAACCTATTATATGTGCATCATTGGTACAAATTTGGGCTTGATTGATTAATATTTCGCAAAGTTAGAACCGTTCGGGTAAAACACCTTTTTTTAGACAACGCATTTTTGAGCTGTCATATCTCGGAAACCAGTGAACCGAATTGAATGAAATTTTGAACGTACACTAACAATATGTAAATGCTTCAAAAACTATTAAAACATAGATACTTTTTAAACGTTGAAAAAAGTTATCATGGATTGACACTTTTTGGACTTTTCTCGAAAAAATGTATTTTTTTACATTAATGTGAATAAATCTTAGTGTTGATATCCAAAGATTTTCCACTTCTGTTCTCAAACTATCTATAATCAGATATATTAGAGCCTATTTAGATTGAAGGAAAAACACATTTAATAATTTTTGTGTGGTATTGTTAATTTTACTTATTTTCCTCTGTATGGGTAAAAATTTCAACCCGATATAACTTAATTCGCCGTGAGAAAATATTACATTTTATAACGTCGTATTGAGTATCAATATATTGTTGATAAACGTTAAAAAATTCATTCAATTTGGTTCACTGGTTTCCGAGTTATGACAGCTCAAAAATGAGTTGTCTAAAAAATAGTGTTTTACGCGAATGATTCTAACTTCGCGAAAAATTAATCAATCGAGCCCAAATTTGTACCAATGATGCACACATAATAGATTGACAAACAGTCAAAATTTGAGATTTTTTGATGCACTCTATGAAAAGTTATAGCATGTTGATTTTTTTTGTGGGAGAAAAAAAGTTGCCTATCCCAAACATTTTGGCCATCCCCTGTATAATAGTGTTACATAATCAACTGTATTTATCAAAGTAGTTCGAGGAACAATAAACGTTGTTGTATTTTTTTGGGACATTATGGGTATTCTAACTGTTATGAAGCATTGTTGACTAAAACAACCACTGGTGCTTTCAGTTTATATAGTAACGTTATTACACCAAATAGGATCCATGAACCTCATAACCAGAGTTGCGCAATATTTTTCAGTCTTGTCAGGTGACTACTGATATTGCACCATCATCACTATCACTCCAGTCCGTTCAATATCAAAACGACAATGGCAGGCAACGCCGTGATATTGACCCGCACTCTAGATCACAATCATTGCAATTGATGTGATATTTTAGTGGTTTTCGCCATAACTTAAACTTTTTTATGACCAACATGTAAAACTTGCTATTTTGTACACATTAAAATATCATCTTGGTAAATCTTCATTTGGATTTTTAAACGAATTTAAAAGATGACCTATCAGTGATACATATCCGCACACTATCACAATCAGTCCAGTTCTGATCAAACAAGGGAAGGACGGTGACTCAACAGAGCGCACGCTGACTTGGACCACAGTCGGCCTATCAAAATCAGCGATACCACTGACTGTGACAGAGTGCAACTCTGCTCATAACTCTCAAACCAGTCCATTATAGTTTTGTGATACTGGTTCCGGCTCTGCTCCTAGAGTGCAGTGCGGTCGCAGAAGTCATTATATGTGTGTGTTAACGCCAGTTTTAGACAAATGCGACTGTAATTTAGGCTCACAGTTCTATTCGAGTAGATAGTATCCAAATCTTATCAGTACGGAATTCTAATAGGATGAACATAACTGGAAAACCATAGATCATGACCATTTTATGATATTTCGGGAACATTTCGGGTTTCCCGCCAAATTGTATGACCTTTCAGACTATAAAAGCCTACAAGATGCCCCAGTAGAGGACAATTTGTTCGTAAATTAGCTAGTTACTTGACCGAAATATACCGTTTGTGAATATAAAGTGTTCAGTACATACCGCTTGACAATAAAATATGTGTTTCGTGTATTAAACTGACCTCGTTTTCTGTCCGCGTATTCGTGAAGACGTTACCCTGTGTACCTTGACCAACCTGTCCAGCATTCGTAGCAAGGAACCACCAGATTCACGGCATCGACCCTACAGACGTTGGAATGTGCGTCAACAGTGTGTTTAAAATAATTTTTATAACAGCAAAATTGTTTATGAGAATCTCGGCTCCTTAAAGTTTCTGAATAAATGCAGAGCCTTTGATAAACGAACTAAATAAAAAATTAGTTTTGTGATAATTTAGGTCATCCAATCTGTCATGGAGTACAAAAACTTATATCTGCACTCAAAAAGCTACCCTGCTACATAGAATAATCATGCTCACTTCATAATCAATCATGTTCACTAAATAGTTGAAGAACATAAGGCATTCTTAGAATTTTTTGAGTTTACTGGAGCTTCAGTGTTTTAGAGTTTTGTTCTCAAAAATCTATGGCTATGACAGTAGTTTCTCAAGCACGGGACAGTAGTTTCTCAAGCAATAGGAAGTGGGCACCTGGACTCGAGGTGCAGGCAGGTGTGCAGGAGAAAAGTGTGTCGCGGCGATGAATGAACCAAGACTTTTATGTGCTCTACGACGAACCTAGCATCCAGAAGGAAGGCTAAATAAATGAATAAGATACAATCATGCCGATTGGTAATTGTGTGTAACTCAAAACATAAAAAAAATGCTGTCGATGCTAGATTTCAACCATCATAATAGTTAGGATGACCCCAGCTGATCTGCAGATGTCTATTGAACATTCAGAAGACTTACTGGACATGATAGATTACAAGCTGTAGCTTTGTATAATGAAAAAAGTTACCGTGATTTCGGGTGAAATTGATCGACGCGAGATCCATTTTTATTTGCTAAAAATAATGCTTTAAACTTAAAATTAGATGGGAAAACACACCATCATCTGACTCAAGGGTTATTGAATGATGAGTTAACGAATTATACAGCAAATATATTTAATAAATTTCAAAATATCAAAGAAAATTTTAACATTTTCTCTTACAATGTGTTTTGCGATTGTGTAAGACACCTTCGAACTTCCATTGCCATAAAGGTATTGCACATACAATTAACATTCGAATCATTGTTTCTAGCTCTAAAGTCATCGCTAAATCCGATTTTGTAATCAAAATGTACTTAATCATTACCGTTTATGCAGAAAAGTGAACTTTTCGTAACTAAAAGCATATTTTTCAAAAGCATTGCATACTTTCAGGCGTTTTCGCCAAGTTAATCAATAATTATCAAAACTTCAAACTTGAATAATAAAACATTTAGTGAGCTTGTAAGAGTGCGAACCTTTTCGCATACTGGGATATCAAATTCAATTAGAAAAAATAAGTTGAGCTCTTACAGAGCCACTTCACTGACTGATCAATTTCACCCCGAAAGCAAAATTATTGATTTTTTATTTCAAATATTATTTAGGGTATTGGTTCCCTTCTTAAGCATGTGGCTCCCATTTTCATCCTACGAAAAACAAAGGATTGAAGCGCTGTTTGTTTTGTTTCTTATTTTTATATTTTTTGTTAGAAGTGAGCACCCACGAAAACAAAAGGAACGGAATCAATCGGTGCCGTAATCGCTTGTTGTCGAATAGGATGAATATGGGAGCGTGAGATTAATGATGGAACACATAACCTATTACAATAAAAAAAAATTCGCTGTTGGCTAATGAACCCCATGATACACTCTTAAAAAATTAGGAATTTACACGTGACGTAAGCCATCAACGTACGTAAACATTTCATGACTGAATGGCAAATTTGACTCAATTTTACATCCATCATGTAAGTTCGAGTTAGTTGCACAAGATGTAAACAAACCTATCTAACCAGATAGGTAGAAACAGTTTTACATTTATCGTTTGTCTCACAACTCGGTGATACAGCCGAGAGGCATAGTACGTGCCTCTCAATCAGCGGATCAGATTTCGAATTCTGTTCGTTATTTTACTTACATATGTTTTATCTCGCGCTTCGGCTCTAGTGATTGCTAGCTCGACTTCATTTGTGATAGAAGACGTAAATTTGTGTCAAACGGGCCGCTCCTTTTATGTCCATCCAAGTGAACTTAAATTTACATGATTTTTTTCTAAGAGTGTAGTACTAGTACTTGTTTTAAGTCATTGAGTTTGATATTATCGACAAGTGTTTTAAAAATTGAACGCTAAAAACTGTGACAAGTGATCAATTTCACCCAAAATCACGGTACCGTTACACTCGTGCAATTTAGGATCTAAACTCAAGAACAGTTCGGATGACTTAGGATATCCAGGAAAAAAAATCTGTATCATATTCTACCTTTTTTACGCTGTTGAGCATCAAAATTACAGAAAAACGTAGTAGAAACTCTATAATAACACTTGAAAAACTACTTCAAAGAGTTCTTGGAGAAATCTCTGAAGGAGTTCCTTGAAGAGTCCTGTGATATCCTAGACACAACAAACGATGATTATTCGGCTGGTCCACCATCAGCCAACTGCTATTTTAGAGCACTTATAGCAAGTAACAACCGTCCGTTACAACGAGTCCCTGAAGGGGTTCCTTTAGAAGTCCATGAAAGACTCTTTGAAGAAATCCATAAAGCAGTTCTTGGTGAATTTCCTGAAAAAGTTCCTAGATAAATCCCTGAAGCTATTCCTGGAGGAATTCAAGACGACATTCTTGGAAGAATCTTAAAAAATCGCTGAAGAAATCACCACAGGAGTTTCTGAGCGAATCAATGAAGAAATTCCTCAAGAAAGTCCAGGAAAATCCCGTAATATTTTTTTGCAGAAATTCGTGAAGGAATCTCAGGAATCCCTGAAGAGTCGCTGAAGAAATTCCTGGAGAAGTCTAAAGAAGTTCCTGGAGAAATCCCTCAAGGGATTCCAAAAAAAAAAATAAATCAAGGAATTCAAAGAGGAATTCTTGAAAAAAATTCTGGAGGAATCCCAGAAGGAGTTCCAGGAGATATCTCTAAAGAAATTTCAAGATACTTAATGAACTTTTACAGAAATACCTTAAAGAATTCCAAGAGAAGTCTTTTAGGAAATCCCTAGCAAAATTCCTTGACGAATCCCTGAAGGAACTAATTTTTGAAGCAGTTCCACTCCTGCAAACGATAGTAAATTTGGCGTCGCTGATCCTCGTGAAGCGATGATTCTGGAAGATAGAATTGAGAGGGTTTGAACCAAAGGGGTGTATGTGACAAAACCCCACTTTCGAGTAAATGAGGTTTATAGTTTTTCACCAATTTTTTACCCCTACAAAATGTTTGGAGTTTCAAAATCAACCCAATTTTCTCCCGTTAATTGTAATTTTTCTAATCATCATAAAAAGAATCCTCAAAAAGTTCCTGAAAGCTTGAATAATGAAAAATTGTATGATATGCTCAGCTCGATATTGGGGCCTGTTGTTAGAGATGTGCGCCGCCGCGCCACGCCGGCGCCGCCGCCGATTTTCGGTTCACGCCGCCGCCGCCGATTATTTTTCGGCGCGCCGCCGCACTTCAATTTTCTACGCCGATCTCAAAAACGCATTGATAAATGAAATTATTTCTTTATTTTTTTTTTTCATTACAATGTTTAGGGCAATGGAGTCATCTGCATACCGTATGCGTGATAATGTTTGCAACAACGTTAAATAAAATTACAGTTTTACTTGTGAAGACAATGTATTGGTTTTATTTGCAGGCATTTAAGCTATAACTCATATCATAGTAGGCTGTGAATAAAAAGTGTTGATCTTCTTAGTTTAACACTTGCATAATGACTAAGTGGCAACCTAGCTCGTGATTTGTCCACGCGCAAATGTCGAAAAGTATCCGTGGTAGTGTCAAAGTCAAGATTAACAATTTTTTATTTTATTTTTTCATTTTGATATTGCCTAATGTTGTAGACATTGACACACAAACAAAAGTTATAATAACTATTGATTCTGGAATTTGGTACGGATCGATAGTTTTTCGGAAATCGAAAAAAACGGAGGTTGCGTTCGGGCAAATTCAAGACTTTCTTATATGGCGCTACTCGTAGCTCCTGGATGCCATTTGTAATAATGTAAGTTTTTTTTCTATGGTCGAAGGATCATAAAGGCCATCGTTATTTTCCTTTTCGATATGCCATGCGGTTAAGTCGCTGATTTCGCGTTTCTTTGCCATTTTTCTCATTGAGCACATATAATTCACTCAAATCTTAATTTTGGTGGCAGCGATAGCTTTCTTAATCCATGTTAACCTTGGACGACCAGTGGACACCTTCAGGAATAGTTGCCTTTGCTTTGTTTCGGTCTAAGACTGTTTTACGGTTCTCCTGAACACTCCTGAAATGTCTTTTTTAACATTTGCGCATGGACAAGCCCCGACTACCGCTGCTACCCCTTCATGGTGCAAATTTTAAACTTAAGAAATCGGATTTTTTTACCAGCAACCGGGGTGATACACAAATTATGTCACGTAAAAATCGACCTTTTTCAACCCCCCCCCCTCCCCCCTATGTCACACTTTTTGTATATTTTTTGTATGGGTCGTCACGTTCTGCAAACCCCCCCCCCCTCCCCCCTAAAAGCGTGACGTAATTTGTGCACGACCCCCTACTGTGATATGAGTTAGAGTTTACGTGCATGCAATAAAAACCAAGACATTGTGTGTACAGGTGGTATGGGTACCTTATTTGTACGATGGTGCAAACATTATCACGCATACGGTACATAGCATTTGTAAGGACTAAAAGTGAAAGAGTTTGTGCTTCGAATTAAAATGAGTTTACAAAGATACCAGAGATTCCTGAAGATAACTGATGGCTAAAAAAAGAATCTAGGGATTCCGAAGATTGAAGAAAATGCTGGTGATTCAGAAAAAAAAAAATGTTGTTGTCGTGTTCATCTCCAGAAGAGATGAAATTTCACCAGCAGCTCTTTTGAGGATTCTTCCAGCAGTTTCGCCAAGCATTTCGTTAAGAGTTTCTCCGGGAACTCTAGAAGGTCCTGCGGAAAATCTGAGGGTTTCCTCCGAGACATTCTCTAGGAGTTTCTTCGGGCATTACTACAGAAGTTTCACTGAGGCTTTTTGTAGTACTTCCTCTAGAAACTCCTCTAAAAGTTACTCCGGGTATTCTTTTAGGAGATCCTCCAGGAATTCATCTAGAAGTCTAGAAGTTTTTCCTGGGAATTCCTTAAGGAGATCATCCGGCAAATCCACGCGGATAGAGGGACGAATGCCCACTAGGTAAAAGTTCCTCTTCAAAACCAAATACACACACAATTCCTCAAGGAGCACCTCCGGGAATTCCTCCACGAGTTCTTCAACGAGCTCATCCGGGAATTCCTTAACGAATT
Organism: Aedes albopictus; assembly: GCF_035046485.1. Classification (NCBI taxonomy): domain Eukaryota; kingdom Metazoa; phylum Arthropoda; class Insecta; order Diptera; family Culicidae; genus Aedes; species Aedes albopictus. The sequence continues at coordinate 57,447,009 of NC_085138.1, read as the reverse complement.
TCTACGAGAATTCCTTTAAGAGTTCATAGAAACTGCACCAGAAGTTTCCTCCGATAACTCTAGGAGTTTCTCTTGTAGTTCCTCTAGAAGTTCTTCCGATAATTCTTCTGGGAGTTCTTCCGGTAAGTTCTGTAGCAGTTCCTCCTGGAATTCTTCCAGGAGTTTCGTTGAGAGTTCGCCCGGAAATTCATCCATAAATTTCGCCGAACATTCCTCTAGAAGTTCCTGTAGGGGGCTGTCCATAAACCACGTGGTCATTTTTTTGGACTTTTAACCACCCCCCCCCCCCCGCGTGGTCATTGGTCCATACAAATTTTTTTATTTGTTCATACAAAATGGTCATTGGCCGAACCCCCCCCCCCCCCCTCTCATGACCACGTGGTTTATGGACAGCCCCTAGGAATTTCTCTAGGAATTCCTTCCCTTCAGAGTTCTTTCGGGGATTCCTCACCATTTTTTTCCGAGAATTACACTAAGAGTTTCACCGTGACTTTCTCTAAAAGTTCTTCCAGGAATTCTTCTAGTAGTGCTTCAGGGAGTTCGAATATCTTTGGAAACACCTTTACGAGTTTCACCGGGAAGAAGTTCCCCAGGCAATTTCACTTTGAGCTGCTATATATTTTTTTTCTAGAACTTGTACTGGGGTATGCCAGTAGATTCCTTCGAAAAGTCCCTTAAGCATTTCCCCGAACGTTCGTCTAGGGGTTCTCCCAGGAATGTCTCTAGAATTATCTGAGTTCATCCGGGAATTTTTCTACGAGTTCTTCCGGGAATTTCTTTTGAATTCTTCTAGAAGTCCTATCGGGAGTTGCTCTAGAAATCCGGCTGGGAATTCCTCAAGAAATTATTTCAGGAAATCCATTAAGAGTTCATCCGAGAACTCAACTATGAATAGCTCTGGTAATTTCTCTGCGAGTTCCTCCTTGAATTCCTCTTCGATTTTCTTCGGCAATTTCTCTACGAGTTCCTCCGAAAATTCCTCCGAAAATTCCTCTGGCAATTACTTTACTAGTTGCTCTGAAAATATTTCTAAGAGATGCACGAGGAATGCCCGGAATTTCCTCCGAGAATTCTTCTATGAGTTCCACCGGCAATTCCCCTAAGAATTCCTCCGGAAATTCCTCTAAGAGCTCCTCTGGCAATTTCTTTAAGAGTTCTTCTAAGATTTGTTTCCGGAATTCTACCAGGAGTTTCCTCAAACGTTCCTCTGAAAGTTTACCAGGGAATTCTTTTAGATTGACCGGGGTTGATAACCGTGAACGATTATTATGTGGTTTTATTGGCAATTATCGGTGAAACATAATTTCACCGATAATTGCCAATGAAACCACATAATATTTCTTTTAGATGCTCTTTTATAAATTCGTTTGGAAGTTCATCCGGGACCTGGTGTACCTAGAGGAATGCCTCTACGAGCTCCTCCGGGAATTCTTTAAATAGTTTATTCGGAAATTCCTCTAGAATTTCTTCCGGGAATTCCTTTAGAAGGTCATTCTGGATATTTTTTTGGGCAGTCGATTCACCATAACAATTATTTCTATAAATAAAAAAAAACATGTGAAAATAAAAAAAAAAACAAACCGTAACTATTAACATGTCATTGCATCTTCAAAATGCTGAGTTACTAAAAAATAAAACACTGATATTGATTAACGGAATTGACAAAAAAGTGGAAAACGCCGCCGCCGACAGATTTCAAATCGGCGCACACCTCTACCTGTTGTGATGAATTGAAAATTATTTAATTTCATTAGGGTGACCAAATTTAAAATAGGGTGGTCCGAAAGTTTTGCTAAGCTGTAGGGTATGTGTACCATTCCTTGACCTAATTTGCAAGCCGCCTTGACAATTTTGACCATAACTCATGAAATAATAGCACTAGAAATAATATGTTGACCCTATTACACACTCTAGGCAATGCATGTTTCTCCAATTGGAAGTTAACTTACGTAAATATTCAAGAGTTTACTTAATTAAGCTGAAAAGATTCGATGCGATGGTATGCAACGTTGGTCTATGGTACAAAAATTGGCCTATTAGTGGATACAACGTTGGCCTATTGCTTTCCATGCACTAGAACCACTTTTATCTTATTTTTTCAATATTTCTGCTGAAGTATTATCTCTCCTTGTTCACCAATCTTACTTTTAAACTACATTTTTGGAGCCAAATTTTCAAAAAACTATAAATAAATCATTTTAACTAAAGTTCTTTCTTAATCTAGTAACGAAAACAATGCAACCCTATTATTATGTTATATTTTTACAGTCACCGTACACAAAATCTTTCTTCCTGTTCGTTCTTTCTGGTTCTTACGCAAGAAATATTGTTGACGCCTTTTTATCGTTGTTTTTGTCGTCACTTTACTGATGGGCCAAGATTTGGGTACATAGTGAAAAAAATGTCCTCAATATTCGGCCCACATTCAATTTGTAAAATAGTTATTATTCGTTGAAAACAAATACACAAGTTCAAAATAGTGTCTTTACCCGTCGCATCAAATGTTCAGTTATTGAAAAGTCAATTCGAAATGTTCCAGAATCATGCCATTTATGATCATGTGTATAGACTACCCACTAAGCCGAAGAATCATGGCGTCTACAAAAGTTAAACAAAGTGACATTTTCATTCAATTTTAATGCTCCAAAGTGCTAAAATTGAAACGAAATGTTACAGTTGTTTGGCGCATAGCTTTTCCGATATCCAGTTAGGCGTGTTTGTTTGAGTTTTTGGTTTACATTGAGATCAGTGCTGGGAAAATTCGCGAAGATCATCCTGCGGAGTCCAAACTACGTAAATCACAGCTACCCATGGTTACTACTGCAAAAGGACCCGCTACTGTAGTCTAGTTTGTTGAAATTCATTAGTAACCATATGTTGCTACGGTAGCTCGCTCCTGTAGGTCCCTACTTCTGTTCAAATGGGAGTTTGTGTATGTATCGGGGTATTCAGGGACAAGGCTTCAATACATATGGTGCTCCGTTGACTGTTTGTGTTGGTCTTCGCTAAAGAGATCGGTTGGATTACTGGGAACGAGACGACTGGAGGAGTGATGTCTTGATGAAGTGACGGGAGGGTATAGTTGACAGAATTGAACGAGAAATCGGGGACGTGACTTCTTAAAGAACGGTAGAAACAGAACGGCGTAGTCAACTTCTGTCGAAACACGGATAATGCATCATGACATGAAGGTCTAACGGGAAAGGTGTGTTTGCTGCAATACCTAATAAGATGGACTATGGGGAATGGATTCTTGGGGAGTACGGTGGTACGGTGCTTCGAATGCGATGATCCTAATAAAACACTCCTGTACTGTCGCACCAATTCGCTGGTTAGATCACGAATGCCGAATAGCGATCGAATTCGCTTATTGGCATTCGACGTCAAATATGCCACAGTATTCGTTTGTTGGGACCTAGGTTGGGACTATCTACTTGCAACTTATTCAAATGCACTAGAATCACGTAAATGACCAAATATTATGTACTAACCAAACACACTCATAATTGCACATAGGAGTAGAATCATCGACGTGACAGCGGTCAGACGCTAGTTTGACATCGATTTTTGAGAATCGAATAATATTTAGTTGAGTCATGTCCTAAGCTATCGAAACGCCCCAAGTATTGAGCCCAGAACAAATGAATATGTTTGGCATGGCAAGCGAATTTCTCTGACATTCATTTGGAGCTCCCGCACTGTTGCTGCTACTGTAGCAATTTTTTAGAACGCCTACTATATTGTTCCAAACAAATTGCTCCCGTATATGAAAAGACGTCGCTCTAATCATCAAATTCAAGCAAACTACTGTTACCATTCCCAGCACTGATTGAGATAGGCCGAACGAGGGGGCTATGCCAACGAAGCATCCCGATACCCTATATAATATAGCTTATATGACTTTGTGAAAATAAAAAAAGGACGTGGTTGGTTTTATAAAGCAATTCTCGCCAGAATGGCGGAATCACATACTGTAACTCAGAATCTCTATTCATCAATAATAGGTGGTCATGAGTTCAGTCGATACCAAAGTATCTCAGTGACATACATGTTACTGTGATAACTTGCGTACCTCACAGCAAAAGGGTATATCACATTTTATGAAAATAAAAGGTCCAAAACCGACCAGACACAAATAATTTTACTTCTGAGACATAAAAATGTTTGTCTGTGTTATTGATGTTTTACTGCGAATGTTTTGCAACATACAAGAGAACATGTTGATTTGAATTTGTTAAAACCTTATAAGTGAAAGCAATCAAATATGTATTACCAATCGTGCAGCTGCTATCAACCAAAATCAACACAAAACACCATTACTTAACCCTTCCAGCTGATGCTGATGGCAGCTATCATTCATTAACGTCGTAGGTAGGAGCCAGTTACGTGCAGCCTTACAAATTTTATTAACACAAATAGCTTTTGGAGTGGATTGCGTGAATGGTACCCACCTACCGTAGTTCATTTCGATTTGGAGTTTTCTCCTTCCACGCGATCCCAAAATTAATCAACTTATTGAGTCAGCACTTTTGTAAGGGTTCTTATCCTTTGCATTCCAAGTATGCTTTCAATTTAGGGTACCTGAGTAAACATATTTTGGGTTTGATGAATTTGTTATCCAACATTAGTTGAAAACATTTGAATAAATTAGCCATATTTAGGATATTTTACACATTAAAGATCGTTGAAACAGATCCATCAAATATTGTAACATGAGGCTGTTTCATCTAAAGCTCTACTTCCCTTTAAAACCACCATTTTAACGAGTTTATCGAACCAAGATCGATCATAGGTTAGAGACATGTGCTTAAACCATCACACAAAGTTATAGAATCGAATAGGTAATTGATTTTACATACATAATCAACTGTGTTTACTTGTATATTTTATTATGCAAACAATCTCCGAATCATTTTGCCTATGATCGGATACTATAAAGGCAGTCAAAATAGTAATACTGTGGACTTCCATGTTATTGAATTATCATCCAACTCAGGACGTCCATTAATACATGTCGAGAAGAAACTCATCATCAACCGCCCCCGCCCAGGCTAATGAAGTGTGTACAAACAACAACGATCCAACGGATCCAAGCGAAATCGATTTAGGCTAATAATGGAATCCCCACCAGGGGAGGAAACAGCAGGTACAAGAAGTATCGTTACGGCTTACCTTTTATCTCATCCTTTTGCGGATGTATTACTTGGCTACCCAACTCTGATGAGGCAACCTTTCCCAAATTGGATGCCGTGAACACCTGGAAGGCTGTCTTTAATTTGATTAAATTTCCACTCAGCCTAATCCATTTTCAAGGTTTCACTATCACTTCAGACCGAGAACCGACTGATGTTGTATTTGTCGTTGGAATTAACATCCACCCTGATGTTCCGGATGACATTCACTCACAGCACAGGAAGGTATGGGACCTTGGGGGGAAGTTTCCCCTCGATGTTGTTTGGTTATTTTGCACTACTCGTCACACATTTCCTCACATCGTTACCACTCGGATGATGTCCTCATCCGTTTGTAGGATAATCGTTTCCACGTTTTCCGCCCCAGTTTCACATTGCACTGTATTGCAGCAGTAGTGGAAGCACGAGAATATCTCGTATGCCTCTACACGGAACCACTGCCGTTTTTCTTTGCAAACTATCGTCACGTTTTCATTGCACCACTGACTGTGCCATTTTCTGACTGCTGCTGCTTCGCTGGGAGTAACAACTTTGAACGGAACACTCTCACCCGCATTCGCAAGGATCCAGCGAAACTTTTGCTTCGCAATTGAAATAACGCGGGTCCTGTCGATTTTGCACCTCGGAAGCACGTACTTCTCCGGAACGAACACCGGAGCCGGAAGAGTTTCGGGTCGAACAGGAACTTTTCCGTGGCGGTAGTAGTTTTAATTAAATTGGCGTTTGAACGGTTCGGATATATGGGGGCTCACAGCGACCATCCAAGATTTCCACTTATTTAAGTGCAACAAATTCCCAGCGTGATTTACATAACACAGCACAGGAATCAGCACTATTTTTGCCACTATCCTGCCGATAATCCTTTAACAAACAGTGAAACATTCTCACCAGTAGGTATCGGATGTCACCCCGCCCAAAATCCACCCAACAAACGGCCCTATCACCCCGAAATCCATTCCTCACCCGGAGAAGCGTGATAACGATGACACTCCGACGACGACAACGACGACGACGACGCCTTTTCAAACAGGACACCCACCCACCCACATGCCCACAGCTAGAGGACCGACCACCTTATCGACGCAGGTTCACATTCACGTTCACGTAACTTGACGACACACTACCGGCGCGCGGTTAGGACTCGATCTCCCAGGACGACGGTAAGCACACTCTCATTCCGGTCGAAAGTAGCGAAAAGACTGACTGGCCAAACGGTCCCAGCTGGAAAACGAGACCACCGCACACCGTCCGTGTGATCGACGTCGTTCGTCTTGGGTGGTGGGTGCGCTTTCCCGGTTGTCCTCGACCAGTCCGGCTACTAGCAACCATGCGACTCCATTCGGCATGAAGAAGACACGACGTCGCGTCGCGTCGTCGAGACGAACGATTGGTGACAGCCGGCGAAAGCCGAACAGGATACGAGTGGAAAATGCAGACTGGAAAGCAGCGGCGCTTTTGTTGGGCAAGGTCGTCGTGCAACGGGCGGCTGATTTGCTCTGTGGCGGCTCGGATGATGATTCTCGGGAAAAAGGGTTTGTTTTGATAGCCTTCGCACCGTTCGTTGGAAGCAACGCAACGGTCGGTGCTGGTTGGGTGGGAAAAGTGAAAATGCGTTGGCTTTGAGTGTGTGGGTTTTGTATGTAAACAAACACGGATGAATAAAATAAGGCAAAATGGTGTGCAATCAACCTATAACTGATATTTAGATGATTAAGGATACCAAGAAACATGGTAAAGCTAGGATAACTTAGTAATGCAACACTTTTTTCAGCCAGAGCAATAGGCTCATGCCTTACAAAATTTTTGCAGCAATCTGTTATCTGTTAACGGTCTTGTGAGATATTTGACGAAATTTCATACACTTTTTTATGCCTTAGGATGGGAGCACTTAAATTAAAAATGTACATATGTACATCTATTGGATCATTTTTTTTTCTTTGTTCGGAATATAACCACTGCGACCAATATTTGATCCATTGTGGTATATTGTGGTAAAATATGCTGCTCTTAGTTGGAAGCAGTAAAGACTAGGGTTCGGTTTGGTACATCTTTTACCGTAACGCTACCCAAAAAGGTGATCTATCAACGCTTCGATAATGTTTGAGCATATTTTACACCCCCTCAACCATTCATCCTTCAGCACGGGTCGCCTGAAACCTTGGATTGAAGTAACCTGTTTATTGGACTTTCACCCCCGGAACAGGTGGTCCGTAGGGGGCTGTCCATAAACCACGTGGTCATGAGGGGGGGGGGGGGGGGTTCGGCCAATGACCATTTTGTATGGACAAATAAAAAAAATTGTATGGACTAATGACCACGCGGGGGGGGGGGGGGGAGGGTTTTGAAAAGTCCCAAAAAATGACCACGTGGTTTATGGACAGCCCCTTAGTGCTATTCTAAGCCTGCAGCTACACGGGCAATAGAAAGACGAGATTTAATTCGTTTGAGTTGGGACCAAGCTCGTTTTCGAGAAGTGCCCAGAGAACCCAAAACAAAGGGCGTTCCAAGAGGCTTCAAAAGTGTTTCAGTAGGTTTCAGGAGCCTTTAAATATATTCCTACAGAGACCCTCTGGAATACCCTTTAGACACCCTGAAACACCCTGAGACAGTGCCGAAAAAATCATTTCATCATATCTAAATTCAATCGCCTACAGTTCATTTTAGAAGCTGAACTTGAGAATATGGTATATGAAAAACTTGTGCGGCTTGACCAGTTCTGCAAGAAAGTCACGAAAAAAACTGCTATTTTTCGAATATTTAAGGTACGTAAATAACACGGCAACGTACAAACGGTGAACTTCGGTTCACTAGAACAGAATAAAAACTACTGAAGCACGGTTCAAAAGAACTAGTTCTTTCTCAGGAACTGTTCAATAGAAAATGGCGCCATTAACCCTTTAACGCTCATGGTGTCTGTAGAGCACCATCACTTTTTGGCGAATCCGACCTAAACCAGTTCATATGTTATAAGAGCGTTTGGGAAGAGGTTATAAGCATATTAGAGTACTTGTACACTCTCATTATTGGTTCAATAGTGAAACTATTGATAAAAAATCAATAACTATTGATGAACAATTGAACACTTTTTTTACGATTTCGATAAATTTAAGTGATCCCTAACAACTTTTGTTCGAGCACTTTTTGTTCATAGCATTTTTGAGCATTCAAAAGTTTGAAAGAAGTCGTGGGTGGAAAGGCGTTAAAAGAACTGTTTTGCTCACCTCTACTATTTAGGTCCCTCCATTTAGGTAACGTTACCAAAATGAAATCTGATTGTGTTCAGAGTTACATTGTGTTCAGTTACAGTGTTTTAGACTAGGGATAAGTAGTGAGAGGGCTAAAGTGAGCTCAGGGCGTGCTCATGGGGGAGCGATGACAGGGGGGGGGGTCTTTCACCTGAGACCCTCCGAAATCCCTGAAAACGTTTGCGTAATGCCTCTGAAACCTGCCAAAAATCCTCTGAAGCTTTCTGAAATGCCTTTGAAATGCCCCTAAAACTCCCTCGGACCCCATGTAACGCATCTGAGATCCTCAAAAACCAAAGAAAACGCCTGAGTAACGCCTCTGAAACTCACGAAAAAAATCTCTAAAGCTTTCTGAAATGCCTTCGAAATTCCCCTAAAACCCCCTCGGACCACATGCAACGCACCTAATACCCTCAGAAATCAGCAAAAACGCTTTACTTAACGCCTGCGTAACGCCTCTGACACTGACACACACCTATAATCCTCTGAAGCATTTAGAAATGCCTTTGAAATCTCCTCAAAACCCCCATCGGATCCCATGTAACGCAACTGACACCCTACGAAGCCTCCCGAAAACGTCACTGGAGCAGGGATTGGCGGCATGCACCGTGCGGTGCGAAAAAAGCATGTGCTTCACACAATCTCAAGTGCTTGTCTCCCGTTTTGCCTAAGAGACAAGAGACGTATGAGTGAGAGCTTTCGTAGTTGTGCGAGAGACAATCGCAGCACTAGCTCAACGGCGCAGGGAGTAATGCTCGGTGCTTGGGACTGTGCTTGTCACCAAACAGAAAAAAAATCACTTAATAAATTAATTGAAGAGTTTGTGTTTTTGGCAAAGTTGTTAAGCTTGTAAAGGGTTGACAAGTGATGGGTCGTTTGATTCGAAATTTTTCCAATCATGCGTAGTATCAAGCCAAGTGCAAAGCACGGAGACAAGCACCGAGAGAGTGCATACGACAGAGCGTGAGAGACAGGAGAGCTCCAGCGCGCGGCAAAGTAAGCGAGCAACACACAACCGATTGCGCGTACTCGTCTCCTTCTAGTTTGTTGTGTTGTCTCGTAGCAGCGTGTGCGGCACGCAAAGAGTTTTGAGTCGCACCCTATCCCTGCACTGGGAGCCCCCATGCAACATCTCTGAACCCCTCCCCCCTCTCTCTCCATGACATTTCCTTAAAATCCCTCTGAAACCCCGCATGACCTCTTCAAACCTCCAGGCCACTCGCCCTTCTTAAACTTTTTTTTGCAATCTTCAAATCCATTTAGGTATTGAACTAAATCAAGACTCATTACCTTCTTCTTCTTTTCTTCTTCTTCTTTATGGCTACATCCCCACTCGGACTTGGCCTGCCTCGCTTCAACGTAGTGTTCTTTGAGCACTTCCACAGTTATTAATTGAAGGGCTTTCTTTGCCTGCCATTGCATGAATTTGTATATTGTGAGGCAAGTACAATGACACACTATGCGCAGGGATTCGAGAAAATTGTCTCGGCCAGACGGGAATCGAACCCGGCATCTCCGGATTGGCGATCCATAGCCTTAACCATTAGACTAACTGGAAACCCCATAACCTAAATGGACGTTTTGGTGTATGATGAAAAAAAATCAGTGGTTTCCAATCTATGGTCACGGGCCACGTGCATATCTCAAAATCGTAAGTGTGACGACGAAATGAAATGAAAACACGGGAGAGAGCGCGAGAGTAAAGCGCGCGAAAGAGTGAGTCACACTCGATGCCAGGCGAACGGGCAAGAGCACACACTAGCGTTTGATCTGGAGAAACTGTATTCTTGGTGTGGCGAAAATGTTTAAATCCCCAGTGTGGTCGATAAACTGACGCCCCATTGAATCGTTACGGTGAAATGCCATCTCCAAGTAGTGCAAATATTTTTCATGCTGTAAATCTCAAGGAGCATTGACTAATACATATGCATTTCAAAAATCAAGGGTTTCCAATTTGCGAAATTCTCAAAACTATATATTTTTTTTTTCACGCCTCATGTGTTTCTGATTGATCATCTCAAGAAGGTGTATCTTCAATATGTGTGTGTTGCAAAAATCAGTGGTTTTCAATTTATGATCAAAGGCTACGAATCAGGTTATTTTTCGGAACTTTTCACTGAGGGGTCTTAGGACCCCCTGGGAACCCCTGCATCTCAGGGGATTCCAGGAGGCCTCAGTGGTACTTCAGAGGGTCTAAGTGTCATTTCAGGGGTTCTCAGGGGATTCGAGGGGGGCACAGGGGCGTTTCAGGGGCTCTCAAAGGGTTTCTACAAGGACTCCTGGGGTCTCGGAGGTGTTTTAGGGGTTTGAGACGCAGAAACTTAAAAAGATTCACACCTTCTCCTCGGACTTTCCGTTCTTGGGAAATCAGCATGGCCCGTGATAACAGCTTGAGAACCAGTAAGTTTTGCAATGCCACTTCTTTGTAGTAATTGCTTTCTGAGACGCAGAATCTGAAAACCTTTTTCACTTTCTAATCGCACTTTCGATACTTGGGTAATTAGCATGGCCCATGGCCTCTTCTTGAGAACCACTGATCTGTACAGCACCACTTTATTGTAATACATATAATGTACATGCGCCTTGAGAAGCAGAATCCGAAAAAAAACTCACCCTCTCCTAAAACTTTCGGACCTTGATAAGTTTGCGTGGCACGTCACTCTAGAATAGGAACCACTAAATTTTGCGACACTGCTGGTGCCCTGGTGGTGGTGCTCCTTGAGACGAACAATTTCAGAAACAACTTCAAATTTTCATCGCATTATGTTCGCTATCATTTTCGTTGAATTGCTCTCAGTCACATACAATTTTTTTAAGGTTTATGATTAAAATTGGTAAATGTTCCTATGTAATTATTGAATTGTATAAATGCGTGGTTTATCGATTGGAAACAGGTGAACAATGTCTTCGAAAACTTTCGCATTTTTCTTATGGGCCATACTGTAGGTCAGAACAGGAAATCCATAAATGATGATGCATTTGTTTTATCAAATTTTAAGATTCTTCTACTACTTGTAGCATATTACACTATCGAGGAGAAGTGCTCCCCAGGAAAATTATCTGGAGGAATCCAGTCTCAAGAAAAATCCTAAGAGGAATATCGGAAGGTATCTCTGAAATAATCTTGAAGTAATCCCTTAAAAAAAACATTTACAGAAGAGTCCCAGATTTACCCAACGAGAAAGTTGGGAAGGAATCCCAAAAGAATTCCTGGAGAAATCAATTCGGAAAGATTTCCTTTAAAATCTCAGGAGGAATCCCTGGATGAATCCTGGGAGAAATGAATTGGAAAAAATGGAACTATCACTCGAAATTTACTGAAAGAATTCAGATAAAACCCTCACAGGATTTCTCGAATAAATCTTCGAAAACAATACAAAGCTATTCCCAGGATTTCTCATTGATGGAATCCTGGAAGAAATCCATAAAGAATCCCCTTAAAATGTCCATGGAAATATCCTGGAAATATTTTCGGGAGAAATTTTGCGAAGAATTGATGAAGGAATCCTGGCAAGAATTCTTTAATGAACTTCGGAAGTGAGCCAGGTAATAACCATGAAGGAATCCCCGGAGATAACCCAGGAATAATTCTAAAGGAGTGCTAAAGCAATCCCTAAAAGAATGTTGTTGTAATCTGTAAATAAACCTCAAAAAGAGTCCCTATGAATTTCCTGCGGAAATCCCTGGAAGAACTATAGGATGGATTTCTGAAGCGATCCTTGAAGAAAAACTACGTCAAATCATTGTTCGATTTTCACCATGCAAGAAGTATGGATATTCTTAACAACTTCCCAAAAGACAGTATTCAGAAATATTAGATAATTCTCAAGATATTCACTTCAAAAATACTGTCCTTTAAATAAGACGCTGAGCATTCGGAATATCTGCCCTATAAACTGGACACTGGGTTAGGATTATGATAGCTAGTACCATTTGGCAAAGCTATCATTTCCACCGATGAACTGAGTTTTCGTTAGGTAATACCTTTGGATCTAGTATGTATGGTAGTATGAAGGTCGCAAGAAATTTCTTGACATATGTCGATGTGTGGAAAATTCAGACAAAGAATCCCTCAAGAAATAATCAAACGTTGAATTTTCTTGATCCCAAAACATAACTGAAAAGAAACATCAAATAATATGGAAAGGAGAGCAGCAATCTGTGGATAATTACCTACCATTATTTTCTCATTCGTGCTCATACTCTGCACTAGTAGCATTCAATTGAAAATGGCCAAAACTCAATTTCACATATCTAAAAAACGGCGAAAGTCCTTGAAATTTTAGAAGTATTTGAAGATTCCACATAAAATACACATCTGAAATATTCTAGCAAAGCAAAAAAAAAAACTCTCTTTGTCCCATTTGATGACAAACACTTCCAAGCTTGTCAGCACCGAATGTAAGAAAATTCTTGTCTTTGGAATTACACCTTAAATATTATCATGAATAAGAATTTTTCGCCTCGTGCGCTTGTCAAATCATTTCAAACCTTGTAAAATTGTTCCTTCCGAAAAGCAGATCCGGGTAGAGGTCAAGTACTGACGATCAAAACGTGATATTGGTTTGATTGAGATACGAGGTATAAGTACTGAAAATAACATCAAAAATTAATTCTTGAACCACCTGATCAAAAGCAATATTTGATATTGAAGATCAATCAAATAGCTCACTGCTATTGGTTAGATCTTACTAAGAGTTAAACGTGCTATGAGGACGATGTTCATGGAGTAAATTTGACATATTATTTTCAGTACTTCTACCTTTTGTCTAAAACAAACGAATATCACTTTCTGATGTCCATATGTACATTTGCTATTATTCTTATTTCCTTTGCTCAGGTAATCTTGGAAACTCTTCACTCCACAGCTATGCAAATAAATGACAATTTGAGAGTTCATGTACCAACACCATCAATTCATATTCCCATTAAAGCAAACTAAACTACTTGGGCTGATGACATTTTACCTATCACTGGTTCAAACAAGATTCTGTTTAGCTTGTGATACGGCTATGAGGTACCGGGCGGACAAAATTAGTGTTGCTTGTTTGGGACAAACAATCAGAAGATGGCATATTTATTACTTACTGAAGATGTGACGTCCGTGTTCGGATGTTATTTCACAATGAATGTCTATTTCAAAAAATAATCCGCACGATGTTGATAGGTTACCACGTACCTTATCTCTAGAATGGTAGTAATTTGCCACTCTTAAGTGATAGAAAATATTGACAATATGTTTTCTTGTATTACTTTTAAGTAAATTGTTTGTTTTTTTTTTATATATGGATGACAATACAGGCAAAGGGAATTTCCATAACAAATAAACAAAATAAGTTTTCACCCCTACAAGAAATATTGACACCATCTAATGTAGTTTATTTCAAGAAAAAGTCGCGTATTACGATCACCGACTGTTCCACAATCTCCCGCGTGTTATTTGTTTACTTGACCTCTTCGGAGATAGATGTTCAACTCAACACCGAACGACCGGTGGAAGCGATAAGCGTTGGGTACGGGACCCAACAACCGTTTTGAAATCAACCGCTCATCTGTCTCCGCCTCAGTACGCGATCGGAAGTGAAAGTGATCACATCTCAGAGTTGGTGACACAGTGTAGTGTGATAAGACGAAAGAAAGAAAATCAGCTAACGGCGGGCGTAAGAATGTTGTCGGTACTTTCGAGAGTGACTCAGCGGGGGAGGGCCGTGTCGGCATTGTCTGCGGTACAGCATCGCCACGCATCTACGGGAGGAAAAGAACCGAGCAAGACGGCGCTGTACGATTTCCATCAGAGCCACGGTGGAAAGCTGGTTGACTTCGCTGGTTACTGGCTGCCCGTACAGTACAGCGATCAGAGTATTATCAAATCGCATCACTATACTCGAAAGTATGGATCCATTTTCGACGTTTCGCACATGCTGCAAACGTATTTGAGAGGTTAGCGGATTTGTCGATTATTGATAAGCTGTTGGAAATGTCAGCTAGCAGTCTCTAACCAACTTCTACCATCTTCAGGCAAGGACGTCATCAGCTGCTTCGAGTCGGTTTGTACTGCCGACATCAAGGGACTCAAAAATGGGACTGGAACGTTGACCGTGTTCACCAATGGCAAGGGAGGAATTTTGGATGATTTGATTGTGAATCGAGTGTCGGAGGATACGTTGTACGTCGTATCCAATGCTTCGAGGAAGGATACTGACATGGCTGTCATGAGTGATGCAGTGGTAAGTATAGATAAAGATTATGTTAAGATACCGTCAAGGCACCATTCACCGTGGATCTAAGAGGATTCGGGGCAGTCTTATAAACATTGTTGGTGCCGCTTTTAATTGCCTTCATTATAGGTTAAAATTAAAGCAATATCCATAGAAGTAGAACATTTTTCACAAAATTTGGTGATATAGTACAATTAGTAAAGGGTAGTAGGGTCGCCTAATTCCGTGGTAGGTCACCATTCACCGTGGTAGTAGGGACCCATTCACCGTGTTTGAGAAATTGTATTCTACTTTGTTTAAAAATGATCCCAACCCAGCCAAGGGAATTTTCTTCGTTTAAATTCATTTCAAGTAATAACTTGCAAGATTTTATTAGAAAAACGAATGTTCAAATTTTCGATTTTTTCTAGATATATGGGACAGTATGGGGCACGGTGAATGGGGACTATTGATTTTTAGGGTACCCATTTACCGTGCCTTTTTGTTTCAAATCAAAAGTACGAGTAATCGTACTTTCTTGTTAAACTTACTTCGGTAATGCAAAATACATATCTGATTTGTGAATTTAATTGCTTCTTGGTGGAATAAAAACGTTACTACATTTAGTTTATCGCTTAAATCACCTTAGCGCAGTGTTCGTTTTTTTACTATGAATGCAGTGAACGAGCAGAAACCCGCTTCATGTAAACACACTTTAGTGTCAAAATGATACTTCTAAATGTTTCTAATGAGCGTTTTGACATGGTAACAATACATTAGTGTTGTATTGGTGAAATTGAAGGGAAATTGTCATATCATTCAATCATAATATGGAAATAATGAAAGAATATTCGAAGGCACACGGTGAATGGAGCCTTGACGGTACACCAACACCGGATAACTTCTATAATTCATTGGAAAGAATCCGTGACCAATGTTATACAGTACAGGATTGCAAGTTTCGACTGGGTAATTGTTGACTTTCTGGAATTTTCGACTCTCAGTCTAACAAATTGCGTTGATTAATCTTATATCGTCATAAACGTTTCGGTTCGGTTATTGAACCAACTTCAGGGCACGATAACAAATCAACAGGTCACAAATTTTGCAAATTGTTAAACAGTCGGGTTGTAAAGGGTCACGCTATCTGGTACACTTTTGAACCATTCGTTCCAGTTCGGTTTAGGGATTCCCTGGCTGGTGTAACTGGCGTCATCAGCTTTTGTCGTTGATGCCATAGCAGGATTACACGCATCAGGTATTCCTTCATTGATTCTTTAAAAAACTTTTCCGAGGATTTATTACAAAATTATCTTCAGTTTTAAAAATTCCTACGGATAGTTCTACAAAACAATTAGAGTGATTTTTTTTAAACATTTTTCATTGATTGTATCAAAAAATCCTCCAGGGATTCTAACCAATTGCCTATAGAATTGTATCCAGAGAATCCGTCATCTACATATTTATTCGAACATTTCTCCAAGGATTCTTTTACCATATTTTTTCATATTTTTTTCCGGGAATATTTCAGAAAGTCTTTCAAAACTTTTGTTCCTTTAGGAATTTCTGAACGATTAAATAACTCCCGTATTCATGCAGAAATTTTGTTGAGGATATGCCACAGAAACGCTTTCAAGAATTAATTCAGAGGTTCCATTACATTTTTTTTCAGAACTTTCACATATAGAACTTTAGAAAGTCTTGCATGGATTGTTTCGGTAGATTTTCCAATGTTTCCCCCAGAAATTTTCTCATAAATTTCCCAAAGAACTTTTCAAAAAAATGTTACATGGATTGCTTCAGAAATTTCTAAACATTTTTTCAATGATTTTTTTAGAAATTCTTCAGGAAATTCCAACAAACATTCCTTTAAATGTGCTTCCGGAGATTTATTTAAAAGAAATCACCAAGGGATAAAAGTATTTAGGGTTTCATCATAAATTTATACAGAAACTCTTCTATAATTTTCTTCAAGAGCTAATTTAGAAAATCTTTCATGGGGTGCTTCCGAAATTGCTGTATAAATACCTTTTGGAAACTTTCTAGTGATTTTGTTCCGAAAATTATCCATAGATTTTTTCTTAAGATTTTCTTTCAAATTCCTCTAGAGATTTCTCCGGAAATTTAATTGAAACATTCTATAGGAAACATGCCATGAACTTCTTTAGGAATTTCTTCGAAGGCTCTATAGAAAAATCTTCCACGGATTCCAACAGAAATTATTCAGCAGATTCTTTGAACAATCAGAGTGTCAGTATTATGTTGGAAGTTATTCCAAAGCTTCTTCAGAAACTCATTGAGATTCCATAAGGAAATCTTTTAAAGTTGCTTCTGAAATTCCTCCAGAAATTTCTTCAAAAATTTCCTCAGATAACTGTTAATAAATTCCTTCCAAAATTACCAATGAATTCTACAAAAAAAAATCCTATAATTCCTTCATGAACTTCTCTAGGGAGTCTTCTAGTTTTTTCATAGATTTTTCATTTTGTTTTCTTTAAAAATTCTTCTGCGGATTCTTTCAGGAACTCATACGGCTGTTTCTTCACAAACCCCCCACGGATTCCTTCAGAAGTTTATCCAGAAATTTTGTCTGCGATTTCACTGAAAATTTCCGAAGGGATGTCTTCCGAAAGTTCTTCAAGATTTCTCAAGCGATTCTTGCGTAATATCTTCCAGCAATAACTTCTCCAGGTATTTCTCAATGTATTTTCTCAGAAATTCCTCCAGGATTTTCTCCAAGGACACATTTTGCCATTGTCGTTCCTCCCAGTGTTCCTTCGGAAAAATTCTCGAAGAACTCTGTTAGAAAATCTTACATGGATTGATTCAGATGTTTATGAATTTCCATGAATTGCCTAAGAAATTTCTCCAGGGATCAACCAATTCTTCGAGAAAATTGTTGTGAAAATTTTTGAATGACTCCTTCAAAAACTTCTGTGGGAGCTTTTTAGTAAATCATCCGAATGTTTCTAAAAAAACACGGGATTTTTTTTTGAAATCCTATCAAAATTATCTTCCTAGTAGTGGAAGTACCGTACAGGTTTTCTTCCAAGTATTCCTACAAAAAAAAAAAATCTGAAAGAGCTCTTTAAGAAAATCTTGCATGGATTGCTTCGGAAATTTCTCAACGAATTTTTAGAAATTTCGCCATTAATTTCTTCAGAAATATATCCAGCGATTTCTCCAGAAATTCTTCTGAAAATTGCAAATATGCTTTTAAGAGCTTTTCCGCAGATTTTTTTTAAATCTCCAAGATTATTTTCATAAAATCATCTAAGAATTTCTTCTAGACGTTCTCCGAGAATTCTCAAGAAAATCTTAAACTGAATTGTTTTGTAAATTACAACAAAATCACCTTTCGAAAAACCTTTACTGTTTCTTATAGACAGTTATCCTTCAGAAAGTCAATTGTTAATTTATTCAGTTATTTTTCCAAATTATTCAACTCCAAATTATCCAAGCTCCACTTGAGATCCCTCCAGAAATTCCTCCAAAAATCCTATAGAAAACATTCCGTGAACTCCTCGAAAAATTTCTCCGGAAATTCTCTAGGAATATCCTTCACGGATTCCTGAAGAAATGTATCCACTGATTGATTTGAAAACAAATGGAAATTCAGAATTTCTCCAGAAGTTTCTTCAAAGCTTCCTTTTGATTCCATTAGCAAATCTTCAAGGGTTGTCTCTGGCATTCTTCCTGCAGGAAAATCGTTTAATGAATTCCTTAAGAACTTCTGAAGAACCTTCAGATTTTTTCATAGATTTTTCCAAATTATTCGGAGTTTTTAGGCGATTTCTTTAGAAATTCTTCAGGCATTTCTTCGGTGAATGTTTCTGAGATTCCATTGGAAATTTTCTATGGAATGTCTTCAGGAATTTCTTCAAGAATTCTTCAAATGATTCTTGTATAATTTCTTCCAATGGTTTCAGCAAGAATTCTTCCAGATATTCCTCAACGTATTTTTTCAGAAATTCCTACAGGGTTTTCTGCATGGATATATTTATCAATTACTTCTCGTTCCTCCCAGTTGTACTTTGGAAAACTACTCAAAGAATTCTTTTAGAAAAAGTTACATGGATTTATGAACGGATTTTCGAGGAATTGTTTATGAAAATTGTTGAATGATTCCCTCAGATATTTGTTGGGGTTTTTTTTAGTAAATCATCCGAAAATTCCAAGAATTCCACAGGATTTCCTTTGCGAATCTTCCCAGAAAATCTTACCAGTAGTGGAAGTCTTCTTCAAAAATGTTCTAAGATTTTCTCCCAATGATTCTTCGAGAAAACCTTAATGGATTGCTTCGAAAATTTTGCAATGAATTTCTTCAGGAATTTATCCAGAAATTCATTAAGAAATTCTTCAGAAACTCCTATAAAATTTCATTTAAAAGTTCCTCAGATTGCTACAGAAAGTCCTCCGTAGGATTTTGTTTAAACTTTTTTCTAAATTCTCCTTTTGAAATTCCAGTAAAGATTCCTCTCGTAATTTCTTAAAAAAAAGTATGGGAAACATTGCGTGGACTTCTTTAGATTTTTTTTCGGGAATTCTTTAGGAAAATCTTCCACGGATTTCTTCAGTAATTTATTCACTGTTTCTACAAAAAAAAAACAGAAATTCCAATTTTTTCAAAAGTTTCTTCAA
The DNA here is from genome assembly GCF_035046485.1 of Aedes albopictus. Classification (NCBI taxonomy): domain Eukaryota; kingdom Metazoa; phylum Arthropoda; class Insecta; order Diptera; family Culicidae; genus Aedes; species Aedes albopictus. The sequence goes on along the minus strand of NC_085138.1, from coordinate 57,427,734 downwards.
ACATTTTTGATAAGTTCCTTCTGATTTCATTAGTAAATCATCTAGGATTTCTTGGGAACTTTCCGAAGATTTATCTGGAATTCCATTTGAAATTCCCGAATAAATGTCTTCAAGAATTTCTTAAAAGATTCCTTAAGTGATCACTGCTTGACTTCTTCCAACGATGTAAATAAGAATTCCTCATTTTTTTTCAGAAATTCATCCAGGTTTGTCTCTTTCAGGAATTCGTCTAATATTTCTTAAAATTTGTACTGGATTTTTTTTATTTCTCAAGATATTTTTCAAGGAAAATCTACTCATTTGTTTTTCCTAATATTCCTTAAAGAATTCTATTGGGAGTGAAATAAAAGAAGCAAACTGAAATTAAATAAAACAAATTCTCCTGGAAGTGGTCTAAAATATCTAAAAAAATAGTCTTACAAATTCCACCAACTATTTTTTCGATTTTTATTTTTCGTCGAATTTCAAAACAAGCAAAAGCAAACAATTTTGTCCGTTAAAAAAAACGATGAAAAATAAAAAATCGCGATAGAAATCGTTAGAAGCGTTGACCATCCTGTGCTTCCAGGCAAGTTTTTGAGGATGGAAGTAAGCTTTTCACAGAAAAATTAAAAAAAAAGTCGAAGGAGAAGGTTTTTGGAAAATTTAAATTATATGACATCTAACATAGATCTGTGATGAATAATACTCTCAGTGTATTTTTAAAGTCCTTCAAATATCCTCAAACATCTTCGAGGACATTATTTCAATCCAACAAACCTTTTTTGAGTTCTTTTTTTGTAAAAGATTATTACTTTTTTTTCGTACGTCCTTTTCAAAATTTAGATGACGAATATTGCCAAACAAGTAACATGATAAACATTTTCAGATAGGGTCCAATGGACCCCAGGTATCCCTTTTAGGGTTAAACTGAATACGAATCTGCGAGACGCCTATGGTACAAGAGCATACCACTTCTATAAATTGGTCACTAGGATAACATTTGAATCTAATTTGGAATGCATGAATTGCAATCCCTGAACTTCCCTTTCTTTATTTTGACAGGCATCCTTCAAAGCCCAAGGCAAAGACGTCTCGGTGCAGTTCCTCTCCAGTGACGAACAATCGCTCCTGGCGGTCCAAGGCCCACATGCCGTTTCGGATCTCCAGAAGCTGTGCACCAAGGACCTTTCGAGGCTGTATTTCATGAACAGCACCACCGATACCATTGCCGGAGTGGAAAACTGTCGCATCACCCGGTGCGGATACACCGGCGAAGACGGAGTGGAAATCTCAATTCCTTCCAACAAAGCCGCCGACATCGCGTCGGCTCTCCTGGAGCAGAAAGTTGGCAATCTCAAACTGGCAGGTCTTGGTGCTCGCGATTCACTCCGACTGGAAGCCGGCTTGTGCCTGTACGGTAACGACATCGATGAAACTACGACTCCCGTGGAAGCCGGACTTCTCTGGTTGGTGGCCAAACAGCGCCGAGTGGAGAACAACTTCCCCGGGTCGGACAAAATCAACAATCAAATTAAAAACGGAGTCACTCGACGCCGGGTCGGATTCAAGATGTCCGCGGGATCGGCCCCCGCTCGGCAGCACGTGGAAATTTTCGACAACGAACATCACAAAATCGGCGAAATCACCAGCGGCTGCCCGAGTCCGTGCTTGCAGCAGAACATCGCCATGGGATACATCCGGGAGGAATCGAAGAAGGTGGGCACCGAGGTGACGCTGAAAATCCGAGACAAGTTCTACCACAGCCAGGTCGCCAAAATGCCGTTCGTTGCGACGCACTATTATCAACCCCCGAAATGAGACGGTTGTTTGCTATTAGGATGTTGAATAATGTATGTTGTGCTGCTACCAGTGCATGTTTGTTTTAGCGCGTGTATTATTTAATGCTTGCTCGGCTTATCGGTTGACCCCGGTTGGGCAGGATGAATCGTTTTAAAGTTTACGGCTTGACATTTGATAAGCAATCAATACATTTCACAGCGAATGGGCAGTGTTTTGAGTTCTGTGAAAGAAATGCCATACATTAGTGTGCAATTTGACTTAAATTGGCTCAATCTTAAAAAATAATTCCTGTTATTAGTATTAGTGCTAGGTCTCCAGTATTAGTATTAATATTAGGTCTCCAGTTAGTGTATCATTGTACTTGCCTCACAATATACAAATTCATGCTATGGCAAGCAAAGAAAGCCCTTCAATTAATAACTGTGGAAGTGCTCAAAGAACATTAAGTTGAAGCGAGGCAGGCCAAGTCCCAGTAAGGACGTCGAGCCATAAAGAAGAAGAAGAAGTATTAGTGCTGTCATGGTAAAATCAGAGCTGTTTACTCATAGTTTTCAAATTTCAGCGCCCCCTATACTGGTATGCCCCTATGCTAATAACTTGAAAGCATGATCAGATGGCGCTAGTTTGTAGTATTCATGAAAAGTATCATGCCACAAAAGTTCATCTTATTGGACACAGTGGCTTAATTATTATTATTATTATTATTATTATTATTATTCACCGTCTTCGAAAAAAAAAATCGTACAGACTGAACAACTTAATACTAATTTACAACCACTTAAAACTAAACAATTCTTCTTATTCGATTTTTAAAAACAGTTCTGGACATACCGAAGTCGAATTCGTCAGAAACAACATTGAATGCGCGAATACAAGAAACAATCGGATTATTATAACCATAATTAGAGTGGTGGAAAGTAGACCTGTGCGCCGACTATATTTTGCTCGGCGGCGGCGTGAGGGCCATTTTTGACCGGCGGCGGCGGCGTCATCGGCGTGACGCCGGTGGCAGTTTTCGGCGGCGGCGGCGGCGTGAATCGGCGTGACCAAAATTTGACCATAATTTCAACATTCACGAAACAAAGAAGTTGTTATTGCGCTCTTGAATTTGTAGTTTGAGCTTTTTCATGGCCATTAATGACATAAACTTTTACGTTAGAACCCAAGTTACCTTTGAAACAAAACTAGTTGAATAACAGTTTCTTAAACTAAAATTTGCTCAAGAGTCATTTTTGTTCCACTCCTGTACAGCTAAAATGTTTGTTGGGTTGGGCATAAATGAGCCGAAATAATAGGTATATTTTTGTTTTTACGTTGTTTACATTTTTTCAAATTTTTAACTGCCTTAACACTATATTAGTTTGGAAAGCCGAAGTACTCGCGGCTGTTTCGAGGTTAGGGATAACAAATATTTATAATTTGAAAGGGCTATTAACTATTGATTTTGCTACAGTTTTTTTGTTTTGTTTTCTCAGAATCTTCAGAAGCTATCAAACTTTATAATATAGTTACACTAATTACACTAAGGAATCTCCTAATGATTTCAGGGAGGAATCTCAGAAGGAATCCCAGGAGGAGCCTAAAAGAAGAAAATTCTGGACTAATCTCTGTAAGAACTGCTGTATGGAACCCTAAAGAAACTTCTGCAGGAATCTCTGGCGGTTCAAGAATCTCTTTTAGAAATCCCTGCAGAAAATTCTGAAGTAATCCTAATTCTAAAAGGAAACCGCGAAATTACTCTAGGAGGAATCTCCGAAGGAATTCCAGGAGAAATTCTCGAGAGAATTCTAGGAAGAATCTCCGAAGGAATTCCAGGAAGAAATCCGGCAGGAATTCTAGGAGGACTCCCGAAGGAATTCCAGCAGGAATCTCCAAAAGAATTCCAGCAGGAATCTCCAAAAGAATTCCAGCAGGAATCTCCAAAAGAATTCCAGCAGGAATCTCCGAACGAATTGAAGAGAAATTACCAAAGGAATTCCATGAGAAAACCCCGAAGGAATTCCAGGAGTAATTCTCGACAAAATATCAGGAGGAATCCCCGAATGAATTTTAGAAGGAAATAAGTCTGGAAAGTCGCAAAATAAGTCTGGAAAGAATCCCCAAAGAAATTACAGGATAAATGACTGCAGGAACCCCAGAGGTCACCTCCGAAGGAATTCCGTGAGGAATCTCCGAAGGAATCACAAGCGGATTCCTCAAAGAGGATACCCCAAAGACGAATCCTCATAGAAAGTGGAGGAGGAATCTCCTAAGAAATTAAAGAAGGAATCCTCGAAGGAACTCTAGAAAGAATCTTCGAATACTAGGAGAAATTCCCAAAGGAATTCTAGGAGAAATCTCCGTAGAAAACCAAGAAAGAAATCCCGAAGGAATTCTAGGAGGAATGATTCCATGAGGATTTTTTGAAAGAATGAAAGGAAGAATATTCGAAGGGACGAATCACCAAAGGAATTCCAGGAGGAAACCCCGAAGTAATTCCAGGAGGAATCCACGAAAAAAATACCAGGAGGATTTAATGAAGGAAGTCCAGGAGGAATCTCCAAAGAAATTCCAGATTTTTTTGAAGGAATTTGAGAAGAAATCCTCAAAGTATTTCTGGGAGGAGCCATCGAAAAATATCCAGGAGAAATCCTCGTAGAAATTCCATAAGAAACCCCTGACATAATTTCAGGTTCCCGCATGAATTCCTAGAGAAAACCCCGAAAGAATTCCAGGAGAAATCTCCGAAAAAAATCGAAGAGGAATCCCCGACGGAATATCAGAAGAAATCCCCTAACAAATTTCAGGAGAAATCCCCGAATGAACTCTAGAAGGCAATCTTCGAATTAATTCCAGGAGGAATCCCTAAAGGAATTCCAGGAGGAATCCCCGAAGGAAGTCCAGAAGAATTCCCTGAAGGAGGTCCAGCAGGAATATCCGACGATATTCCTGGAAGAATTCCTGAAGCAATTCCTATAGAAATCCCCGAAGAAATGAAAGGAGAAATCCCTGCAAGAATCCCAAGGGAAACCCCTGAAGGAATTGTGGGAGGATTCTCCCAAGGGTTTCCAAGCGGAATACTCGAAGGATTTTCAAGAGGAATTCCCACAGGAAGTCTCAGAGAAATCCCTGAAGCAATTCTAGGAGAAATCACTGAAGCAATTCCAGAAGGAAATCCCAAAGGAATTTCAGAAGGATTCCTGAAGGAATTCCATGAGGAATCACTGAAGAAAATACAGGAAGAATCTCCGAAGGAATTCTAAGAGAAATCATCAAAGAAATTCCAGGAGGAAACCCCTAAAAAATTTCATAAGAAATCCCCGTTAGAATTACAAGAGAAAGCGACGAAAGAATTTCAGGAAGAATCCATGAAGGATGTCTAGGAGGAATACCCGAAGGAATTCCAAAAGGAATCCCCAAAGGAATTCCAGGGGACATTGCAGAATGAATTCTAGGAGGAATCCCCGATGGAAATACAAGAAGAATATCTAAATGAAATGCAGAAGAAATCCCTGGAGGTATTGCGAATCTTTTCTGAAATCCGCATACCGGTCAACAACTCGTGCGCCGACAACCCATGCGCCGGGTTGTGCGCCATACAAAATGTAAATAAACAAATGTCAAAATAGTTCGCGCCAAGAGCTCTATCTCGCTTAGGGTTCAGTTCCATTTTTTGTCTAAAACATTGAACTTCCTGATATCTGGAAATAATGTACAACAAAGATATTATTGACGATAACAACGCTTTTACTTTATTAAACAACTGATTAAAAGTGATTTGGTTAGTGAAAAACTTGGCGCATAGGCAGTCGGCGCGCAAATTGTGCGCTGGTGTGCGGATTTGAGTTAATCGTCGCAAAGTGTCCAACACACATTATACCCTGGCGCGCAACCTAGAGGTCGAAGAGAAACTTGTCGAAATGCTAAAAATTCTCGAGAAGCACAATATTCCAGGTGTGATCTCAGAAAGAATTCTAAGAGAAACCACCAAAGAAATTTCATGGATGGATGAAACTCCATGAAAGATCCCTCAAAAATATCCTGATTATAATCCTAAGGGATTTATTGAAGGAACTCCTACAAGATTCCCTGAAGGAACTCCTGTAGGAAGACCTGAATGAGCTTCTGGAGAAATCTCTGAGGTAACTCCTGAAGGCATCCGTGAGTCTTCCTGAAAAAATATCAATCTACAATTTGAAAGAACCCCAAGAATCCCTGAAATTCCTGGAGGAATCTCTGATGGAACTCCTAGAAAGAACTGCTGTAGGAATTTCTAATGGTGCTTCAGAAGGAATCCCTGCAGGAACACCTAGACTTATTTCTAAACACCTTCCTGGAATTCCTGAAGAAACTTCTCACGGGCTTTATTTATTTATTTATTTAATACCAATATTCATCTGACTATGTCTTAATGATGTAAAAAAAACACATATGTACATAGATAAAAGCAAGGGGCCCATATAGCCGAGGCGGTAAACGCCCGGGTATTCAGCATGACCATGCTGAGGGTGACGGGTTCGATTCCCGGTCGGTCCAGGATCTTTTCGTAAAGGAAATTTCCTTGACTTCCTTTGGCATAGAGTATCTTTGTGCCTGCCACACGATATACGCATGCAAAATGGTCATTGGCAGAGGAAGCTCTCAGTTAAAAACTGTGGAAGTGCTCATTGAACACTAAGCTGAGAAGCAGGCTTTGTCCCAATGAGGACGTTACGCCAAGAAGACAGAGAGATAAAAGCAAATTACAAAACAAAAGAGGAAAAACAACAATCATCAAAATTAAAACTAAACATGTAACTTAAAGCTGATGGTTCACTTGGGTTAGGTTTCGGAAGTGCATCGTCAAGTGTTGCTGCTGGATTCTTGATGGATCTTCAGGTGGCATTTATGAATCCTCCTGAAAGAATATTTAAAGGGACTTCTGGAAGGATACCTTATGAACACATGGAGGCATCCCTGAATCCTCCTGGAGCTATTAGGGAGACCCCTGAGCGAACTCCTGGAGAGATCACCGAAGGAACTTCTGGAGCAATCCTTGAAGAACTCCTGAAAGAATCTCTGCAATTTTTTCTTGAGGCATCCCGAAGTAATTCCAACAGGAATCCCCAAAGTAATTTCAGGAGGGATTCTTGAACAAGTTCCAGGAATTTCTGATGGATCTCCTGGAGAAATCTCTGAGGAAACTCCTGGACTAGATCCTAGAGAAACTTCTGAAGCAACTTCTGAAGGAATTAATGATTTTTTTTTTGTTTTTATTTATGTGTATTTTAACTAGTTGCTAATTCTACACTAGGAATTAATGAAGGAACTCTCTGGCTATTCTCTGAAGGACCTCCTATGAGCATTCCTGAAGGATCTTCTGGATGAATCTCTGATGTATCTCTAGTATGCATCCCTGAATTCTCCTGAAATAATTTTTGAAAGTACTCCTGTCGAGATGTTCCTGTGAGTTTTTTTGAAAAAAAAAAATCATCCTGGAGACATCCCTGAACATTTTTCTGGAGGAATCCGAGGTGGATCTCCAGGAGGCATCACTGAATCCTTGTTCCGCTGAAGACTTTTGGAAGATTCTCTGAAGAAACTTCTGGAGAGATGTGAATGTGTATTCTGAGAAATTAATTATTGTGATCAATCTCTTACGATAGTGATCGTGAGATTTTTTTTTATCTCAATTTTATTTATATAAACTTAATTTTGTTCGTGCAGTGATCATCGGCGCGAAAAATGAAAAGCGGCGGCTTGACAAACAGCGGCGTATGGCGCGCCGCCGTTGCCTCGGTCGGCGTCGGCGTGGGTCAAAAACTGTCGGCGGCGGCGGCGTGGCGCGGCGGCGCACAGGTCTAGTGGAAAGGGACAACAAACATGGGGACATGTCGAAGTTGCCGCGGGGGAACGTAAAAAGGAATTTGTTCTAGAAGAGTAGCACAATCGATGGTACCGGTTAGAATGTCAAAGACAAGAAGACGTTGCAACTCTACACGCCTAACCGACAGCAGTTCCAAGCTAATCAATTTACAACGATCTGGGTAGTCAGGGAAATTGTTCGGGTCATTCCAAGGGAGTGAGCGTAGCGCAAAACGAATGAATTTTCTCTGCACGCGTTCAATGGATAGTGTCGGTGCGGCGTAATAAGGAGACCAGACAGGGGCAGCATACTCGAGGATGCTTCGCACTAAACTGCAATAGAGTGTTTTCAAGGCGTAAATGTCAGTGAACTCAGAGGCATGACGCCGGATTAGCCCTAGCACTGAGAAGGCTTTAGCGGTAGTAATTCGCACGTGCTCATTGAACCGTAACATAGCATCAAAAGTAACTCCCAAATCACAGATAGAGGTAACACGCTCCAGGTTTGCAGATTCTATGCTGTACTGGTGACGAACGGGATTGTTTGCGCGAGTGAAGGATATGACTTTACATTTTGCGTAATTGACACGCATACCATTGTCGCTACACCAGACCAATAAGGCATTGATGTCCTCTTGCAAAGCGTCACAATCGACCGGCGAACATATTACGCGATAGAATTTGAGGTCGTCGGCAAACGAAAGTTTGAACGATGAAAGGAGTAAGCACAAATCGTTTATAAATATGTTAAATAACAGTGGACCCAACACGCTGCCTTGAGGAACTCCAGATGTAATGTTAAGTTGACGGGACCTTGTAGAGTTGACAACTACGTGCGCCGAACGACCGGTGAGATACGAGAAGACCCATTCCGAAAGCCAGTCAGGATAGCCGATGCGTTTGAGTTTTTCGATTATCAAAATATGAGGCACCGTATCGAATGCTTTTGCAAAGTCGACGTACACTGCGTCCACTTGTCTTCCAGCTTCCATTTCGTTAATCAGTGAAGGAACGTAGCACATCAGGTTAGTTGACGTTGAGCGGCGTTTCATGAAACCGTGTTGATTTTCGGAGATTAAAGGCGCGGCAACAGTGTAGAGAACATTATGCATCAGCTTTTCAAAAACTTTGCTCAAGCAACACAGAATGGATACACCACGATAGTTCTCAACTTGGTTCACATTTCCTGATTTGTGAATGGGAACGATGGTTGCAATTTTCCAAACGGAAGGGAATGTCCTTTCACTAAGCGATCGATTGAAGAGAAGTGTTATAGGGATTGCGAGTTCAGCTGCGCACTTTTTAGAAGCAGTGGTGGTATGCCGTCCGTTCCGGATCCTTTCTTGGAGTCAAGGGTACAAATAACATTAAGCACATCTTCCGGAGAAAACTGGATAACTGGAAAGTTGATATTGTACGGAGGGATATGCGAAAAACAGTCTTGGCGAGGTACGGGAGACGATTTGCAGAAAACATTCTCGAAGAATTCGGCGAAAAGGTTAGCGGCTTCACCATTACAACTAGCCCGGTTTTCGCTGTAGCTAATGTTGCAAGGGACGCGAGCCGAGGATTTCAGTGATTTCACGAAATCCCAGAAACGATTAGGATCCTGCTTGACGCTGGCTTGAATCCCTGATATGTAACCGTTGTAGGTAGATTGCAGAAGAGATTTGTAGGTTGACTCAGCTTCTCCAAGAGCGATTCGATCGGCTTCCGATTTATAGAGGAAGAATCGTTTACGAGCCTTCCTCAGTAAGTTACGAAAATGCCGCAACTCAGCAGTCCACCAAGGTTTGTTGAAAGCTGAATGAAGCGAACGTCGTCGTTTGCGTGGTACGTGTTCGTTGAAAATCTCGAACATCCTGTCGTAAAATGCGGTAGATAATGCATTAATCGTTCCGCACTGCGTGAGAAAGCTCCAATCAGCCTCCCTGAAAGCTGATTTCAATTGATCAAAATCACACCTGTTGAAGTCATAGCCGGTACTGTCAATATCCTCTTCAAGCATGGCTGGAACAGTTTCGCTCACGTCAAGAAGTAAAACGAAGGGCGCGTGGCGATCGTCAATGGGTAAAAGAGGCGCAGGAGGTTCAACTAGATCAAGGAGCTCAGGCAGACTAACGAAGACCAGATCGAGGAGTCGTCTATTGATGTTACCGATGCTGTTGATTTGCCGCATACCGATAGAGAACAAGGATTCGACGAGAGACTGTTCCTGCTCCGATGAAACGTTCGAGGGAATAAACCCGTTCAGCTCGTTATCCCACTGCCAATGTAACTTTGGAAGATTGAAATCACCTAACGACACAACAATATCTTTCGCCGATGCACTATCTACGAGATGCTGCACTGCGTTTGCATGGGCAGAGTACAGATCAACGGTTGACTTAGGGGGGATATAAATAGTAACGATGTAAAGCGATTGGCGACCTAACCTGATTCGAATGGCAACTTGCTCAAGTTGTTCGCAGTTGGGCAATGGGAACACTTCACAGCGGAGGGGATCCTTCACAGCGATCAGAACACCACCACCTCGTGTATGTTGGCTGCTTGCTGTGCTGCGATCGCATCGGAAAAACGTGTAATTGGTAGCAAGTTCTGCACTACAGATGTCATCATGGAGCCAGGTTTCGGTGAGCACAAGCACATCATAATCGCAACTGGTCAACAGTAGACGAAGACGAGCGATTTTAGTGCGCATCCCTCGAACATTCTGGTAGTACAGTGACAAACCTGATCTTGGCATAGCTGATGGAGCCGCCGATAGTGAGGCAGGAACATCGCGGTCGCTGCGGTGATTCGTGTCGCTGGAATCGGTGGAAATTAACGGGACGCTAATGTTCTCAATGCACGAATACTTGCCTGCGGGGACGGGTTGGAAAACCCTCTCACCACACTCGTACGCAGGACCGGGATGGCTGCGGATCGCTGGCAGGAAGGGCTCGACTGCGACGAGGGGTTTAGGGGCTCCCATGGGGCTAACAGGCGTGCATCCCGGTGGTGAAGGTCGTGTTGTGGGCAGGTTAGCTGTAGTCGGCATGTGAGATCGATGGGAACGTTGGTTCAAATCGGAATTAGAAACGGATGACGTCGTACCTCTGGAAACATCGAACTCAATTGGAAGGAAGTTGTTCGGATTGCATTTGTACTTGCCTGCTTGGAAGGTTCGGAAGACCCCCTCTCCATACTCATACACGGGACCGGGATGGCTGCTGGTCGCTGGCAGGATGGGCTCGACCGTGATGAGAGGATTGGAGGCTTCCATGAGGCTTGCAGGCTTGCATCCTGGTGGTCGGTTGGTTGTTTTGGGCAGGTGGTCATCTGACGGCGAGTGGTTCCTATAGAGGCGTTGGCTCGAACCGGGACTAGCACCAGTAGACGGTGGGCCACTGAAAACGGCGAACTCAATGGGAGGGAAGCTGTTTGAAATGCATTCGTACTTGCCTGTTTGGATGGGTTGGAAAGCCCCCTCACCGCACTCGTACGCAGGACCGGGATGGCTGCGGGTCGCTGGCAGGATGGGCTCGACTGCGACGAGGGGTTTAGAGGCTCCCATGAGGCTAACAGGCGTGCATCCCGGTGATGGAGGTTGTGTTGTGGGCAGGTTGGCTGAAGACGGCGAGTGGGATCGATGGGAACGTTGGCTCAAACCGGAGCTAGAAGCGGTTTATCTCAACAGAGGAGGAAAAAAAAGCCAAGGATTAACAAATTTATGGACGGAATATCCGGTATATCCGAATATACCGGTACTGGTTCTAGTGGGGAGTCAAGAGTACATGCCAAGAACAAAATAGTTTAGGAGAGCTAAACATAATTGCTATGGAAGAACACACCCACGAGTTTCTTCAGAGATTCTTCTAGAATATATCAATTTATTTCTGAAATTTCTGCTGACAGAGGATCTATAGATCTTTAGATCTAGTCCTTCAGGGATTCTTAGAAAATTGAGTGGCTTCGTGGTCGTGCGGCTAGTGTTACCAAGCACTTAGTCGCATCGTGCTAGGGAGCGCGGGTTCGATTCCCGCCGCAGCTGTCAGGAAAAGTTTTCGGCTGCGCCACTGGGCGTTGCATGCTAGTCTAGTGTCGTGCTTCCTTCAAAGAGCGAATAGCTCACTGGAAGTACTAAACGTGTCCATGAAAAAAAATACTTCAGCATTAATTTGGAAATTCGTGCAAATATTCCTTCACGTGCAGAAGTTTCTCTTTTTAGGAATTCTCCAAGAATTCTGGAAATATCTCAAAATATTTTTCTATAAATTTTTTCACGGGTTTTTTTTACAGAAATCCTTTCAAAATGTAATTTGAATGGACTTTTCATCACATGTTTTTGCAGGAATTTCTCTAGATGAAATTTCTCCAGAAGTTTTCTCATATATTCCTCTTCTATATATATTGAATGCATCAGGAATTCCTCAAACAATCTCTCTCAGACAGTTTTTTTTTAATTTTGCAAAAAAAAATATTTCATGGCGTTTTTTTTTAAACTTCCCTAGATTATTCTCAGGAGAATCTTCTTGAAGTTCCTTCAGATATTCATCCAGGGATTGCTTCACAAATTCCTTTAAGGAGAAACATCAGATTATACAAAAATGGCAGCCACAATGGTCAACTTGGACCCCTACTCACGTTTTCAAGAGCCAATCTTAAAAAATCGTAACTAAATGTACTATATTTGAAAAGGCTGCCTCTTTTTACAAGTGAGCGGAGCCAGAATAAGCAAGTGCGGCTTGGTTCGATCCGTCGTTCGTGAGATTTGTGCCTCTAAAATTTGTATGCAAAATTGTAATGGGATTTCTTGATGTTTCACCTTAACCTTCTGTCAGTCGCGTGGATGACCACCACCAACAGCACCACGCGAATGCTGAGAACAAAAAGCTCGATTCATTAATACGTATTGTACAAAATACAACAGAGTGATCACTCGAAGTTTAAGGATTTATGCAGACCTTTTTACTGGGATTCCTTCCAATTTATCCGGCAATCTTTCTAGAATTTATCTAAAGATTCTCTCAGGAATGCTTTCAGTAATTACTCTTGGATTTATTTTTTGGAATTGTCCTTTTTAAAGCATTCTTCAAGGAATACCCGCAAAGGGTTTTCCGGTTCTTCCAGGTATTCTCACAGCAATTTATCCAGTTATTAGAAGCTACGTTTTTTCTTTTTATCACTCATTCTCCATGATAACTACAATAATGAGCAGAATAAAAGAGGGAGCCCGTGCCCCTCTAGCATTCTTCTCTTTCTTGTGTTTATTAAGGAGAGTAAGAAAAAATAAAAAGCCAGCTACGCCAATGACTAAATTACACACCAGCAAACAAACTACTTGTTGGCTAGGTATGTGGACTGTGAGAGTGAGCTCGGCTTCATGCAAACAATCCGCTCTCACTTGAAGTTAGAGAATACAACCCAACTAACGATCGCCAGCCACAAACAAGCATGCATGCTGAATAGTTACTTTAAAATAGTAATGATAGCTGGACTAAAATTATGCTGTACACATTACTGTACAAATGCTTTCTCTATCGAGAAAGTAGCCCATGTTCAGCTTTTCGTATCGGTATTAACAATGATTATTTAAAACACTATTCAAGAGTTGAATAACATTTCTTTTCGATGTGCAGTAATTCCTTTACAAACTAGTTTAATAAGACCTTTATCTGCTGCATTTTAAGTTTGTGTACAAATTAGCACATGTGTCTTTATAATGTGATTTCCACAAGTCGAGTAAGTACTTTTGTTTCATCATACTTCGACTCACAGGTATGATAAAAAACAGGATAAAAAAATATGTGTTTTTACTTAACAGCAGCTGAATTCATGCATTGTTCAGTTGTTAACCATACGGGTCTGTATTTATAACCAGGGAAGTTTTTCGGCTTTGCAGTCATCAAACGCAATCAAACGACTAAATATCTATCTTCATCCGACGTTTCGGTGTTTATTACACCTTCTTCAGGGAATTAGAAGAAGGTGTAATAAACACCGAAACGTCGGATGAAGAACGATATTTAGTCGTTTGATTGCGTTTGATGACTGCGAAGCCGAAAAACTTCCCTGGTTATACAGAGTTTTCAGTCGATAGCGCTCTACGGTTCTGTATTTATTCACCACTGCTGAATAGGAGTCAAAGTGTGATCATTATTAAACCACGGGAAGCTTATGTTTTTATTTCAGTGCAGATGGCGCAAGTGGGAAGGCATGCGGCTGGCAAACGACGAGTCCCGTGTTTGAATCTTCATTTAGATAAATTTGTATGTAGTTATTATATCATAATAGTTGTTCATCTTATGCCAATCATAAACTCTCGCGTAAATTGAATATAGTAAGTCCAGCTATGGAGTTTTTCAGAAATTCGCCCAAAAATTTCTTTACAAATTCTATAGGAATTGCTTCAGAAATTCTTAGGTTTATAAAAGAATTATTTAGAAATTCTTAAGCGATTACTGCAAAAAATTCACAAGTCCCATCAAAAACGTCTCCTGCGATGTCTTTGAAGATCTCTGCAGATTTTAAAAAGATATTTCTCCAGGGGTTTTCGCGAAGTTTTTCCAGATATTGCTCAAAAGAACTTGAAAATTCTTCAAGAAATTCCAGTGAGAAATCCTTCAAGGGTTGCCTCAAGAAACCCTTTAAAAGCTCTGGGAGACATCTTTGAGAACTCCTAGAATCAGTTCTGATTTTTTTTATGGGCAAAACTCCTGCGAAAATTTCCGAAGTTATCACTTGAACAGTTCCTGAATGAATGCCCAGGATAATACCTGGGATATTATCTGGAGAAATTCTTTAAGAAACCTTCTTAATTCTCAGAAAAACAAAACATGAGAGACTAATAGATAAATTCTGCAAGTAATTACAAGAAAAAAAAAATGCTTGTGAAACTTCTGGAGGGATTGCTGGAAAATCCGTAGATGTATAACTGTAGGATTTTTTTAATGTACGCAGAAATTACAGACAAAGGTTGTGGTGGAATCCTTGAAGAAATCACTCAATTAATTTCTGAGGAATCCCTGGAGGACTTTCCTAAAAAATCCTTTCAAGAACTCTTAGAGACATCTCAGATAATATCTTGATACAATTTCTGATGAGATTTGTGCATAAAGCAATTACCTGGAGAAAATTTTGCAGGAAATCCCGCATAACATTACAAGGAAAACCTGGAGGAATAGTTAAGTGAACCACTGAAGAAATACTAAAAATGAATTTTTGAAGAACTGAAGAACCCTCTGGAAGTATTCAGAGAAAAAAAAATCCAAAAAAGTTCATTTGAAATTTTGTAATTTTTGCAGGAATTATTGAAATAATCCGAAAAAATCTCTGAAGGTCTAAACGAGTCCAAAGCAATGCCTGTATAAATAACTGAAGGAACTATTAAAGAAACATTTGGAGTTACTTCAATAAAAATCTGTTGAGAACTTTACAGAGGAATTACCGAATAAATGCTCGAGAATAAATGCAGTAATACGTAAAGGAAGTCATGGATAAATTAATCCAAAAATTTCTGAAAGATCTTCTTGAAAAAAAAATCTAAATTTCCAAATGAAAACCCTAGAAGAATTTTTGAAAGTATCTCCGAATTATTGTGAAAAATTCTTTTGAAGTTGCATCTTTTGAAGAATCGTTCGGAGAAATTTCTGGAGGAGACCCTGAAATTTCTTGAAAAACTCCTGGAATTAAAAAAAACCATGAACAGTAATGCATTTTTAAGTGATACTAAGGGGAATCTTTAGAGTAATTCTTACTAAAATCATTTTAAAAATTCCTACGGAAATCTTCTTTCTGTAAAAAATTTTTTTTTTAATAAATCCTCAAAGAATCCTCAAAGGGAGTCTGGCGATGTTTATGGAGGCAATGCAAAAAAAAATCTAGATATTTCAAGGAGCACTCTTGCAAACTCATAAAATGAATTTCCGCAAGGATGTCCTTTTCCCGATAATTACAGAAAAATCGTTTGATAATAATGGATGAAGGAGTTTTCCCGGAATAATTCTTAGCTAGGCGCAATAATAAAGTCATTTCCATTGCACGTACCAGCATAGAGGGCGCTGGAATTTGGAAACATTGAGTAACCAGCTCTGCTTTTACCATGACAGCACTCTATTAGCGAGATAGGAACCTACTCATAGAGGTCTTAAACGACCAAAACGATCAATTCTGACTATACATGTCAATGGTTGCTCCTCCGTGATTGATCTGAACTGGTACCAGTTGCACTGAGATCCAACTGAATAAGGGGCTGGGACATTCCACTTATTCTCAAAGTGCAATTTTAGCAGCTCATGCATATTTGATCAATAACGGCGCCGGCCAAGTCCTTATAGTCAGCTGGGAAGGGAAAGAAATGGTTGTTGCTACTAGAGACCGAGAGCACTCTGCGTCCCCACAACCCGCACGGATTGGGGTATTTGTTAGACGGAAAGGATGGGAGATCTGGGAGTCACTGTTGGGTCGGTGATGCGATCCATGGATAGGGTTATTTATAGTGTTCGTGATAGATTGTGTGGTGAATAAGGTGAATAAGGTCAAGCGGCACAGCACGCTTTGGTTGCATAACTTATAGGCGTTATGCTTTAAATGGAAGTTGTAAGGGAGGGAAACGACTTTTTTCAATTCGTTTCTGGTTCTAGCGATGGCTATGAACATATGAATATACATGAGTTGTATATGTAGAGAAGAGAGAGCGAGAGAAAGTGGATAGAAAGATACAAAGTAGGATGAAAAGGACGGGCCAGGGATTGAACCCATGATCTTCTGCATACGAATCAGAAGCGGTAGCCACTAGACCACCAATCCCTACTCATAGAGGTCTTAAATACTTTAAAACTCTTTATATTGATATCTTGTTTATTTGTCTTCATATCACCAACAAAAACAGAAAGAAAATCAGGCCAAGCCCTACTATTGGATTTCCTGGGGTAATTCACTATGGGATCCGTGCAGAAACTTTCAGTTACATATCTGAATTATTTCACTTTTCGTGAAAAAACTTCCATCAGAATTTACTTGGGAATTACTAGAGTAATTGAATTTTGAATGCCTGAAAAAACTTGGCATGCGGAAATCCAGGAGCAACTTCAACTAAATTTATGTGCAAACTGCTCGTTGACTTACTTGAGACACTTTCAATGGAATTCCTAGAGAACTTTTTTTTTTTTTGGTTTTTATTTTTGTGTATTTTAACTAGTTGCTAATTCTACACTCACCTAGAGAACTTATAAAAGAAGTTCTGGAAAAATTGTGAGTGGAATTCCTGGATAAATTTCCAGTAGAACTCCTGGAGTGATTTTCGGTGGAGTACCAGGAGCGGTTTCAAGAGAAATTAATGAATGAATATCCAGGGGAAATCTTAAAGAAAATTCCAGGTGAATTCCATGGATTTCTTCAGTTTATCCTCCAGGGATTTTAACAGTGGTTTGTTCAAAACTTAGTCTGGCTATTTTTGTGCAATTTTTAGAATTCCTTCTGATTCTGAACATCCGGAGAAATCTCTGAAATAATCCCTGGAGATATTGCTGATAAAACTACTGGGGCAAACTCAAAACAAAAAAAAAAGTACTAATTGAAATTTTCGCAGGAATCCTTGAAACAATTTTTCAAAGAATTCCTGGGGGAACCCTTGGAAGAATTTCTAACAAAATTTCTGGAGCAAAAAAAAACATGAAGGAAATTTTTAAAAACAAAATACTTGCTGGACTTTCAGAAAAAAACTTCTAATTACCGAAATTTTTGGAGATATTTCTTGAAAGAACCCTTGAAGAAATTTCAGACGGACTCCGTGGAGGAATTAATGGAATAATCGCTGAAGTAATTCCTGGATGTATTCTTGACCTCTGAAGGAGTCACAGGAGAGCTTTCTGAAGGAATCTCTGGATAAATTCTGTGGAAAACCACTGTTGGAGTTCCTAGAATAATTTTTTAGAAGTTTTTAGAAGAATTCCTGAAGGAATCCTTTAGTAATAATTCTGAAGAATTTTCTGAAAATATTCCTGGAAAACCCGTGAACGTTTTTCCGAAGTATCCCTGCAGGAATACCGGATAAACACGTAGAAAATTTTGCGCAAAAAATCCTAGAAACTATCTTATAAAATTTCTAAAAAAAAAATTTGTAGAAATTAACAGAAAATGTTTTTGGAGAAACTTCAGAGTGAATTCCTTCAGGAATATGTAGAAAAACTCCTAGGGGTATCCTGGGAGGAAATCCAGACGAAATTGGCAGGGACGAACATGGAGGAATATCCGCAGGAACTTCTGAAAGAAAATCTCAAGTCACTGAACGTAGCAATTATCACTGAAAAATTCCTATAGATTTTTTAGGAAACTCTTGGCCTCCAGTAGTGTCAGGAAATTCCTGGGGACCTTCCTAGCGTAGTTTTAAATGGAATCTTTGTAGAAACTCCGGAAAGAATCCCTGGAAAATTTTCTGAACACCCCACATGAAGAAATTCTGATGGAATTCCTGGAAAAAAATCTTAAAGAATATTTTTTAAGCAGGCTTTATACTAGTCGGGACGTTATAATAAGAAGAAAAAGTAATCCATGCAAAACATTCCAAAGATTTTTTGGAGATATTTCTGAAATTTTTTTTAAGGTTTAAGGGTGTAAGTGAAGCAAACTATGGAGGAATTTCTTAAATAGTCCTCGAACGAATTCCTTGAATAATCCAAAGAAAGTTTTAGAAAAAATCCTTGGAGAAATTTATGGATGATTTTTTAATAAGTTCATGGAGGAATTTCTTATGCAATCCTTACAATGTTTTCCAAGCAGCGATTTTGGATGAATAATCAAAGCGATAACTTAAGCAATGCCTGAAAAGAATTTCCCGAAAAATCTTTAATATTTGTTTGAAAGAACGGAATTCTTGCCGAATTTCTGCGATTGTTTTAAAGAAATATTTGAAGGAATTTCCTAAGCACTACCATCTAAATATGCAAATGAAGTTTGAATGACAGTTCCGCTCTTTTACATGCTGTTTCATAGTTGTAAAAATCTAGAATAATAAACCCACGTATATGACATATCTATTCCCACCCAATAGGATTGTTTACAGCCAACATCAATTGGGATCCTCCGCTGACAATGCATTTAAGTTCCCTAACCATTGGTACAACATGCGGGAATTGACGTGACGTCATCGCACCCTGATGAATAAACCCGACAAACCAAGTATTATGACGTGATATTGTTGAACAAATATGTGTAAGTAATAGTTACTTCTTAGTAAAACTGCTTGACTCCAAAGGCAATTTATTCAAACTGGATCATTATGAACAAAAAAGTTGCCATTGTTCCTGTTATCTGAAAATCGAAATAATCACGGTTATTTTGATGAGTTGGACTCTAAGGCTTTACTTACCGTATAAAAAATTGTCAGATTTACGTCGAAAAACCAAGTTGTAATTTTCGGTGTATTGTGTTGTATTTGCAGCATTAGACATTTCATCTGCAAATTATACGATCATTTCAATCATGCATCAATCTGGTGGAAAGCAAATGGGTACCTTTTTCACAGCCACCAGGTTGTTTTCCCGACTGGCGGCAACACCCAGCAAAGCCAACGTCCTGCGGGAGCCCATCTCCAGCTTGTGCCCCGCAATAAGATTAACACCCATGCCGATGCAATACTCAAACCACCAAGCCATGTGCGAACCACTGGTCAGGATGTGCTCATAATTTGCAATCGAAATGGCACGATAAACGGCGTAGGTGGACAAAATTCCGTATCCGAGAACCACCGAACAGAATATGACGACCTGATTTCGAAGTGGAATTGGAATGTGAAATTTTATGATGTAGCAGACATAGGTACAAACCTCCGCAAACTGAAGAAAACTCAAATCAAGGGTCAGTTTGAACATGTCATCGAACACAAATGCTATTTGAGATATGTACTGATGGGTCTTTGCGGACGATATCTGCTTTTTAGGCCTTGTGGTCAGCGAATGCAACTCTTGCCTTAAAAATATCACAGTTAGTGTTCAAGTTGAATAAAACTGCGAATGAAGTAACCACCTCAATCGACGATTCAGCAGCTGAACCCTCCTTACCAGCACCTGATTGATGAGAAACCCACTGTGTGCTAGGACCAGCCCTTGGCAGCTCACGAAAACCTTCCCTGCGTACATCACTCCCATAATACGGGCAGTCCCCAACAAGTAAAGCACGTACAGGACCCCCACGGCAACCAGCATGACGACGCCCGCAAACGTAACAATATAATTCATTACCAGCCGTGTCTCTCGGCGATGGTCCAGCAGCATCCGGTTCGACGCCATCCGTTGATCGATCAAGCGGAAGTTGTTCAAAATTTTCACCATCAGCTTCCGCCGATTGAGTCTTATAGCGATGGCCGCCAGCATTGAGGTGTAGCTGAACGCCAACGTAAGTCGACCCCCACCGTCCAGCAGGTAGGACCCACTTTTGCTGTGATTTGCATGGGTTCGGGTGGCGTTGTGATAGGAGAAGAGGAGATTGACCGTCATATTCAGTACGACCAGCACTATTCCGGAGCGGCTCCAGCTGGATGTGACGGCCGCAGAAGTTTGCCGATAGGTGAAGGCGTTGAAGCCGAAAAGTTTCATCAGCATGAACGCCGGCTGAAGACTATCCATCTTAATTCCTAGGTGAGGCTTATCAAAGCTGCCGAAGAACAATGGACACAAATCCAACTGCTTGCTGGTTGTGTATCTCATCCTGGATAGTAATTAGGATCCGTTTTACTGGAATGAGTGATTAAATTTTCAACCCCTGGTCGGGGTATTGATTTCCTTCATTTGATCTGATACGGTGCATGGTTTGGACCACGGCGTGGCTTCACGGAAAATTTCCAGGTCTGTTTGCGTTTCGATACAGATAAAGCTGTGCTTATCATGTGACAAATTGATTCCATTAATTTCGATTATTATAGACTGCGGGGGTGTCTGTTAACGAAAGCGGAATCCCTCCGGTTGAAGGCATCAATTGAATTGAGAGATCCATATCATTTGATTACTCGAGTGTTTGAGCTTTCCGACCCAAACTTTCATTTCAAGAAAATGTGCGTGTTTCGTTTCGAGAAGGCTTATTTCGCTGGAATGATGTTTTTTGGGGGCTTCCTGTTGATACGCAGAAATATATCTGCACAGTTGGGATCAGATAGGAGGTCTTGATTTTGATTTTGAAATTTGAAAAATCGTGTTGATTTTATTTATGCCTAATCGCTTAACCTAATTTACAGCTCTATTGTTCACTTGGGCACTACGTGAGCGATTACAATTTGACAGCTGCAATTACACTTTCTAATGCGCCTAAATTTATTCTATTCTAATTCTACTATTCTATATCGAACCGGTTACCTGTGTGCTGATTTCACTTTCTACTCTTTCTGTCTATGGTAGAAGGATGAGCACGATGATGCTGATGAATGGCTCTTGTTCCTTTTCTTGAGAGTCTATTGTGAGTAAGCAATTAGCTTAGAAGAGGGTCAGGTTCTAACGGGCCTCGAGGAGGGGGAGAGCAGCTGACGAAAAATGGCTGTGCCGGGGCTAGAATCGAACCCATGACCATCCACTTATGAAGTGAACGTGTGACCACTGCACCACGGGCCTCGGTGCAAGCACTGTTTATGCTTGTAGATATAATGGCTTATATTCCAAAGTGTTCTTGGATGATCTGTACCGTAAACCGGGGTCAAATTGATCTCCAGGTCGAAAACAATTTTCCGTTGGATAAAGCATAAATACTTTTAATAGTTTCCTTACAATCATCGTATTGTATCTGATACCAACAGCTACTATCTTCAGCAAAGATGTTTGATAAGTCAAGAATTTACAGATAATGAACCGTTTGATTCGAACCTCTGTCACTAGATGACACTAGGTAGTGAGCATACAAATTTTGAATTATCATCAGGATTCAGATTATTTAATAAAATTGAAAATTCTGCAAATAAGTTGCAAGAACCTATGATTGATGAGTCGTTTTACTCTGAATTTTGCTCATAGGTGGCGACAGTGGGCATGCAATTTGTATATCTCATGTATCACAAGAGCCTGCAAGTCATAATCTCAATGCCCAATTTCTACGCACACTCAGAAAAAACACCACTCAGTGCACACGCAGAGTGTTCACAGGGGGCTGTTCAAATATTTTGATGAACCAATTGAATACCAGTGGATCCCAAAAAAAGCTAAGAGACATCATATCTTGTGATATCAGAGACAAACAGACACAACAATAACACAATTTCTCACCCATATATTTCAGGGTTTTAATTACTTGGAGTGTTGGTGTGCTCGGCAATGCTGTTAAGCTGGTCGAGGACTAACAGTTGATGAGTCGTTTGATCGAAATTTCACTAATAGATGGCGCTAAAGAGCCTATATATTTTTCAATCTCAGGACGCTGGTTACTTAGAAAGATGGTTTCCACAGCAAAACTGTTTGGTTAGTTAACAGCTTACAGTTTGATGATGCAAAATTTCATCTCTACATGGTGCTAGTCACAAATTTAGTTACAAATAGGTTACAAATAGGTTACAAATGATTAGAATTTCTAAAAATGTATTCAACAAGCTGTAACTTTTTTCTCTTCAGACAAATTTGAGTCTAGTCAAATGGTAAACAAAGACCAATTTATTAGTCCCCAAGCAACACACATGTTATATAAGAGTTACGACAGCGCAGGTTATGGTTGCATAGAAGTTTATTAGACGTAATTCTAACGATATGTTGAAATAACGTCAAATCAACGTCTACACAACCAAAATTTACGCTGTCGTAACTTTTATATAACATGTGTGTTGCTTGGGTCATACATTTTCAAAATTTCATTAAATTTGGTTAACTTAACCCTTAACGCAACAATTTTTCCGAAGAATCCATCTTTCTAAGTGATCAGAATCCCGCGATATATGAGATATATGAAATATGCGTGCTCAGTAACGCCACCTATACGCGGAGTTCCAAATCAAACACTACATCACCTGTAAGTCCTTGACATACCCAACAACTATGCCGGAGATATCATCTTTCTAGGTGCTCAAGATCCTGATTTATAAAATATAAAATTTTCACGATTAGTTGCGCCATCTATGTGTGAAATATTCAAACAAACGGTCCATCATTAGTAAACACTTGACCCTATGAACTACTTTGCCAAAGACACCAAATTTCTAGGTGGTCAGGATCTTGATATAAATGTGATCATATATTGAATGCTTACATGCTCACTAGTGATATCTACAGTATCGGACAATAAAAATGCACCCAAGCCGTTTTCCCATACAAACTAGTCAACTTTAGATTACCATATCTCAGTTACTTCTAAACCGATTCTTTTTTTTCATTTTTCTGTGACGAACTAAAAATCATTTCAATTTTCTAAAACTATTGACACAGTTAGGTGAAAACTATTGATACAAACATTACAGATAGGTTGAATTTTGACAATAAAAATGCACCAAGACAAAAAATGTTATAGCAAAAAATGGTTACGTCATATCATTATGTTGTCTTCGGCAAATATGTTTCTTGTGTAATGACCAGGGTCGTGCAATTTCGAAAGGAAAACATGACGTACGACAGCTGTAGCAAATCGTTTCCCATACGAACGGACTGCTGTGATGCTTCATCTCTCACCCAGCAACACACTCGTTCACTGCTGCTACAGAAACAAGTGTCTATGAAACATGGAATGATACACTTGGATTTTCGTTTCATTTATGAGTCATTGAAATACTTCAATATGCCAAAACCACTATTTAAACCGCATTTTTCAATAGTGGTGCACGCCAATAGAATGATAATTATGTTTTATGAAATAGGATAACAAATTCGACCACTTAAATCCAATTAATCGGCGCCCGTGACCATTGAGAGACTAGCGCGCACCAGTGAGACACTAATGCTGTGCCGGATGAAGCACAAGCAATGCGACCGGGTGGGAGACTACCGAGTGCTACAATGAGCGGAAATGGTTTGGTAAACGAAACGAGTGATTAGGAAAATGTATGAAACGGTTGAAGTGACTCATTCAAATGTTGCATGAAAGTGTATCATTGAAACGAAATTGTACGACCCTGGTGATGACGAATAAGTTTGCTGAACAGACCAACATGATTTGACTTCAAAATTTTTTGCTGTACAATTTTTTGTCTTGGTGCATTTTTATTGTCAAAATTCAACCTATCTGTAACTTTTATAACAATAGCTATCACTGAATTTTTTCAATAGTTTTTGAAAATTGGAATGTTTTGTAGTTCGTCACAGAAAAATGAAAACAATCGGTTGAGAAGTAACTGAGATATGGTAATCTAAAGTTGACTAGTTTGTATGGGAAAACGGTTTTGGTGCATTTTTATTGTCCGATACTGTATGTGTGAAGTACCGAATCAAACAGACCAGCATCTGTCAGTCCTTGAGCAACTCAACACCTTTGCCAAAGATACCATCATTCTAGATGATCAGGATCCTGAGATATATTAATATAAAATTTGCACGCTCAGTAGCGACATCTGTGTGTGAAATTTTCAAACAAACGGTCCATCATTGGTAAACACTTTATAAACAACTTTGCTGAAGACACTAAAATTCTATGAGGTCAGGATTTTGATACATATGTGCTCAAATACTGAATACTTACATGCTCACTAGCGCCACCTACAGGGGATGGCCAGAATGTTTGGGATAGGCAACGTTTTTTCTCCCACAAAAAAAATCAACATACTGTAACTTTTCATAGAGTGCATAAAAAAATCTCAAATTTTGACTGTTTGTCAGCCTATTATATGTGCATCATTGGTACAAATTTGGACTCGATTGATTAGTTTTTCGCGAAGTTTGAACCGTTTGGGTAAAACACTATTATTTAGACAACTAATTTTTGAACTGTCGTATCTCGGAACCCAGTGAACCGAATTGAATGAATTTTATAACGTTTATCAACAATATATTGATACTAAATACGACGTTATAAAATGTAATATTTTCTCACGACGAATTAAGTTATGCCACATTGAAAATTTTACCCATATAGAGGAAAATTAGTCAAATTTACAATGCCACAAAAAAATTACTAAATGTTTTCTTCCTTCAATCTTAATAGGCTCTTATATATCTGATTAGAGATAACTTGAGAACAGAAGTGGAAAATCTTTGGATATCAACACTAAAATTTATTGACATTGATGAAAAAAAATTACATTTTTTCGAGAAAAATCCAAAAAGTGTCAATCCATGATAACTTTTTTCAACATTCAAAATATATCTATGTTTTAATAGTTTGTGAAGCATTTGTATATTATTAGTGTACGTTAAAAATTTCATTCAATTTGGTTCACTGGTTTCCGAGATATGACACCTCAAAAATTAGTTGTTTGAAAAATAGAGTTTTACCCGAACGGCTATAACTTTGCGAAATATTAATCAATCGAGCCCAAATTTGTACCAACGATGAACACATAATAGGTTGACAAACAGTCAAAATTTGAGATTTTTTGATGCGCTCTACACACTAAACGCTTTCAGCAATATTTTGCTGAATTTTGCCGAGCTGAAGGGTCCAGCAAAATTTTTTGCTGAACTTTCGGCAAAGTTTGCTGAATTTCAGCAAAACGTTACTGATGATCAGCAGAGTTTACTGAACAATTCAGCAAATTTTGCTGAATTTCAGCATTTTTTTTGCTGAAACCTTCAGCTCGGCAAAATTCAGCAAAATTTTGCTGAAACCCTCAATTGATTTTTTGGTGAGTATGAAAAGTTATAGCTTGTTAAACTTTTTTATGAGAGAAAAAAAAGTTGCCTATCCCAAACATTTTGGCCATCCCCTGTATATCCACCTATATATGAAAATCCGAATTGAACGATCCAGTATCTGTAAGTCCTTGACCAACCCAATAACTTTAAGGGGCGTCCATAAATGACGTAGCTTTATGGGGGGGAGGGGGGTGTTTGTGATTTTGTGACGAAGTGTGACGATAGGGGGTAGGGGTTTATGATATGCTACGTAGCTTTCTATTAAGCCTATTGAAAAAAAAAGTATTTCGTAATTAATAAAATTTTTACTTGCATTAAGTATCATTATCCAGTAAATGAAAGAAAACATATATTGCATGATTTTTTTCCATTCTCATTAATGTAAATAACAAATACTGGACATAAATGCCAGCTTCCTTTCATAAGACATGCAGCTATCGGACGCAACAACTGTATCTGAGAAAATGGTTTTGGAATCCTGCGTAAAAAATAATGTATTGTGAAAAATTTCAATACCGCACACCGTTGAGGTTGCAAAGAAAAAAATCTAAGTTTTGGCATTATGGCATTATTTGAGGAGTTCCTTATATAGTTTCTACAGGACTTCCTTGAAGAATTCATCCAACAATTTCTCAATGAGCTCCTCCAGCAGGTTTGTAAGGAATTTCTCATAGTGTTCTTTATAGGTTTCCCCAACAGAAAATGGATCACATTTCCACAGGAAGTCGAGAAAAAAAAACTTCTGAAAACATTCCAAAAGAATTTTAGGGAATCTCAGAAGGAATCTCTGAAGGAACTTCCAAAAGAATTTAGGAAAGGAACTCTTGGAGGAATCTCGAAAAGAAATCAGAGAAATTCAAAAAGAAATCCCGTGAGGAGTTCCTGGAGCAATCCCAGATGGAACTTTTGGAGAAGTCTTGAATAAACTCCAGGAAGAATCTCAGAAGGAGCTATTTGTAGAGTCTTAGAATTTTTTGATGAAATCCCGGACGTAATTTCTGAAGGAATCCCGAAAATAACTTTTGTGGAATCCCCGAAAGATATCCAGATAGAACTCCTGGTGAAATCGAAGAAAGAAAATCCTGGAGGAATTCCTGAAGGAACTATGGGAGGAATGCCACAAAAGTTCAGCTTATTGGACACAGTGGCTTAATTTCCCCAACTGGGAAATTTTGAGGAAGAAAAAAAAAATTGAAGAAATCCGTAAAGGGATTCCTCGCGGAATTCTAACAGATCCTGGAGGAATCCTGGAAAAAGTGAATGGAGGGATACCGAAAAAAGTTCCTGGAGGAGTCCCGGGAAAAAATCCTGGATAAATCCTAGAAGGACGTTCTCGAAGAATCTCAGAAGAATCCAGGAAGTAATTCCTGAAGGAATCCGAAAAAAAAAACTCCTGGAGGGATCCATTGGCGTAGCTAGGGGGGGGTGCGAGGGGTGCCTGGCACCCCCTAGATCAAATTTGGCACTCCCTAGAATTTTTTCCTCGACAAAACTTAACACAATAATTCTAATATTTATTAATGGCACATTTCAACAATTACTTAAATACTTAAATACGTTTTGGCGTTTAGGATATTGGTAAGAACAATCAACAGACTTCTCTATGGATTTCTCCATAAATACCTCTATCTATTCATACAGTAATTTCTCTAGGCTTTCTTACGGATTTCAAACGGTTTTTCGTTCAATAAACTTCCCTTAGGATTCTCCAGGTAGCCCTAATGGAGTTGTACATTCTAGTAATTTCTGCAGAGATTGGTCCAGCAAATTCTCCTAGGATACATATCTTAGGAAATTCTTACTTTGATACTTTTCGGAATTCTTCTAGGGATTCCTCTAAACAAACCTATTGGGATTCCTTCAGGAATACCTGGCGGGATTATTCAATACAATCTTCCTGGGATCCTTTCAGAAGTTTCTCCGGTGATTCTTTCAGGAATTCCTTCAGAGATTTTATTCGGAGATTCTTCCAGAAATTTCTCATGGAATTGCTCCAGGAGCTTATATTGGCCTTCCTCCGGGAATTGTGGCTAGGGTTCCTCAATCAACTCCTGTTGCGATTCTTGCAGCAATTTCTCTCAGAACTCCTCCAAAAATTCTCACTGTGTTACCTTCAGGTATTCTACTAGGAAAGTTCCAGAAATTCTTCCGGAAAATCTCCCTGGGATTTTTCTAAAAAATCCTTCGGTGATTCTTCCAGAGATTTCTTCAAGGATTTATCCAGGACTTACTCCAGAGTTTCTTCCAGAAATTCCACAGAAGATTTCTCCAAGAACTTCTATTGACCTTCCTCCATGAATTCCAGCTGGAATTCTTCAAGCAATCCCCATTCGAACTCTTTCAGAAATACCTCTTAGGGAATTCTCCTGGCATACTTACTTGCTGCCAGGCTTGTCCGCACTGAGCGCATGAAAGTTCTGCTCTTTGGATTTACATCATCAAGCACATCATAAATTAGAAATCTTTTCATCTTATCAGATAGAAGGATGTTAAAATATTCTAAATGTCATTTCGAACTGTCAAAAAACCGCACCGCAGCGCCGCACGGGCCGTTCAAAGTGAAATTCACTAGAGTGTTTTCACAATAGAGGTAATAAACTATAGAGGAAGAATGTCGCTGACGTCGCTGCCGAAACATCTCTTGCTGGCGGAGATAGGCCGGGCTATAAGTGTCAAAGCGAAAAAGTATGCAGTTTGACAGATAGGTACCCGACATGTTTGCGAACGAGAACAAAGGGAACAGCAGCGACATTCGTCCTCTATAGTTTATTAACTCTATTGTTTTCACCCGGGTGAAAATCTCTTTGCGCGCTCCGTGTGGCTCTGCGGTGCGGTTTTTTGACAGTTCGAAATGACATTTACAATATTTCAACATCCTTCTATCTGATAAGATGAAAAGATTTTTAATTTATGATGTGCTTGATGGTGTAAATCCAAAGAGCGAAATTTTCATGCGCTCAGTGCGGACAAGCCTTTGCTGCAATACTTTCGGGAAATCCTCCTGAGATTCCTCCAGAAATTCCTCCTGCGATTTCATCAGGGATTCCTCCAGTATACTTCTACCGATTCTTCCAAGGAAAACTGTAGGTATTCCTCCAGGCATTCTCAGGGGAACTATTTTTAGGATACCCCCGCTATTGCTGATTCTAAGAATTCCTCCAGATATTCCAGCTGCGATTCATCAATCTATTCCTGCGGTTATTCCAGCTATTCTTCCTTCAGAAATTCTAACTGAGGAACTTTAGAAATTATGCTACGGATTCTTCTAGAGCTTTCTCCTGGCTTTTTGCTGGGATCTTTCCAGGAAAACTTCCTGGAATTCTTGCAGAAATATCATTGATTGTTCTACCACGGATTTCTTCAAGCACTCATCAAGGAATTCCTTCAGATATTTTATCCAAAGATTCCTTCAGAAATTCCTGCATAAACTCCTTTTGGCCTTCGTTCAAGGATACCTCAAACAAGTTTTCCTGCAATTCCTCCAGAAATTCTTACTAGAATACGTCCAGAAATTCTTCTAGTGATTCCTATACGAATTTATCCCAGCATTGTGACTGGAATTCTTCCGGAAAATCTTCCTGAGATTCTTTCAGAAATTCCTCCATTCATGGGCTTCGTTATAAATTCTTTCAAAACACCTTTACCGATTCTTGCAGGGACATCTCTAGGTATTCCAAGGATTTTTTCTTTGGATTCTCCCAGGTATTTCCTGTGTAGTTTCCTCCACCAATTACTCCTAGGATTTATGCTGAAATTTCTTCAATGATACATCACAGAATCCTTCAAATAATACTTCTTGAGATTTTTCCTGTGTTTTCTTCAGAAGCTCTCCGGTGATTCCTCCAGGAATTTTTATCCAAGATATTTTATCCAAGGATGCTTTCTTAAGCTTCTCATGCTTTTCCTCTAGGAAGTTCAGGTGGATTTCTCAAGCTATTCCTGCTGTGGTTCTTCCAGCAATTCCTCCTAGTACTCCTCCCGAAATTCTTACTGAAATACCTTCTAAGAATTTCTCCAGGGATTCCTCCAAAAACTTGCTGGGATTATTCAAGACAATCTTCATAGGAGCATTGCCTTCAGTGTTTCCTCCTGGAAATCTTAAAGGATTTTTCTCGTGGGATTTCTCCAAATATTTATCATTGGATTCCTCCAGGAACCCCTCTTGACTTTCATCCAGGAACTCCTCCTGCGATTCCATAAGCGATTCCTGCTTTCTCTAATGTGTCAGCAATGCCTCCTAGGTCTCCTCCAGAAATTCTTATTGTGATACCTGCAGGAACCCCTCTAGGGATTTCTTCTAGGCAATTTTCCTTGGATACTTTCAGAATTGCCTTTGATTCTTCCAGGGATTTTTCTTAATATTCATCCAAGAGATCCTCTAGAGTTTTTATTCATGGATTGCTCTAGAAATTAATCATGGTATTACTCCTGGAACTCTTCTTGGCCTTCTTCAAGGAATTCTAACAGAAGAATTCCCAATATAAATCTCTAGAGCAATCCCTAAACGAATTTCGGAAATAGTTAGAATTTCCAGTGAAATCCTAGGAGGTATTACTAGAAAACTCTCTAGTGAAATCCTATAGGGATGTACGAGAAAAACTTGTAATTGATTAGAAGGCACAGATTTAGCTAATTGACAAATTGAGAGATGGGTGGGGTTCGAACCCATGACTCCGTGTTCGCAAGACCGCAGTATGGCCATTTCTTTGCAAGTTGCTTCAGCATGTTTTTTTTATTATTGCTGTGATAGTTTCATTAGAATTTAATTTATTTAATTTCTTTGGTTTTCTTTTTATAATTTCAATGACTATTCTTCTGAAATTATTTCAGCATTTTTTTAGTTGTTTTGCAAATTTCTCAGGCAATTTTATCGTTATTACCTTTGCAATTCTTTATGATTTAATACTATTTATATCTTTTGCTTCCGAAAATTTCTGTATTGAAAAATCAGAAATTCTAAACTGGGCTTGCTTGAAGAAAACCCTATGAAATTCACGGAAAACTTCCCGACAAATTCTGAAAGAAATTACTGGAAAAATTTCAATCAAAGGTACCTTAGAACTTTCAAAGTAGTTGCAAAGGAATTCATATAAGAATTATCAGTGGAATTCCTAAAGAAAACATTAAGGCTTTTTTTAATTTGCTGAATCCAATCTCAAAATAAATTGTCGAAATATATTCTATAAATTTTTTTACAAACATTCTCAAATCATTTTCGAATAAAACCTCAAAGAATTTTCCAAAATCATCAAAGGAGTTCCTGAATAAAATTGTGAAAGAATTCCAAACGTAATTGCCGTAGTATCACCGTGACAGAATGTTTAAAAAACCACTAAAGATTTTTTTCAAATAATTTTTTTAAGGAAATCTATAAGGAATTACCGAAGAAGTTCTCATAGTAATAATCGAAGTTTCCAAAATTTCCAAGGAAATTGCTAACATTTTCATTAAGAATTTTCTAAATAATTTTCGAAAAAAATTTCGAAGGAATTGGCGGAGAAATACCGAATTACATAGATAATAAAAGTCCAAAAAATAGACGAAAATCAAAAAAATAAGTAGGATGATTTGCCGAAAACATTTATAAAAAAAATGTGAAGAAGTTACCGGAGTAAAAACATTTCAGAGGATTTGCCAATGAAATTAAAGCCAATAAACTCTTAATGGAATTGACGAAGAAATTTTCAAAGTTATTGCCGATTAAATTTTCAAAAGATGCGTGAAAGGTATTTAGTGTCAATTTCTAAGCATATTACCAAATAAATTATTAAAGAAATTGCCGAAAGAGATTCAAAGATATTACCGAAGAAATTTGTCAAATCCAACAGAACTACTGAGAGATTTGCAAAAGAAGTCTCAATTGAAATATATTGCAAAACAATTTCCAAAATACATATTCCATGTATTATACGCAATCAAGTTATTAAGTTGCCAAACCTCACATCAGTACAACGGTTTGGATTTTCCACTGTTCTTTAAAATATAGCGCGTTTAAATTTCCGTTCTATTGTTTTCCGCGACGCAGTATATCATTATACTAAGAAATTGAGGGTGGATCGGTACCGTAAACCGGGGTCAAATTGATCTCCGGGTCGAAATTGATCAGACGATTTTCCGTTAGATAAAGCCTACTTCAAATAGTGTCCGTACAAATACAGTTTAGTATATGTTTCCAACTGTACGATACTTGAAAGAAAACTATTTAAAATATGCTCAGTCTAGCTGAAAACCGGTTTACGGTACCGTAATCCGGGGTAACATTGATCAGAATTTTCGTTCTTTCTTGAATAATTCTCTTGTTAAAGCAAACGTTACATATTTTATATTTTTGAAACAAGTACTTGCCCTCTAAGTATATGTTAAGCTACTCGAAAAAGTATTGTAAAACTTTAAAACATGTTTAAATAGACTTTTTAATCTAATTTTTAATTTTGTTGATTTGGGGTAACATTGATCATGTCAGTGATCAATGTTCGTTTGTGTTGAAAATACCCTTACTTACTAAATTCGGGGCACTGATTTCGAATATGTTGTCCAAATTCTTACAAGTTTTGTACTTTTAAGGTTATTTAAAGATTAAAATCCTCTAAACTGCGAATAACGCCTAAAGGTAGGCAATGGCTTTAAAATTTAATGCCTTCTTTTAAAAAATCGTATATTTTATTGAAAAAGAGCACTTTCATAGAAGTTTCATTTATTTTAGCCAACTCCAGGATATCATATTGAAGCGATACAGTGCTTTCGAGCCTCATATTGTATCTAGTATTCATACCAAGCATGAATGTTTGACAATGTATCTTATTGCGTCACGAAACACAGTTTTGGAAAAATAGATTTATTCAATGATTATGTAGTTCAATTTTCATGAATTACATGTCATTTAATAGCTAAATAATAGCAGATTACGATATACCATTCGAAGGCAAAAACTTATTCAATGTAAAATGCTTGTTTGAGCATTTCGTGAGGTCGGTCAAGCCGATCAATGTTACCCCGCTGATCAATGATACCCCGTATTACGGTACCTATTTCCTTTTACAAAAAAAGCAAAATAACGTAGAAGCCACTGAAACTGGCACCCCCTAGGCACCCCCTAGGAAAAAATCCTAGATACGCCAATGGAGGGATCCCAAAAGCAACACCTGGAGGGGTTTTGAAGAATACCGGAAGGGTTTCATGCAGAGGCCTCGGAATAAATATCTGAGAGAATACCTGAAGGAAACCAAGAACGAACTCCTGGAAGAATCCCAAAAGAAGCTCCGGTTGAAATCCCTGAAGAGATGTCCTAAGAAACTGCTGGTGGAAGAGACGAGCAGAAAACTTTGAAAGATCTCCTGAAGAAAACCATGGATAAACTTAAAAATAACTCGGAGAAATCTCAGAAGGAACTATTAGTGGAATCTGAGAAGAAACTCCGGAAGGAATTTTCGGAGAGATCTCTGAAGCAAGTGCTGGAGGAATTAAAAAGAGAGGAATTCTCAAAAATGGGAATCCCAAAGGAAGCTCCTTGAGGAATTCCAGAATCAACTGCTAAAAGAATGTTTGAAGAAACTCCTGCAGGCTCCCTCAAATGTCATGGTGCATTTAATCCAAATGAAACCAATTTGATACTCCTAACAGATTGCAGTTTACAGATTGCAATACAGTTTAACTATATGTATTGGGAACTTCAACTTCCTGTTCGGCATCAAGCAGAACGATGGGTGGTTTATTGAGTCTTTAGCTTTGGTGATAATCTCCACTGGTTGCACCTATGGTTTTGATGTCGGCGATCTGAACCTGGCAGTCGGCAATGTTTTCTTGCTTTTGTTGTTTTTTCATAATATTCGTTAAACATATAAGTTAAAATTGAAATCCGAGCTAAGTTTTGATTTTATTTCGCTTTTTGACATGAAAATTTTGTTGAGGGGGGGGGGAGTTGTTTAACAAGCTACGTCATTTATAGGAGGGGGGGGGTATCCGAATTTGTGACGAAATTCTACGAGGGGGGAGGGGGCATTAAAAATCGCTTAAAAAAAGCTACGTCATTTATGGACGCCCCCTAATACTGATGACACCGATATTCTACTAAATCAGAATCATGCGACACAATAGAGTTAATAAACTATAGAGGACGAATGTCGCTGCTGTTCCCTTTGTTCTCGTTCGCAAACATGTCGGGTACCTATCTGTCAAACCGCATACTTTTTCGCTTTGACACTTATAGCCCGGCCTATCTCCGCCAGCAAGAGATGTTTCGGCAGCGACGTCAGCGACATTCTTCCTCTATAGTTTATTACCTCTATTTGCGACACAGAAGAACGAACAAATGCACCCCAGGGTATGTAGTTCGTACGCCGGAGGAACATAAAGATAAAACCATATTATGCAGAGAACCTGGAAGAGACCGTTGGCTTCGTGAAAGTCCGCTCGAACACCCTAAGCACTCTACTTGCCCTCACTCGTTGTTATACTCTCCAGAAACCCCCTTGGCACTGCCATTGAAGCTTTCCCCTCCTCCTATCATATGTTTTGTTTGATTCCCTAAAGCTTCACTAAAAATCCCCTTGTATTTACCACTTTAGAACTCCTTAGTTATCCCCGAATCCATTAAGGTGTACATTTTATTTGTGGATTCCCAACCCATTATTTAAATAAATGTTTAGATGAAATGCTTCATTGTTTTATCATACTATCAAACTGGAACAGAATTACTAAATATGTGACAATGAGTCCTACAGTCTGCAAAAGAAATCAATGTTATAAACACAATTCTTACGATATTCAATCAGGACTTACCGAAAACAATACTGAAAAGCTACTATCATAGAACTTGAACTTCAAGCCGGACGGCCTTGCTCTTATCTGCCAGGCAACGTTTCGAAGAGCCAGTTCCATCCTGGGGTCCCTTACGTTGTTCAGTACCTTGTAGATCAGCGTCACCGTTCCATCAGCTTCCCATCCTACTAAAGTACCTTTCAAGATCACCGCCGCGTACATTCCCACGTAGAACACATTCCACAGTAAGGTCGGCAACGTAGCGGACACCAAGTGCCACTCGATCTGCAGTAGCACCATCCGATAGAGGGAATAGACGTTGAACGTTGTGTACGCCAGAGTGTTCACCGATAGGCATATAAAGGATATCCATTGAGAGTTGCTGAGGAGATCGATTGCGTCCGATAGGGTGGCGTGGATTTCTGAAATCTCTTGGATCAACTCCAAGTTGTTTTTCACCTCTGGCATTAGCTCTTTGACCCAAATCAAGCGCCTCCGGTTGGAAGTGTCGAAACGGATTTTGATCAGCTCGTTAAGAAGTTTGTAACGTTCGTGAATAAGGTAGGTGTAAATGAGGTAGTTTGCGAAGGCGATCGCAAACTGAGTGTGGAACGAGAATATCGTTAAGATAAGCATTATGATCAACATGAATAATTCCTTCGGGGACATTTCGCTACCGAAATAGATAGAAGCTGAATAGAGATGCATTGTGAGATGTATTGTGACCATCGCACCAATCGAGAGCAGTATGGCTTTGTGTTCCCGGGAGTGATCGTTGTGAATTTTTAACGAGGTGAACATTTCATCCACAGAATGCAGTTTCCTCAAAACTTCCACAAACGAACGATAATTGAAGTTGAAAATTAACGAAGCAATCGTTACAGTCACTCCGGATAAACCTTGACATACTTTTATGCCGAATTCCAAAATGAACGATCCTCGAAGTTCCAGATTTGTTGACACGAGGATATAAATAGTAGTTCCTGAAATTTCCATCATGATCAGCCTTACAAAATTAAGTAACCAAGGTAAGGTGATTCGAAGTTCATCGTTTGGTATGGGCTTTGGGGGTTCATACCAGTGCATTCCCGCAAAAGAGCAAATCATCCGGTACAGGTGCACACTTTGATAAACGGAGTTTGAATTCGTGGTAACCAAACTGGGTAGCTTCATGGTGGACGACCAATAGCGGACTAAATGTGGCGAAGAGAGACAAATCTAATTGATTTTCCAGCAGAGAGCTTGAAAAGGATTACACGCGTGTTTGATTTTGATTGATGGCTTTTAAATTCGTTTCGACGTGGCGCTTTTCTTGTTGATCACAATGCATATTAGTATGGGACACGCTTGTATAGAAAAAATGACTCCTCGCTCCAGTCGACTTTTTAGATCCCATTTAGGTTCCATATGAACTGTACAAAATTTCAGAGCAATCGGTGAAACTATAATTTAGCGCAAGCGGTTCAAAGTTTTCATAGAATTTACTATGGGAAAAGTTATACTTTGAAACAAAAATTCCCAGAAGTCGCCCAGTGTCTCCTCAATTCAAATCGATCAATGCTTATTGTAGAAAAATCATTTATGAAACTTTCATTCGAAGACCGCAAAACAATTGGATGCTTGTGGAAAAAGTTATTGATTTATTACCGATTAGTGATCCAACGAACGGCTTTTTGTTTTGTTTTATCAGCAGCACTGCTGCTGCCGCTGCTGCATGGGGTGGCGGGAGGCATCACCACCCCCAGAAACAGCAGCAACCAAGGCAGCAGCTACAGTGCTGCTAATAAAATAAAACGAAAAGCCGGTCGTTGGATCACTAATCGGTAATAAATCAATAACTTTTTCCACAAGCATCCAATTGTTTTGCGGTCTTCGAAGGAAAGTTTCATAAATGATTTTTCTACAAGAAGCATTGATCGATTTGAATTAAGGAGACAAGGGGCGATCTCTGGGATTTTTTATCTGAAAGTGTTACTTTTCCCATAGTAAATCCTATGAAAACTTTGAACCGCTTGCGCTAAATTATAGTTTCACCGATTGCGCTGAAATTTTGCACAGTTCATTTGGGACCTAAATGGGATCTAAAAAGTCGACTGGAGCGAGAATTTGATGTTTGTCCCATACTAATGCATATACTAGTAGCGTGGTTCAAAAACTCATTTTTGTCCGCACCGTTCATTCGATTCATAATCAGATTCTATGCTTTCTCCCAAAATTTGAGCTGATTTGGTTGAAAATTGAAATTGCACAAGCCCTTTTAAGTTTGTATGGGAATTACTATGGGAAAACGATGTTTTTCATTCAATCAACCGTAGAATTTCCACAAGTGTGCTTGAGCGTTAGTCGATCCCAGATACTCCTAGACTACAACTTTGCCGAAGACAAAATCCGAATCGGACGGCTCATTAATTAGTTTTATCGATTTATATTCAACTACAGAAACTATAATATTGCTCCTTCAGCTTCCCAGCAGGCAACATTGCTGGACATGACTCCAAAAATAGCACACAGAAATCAAGGCTATGGCCTATACTATGTTTTACCGCAAATTGCAGTGCTGCTCATCGAATAGTTTGATCATCATGAGCAAAGATATTCATTCTGGTTAAAAATCGGTAAATAATTAATGAATCGTCCAATTCGAATGCGGTCTTCGGCAAAGTTGTAGCTGATAGAGCAGCCTAGGAGTATCCGGGGTCCTCTAACCCACTTGACTACCTACTTGAGGAAATGCTATGGTCGATTGAATGAAAAACATCGTTTTTCCATAATAATTCCCATACAAACTTTGAAGGGTTTGTGCAGTCTCAATTTCAATTCAATTTCAAAAACTACGGACATTTATTCTTAAATATCAAACCCCTTCTGAAGCAAAATAGGATAAATCTCATCTGCCCCAGGAGATTTGAAAGGAGCAAAGCTATTAACTGCCCACTCAATCGATTATATAGTTACAAACCTCCTGGCCGAATCCAGGGAATCATAACTACAAGAAAAGACACCAGGTTCATCTGAAGATGTAATATCCACACATCCAGGGAAGTGTGTGCTGAATACCCGAGCAAAGTCTAATAACAAAATGATAGCAAATCAAAAACACGATTTGTAATCAGCAGCAAATTGATATCATATTTTGATATCCGATTGGCTTGATTGAATTCGATTTCAAATTTTGATATCGTTTTGCTGTCATTTAAAATTATTACAAATGTTTAAGTTTTCAAGTCATTTCAAAACTTCTAGGCGACCTTTTATAAAGCATCTAATGATATACCATCATTGCAATCAACGTATTGCATTTAGGTTTCCATATTATTCAAAAAACTCTAAATTTAACGATTTTTCCATTTTTTGCACTGATAGCAAAAACAGTAATCAATTTGCCATCACTGATAGCAGGAATTGTTTTCAACTTGCTCTCACAGAAACATTTTTCTGCTCTCATTTTTGATGTTTTAACCGTTAAAACGACCAAAACGACATCAACCTGAGTAATCACAATTTGCAATATCACAACATCAAAATTAGTTTTCGATTTGCTGTCAGACTTTGCTCGGGTAAGCATTCCAGAACTTCCTCATCAGAGGAAGTCAGATCGCCATTTGACAAACGAAGTTCGTTCATTCGGAAATCCTTAGATTTCGCATGGATTTTGTTTAACCGACTGACCTCACTCAAACTGGAAACATTTGAACAAAGGTTTTTCAAGCCGGATCGTTCAGCAAACCGGAGAGATTTCCTGTGGGCCTTGTGAGCCGACCTGAAAGCCTCCGAACCAGCTGAACGTCGTCTGTTCCAACTCTTTCTACATTGTTTCCTGAGTTTCGCCAGATCAGAGTTTTACCAAGGGATTCTTCTTGTGATCTTCACAGATCGCAGCATGCTTCTTCAAAATCTTTTATGATGGAGGTCGTTGTATATCTCGCACTTCCTCTCTAGCAGATACTATGAAGGTTGGGCGGTTGCCTATGTTAAGCAATGCAAGATCTGTACTAATTGAGTACTCCATCAAATTGGAGCCTCTCAAGTAAATATCTGAGCTGCCCCAGATAATATGGTGAGCATTAGCATCACTGCCAACAATTAACGGAAGGCCTTTTGAAGTGCAGTATGCGATGACTTGTTTGAAACCATCTGTAGGGGATGGTCCATCATGCGGTATATAAACCGAACAATAGACGTATTTCCTGTTGAGATTTCCAATAGATGTATGAATTGTGATAGCACATAAATCTCTGGTGGTTAGTTCAGAGATGAGTGTAGCAACGATTTCGTTGTTGACAATCATACAGGCTCGAGGCATGACATGCGAGATTGCCATTTCATGTTTACTGAAAGTAGCAAACATCGGGTTCATAAGGTTTCCTAGATAAAAATTCGCCTTACGAAAGTAAGGTTCTTGTACTAAGGCCACTTGGGCTGCATTAGTCTGCTAAGATTAATCGTTGCTGCTTTTTTGTGCTGAAGATTGATCTGAGCTATCCTAACCGTAGCCACTACCCAAACTAGGCAAGATTAAACTCTTCGCAACAACAGCACAACAAAAACAGCAGCGATAAAACCAGATCGGTATCGATTGGAAAACGCCAAAAGCGAGGATACACAGAATACACTGTGTAAATCGCATAATAAGAAACCATATAGGTTGTAACCGTTCGTAGAATAGCGCTCGAGGTGTAAAAAACTTGGCGGCTTAAGCGCCACTCTCATGGATGAGAGACCACCAGTTCAAGTTGAATTTGCCCGACTTTTGTTGACTCTTTCCCTCAGGGGACTCTCGAACGGTCGCTGGCTAAAGTTTATCGAAACTATACAAAAAAATACTTACTCTAACTCCGGGATTTCGCTACTACTCTCCCCTTTTAAACGCAAAAAAAGAAAACCTTAAGCTTGCTCAAAATCGCCAAACGCTGTATGCGATATGCGGAAGCTCGAAATTCTAACTGAGTAAGAAGCGGAACTAAAACCCAAAACGGAAACTACAATGGGAGTGAATTACCCAGCACCGTGAAACGGAAGCCAACTAGAAACACAAACTCAGTCAGATTTCAAAACTTTACACACTATTCTTTATTTAGCTCATTCGGGTTGGACCTTTTATAAAGTGGTACGGAATGGAAATGAGCTACTAAATCATGGCCATGAATAGAGAAAAAAGCTCACATACCTGCGCAGGATTTTCTTACTCGATGACTCGTTGACACGATGACTCGAAGGCTTGACACGATGGCGTCCTCGCTCCTCCTGAATCGGTGGCGATGGCGGCGTTGTAACGATGCCGCTGGCGCTGCTGATTGGCGACAGCGATGGAGGTCGAGCTCATGCGGTATGGCCGAAACTAAAGCTGCGGGGGTGAGTGGCGGCTGGGCGGAGGCCTTCCGACTTTGTGTAGGACGAGAACGTCCGGATTCGCCTTCCTCTTCAGAGGGAAGCCCCTTTTCCCAATCGACCCGGCTTCGCGTACCTTTCCGCTATGACCGAGTGGAGTCAAGGGAACTTCCAACCGTCGATTCAGGTCTCGACCCTGCGTACACTAATTGGCGGTGTACGGGGATCGCGTTCTCGATCAAAAGATCCAGGGAATTGTAGCTTGTCGGATCTTCACCGGCGGTTGATTGACGACCGCGGTAGTTCTCGCTTGGTTTGACTAGCGACTTCACTCACCCTCGTTTGACTGCCTTCGAAAAGCGGGCCTTGACGGGTGCACGAGCTCCAAAATGTCCGTGCTCCACGGACGGAAATGGCGGGCCCTGGTTTCGCCACAAAAGGTTCCCCGATTCGACTCCGGTCGAATCCACAAAATTCTAGCCTGTACCAAAAAGCGCTTCGCGCTTTTTTGTACGTTTCAACGAATTCACTAATAGAAATTTCGCGGAATTGGTCAGATAAACTGATGTTGGCAACGAAAAACTTTGTCTAAAAACCACAATTTAATCTTCAAACTTCAAAAACTTCAATTTTATCTCACTTTACTTCGAACTCTCGCGATACTTTCAATCACCAGCCGTACTTGAGCGATCATGATCGACCTTAAGATCTATGGCAAGCATGTAACTTCATCTTGAACTCAAATCTATTATTTCGAATATTGCGCCAAGCAATTTTAGGATGGCGACATTGAGTTCACACCATCGGTGAGCCGACAAAAACCGAGTACATAAACCATTATAGTCGGGTTCGTGCTAAGTTCATATTGGATAACAGTTTATAGCACGATCTTAGTCAATGCACAAACCCGCAGTCGACATAAACAAATTCAAATGTTGTCGTACTGATGACGTCATTTTGACTTTACTTAACGTTTCGTCCTAATCGATTTATAATTACATTACACTAATTCAGTTTATTCACTTTAATTCAGTTTATTATTTTACTTAAAAAAGATAAAAACGTCAAAAGCTATAATTACATCAATAAAATTCAAAATAATATTTTACTTAAAAAGACAAAAAAACGTCAAACGTTACAAGGTGAAAATTTAAACTAATTAACAACATCTTCTTAATCCCGTTCTTATTAAGCCTCTAGTGAGACTAAAGAAGGGCAGCTGATTGTCTCGGGGAAACACAAGGTCCACTGCACCATTGCTCCGGTTAGCGCAGTGTGGAGGGCGCCCTGGTATTCAACAGGCTCCGTTAGCGGTTAGGTTTTTATTAGACCCCCCTAGCCATTCATTCCTAGGTACGGTAAGCATAAAGCCGCATCACACCATGAGTTAGGGGTCACCTGTTGGTGTTGGTAGACTCTTACCACCAGAACAGGCGGTCCGTAGTGTTATTCTTAGCCAATTGAGACAATCGCTACCGACACTACACAGCTATCTAAGCTGATCAAGAAAAGAAGTTAATATTGATGATCAACTTCATACGGAATCGAACAGTCGTGAAAAATGTTTTTGTATTAAAAAATTTCTTGATTTACCTTGACATAGCGTATTAGCGTGGTTCAAAAAATCATGTTTGCTCCACACCGCTTATTCGATTCCTAACCAGATTATATGCCCTCTCCCAAAATTTGAGATCATTTGGTTGAAAATTGAGACTGCACAAGCCCTTCAAAGTTTGTATGGGAATTACAATGGGAAAACGATGTTTTTCATTCAATCGACTGTAACATTTCCCCAAGTGACCTAGAGAGTTAGTTGGCCCTCGATACTCCTAGGTTACTCTATCAGCTACAACTTTGCCGAATACCGCATTCAAATCGGACGCCTCATTAATTAAACTTTTACAGTGCACGGTGTGTTGAAACAGGATTATTATCGCACTTTCATGAACCTAAAATATTTTTTCGTTATAAGTTAGCCTTAGCTGTATATATTAAGATTCTGGAGGTTAAAAAATCTTTCATCGAGGAAAATTAAAATAAATTCGATTTTAGTAGTTTACCACTTTTCCCATATGATGTGGTATTACGCAAATCTGATGAACCTAAACTCCGCTAGAAAAAGTCCCCTTTCTAATAATACATTTGAAACCATTTAGTGAGAAACGAATGTAAAAGTCTTTACAACGAGTTTAAATTTGTTTGGCATTCGTTTCATGTGCCCAGCCCACTACAGTCTGCCGAAAGTCATAAATCATAGAAGTCTACATTTCTACCATTTGTCCGGCACATAGATATTTGTAATGGAGGTAAACAAATACTTCCCATTTGTGCGACTCATACATTTGAGGAACCGCCATACACCTGTGACTCGTAGCATTTGCACCACATACTCTTCATGTGCTAATTTGCCTGAAATGGTGGGTAGTGGTTGCACATACGTTGCATGCCAAACCATGTAACGGTACACCTAAACGACGATCACACGGCCACGAAAGATGCTTCGATTGGAAAATCATTAAACAAATATGGTGACTTAATCACGCGTATTTTTCAACATTCATGTTAACAGTACATTTACTTGTTTTGAGCTAGTTTAGCAGAAATACTGATAGCTCTTCGAATATAATAAGAACTTTCATGTTTATTGTGCTCTGATTTTGCTGGGCTCGATGTTTTACTAACAAGTGAAAATTCATCCTATAAATACTTTTGTTTGCACAAAGGGCCGATTTCTTCACCCTGACTTAAGCGTTAAACCAGGTTTAACTATATGGGTAAACCTGGTTTACCGGTTAATCCGAGGTGAAGAAATCAGCCCTTAGAGAATAGCTTTTGATTACTTCGGCACACGCCCTTGATACACGTACTTTAAGGTAAGCATATGTAATCACCTTTTTTATTGTGAATTCAATCAATGTTTGATTGAAACAGTTTTAGATTTGATGATGATGAACCTGGGCATGTTAGCGGAATACATGTACGTAAACAGAATATCGGATTAAGTACGAGACACTGAAGATGACCTAACAGTTGAGGTCGAAATACGTATCTATCAAATTATGCAAAATCGTAGTGCAATTAAAAAGAAGAGTCCTTAGCTCTATTTTCTTTTTTACTTAATTTTAGATATGTTCATTCTTGTTTATGCTGAGAACAAATTTAACTAAATCTACAGATAAAATGAAAATTGAGAATGTAGAACAATATTAAGAAGACATGAATGTTCTGGGAATGTCATAAATTATATTTAAAAAAACAACAACAGTGATGTGTAAAATGAGGCAAGATTGACGCAATTTGAGGTTTCAATACAACTTTCTAAGAACATTGATTAGTTATTTTATGCTTCATTTAGGAATCATTGGATAGATTTTAATTCCTAAATAGTTATAACACATAGAATATGGTTGGAAGGTATCGAGTGTACGGGTGACTTTTTAATTCGTTTTTATCACATTTCTCCCCATACTGAATCTGTTGTCAAACTCACTTTGCAAAAATGAAGGGATTTTACTTGGGAAAAAGAAATTTTATTTTATGCAGTCATAACATTAAAACCATTAAACTGCATGAAGTATTTAGCAAGACCAGAGTGTCTTATAAAATAAAACTACAGATAACCCAGACGAAGATAGAAAAAAAACACTGCACGAGACTACCATTATTGAAATTCATCAGATTACTTGCAAATTGGTATGTTTCCAATATATTCTAGGCTTATACTATAAGATGTCATTTACATTGACATATATTAAGCATGCGTTGCATTCGGTAAATTCTTAATAAAAACATGTGATGTTTTGAAAAAGATTTCAATACAATTTCTATAATTATTCTTGTCCAAATGATTGTTTGTGTGGAGCGGACCTGGTGTGGTGGTTAGAACACAAGACTATCACGCCGAGGACCTGGGATCGAATCCCACTCCCGACAAAC
Source organism: Aedes albopictus (assembly GCF_035046485.1). NCBI lineage: Eukaryota > Metazoa > Arthropoda > Insecta > Diptera > Culicidae > Aedes > Aedes albopictus. The sequence goes on along the minus strand of NC_085138.1, from coordinate 57,384,382 downwards.
TCACAAAATGTGGGTTCTTCCTTCGGAAGGGAAGTAAAGCGTGGGTCCCGAGATGAACTAGCCTAGGGTTAAAAAATCTCGTTAATACAGAAAAAAAAAAAAAAATGATTGTTTGATTAAAAAAATGGTATGACATTCAAATTGCTTATCATGACTAGATAATATCACGTTAACCCGCTGTTTCTTCTCACCCCACCCGTTTTAACTTGGCCCGGTGTGCCTTATTTTAAACCAAATGTTGAATAATCATATTTGAATGCATTTACACAATATGACAACGCCAATCTTATGTATTTTGCGTCAACTTTTTGTTGTTTGAGACTCAACAGCCCACTTAACCCTAAGGTATCATAATTTTAATATTTTGTATGGACAAAAGTCCTCAACAGATCAGAGGCAGAACTTTTACAAATGAGTCATGCGCGCTCAGTATAGTCGACTCATACTTTTTGGCAAATATCCATGTGGATGTGGTTTGACATGCAAAGTATGTGCAACAAATAACCGCCATTTCAGGCAAATTAGCACATGAATGATATGTGCTGCAAATGGTATGAGTCACAGGTGTATGGCGCTTCCTCAAATGTATGAGTCGCACAAATGGGAAGTATTTGTTTACCTCCATTGCAAATATCTATGTGCCGGACAAATGGTAGAAATGTAGACTTCTATGATTTATGACTTTCGGCAGACTGTAGTGGGCTGGGCACATGAAACGAATGCCAAACAAATTTAAACTCGTTGTAAAGACTTTTACATTCGTTTCTCACTAAATGGTTTCAAATGTATTATTAAAAAGGGGACTTTTTCTAGCGGAGTTTAGGTTCATCAGATTTGCGTAATACCACATCATATGGGAAAAGTGGTAAACTACTAAAATTGAATTTATTTTAATTTTCCCCGATGAAAGATTTTTTAACCTCCGGAATCTTAATATATACAGCTAAGGCTAACTTATAACGAAAAAATATTTTAGGTTCATGAAAGTGCGATAATAATCCTGTTTCAACACACCGTGCAGTGATTCTCCAGTTTCCCAGCAGGCAACATTGCTGCATATGGCGCCAAATATAGCACACTGAAATCATGGCTACTATGTTCTATTGCAAAATGCAGTGATGCCCACCGAATAGTATAACCATCATTAGTAAAGACTTCGATACTGGATTAAAATCGATAACTAATTAATGAGGCGTCTGATTTGAATGCGATCTTCGGCAATGTTGTAGCTGATAGAGTAGGATTAGCACGGGTCAACTAACCCTCTAGAGCACTTGGGGAAATGCTACGGTGGATTGAATGAAAAACATCGCTTTCTCATAGTAATTCCCATGCAAACTTTGAAGGGCTTGTGCAGTCTCAATTTTCAACGAAATGATCTCAAATTTTGGGAGAAGGCATATAATCTGGTTAGGAATCCAATAAGCGGTGTGGAGCAAAATCGATTTTTTGAACCACGCTAATAGCGTATCTTTGTGCCTTCCAAAAGATATACACATGCATGCTCAATCAAACAATCCCCATACTTAAATAAATAAATAAATTGTCGGGTCAAGAAAAGCAGGATCGACAAGCAGGACAGTAACACTGACTGTAGAGAGGTTCAGGATATGGCAATGGAAACGGAAGTCGCCAGTATGATACAGGGCAAAGACCTAGGGAACACGCTGCCGGGCCCTCAAGTGGACCAGCAGCAACAAATTCCTGGGCCAAGTCCGGTAAATACTACTGGTGATGAATGTGAAAGTTCGTCTAAAACTGAATCCCAAGAAGGAACTGCTAAAACGAATCCGAAAAAGGATAATAACCGTGGTGAGAACAACAGTAGTTCACTGGGAATGCAAAAGAAGGTCCCAGAAATCTCCAAAGAGTCCACCACAAAAGGCACAAAAACTAAGCCGACGATCCGCCAGTCACAAAAAAGCGGATCGTCAACGCAATGACCAACATAAAATTGGTTCAGGCAAACCTACAGCATGCAAGAGGGGCATCAGGCGTACTTTTGCAAAGGTTTGCCAAAGAAGACCTCGACCTGGCGTTAGTACAGGAACCGTGGGTCAACAATCATAGGGTGATGGGCCTTACTACACCAAAATGTAAGTTACTCTATGATGATAGCCATCCTTCTCCAAGGACAGCTATCTTAGTAAATGGAAGGATTAATTTTACTCCTATTACAGAATTTATCAAACGAGACATCGCAGCCATCAGGGTGGAGGTTCCAACAACCAGGGGTAAGTCTATCGTTAATATAGCATCAGCTTACTTTCCTGGTGATGAAGAAGAAGCTCCGACGTCCTCAATCTGCGAATTTGTCACCAGCTGCAGACAACAAAACCAGCAATTTATTATCTGCTGCGATGCCAACGCTCACCACACTGTATGGGGAAGCAGTGACATCAACAAACGAGGTGAGTCCCTTTTAGAATATATTTCTGCTAATAACATTGATATATGTAACAGAGGGGACAAACCCACATATGTTAACTCAAGGCGACATGAAGTACTTGATTTAACACTTTGTAGCCAAATTCTAACAGATAGAATTACCTCTTGGGAAGTATCTGACGAGGTATCTCTCTCAGATCATAAGCATATCACCTTCTCAATAGAGAGGGGAGAGACCGTGAGGGAATTCTATCGAGACCCCAGGAACACCAACTGGGATCTCTACAAGCAAATTCTTGCGAACAAGCAACCTCTGCTGGACGAAAAAATAAGAACAGCAGAGCAACTAGAAGAAGCTTCTAGGATGGTCACTAACAAAATTATACAAGCATACTACGAAAGTTGTCCACAAAGGGAAAGGAGTTCAAACAGGAAAGTCCCTTGGTGGAACAACGCTCTACAAAAAATGAGGAGGAAAGTAAGAAAACTCTTCAACAGAGCAAAAGCAACTTCGGATTGGGGCCAATATAGAAAGGCTCTAACCGAATATAGCACTGAAATAAGGAAAAGCAAACGAAGACATTGGAGATTCATGTGTGAAAACATCCAATACACTTCAGAAGCGGCCAGGCTTCAAAAAGTCCTTTCTAAGGAACACTCAAATGGCCTAGGCAACGTTAAGAAGGATAATGGCACATTCACCAGAAGTCCTTCAGAAACATTGGAAGTACTGATGGAAAAACATTTCCCAGGCTCATTTGCTGTTGATGAAAATTCATCGGGACAATTGAGGACAAATTCTGGACGCAATATGAACAGAAAAGATGCACTCATGGAATCCCGAAAAATTTTCACAGTGGCAATGGTGGACTGGGCAATAAATTCCTTCGACCCTTTCAAATCTGCTGGAGAAGACGGCATTTTTCCGGCGCTAATACAGCACGGTAGGGACATAATCATCCCTGCTTTAGTTGAGATGTTTATTAGTAGCATGACACTGTGCTACATTCCCAGTTGGTGGAATAAGGTAAGAGTGATATTCATACCAAAAAACGGCAAACGGGACAAAACACAGCCTAAAGCATACAGGCCAATAAGCCTAACCTCAATTATACTCAAAATAATGGAGAAGATTCTGGATGAGCATATCAAAGGCTCGTTTTTAAAAGCTCACAAGCTAAATAAATTACAGTTTGCCTATTGCAAAGGCAAGTCGACGGTAACAGCCCTTCACACGTTAACACAAAAAATAGAAAAAAGCATCAAATACAAGGAAGTAGCGTACTGTGCATTTCTTGATATTGAAGGTGCGTTTGATAACGCTTCACATGCTTCAATCAGATCAGCTATGTATAAACGGGGCTTTCATGGCTCAATCGTTGACTGGATCACTGCAGCGCTGAGAAATCGATGTATTGTCTCTAGACTGGGCGAATCAACCATTAAAGTAAGTACGTCTAAGGGCTGTCCCCAAGGAGGTGTACTTTCACCATTGCTGTGGTCTTTAGTTGTTGATGACTTGCTTAATAGTTTAGTGGCAATGGGATTCGAAGTCATTGGTTATGCAGATGATATCGTGATAGTGGTAAGAGGGAAGCATGATGAAACGCTATCAAACAGAATGCAAATAGCGTTAAACTACACTCTTGCCTGGTGTAAAGGAGAGGGATTAAACGTAAATCCCTCAAAAACTACTCTTGTAATTTTTACAAGAAAAAGAAATGTCAATATAAAGGCACCGTCCTTGGATGGGGTACAGTTGACATTCTCCTCCAGGGTGAAATATTTAGGAGTCATACTAGATAAAAAACTGAACTGGAGTGAACATCTAGAGCATGTAGTAAATAAGGCAACAACTGCTCTTTGGGCCTGTCGAAGAGTGATCGGGGGAAAGTGGGGGCTAAAACCCAGGATAGTTCATTGGATCTACCTGGCAGTTGTTAGACCCAAAGTCTCTTATGCCTCTCTAGTCTGGTGGCCTAAAACCAAAACCAAAACAGCCCAACGAGTGCTGGCTAAACTTCAACGTTTAGCAACAGTGTCAATAACAGGAGCTATTCGAAGTACTCCTGGTTCAACACTAGATGCCTTAATGCATCTGCTACCCTTGCACCAATTTGTGCAACTAGAGGCAAAGAAAAGTGCCTTGAAGTTAAAAAGATATAAGAACATCTTAGAAGGCGATCTAACAGGACATTTGAAAATCTTAACCAATGTTACTGTAAATCCACTAGTAATACAAAATGAAGACTGGATGGAACCAAAATTCATCTTAGATATACCATACAAAGTTTCGATTGATGATCGGAGCGTATGGGAATCAGGAGGACCAACGGTTCGACCAGGATCTATTGTATTCTATACGGATGGATCGAAAATGAGTGATAGAACTGGGGCTGGAGTATATGGACCCAGGACTAAACTCGCCATACCAATGGGTAAATGGCCAACGGTGTTCCAAGCTGAAATTCAAGCTATTTTGGAATGCGCTGCCATCTGTCTTAAAAGAAAATATAGACATGCGAATATCTATATCTTTTCAGACAGTCAGGCAGCTTTAAAGGCAGTCTGCACATTTGAATGTTATTCTAAGCTAGTATGGGAGTGCATTACACTACTGAAGGAACTGGCTGGAAGGAATACTGTAAAATTATTCTGGGTACCAGGTCATTGTGGAATTGCAGGCAACGAAATTGCGGACCAGCTAGCTAGGGAGGGATCTCTGGGTGCCTTGTATGGACCGGAACCCTTCTGTGGAGTATCATCAAGTGCTCTATCGATGGAGCTAAAAAAATGGGAGAAACAGAGCGTAGGAGCAAACTGGCATACTGCACCTGGAATATCCCAGTCAAAGAGATTCATCGTGCCAAGCGTGAAAAACACGAACACACTACTGAAACTTAGTAAACGCGAATTAAGTGTGTACACAGGATTGTTAACTGGGCACTGCCCATCTCGACACTTTCTATTGAAGCTCAAGAAGATTGAATCAGAAGAATGTCGGTTCTGTGGTTTCAACTCTGAAACCTCGGAACATCTACTTTGTGAGTGTAGTTTTCTCTTTAAGAAGAGAGAACGTTATTTCGGTGGATGTATCATGCATCCCCGAGATATCTGGTGGAATATAAATCCCAAGAAGGTAGTGGCTTTCATTTTGGAAGCTATTCCAGACTGGGGTATAATGCAGGCCTAAAAAAAAACAATCGCTAGTTCTTAATACTAGTGAGTGTACTAATGTACTGCATAAAGCAACTGGGTCTTACCACAATAGATCAATTAATGGTCGCAGTGGTTGTGTACCCCTACAGGGAAAAAAAAAAAAAAAAAAAAAAAAAAAAAAATACTTAAATAAGTTGCTTAACCCTCGAGCGATCGCGCTGTTGTATTTTGTACAACACGTTGAAAAAATCTTGCTTTTTGTACTCAGCATTAGCGTGGTGCTGACGCAGGTAGTCAACCGCGCGAGTTACGGAAGGTTAAGTTTGTTGTTCGCCGTACCAATTATTCAAATGAGACTCTTCCAGAACATAATTCATCAGAAAAGCCAAACCATGTTTTCCCCTACGACCATAATTATTCGAACAAATATTTCCCAGCACCTTCTCGGAACCAGACACCCGATAATCCAGTATAGAAAACTTTCAGCTCAAGTTTGGACTACATATTCCAGTCATGTCCCAGAAACGGAAATGACATGTATCTTTCGGTTTCTTATCCTGAGTCGCAAAAATATAACCTCTCAATTCGTAAACAACGCATGCCAACCGGACCAACAACTCCTTTGGGTCACATGGCTTCAATTAGCCAGCCAACCAGCCAGCCTAGCAATGATTAAAACCAACCTCGATTGGCCGCCATCGACAAGTGCCGGATTTGTTTAAGCCTTCCGGTGTGGGTGCGCGCTGCACGGTGGTGTTGTGTCAGATTCGTCAATATACCCGGTTGGGAGTCGGGAAGCGGGAACATCTTACCACGTGTGGTGTGTGCAATACCCGTGTCCTGTCCGTGTCCATGGCAATGGAATTCCAGTGCGGCTGCAAAACTTTCCTCCGATCGAAATTGTTGATGTTTATTTGGCGTGCTGGGTGTAGGATAGGAAGACGTGCCTTCACGGAATCCGGTAATCAGATCACGTTTCCAACGGATCAGAACTTCCCTGTGTTTGTTCATTTCGTCGTACCTAGTTGTCGAGTTTGCGATTGGATGCCTTGAAGGATGCACGGCAAGGTCTTGTGCAGTGTATGGGTAGGTACGTTTGGCGTTATTGCCGATTGCTCGCTCAGCCATGGTTTCACGTATCGATAAACTTTCTTCGATGAAGTTTGTATTCTTGATAAGGGTTTCTTTTATGATATATTAAATTGTCGAGGAAAAACGGTGCATTTGGGAGGTAGTGCAGTAGTTCATAATGTTTGCACCATTGAAACCTAGGTATTGAGCGATATCACACTCTCAAGAATTTTGGAATTTGCACGTGACGAAAACCGGTAAACGCACGGGTATTCAGCATGACCATGCTGAGGGTGACGGGTTCGATTCTCGGTCGGTCCCGGATCTTTTCGTAAAGGAAATTTCCTTGACTTCCTTGGGCATAGAGTATCTTCGTGCCTGCCACACGATATACACATGCAAAATGGTCATTGGCAGAGGAAGCTCTCAGTTAAAAACTGTGGAAGTGCTCATTGAACAGCTGAGAAGCAGGCTTTGTCCCAGTGAGGACGTTACACCAAGAAGAGGAGAGAGAGAGTGAGAGAGGACTGAATGGCAAATATGACGCAATTTTACATCTATCATGCAAGTTCGAGTTGGTTGCACAAGATTTTAACAAACCTGTCTGCCCAGGTATCTAGAAATAGTTTCACATTTATCATATTACTCTCAACTCGGTGACATAGCTATAGGTGGCACAAATTTCCCAAATTGAAGAGAACGTGCCTCTGGAGCCGACCTACTGATAGCTAAATGTGTGCACTATAACCCTTTCGAGCCGGAAGGGTCAGTGTGTATATCCATGATCTCATATATTTAGCTACTTAAAACCAATATCAATGCAGAGGAGTCCTCGACGGAATTCCAGCAGGATACCCCGAGGGAAGTCGATGAAGAATCCCCGGAGGATTTTTTGAGGGAATTCCCGGAAGATCTCCTGGAGGAGTTCCAGAAGAATATCTTGAAGGGATTCCGGAAGGAAATCTTGGAGGAACTCATGTAGAAACTCCATGAGAGATCCTTTAAGGATATCCTGGAGATATGCCTGTATTTAAGCCTAAAGATAATCTTGAAGGAACTTCCCAGTCAACACACGATCGCATTTGATGTTGAATAGGATGCTAAAGTGGAGGCGATATGCGTACACTTTACACGCGGTCAAATGGAAGCATGTACGCATACGGCCTCCACTTTAGCATCCTGTTCAACATCATATAAGACTTTGTGCTATCTGGGTCCTACAAGAACCCCTGAAGAAGCTTCTGTAGGAATTCTGAATGAGCTGCTGGAGAAATCCCTGACTACTAACGCCTGCAGGCTTTTGTGAATACTTCTGCAAATATTTTCGGAAGAACCCCAGGAGCTAACCCTGAAAAATCTCTTGGTAGAATCTCTGAAGAAGCTTATCGAGGAATCCCCTAAGGAACTCCTGAAGGAATCTTAGAAAGAATTCTTGGACTAAACCTAGAATGAACTCATGTCTATGTTGCCCTTTATAAGCTTGTAGGTATTAATTTACTGATACGTCAAAACGGACTTGGAAAATCTTGAATATTAGAAGACACAGAATGTTGTTCAGCAGAATTGTTACCTGTTCTGTGGCTTAGTTGGTTAAAGCATCGGTCTAACGAAACCGAAATCGTGGGTTCGAATCCCACCATAAGGTATTTTTTTTCACAATTTCATCTCTGTTTGAATATTAGATTCAAGATTTGAATGCCATTAACCTACATTCTGTGTCTTCTAATTTTCAAGATTTTTCCAGTACTTGAATAAACTTTTGTAGTAATCCCCGAAGAAACCTCTGGGAGGAATCCCCGAATTCTCCTGGAGATATCTTTGTATACTCCTGTGAGAATCTCAGAAGGAAGTCCTGGAGAGATTTCTGAAAGAACTTCTAAAGGAATCCCTGTAGGAGTTCAGGAAGAATCTCTGAAGAAACATCTGCATGAATCCTTGAAATTTCTGGAAGATTATCTGAAGGAACTCCTGGACTAATTTCTACAAGAACTTCTTTAGGAATTCCTAAAGGAACTCAGAAAGAAGCTCTGGAGGTACTCCTAGGCTAATATCTAAAAACCTCCTCCAGGAATTACTGAAAAACAAAAACTCCTGAAGGAATTCATGATGGATCTCCAGGAGGCACCTCTGGATCCTCCTGAAACAAACTCTGAAGGGACTTCTGGAAGAATACCTGAACAAACCCGTGTCAGCATAGATGAGGGATCTTCTGAAGGAATTGCTGAAGAAGCACCTGCAGACATCTATGAATCTACCTGGAATTACTAGGGAGATCCCTGAAGGATCTCTGGTGGAACTCTTGGAGTGGATTACTGAAGGAACTTCTAGAGCGATTTCTGGAAAAAGTCCTGGATTATTCCCTGGAGAAACTTTTGTGGGAGTATCTGAAAAAACTCCAATCCCTTAAAGAACTTCTGAAAGAATCAAAGAAAAATTACCATGAGTCATCCCAGAAGGAGTCCCTGTAGCACCGGGGTTCCCAACCTTTTTGAGGTGGCGACCCCCTTTAGAAATTGGCAAAACATCTGCGGCCGAATGAAAATTTTTAGAAAAAAAATATGAATTACATGAATGACATTGAGTTTTTAGGTACAGTGACGTAGCCAGAAATTTACTGTGGGAGGGATTTTCGACGATCAATATTTTTTTTCGACACTCATATTTCGTAAACAATGATGTCATGTATTTTCAATTTGAATCGTGTAGCAAAAGTTTTTCTTCTAAAGGCGTTTTATACTGAAAATTTGTTCCTCAAATTGTGGTTTTTGGGGGTAGCGGTATACAAAATAAAAGATTTAATTTGCACAAAATAGAATAAAAATTTAATATTTTTTGGTAACATTGTGGCCCCCTAGACTGGCTTCACGCCCCCCCCCCCCCCAGGGGGCCGTGGACAACCGGTTGGGAACCCGTGCTGTAGCAACCCTTACTAGAACTCCTGGAGAGGCCCCTGAAAAATCTCCTTGAGCGATTCCTAACGGAACGCCAGAAGAAATCTTTTATTGAAATTCTAGAGGAACTCACGAAGGAACTCTTGGACTAATTCCTAATGGAATTCCTGTAAGGAACTTCAAAAGGAATCCCCGAAGGTACTCCCAGACTATCTCTGACAGACCTCCAATGGAAATCTCTTTAGAATCTCCGGATGAATCGCTGATGGATCTCTAGGAGGCATCCCTGAATCCTCTTGAAAGAATTTCTGAAGGAATTCCTAGAGTTATTTCTGAAGGTACTCCGTTCGGAATTCCTGAGAGATCTTTTGAAAAAAAAAAGGCATCCCTGAATTCTCCTAGATGAATCCCTGAAAGAACTACTGGAGGCATCTCTGTTTGAAGGAACTCCTGAAGAGATCTCTAAAGGAACTTATGGAGAAATCCTCGATTGGAATTTGAAAGAAATATTTGAATAAATATTATGCAGGTATCCCCGAAGAAGCTACTGAATTAAATTCTGAAGAAACTCCTGAAGGAATTCTTGATGATTTTTTTGGAGGTATTTCTGAAAGCATCACTGTACTGTAGACACAGTCTTGTCTAAATAAATGAAATGAATGAAAGCTACATATTTGGAAGAAAATAGCTATACAAGCAGTCAGATTTGGAACTCCATTGGTCATAGTCTTCCAGGTATGGAACACCACTCACAGGCAAAGCCGACAACTTGTGACATAGTTAGTGGGTGAAGATCTTCAAAATTGGACAGAACGCAGTAATGCACTTCTTTTTACGCAAATATGCTTGAATAGGTTGAACTGCGTCGATTTTATTCAATTTTATTGAGTTTGAGAGGACTCGCCCTCAACTACTCAACTATGTCACAAGTTGGCTCGTCCTTTTCTCGTCCTTCGAAACAAAGAATTGTGAAGTGTTAAGACACTTATTAACCCTTTCAAGCCAGATTTTTTCAAGCGTTATTATACAGTTTTTTCTACGTATTTCTGTGGTTTTAGTGTTCAACAGCATATAAAGGGTAGAAAATGATGCAGACCATTTTTTTCTGGATATCCTAGGTCATCCAAACTGTTCTTGAGTTCAGATCCTGAAGTCTACGGGTGTAATGGTAACATCGTTCATTATGCAAAGCTATCATATCCAGTAAATATTCCAAATGTTCAATAGAGAGTATCAGATCAGTCGGAATACCCTAGGCCATCCAATCTGTTCTTGAGCTTAGATCTTAAAGTCTATGCATGTAACGGTAACTGGTAACTTCTTTCATTATAAAAAGCTATGATTCGTAATCTATCATGTCCAGTAAGTCTCCTGAAGATTCAATAGACAGTATCAGATCAGTTGGGATATTCTAGGTCATCCAAAGTGTTCTTGAGTTCAGATCCTGAAGTTCACCAGTGTAACGGTAACTTCTTTCACTATACAAAGCTACGATTTGTATTTTACCATGTCCAGTAAGTCTTCTGAATGTTCAATAGACAGTATCAGGTCAGTAGGGATATCCTAGGTCACCCAAACTGTTCTTGAGTTTAGATCCTAAAATCTACCGGTGTAACAGTAACTTCTGTCACTCTACAAAGCTTCGATTTGTATTCTATCAGGTTCAGTAAGTCTTTTGGAAGTTCAATGGACAACATCAGATCAATAGGGGTCATCCAAACTATTGTAATGTTCAATATTTAGCATCTACAGCAATTGAAGTTTCCGTTTTGTCTATATAGAACTATGTTGTATAATTTATTATACTTACTGGAGCTCACAGAATACAATCGGATACTATGACATAGCTTCGGGATATTCAGAGTCGTAAACTGCTGGGCAATGTGGAGTCTACAGCCGTAATAATATCTTTTTTGCTGTTTTGAGTTACACAACATTACCAACCGTAATGATTGTATCTATTTAATTTATTTAGCGTTGATCACAATTGTAATAAAACTGAATCAACAATACTTCACCACAACACTCGGTTCATAGCATAGAGGTTCATGGATTCTATATATCTGTGTAACGTTACTATCTAAAACAAAAAAAACTCCTGTTACAGGGATTGTTTTATCAAAGCTTCATAACAGTAAGGATGGCCCATAATATCCCAAGAATATATAACAACGCATATTATTCCTCGAACTACTTTGGTTAATAAAGTGTATTATGTAACACTACTTAACGAAGTGGCAAAAGCTATTATCACAAGTGAAGACCTGAAGTTACGGTTTCCGGAGTAGTGTGGTTGATCTGGAATATTTCAAAACTATCTTGGAATGACTCATGAAATGCCAGGGGAATTACAGATTACCGTTGAATGTATAATGTTCATTGTGCGAATAACTACTGTTATTGTCAATTGCTAAACTTCAGGATAGTTTGGACGACCCTCAATGTCTCAAAGGTTCATAACAATGTATAGTGGACTTCAGGTTGGTCACCGCGATTGATTATGCAACGTTACTCAGATATGGCTGTTGCTACGAGTGTAGATCTGAAGTTCTGAACTCCAAGGTAGTTCGGTTGACCTGGAATATCCATATAGTGTCTCTAAATGACATTTGAGATTTCAAGAGCTTCACGGATCCCAGCAGATTATGCAATGATATTATTTTGTTTGTTAAAGAACAGTTTGGACGACCCTCAATATCCCAAGGGTTTATAATAAACAAGTAGATTTCAGATTTAGATCTAGAAACCAGTAGAGTATGCATCGTTACTCAGCATAACAGATATGGCTGTTGTTACGAGTGTAGAACTGAAGTTTTGAACTTCAAGGAAATTTGGCTGACTTGGAATATCCCTATACATAGTATCTATAAATGACATTGTAGATGTCAAAAGCTTCGCGGATTCCGGTAGAATATGCAATGCTATTATTTATGGCGAAAACACATAAAACTATTCTTGTAGATTTGAAGGCCTTTACTCAAAGACAGTTTGTATCACCTAGAACATCCCAAAATATAAAACACTTTTTGATAGTCTTGACGAAGGCTAAATTAATGCATTTGAACGTAACCCATATACAAATTCAGCTTTTAGAACATCTGGTATGTCAATTATTTCGTTTTTACAAATTTCATGGTGTTCAGAATGTTCTAGGTTGTCAATCAAGTCTTATGTAAATACAAATATTCCAATTTTCATTAATAGAGGATTCCATTTGCAACAACTTTGCCGAGGACAGTATTCTGTTTTATTCAATGGGTAAATTTATAAAGCTGTTCCTATGTTGAGGTCATATAGGACCCCTCCAGCTCCAAAGGGTTGAATGAAATGAATGGATTAACGAAGGCGACTCATGTATCGTCTCTGTAAAAGCCGTAATTTACTTATATTTTTCAGTAGCTAGAGGCAACTTATTGTTGTACTTCAACTTTATGAGGACAACTATTCACATCTATTCATATCTGAGTAAATATGAAAAATGAACCAAATGATGTCAAAATGTGTAGACGCCATCCATTAATTCACTTCAGTGAGCATTTATCTTATTCTCCGTAAAGGACGTGAACCACGGCCCAACAGCCAGTGGGTAGGCGAGGGTGGTTGCGATCCAAGGTAACCAAACAGACATATTTCCAGCATCAACTCCAAGAAGCCGACCGACAACGCCAACGCGACATCATCGCGATGACGGTGGAACCCATGGCAATGCAATGCTGTAAGTACAATATCTTCCCGAACGAAACATACCACTTTCTGACAAATTATGGTGAAATTATGCACGCTTCAATCCGAATGGGAGTGGAGTGGCATCCAACCGACATGCTGCGCTGCTACTGCTGCAATGCACCTGCAGCGAGGTCACTCGTGAGGAAGGCACCGCAAAATTTCGGTCTCCTGCTAACGAAGACGACCCACGACGACAGTGCTGGTAATGGTGGTGCAACTGAAGACGCATCCTTGTGTGCACCGAGCCGCGCGGGACGGGAACCACAATCCTCATGTTCAATTACTGAGTTTGTTCTACCACATTCACGCCGTCGTGGTTCAGAAACCGCACCCGGAGGAGCATTCCTTGGAGGCTCATCGTGTCGTCGTCGTCGTAGTCGAGAACTAGTCACTCCTACTTAATAAGCGAGCGTGCGGAACGATTTTCTCTTCCGGGAAGTACTTGGGTGACTGCTGGCAGCTCCTGGAAATCACATTAATTTAAATCGGTTGCTATTATGCTCCAGGAATGCTCCCTGAGCGAATGCGATGATGACAACATGCAGCAGCTGCCTCACCTTCCATGCTTCTCAGCTCGTAGAAGAATCCCTATTTCGCCGTGAATGTGTGTACACAATCTTGCCTCTATTATGTTAATTTACGTCTAAATCTTCAGATAGCGCACAGTGGGATAGTAGAAACCCAAAACCAAAAGAAATCAATTTTTCAATAAACCACCTCAGTGTGAAGTAAGAGAACGCTTTGTGAACCAGAACTAGGTCAAAAGTTAGTTTTAAATTGGAAGCGCAGCTTGACGATCAACAGGTAGTGGTCCGAGTCGATGTTAGCGCCACGATAAGTCCTGATGATAATGTCATTCATCAATCAGGACCTGTCTGGAGAAATTCGTGGGTACATCCCTGGAAGGATTTCTGAAATTCCCGATTAAATTTTTGAAGAGAGTCTGAGAGTCATTTCCTTAGGCATTTCTGAAGAAATTGCTTGAGGAATTCCCGGAGGAATCCCTGGAAGACCTCCCGGAGCAATCCCTGGAAGACTTTCTGGAAAAATCCCTGTAGAATCATCCAAATGAATCCCTGGAGGAAATTCTACAGCTATGCCTGGAGGAAACCCGGTAGAATCCCTGAAGGAGTTCTCGTAGAACTTTCCGCAGGAATCCCTGGATGAATTTCTGAAAGTATACCTAGAGGAATTCCTGGATAACCTCTTGGAGGAATCCCTAGATAAATATCTGAAGATATCTCTTGAGGAATTTCTAGAGGAAACCTTAGAGTAATTTCTGAAGGAATCCTTGGATGAATTCTTTGAGAAATCCCTGAAGGAATTCCTGGAGGAATCTCTGAAGCCATTCCTGGAAAAATCTCTAGAAAGAATCCTGGAGGAATGCCTGGAAGAACTGCTGTACAAATTCCTGGCATAATCCCTGGAGATATTTCTGGAAGAGACCCAGCAGGAATTCCTGGAGAATTTTCCGGATGAATTCTTGGAGCAATCCCTGGAAGTATTCCTGGAGGATTTCCTGGAGAAATCTCCAAAGGAATTCTGGGAGGAATTCCTAGAGAAATTTCTAAAAAATCCCTTGAGGATTTCCCGGAAAAATACTTACAAGAATTTCTTTTGGATTTCCGGGATGAATCTTTGAAGGATTTCTTGGAAAAAAATCGTGGACAAATCCCTGAAGGAATCCCTGAAAAAATTCCTAGAGGAATCTCCTGTGAATTCCTGGAGAAATCTCTGAAAAATTTCTGAAGATATTCCTGGAGAATTTCCTAGAAGAATCTCTAAAGAAATCGCAAGAGGATTTCGTGGAGGAAATCCTAAAGAAATTGCTGACTTAATTTATGAAGCATGCCCAGGAGAAATTTCTGGAGAAGTTCTTGGTGGAATTCCTGGGGTAATTCTTGGAGGAATTCCTAAAGGAGTTCCTGGAGAAAAACCTGGATTAAATCCTGGAGGCATTTCTAGAAGTATTCCTGTGGGAATGGCTGGGGGAATCCTTGAAGAAATTCTTGAGAAATTCTTGAAATAATTACTGGATGAATTTCTGGAGGAACACCAAACGGAACCCTTGGAGAAATTTGTGGGGAAATTCTTGAAGGAATCCCTGAGCAATTACTGTAGGAATCTGTGGAGTAACGCCAACACTAATCCCTGAAAAATTACTGAAGGTATTCCTGAACAATTGCCTGGAAGAGTTTCTGAATTCCCTTGATTTCCTGGAGAAATTGCTGACATAATTTCTGAAGGATGTTCAGGAGCAATTCCTGGATCAATTTCTTAAAAAAATCCTGTGGTAGTTCCTGGAGGAGTCCCTGGAAAAAAAAACCTTGAATCCTGAAGGTATTCCTGCGGGAATTCCTGGATGAATCTCATGAGGGATTTGTGAAAAAATGACTGGTTGATTTTCTGAAAAAATCTCTAGAGGAACGCCGGGAGAAATTTCTGTAAAAATACTTGGAAAATTCCCACGAAGAAATTTTTGAAGGAGTCCCTGGGCGAATCCTTGATGAAATTCGTGGTGAAATCTCTGGAAAAATCCCTGAAGAAGTTCCTGGAGAAATTCTTAGCGGAATTCTTGGTGAAATTCCTGGAGGAATCCCTGCAACAATTCCTGAAGTGAGCGGACCTGGTGTGGTAGTTAGAACACTTGACTATCACGCCGAGGACCTGGGATCGAATCCCACTCCCGACATACATACATCACAAAATGTTCTTCCTTCGGAAGGGAAGTAAAAAGTGGGTCCCGAGATGAACTAGCCTAGGGTTAAAAATCTCGTTAATACAGACAAAAAAAATTATGAAGAAAAACTGGAAGAATTTCTTGGGCAATCCCAGGAAAAATTTCAGAAGGTATTCCTATAGAAAATCCTGGACGAATCATTGAAGAAATCCCTGAAGGATTTCCTAGAGAAATACCTGGATAATTTGCTAAGGGATTTTATGATGGAATTCCTAGATCAATTCCTGAGGCCATTCCTAGAGGAATCTCTAAAGAAATTCCTGGAATAATTTTTGAAGGAATTCCTCGTGGAACTCCTGTATGAAATCCTGGAGGAATTACGGCATGAAATCCTGGAGGAATCCTTGAAAGAATTCCTGAAGCAATCCCAGAAGAAATTGCTGGAAGAACTCTTGGGGAATTTCAGGAGGAGTCCCTGAAGCAATTCCTGGAGAAATCTCTGGAGGAATGCCTGGTGGAAATCCCGAAGGAATGCATGGAGGAAATCCCTAAGGAATCGCTGACAAATTTCCTGGAGAAATATTTGCAAAAATTTAAGGAGGAATCCCTGGAAGTATACCTGGATAAATTTCTGGGAGAACGCCTACGAGAATTTCTGGTGGAACTCTTGGACGAATCCCTGAAGTAATTCCTGGAGAAATATTTGGAGGAATTCTTGTGCAGCAACTCCTGGAGGAATCTCTGGAGAAATTCTTGGAGGACTCTTCAAAATAATTCCTGAAGGATATCCTATAGGAATGCCTGTTGGAATTCCTGAGGGAATCTCCAGAGGAACTCATATTTTTTACATTATTTTTCAATTTTTGACAGAAATAAAATTTATCTTTCCATATGTTTTACACGTTTTGAACAATTTTGATTGGATTTGATCAAAAGTTAGTCATTTAATTGAATTCAAATTGATTTTCTAACAAAAAACGAAAAAAAAATGTGGGGTATAGTGATTTATACCGTTTTTAAAATTATTGAAGATACGTAATTTTTGAATACCCCTTTAGAAAAAGTATATTTACCATATATCATATATAGACAACTTATAACTTCAATTAAACACATAAAAAGAGTTTTGGCCGAACTTTATCTTTTTCCGGCCATTGTGCATTCAACCGAACTTGTTGTTTGGTAAAATTCCATGATAAGATTGAAGTGGTTCTCCTGGAGAAATACTTGGCGAAGTTTCTTGTGATTTTCGAGTAAAAAAGGTTTGATAATTATAGATAAAAACTTTAATTACACTAGTTTACAGCATTTTTGAACTCGGTAAGCTGATGATCATTTTTGGTGTAGAATCATGCCCTGAGTTCGAAAACGCGAAGGAAAAAAAATACAGTAGAGCGGAAATTTTTTTCGACTTTCCATACAAGGTTGATGATTTGAAATCGATTTTTGTTCTATTTTTAAGCAACGTCGCTCACTTCACACATCTCATTCTCCGTAATCAATGCTCCGATTGAGCTGAATTTTTTACTGTAACTCGCCTACATATGATCTGTCAAATTAACGTTGAGAAAGAATTTTAATATTGTTTTTTTATTATTGAAAAAAATACATTTCTTCATATATCTTTGAAAATTTGGCTAAAATTTAAGGAGGTCGTCCCTAAAACTCGCCTATATCTTGAATTTAAGCAATCTGACGCAAAACCTGCATTCAGATGATCGAATGGTATTGTATTCAGCTTTTAATTTATGGAAAAAGATTTAAAATTGGTTGAACAAAACGCAAGATATTTGAATTTTGGTAAATTTCATATTTTTAAAAGTTGTAAAACTCAATATTAAGCTAAAACTCAAAAACTGCTCTACTTAAAATTTTTTGAAGCACGGTTTCGAAATCAGTGCTAAATTATGCTTCAAAAATTTTGGTCGTTGACAGAAGTTCACGACTTTCGTTTTATTTTGTAAACTAGTGTTATTAAAATAGCTTTTTTTTGAGATTTTTTTATGGAACTCTGAATTATTGATAATCTTTGAGTTGGCTCGAGTTAAAAAAATGGCGGCAAGGGGTGCACGTCCTCTGGGGTAGTATACATGAGATGTGATAAAAAAATAACATCTAAAAGGTTGAATAAAAGTTGGCAGGCTATGAAAAATTGAATACGCAATTATTGTAGAATTTTGAATAAAGCCCGACCCGAATGATCCTTTGGATTAAAAGGTCGTTAATAAAACAAAAAACCCCTAATTAATCCACCTAGCGGTGATGGCGCCTTTCTCGTGCCTTCGAAACCCCATTTCAATAAAACTCAAGCGAAATGTTTATGATGTATATCGCACTTTCATACAATTAACAGAAATCCATTTCATGATACCATGATACCTAAAACCATGCAATATTGGTATATTTGGTATGGGGAAGACTTCCAGAGTCCAAAATGGCGATCAGGATATCCAAAATGGCGATCTAAAATTTAACATGACGGCTCCGAATTCAATTTCGCGGCTGTTTAATGGAGTTTTAGGGCCTGCAACAATGCATTATTGGAATATTTGGTATGGGGATGATGTCTGGATTCCAAAAATAACGACCAGAACATCCAAGATGGCAATCTTTAATCCTAAATGGCGGCTTCAAATTCAAGATGGCGTCTTTTTCTTTAGAGTTTGAGGCTCAAACATTAAAAGTCCTTTTTTTCGGTTGTTCCTTTCGTACTGAACGATCAGCCGCGTGTTGTACTCTGATCAAATAAGCAAAAATGGCCCTGCGACCAGCTTATAAGCCCAAAATCGTCAAGAAGCGGACGAAGAAGTTCATCCGCCACCAGTCCGACCGCTATGACAAGCTTGCCCCCAACTGGCGTAAGCCGAAAGGTATTGATAACCGAGTGCGCCGTCGCTTCAAGGGTCAGTACCTGATACCCAACATCGGTTACGGATCGAACAAGCGCACCCGCCATATGCTGCCCAACGGATTCAAGAAGTTCCTGGTCCACAACGTCCGCGAGCTGGAGGTGCTGATGATGCAGAACCGTGTCTACTGCGCCGAAATCGCCCACGCCGTGTCGTCCAAGAAGCGCAAGCAGATTGTCGAGCGCGCCAAGCAGCTGGCCATCGCCGTGACGAACCCGAACGGCCGTCTGCGCTCGCAGGAGAACGAGTAAGCTTTTGCTTTCTGGTGGAAGCTCTTTATATCTGTGCGAGGACTGTGTGACGGACGGGGCTCTAACCTACCGTAAGCTGGAGGTTTGAAACCATTTATCTTTGTAAGTGAGAAATAAGAGATACAGAAGAGTTAAGTCAGATAAACGATATGATTTATCTGACTTTTAATGTTTGAGCCTCAAACTCTAAAGAAAAAGACGCCATCTTGAATTTGAAGCCGCCATTTAGGATTAAAGATTGCCATCTTGGATGTTCTGGTCGTTATTTTTGGAATCCAGACATCATCCTCATACCAAATATTCCAATAATGCATTGTTGCAGGCCCTAAAACTCCATTAAACAGCCGCGAAATTGAATTCAGAGCCGCCATGTTAAAATTTAGATCGCCATTTTGGATATCCTGATCGCCATTTTGGCCTCTGGAAGTCTTCCCCATACCAAATATACCAATATTGCATGGTTTTAGAGCCGAAAACTTCATTAAACAGCCGTTGGAGCCTAAATCTCCATCAAACAGCCGCCATCTTGAAACTGAAGCCGCCATCTCGGATCGCCATTTTGTACATTCTGGTCGACATTTTTTGACTCCGGACATCTTCCATGGTTTTAGAGCCTTGAACTTCTTTAATTTGAAGCCACCATCTTAGATTTCAGACCGCCATCTTGGATATTCTAGTCGCCATTTTAGAAGGCCAGACATCTTCTCCATATTGAATATTCCTATATAGCATGCTTTAAGAGCGTAAATCTCTAGTAAATAGCCGCCATCTTGAATTTTGAGCCGCCACCTTGAACATTTGGCTGCCATCTTGAATTTTGGGCCGACATCGTGGAGCTTCTGGTCTCCAGTGTTGATTTCCGCACAAAACTCGTCAACCATGCCAAGGGTTACAAAAATTGTCGCAGTTTGATTTATTGTATGATGGGCTAGTTTAGTTTTATATACGGCCAGTTCTACCGGTGCTGGTCCGGATCACTGAAATGGCCATAACTCCGGAACGCCTTGGCCGATCCGGACCATTTTGGATAGCAAACAATTCCGGTTCGATTGAAGCTATAATCCGAAAAATCGGCCTATAGGAAGTGCCTTAAAAGTGAGTGAACTTATTTTGCGCACATACATACATACATACATGCATACATACACACATACAGACGTAATCTCAATTCGTTGAACTGAGTTGATTGGTATATGCGGCTTGATCCACCGAGCCTTTTTTCGAAAAATCGTTTTTTGAGTGAACATATAGTTTTTTAGTACACTAAGTGTGCGAGAAAGGCAAAACACTACTTTCGAGCTTTTTTGCTTTAGTTATCTAACTACACCAATACAATTCAAGATCTTTTTGGTAGCAAATTTAATAATCTTTCAAATGCGATAAGTTTGACCATTTTCAAGTTATAACCAGCTTGAGACAAGCAAAGTCAAAAACATGTAATTACTACGTACCGGTTGAGATTTGACCATATGCGTAAAACATTTTTTTCACCGGTCGGAACCTGTTTGCTTGCTAACGTTCATAAGGTTATCAACAAATCCTAGCCTTGCTGTGTCGCATACATAGGTTCAGTTCAATTTTTATTTTGCCGCTTTTGGAGGGACTCCCGGAACTGGGTACGGCACTACCGGCTGTCCCTAATGTGGTCCTAACCTATTTATTTTATAACCAGCCATCAGGTTATCAGAAAAGCCGTTATTTGTTGTATCGCATGCATGGGTTTGGCATTCTTTTATATTTGGCCACATCCGTCGAGACCCCCGGAACCGGTTCCGGACAACTACCGGTTCAGATATGTTCTGATACTGTTTTCCTGCTAATCGTTCATCAGGTTATCGAAAATGCCGCTGTTTGATGTATCGCATGCATGGGTATGGTACTCTTTTATATTTGGCCACTTCCGGTGGAGCATCCGGAACCGGTTCAGGTATGGTCTGATTCTGTTTTCCTGCTTACCGTTCGTAAGATTATCGAAAATGCCTCTGTTTGATGTGTCGCATGCATCGGTTTGGTAGTCGTTTATATTTGGCAACATCCGGCGGAACATCCGGAACCGGTTCTGGAACACTACCGATTCAGATATGGTCTGATACTGTTTTACTGCTTACCGTTCATCAGGTTATCGGAAATGCTGCTGTTTGATGTGTCGCATGCATGGGTTTGGTTCACTTTTATATTTGGTCATTTCCGGCGAGACACCCGGAACTGGTTCCGGAATACAAGAGACAGCCCTCTTATGTGGTCCTAACCTATTTATTTGATAATCAGTCATCAGCTTATCAGAAAATCCGTTATTTGTTGTATCGCATGCATGGGTTTAGTACTCATTTATATTTGGCCACATCCGTCGGGACCCCCGGAACCGGTTCCGGAACTCTACTGGTTCAGATATGGTCTGATATTGTTTTCCTGCTAACCGTTCATCAGGTTATCGAAAATGCCGCTGTTTGATGTGTCGCATGCATGAGTTTGGTACTCTTTTATATTTGGCCACTTCCGGTGAGATATCCGGAACCGTTTCCGGAACACTACCGGTTCAGATGTGGTCTGATACTGTTTTCCTGCTAATTGTTCATCGGATTATCGAAAAAGCCGCTGTTTGATGTGTCGCATGCATGAGATATGTTCAATTTGATATTTGGCCACTTCCGGCGGGACACCCAGAACTGGTTCGGGAACAATACCGGTTCAGATATGGTCTGAGACTATTTTCCTGCTTACCGTTCATCAGGTTATCGTAAATGCCGTGGTTTGATGGGTCGCATGTATGGGTTTGGTGTATTTTCATGTCTGGCCCCTTCCAGGGGTACCGATTCCGGAACACGTAAATGGCCATAACTCCGGAACGGCTGGACCGATCCGAATCATTTTCAATAGGAAACAATGGGACCAGATTCCGCGTCGAATGAGCCATCGATCGTTAAAATCGGTTGATATTTACTATCTAAAAGTGAGGTGACCTTTTTTTGTACACATACACACACACAAACACACACACAGACATCAACTCAACTCGTCGAGCTGAGTCGATTGGTATATGAAACTTGCCCCTCTGGGGGCTCTATCGAAATTTCATTTTTGGAGTGAACATATAGCCTTTCGGTACACCTTGGTATACGAGAAAGGCAAAAAAAAATAATAACAACTTGCTTCTTTTCTCCTCAGCAGTGTGAACGTCCACAACAACTGCAATCTTTCAGCTATTTCGCACTTTCAGCAACTATTTCCCACAGTGTGCACCGATTGGTGATTGCCGAAAACACATCTGTTTGCGTTGTTTACTGCGGAGAACACATCTCTCGACAAACAACCTGGATGATGCGACGCGACGACGGTATGGCAGGCACCACCACTTCGGTCCTCGCCCGAGTGAGCATTGATGCAATCAGCATCATCGTGTCACGGATAAATCAGATGAAATTCTCCCGCTCCGTGGAGTTCTCCACGGTATGCAGCGGGTGCCAGAGATGAACACAAGACATGTACAATTCCGCAAGGGTTGGCTGACTCGGGTTGAGTGCTACCGGAAGCTGCGCGATGTGTGGGGGATGACCAAGTGGGAAGAAAGCTCGGGTTTAAATTGCATCCGGAAATTAACGCAATAAAATCGGTTTGCTTTATGTGCAATTTTTGGTCGAACTGGTGAGGGAAGAGTGCGGGGTAAGGCGATGACGATCGGCGAAGATGGCTAGTCGGGGGAACATGTAATTTCCAGCTGACTGAATCACGTCAGTAATGATGCGGTGCGGTGGTGTGCAGTACGGGACGAGCAGAAGGAAGAGAATAACATTTCCTGAGTGAATGTACTACAGACAGGAGGAAGTTTCCTGGAAGGGAGTTCCTGAAGTGCAATTAACCCATCAAGGACGGGCGTAATGGATTGTTGCTCTTGCAGAAGTAATTTTGCACAATTCCAGTTCCACCAAGGACCAGTCACACATAACTTGAGGGATTCTCTGGGATGGCAGACAACTCCATGCGCTACATGCTCAATGATCTGATAACGATGCTGATTATGTGAAGCACTCGTTCTGGTCTGCAGTTGTACAGACAGACACATGTGATCCAAACGAGACAACCGAGTTATGAAGTATTCTCTACATCCTCAGCGTTAGTATGTAGCATGATGATGCTACCAAGAGAAACGTGATTATGGTTTCGCGGAGAAACGTTGGTTTTCAACTATGCGAGCCAGCGTGGCATAAATGCCAAAATTAAATCATTCATGCACGACGCACTTTCACTTACTGGTCTTCAAAATAATATGGCCACTTTTTGTAGTGAAGAATCAATTAAATCACATTAAAGAATTACATTCATTTGTTGGTTTAGCTTTTCAAATATTCAAATGTGTCGGAAACTTCATACCAAAAAGCTTGATTCACTGTCCAACATCGGATCCTGCATTTATGGACGAGGATGAGCTCGGTGTGGCCCGTCGTAAAGGCGGCTGAAGTATACTCAAATAAGCCATATACGACGCATCCGAGAGCACAGTCCATCGTGTACATAGAACGAAGTTGACGGAACGATTGGTTCGAAGATGGGTGCATAGACGTTCAGGAGGAGAAGATCATAGAGTGGGTGGTAATGCTGCAGTATAGAACCCGGCAGAACGAAGAAAAATATAAACAGAAGCTTTCTTGTCGATCGAAATCACTGTAGTCTTGGATGCGTATTAGACTGCACAGCAAATAATTTTGTAATATCCAGGCGCGTAATTTCTGGCGATGTACCCATTTTTGAACGCATTTTCATTTGGTTACATCGTTATCCAACATTTATCACACTCACCATGTACACCCTGGTTGGCACCGGAAAGTATCAACAAACCCATTCCAGCAGATACCTAGAAGCAGTATCATATTTATCATCTACCTTCTAACTTGGTGAAATAGTCGAGAGGTAAGGGATATGCCTCACAATCAACGGATCTGTGTACGAATCCATGCCAATGTTTTACTTATATATGATTCATCTATCGTTTCGATTCTAACGATTGCTAGACCCTCTTTCAATCTGCGACGGCCAATTAGCTGCGTGGGAGCGATGTAATATGTACATCACTTCTACGACGCGACTGATGTGCAGCGAAGATGATGTGATATTACAAGATTTTTTTTGCTGCATGGGTCAACACAGTCGATTTTTTGGAACAAAGCTTTTTCGATTCCTTCTAGCGTCCAAAACAACTGTGCAAAATTTGGGAGCGATTGGTTGCTTCCCCGTTTCCGCATTGCGATTGAAATTTGTATGGAACTTAGTATGGAAAGACGTGTTTTTTTTTGCATTTTTCCCATAAATTGATTTTTTTGTCTAAAACATTCTAACTAATGACGTTGAAGTAAAGCCTAGGATATGTCGAAAAACTTTGCCAAAAACCGTAAAGTGATCCCACACTTGTGAAAAAATATGTAACGCACAGGTTGCCCGGTGGTGTTTAACATTTAACATGTAAAGGAATAAAATCAATAATGAAATCTCAATTTTTGGCCTAAGTTTCCAAGCGAATAACTTTTTTCACGAGCGTCTGATCACTTTGCGATCTTCGGCAAAGTTGTTCAGCATATCCTAGACCTAGGCTATACTTTAACGTCATTAGACAAAAGAAGACAACTTAAGAGTTAAATGCAAAAAAAGTACGTTTTCCCATACCAAATTCCATACAAATTTCAATAGCAATGCGTAATATGGGGACGCAACTAATTGCTTCCAAATTTGGCACAGTTGTTTTGGACGCTTATATAGATTGAAAAAGCTTTGTTTCGGGTTGATGCGATCAAATTTAAGTATTCTTCATATAACGTTGACCCACTTTAATGCGTATACCGATGCCAACCAAGCTCGTACTTTCGAGTGCCGTAGGTGTAAAATACCTACATTCGTTTCTCTGTTCTTCTCAGAGACTCGTTTTGCAAAGTTGGCCTTGACGCTTAAGAGATCGCGGCTCTGCGGAAGTGTGGGCTCCCTAATACAGGTCTGACTCGATTATCTGGAGTTGGATCTAAAGCTTCCCAACCAAATATTTGGCAAACGGAATGCTGTAGAAAGCTGAAATTTTGACATTTCGTCAATCTAACATTGATTAGTAATTAATCAAAAGATTTAGCTTTGTACAGCATTCTGTTCGCCAAAAATATGGTTGGGAAGCTTCAGAGCCCAATTTTGGGCAATCGAGTCAAACCTGCAGTAATATTCACCTTAGGAATCTTCATTGCCCAACTTCTAGGACCGATCCAGTAGAGTCCAGCCACCAGGAATCCTTGGATAAACTTATGGAGACATCTAATAAAGGATTTCTTAAGGAATCTCCAGAGGAATTTCTAATTTCTGGAAAAAAATCTGAAGGGAACGTTGAAAGAATTGTGGAAGATTTTCTGAAGATATCCTTAGAAAAACTTCTGAAGGAATTCAGAATTTTTGATTTTAAGAAGCAATCGCTCACTCGGCAATCGTGGAATTGTTCTTGAATAGAGTTCTTTGAGGATAAACTAGAGATCGAAACTAATACATGGACCAATTTCGGAAAAAATCCAAATAATGCTCTCAAATTATCTTCTGGGGTAATCTTTTGGAGGAATTCTAAAAAAAATCTATGATTTCAGGAAGTAATCTCTCTGAAGGGTTCTCTGGCAGAAATTATTGAAATAATTGATAGTCGAACCACAATTTATGCTTGCTAGCTGGAGCTCAATTTACGGTTAAAAAAAAATGTGACCGTGACGTACTTAATGGATGGCCCCTTAGGCTAGTTGTTTTCATCGTTTTGTCTATTCGACGTTTTGTCCATTTCGACCTTTTGGCATTCGACGTTTTGGCATTTGACGTTTTGTCTATCAACGTTTTGTCCCTAAACCTTCAATTGAACCTTAGCTAGCAAGCACAAATTGTGGTTTCACTGTCAATTATTTCAATAATTTCTGCCAGAGATCTCTTCAGAGAGATTTCTTCCAGAAATCGTAGATTTCTATATATTTTTTCCAAAGGATTACCCCAGAAGGTAATTTAAGAATCTTATTTGGATTCCTTCAGAAATTTCTGCATGTTTCTTTGTGAGAGTTCTCTTAGAACATCTTCCATGGATTACTTCAAAAATTCTTTGTTAAGTTTTCTGTAGAAGATCTTTTAAATTTATAAGATTTCTTTTGAAAAAACTTTCGTGGATCTCTTCAGAAATTCGTTCGATAAGTCTTTCAGGCAGTCATCCATGGGTTCATTCAGAAATGTTTTCAGTGATTGCTTCAGAAAATCAAAAGTTCAGAATTCATCCAGATTTTTTTCTACAGCTATCGTTAGAAAATCTTCCACCATTTTTCAAATGACCCCTTCAAAAATTCTTCCAGAGATTAGAAATCTCTCTGATTTTGAGATTCCTTCAAAAATTCGTTATGAGATTCCTACATGAGTTTATCGAAGGATTTCTTCAAGGAATGTTCTATGAATTCCTTTCAAAATTGCTTCATGGATTCCTACAGAAATTACTCCGCTTTATTTGGTCTTAAAATCTACCGGAAATAGCTGTCTGGATTTCGTTGGAAATTCAGAAATATTGAACTATGGAATATTTAGGACCCTGGGGATTCATCCAGAAAATTTGGCAGGAATTTCTCCAGAGATCCTCACATTGGTGCAGTTCAACATTACAATTCGCCCCAGTCGTATACCTCCTCCAAATACATATTTTAGAGCGTCCGTACAGATTTCATTTTATATGAAATTCAGATTTTTAGGCTCGAGAGAAGACGGGCTTGGTGGTCTAGTGGTTACCGCTTCTGATTCGTATGCAGAAGGTCCTGGATTAAATCCTTGGTCCGCCCCTTTTCTCCTACTTTGTATCTTTCTATATACTTTCTCCTCCTATTTACATAAACAGCTCATGTATTTGTTCATAGCCATTGCTAGAACCATAAACAGTTGGCAAGTCGTTTCCCTTCCTTCTAACTTTCACAGCACAGTGTCAATCTATCAGATAAAGTCTACAAGTTATGTAACCAAGCGAACTGTACCGCTTTGGATTCATAGTAATAACACTAGTTTACAGCATTTTTGAACTCGGTAAGCTGATGATCATTTTTGGTGTAGAATCATGCCCTGAGTTCGAAAACGCGAAAGAAAAAAATTACAGTAGAGCGGAAATTTTTTCGACTTTCCATACAAGGTTGATGATTTGAAATCGATTTTTGTTCTATTTTTAAGCAAAGTCGCTCACTTCAAACATCTCATTCTCCGTAATCAATGCTCCGATTGAGCTGAAATTTTTACTGTAACTCGCCTACATATGATTTGTCAAATAAACGTCGAGATAGAATTTTTAAGTTGTTTTTTTCTTATTGAAAAAAATACATCTCTTCAAAAAATTTTGGGAATTTTGCTAAAATTTAAGAAGATCGTCCCTAAAACGCGCCAATATCTTGAATTTCATCAACCTGACGCAAAACCTGCATTCAGATGATCGAATGGTATTGTATTCAGCTTTTCATTTATGGAAAAAGATTTAAAATTGGTTGAACAAAACGCAATATATTTGAATTTTAGTAAATTACATATTTTGAAGAGTTACAAAACTCGATATTGAGCTAGAACTCAAAAACTGTTCTACTTTAAATTTTTTGAAGGTCGGTTTCGAAATCAGCACTAAATTGTGCTTCAAAAATTTTGGGCGTTGACAGAAGTTCACGACTTTCGTTTTATTTTGTAAACTTGTGTAATCACACTAATCTATCACCTTACGCCTGGCATCCACGCCCAATGTGTGATGTTCGGTCTGTTGTGGAGTTCACCAAGGGTCTCTCGACGAGTTGCTCCAAATTCTTCTTCAGTAATTTTTTCAGACATTTATACTGGGATTCAAGAATTTTTGTGGCATTTTTGCAGTTACTCTTCCAGAAATTGATACTAGAGTAGATCTGATATTTCTACATGGCCTTTACTGGAAATTTCCCATTAATTTTCTACCAATCCTACAGAGTCTTGGAAATTCTAACATAGGTTCTTCCAACAATTTCTACAGGAATTCCTACAAAAATTCTTTTTAGAAATTGTTCAACCGCATAAACATTCAGAAATATTTCCTAGGATTGCTGCAGAGATTTATTCAGGAATTGTTTGGAATATTCCTCCAAGAATTAATTTTTCAGAAATTTTCCTGGAAATTGCACAAAAACACTGAAAGAATTCTCAAAAGATTCCTTAAGGAATTTTTGAAGAAATCTCAGAAGAATTGTCTAAAGGAATCTCTTTAAATCTCCTGGTGTTATCTTTGGAGATTAATAGAAAATGTTCTTGAACTTTTACTCGAGGGATTTCCTGGGAAATAATCCTGCAGCAATTTCTGACGCTATATTTGTATTAATTTTAGGATGATTATTGATTGCCTTCTTAAAAAAGTACCTCAATTTTTGGGAAAAAAAATATATGAGAAGCTTGTGGAGGAACTTTGGCAAGAATTCCAAGGAAGAATTGCTTGAAAAATTTCTGAAGGAATTTCTGGAGAAATATGTAGAGGAATTACTGAAATATTCTCTTAAAAATGTTTGCAGAAATCCCTGCAGAAAATAATTACAAAGGCACTGCTAAAATTCTTGGAGAAATCCCTCAATAAATTTCTGAGGGATCTCTGGAGGATTTTTTTTAACGAATCCTTGGAAGACCTCCTAGATATACCTATAGAAGAATTCTTCGAAGAATTTCCTATACAACTTCTGAAGGTATTAGTGCAGACAAAATTCTGAAGTACTAGATATAATTCAAAAGTAAATCTTTCAGAAACAAAAAAAAACCTGGAGGAATTCTATAAAAAATCACTGAATGAATTTCGGTAAAAAAAAGTTCCTTTAAGAAATCTTCCGATTAATAATTGGTCAAATTGGCGAACTCTCTGTAGATATTCATAAAAGAATGTCTTGAAATTTTTCTTGATAAATGCCAACGAAATGATTCTGGAGTAGCTTCTTCAGAAATTGTTGAGAAGTTTGGAAAAATTCCTGAAGCAATTCCGAAAAAATCTGAAAAAATCGCTCAGGAAAGGTCTGAATGTATTCTGAGTAATCCGTGGAGGAATATCTGGAGAAATATCTGAAGGAACAGGGATGGCATATCTACATAATTATCTGTATTATACAGAATTAAAGCACTCGTACAAATTTCGTGTAATATGAAACACAGATGTTTGAGCTAGAGGGGCTTCTTTACTTTTGTATGGGATACAGATTTTTCACTCAAATTGTGTATGGGATACAGATTTTTGAGAAGAGCGGTTATACAGGTTTTCTGTAGTAACTTTCAGACGAACTTCCAAGATTTTTTTTTTTTGAGATTGTTAAATAAATTTCTGAGATAAATATGGGGTAATACATGATGGAACCCCTGGAGACACTCAAGCGATTGTTTCTGAAATAGTTGTCGGAAAAATTCTTCAAAAACCTTAATGAAAGATCTGGAATAATTTATTAAATAATGTCCGAATTTTCGATATAAACATCTTCTGTAATTGCATCTTTTGAAGACAAAAATTCTAAAAGAAACTCCTGGAGTAGTTGCTAGAAAAATTTCATGAGAAATTTCTTGAAGAATTCTGGATAATTCCAAAAGGAATAAAAATTCCTCCAAAAAACTCGGATAGAGCCACATCTCTGGACATTGATATATGTTACCCTTTACTGGAAATTACCAGATTTGTTGCTATGTCATTAACATACAGTAAAACTTGTAGTTAGAAGGCACAGAATATTGCTAATTGACAAATGGAGAGAACAAAATCGCGTTCTGGTGGGATTTGAACCAACGACTCCGAATTCGCTAGACCGGCGCACAGTGGGAAAAATCGACCCAAAAAACGGATCTTTTAACGCCGCTGGTTTCGGTACATGAAGTAGACCATTTCTGACGTAAAAAAACGAGAAATCGATTGGTGCTAAATTCATTCACCGCACGGCACGGGAAGTGGCCCATTTAGCCCCATTTTGCCTTTTTATCATAGAATAAGAGAATCAAAATGTATTTTCAGACAACAAGCACGACTGTAGATCGTTGAAAATAGCTACAGGTGTAATTAGAGGTTCATAGCAATCATTAAAACACATGGAAGATCCTTTAAATTGCTTATTTTGCCCCAAATGCCCCATCAACTGCCTAAAATACACACTTTTACCTAATTATGAATGGATTTTTAATGTTACTGATTTGAAGTTGATTTTTTTTGGCATTAACAAAATGCACTGAATCTATTATTACCAGAATCATCTTTGGGAGTTGTCCAATTTGCCCCATTTTGCACTATTTTCATAGAAAAAGGAGATTTAAAATGCACTTATAAGAAACAGATACTGCTAAGGAACGTTGAAATTAGTTTTAGGTCCAATTGGAAGCTAACAGCTATCACGCGCATATATGAAAGATATTTTCCCTATTTTACCCTACATGCCCCTAAAACTGCTGGATGATCACATTTTTTGTATTGTTTTGTAACAGGGTGACCTACATCATGGTTGCAACATGAAGTCATTGATCATTTTTGATACATACAAATACAGTTTATCGATTAGCTTTAGTATCATTCACGGGAAGGTACAAACAGATGTCCATTTTACCCCAATTTGTCCTGATTTGTCGTCTCATTAATCAATTGATTTCTCGTTTTTGCTTATGTCCGAATCAATCGACTTCTGGTACTGAAACCAATGTAATCAAAAGGACAGGTAAAATATTTTACTTTTTTCTAATTCTTGCTTTTGGTGGGGAATTGAGGGCATAATAAGCATAAATCTTAATCTTAATGTGTCAAACATTCACCAAACTGATTAAATGTAGCATCTTTAATATTTACATATTGGTACTCTAAGACGGCCTATTTAATCAGTTTTGTTCATATTTGACGCATTTTATCAAATGCTTATTTTACCCTTAATTCCCCATGAAAAGCTGAAGTTATAGAAAAAGTCATATATGTATGACTGTATTTTCGATTACATTGGTTTAAGCACCAATAAAAATAAAAGATAATTTAATTAATTATAAATTCATTACATAACAAAAAAAAATCAGACCAAATTGGGGTAAAATGGACAGCTGTTTGTACCATTCACGGAATGATTCTAGTATTAAACGATAAACCGCATTTGTATATATCAGAAATTATTTCATTAATGTTTTGTAACCAGTGACATTACAAGACCATAGAAAACACATATGTTATTATCCAGCAGATTTTGGGGCATGTAGGGTCAAATAGGGAAAAGATGTTTTATATACGCGCATGATTACTCTTAGCTGCCAATTGTTCCTTGACCTAATTTCAACATTCCCAACAATATCTGTTTCTTTTAAATACATTTTAAATATCCTTTTTATAGGAAAATAGGGCAAAATGGGGCAAATTGGACAACTCCTTTAGATGATTCTGGGGATAATAGATATAGCGCTTTTTGTTTATGCCAAAAAAAATCAACTTCAAATCAGTAACATTGAAAATCCATTCATAATTAGGTAAAAGTGTAAATTTCCAGCAGTTGTTGGGGCATATGGGGCAAAATAAGCATGTGATCTTTCATGCATTTTTATGATTGCTATGAACCTCTAATTACACCTGCAGCTATTTTCAATGATCTACAGTCGTGCACGTTATTTGAAAATACATTTTGATTCTCTTCATGTATGAAAAAAGGGCAAAATGGGGCAAAATGGACCACTTCCCGTGCCGTGCGGTGAATGAATTTAGCACCAATCGATTTCTCGTATTTTTTACGTCAGAAATGGTCATCTTCACGTACCGAAACCAGCGGCGTTAAAAGATCCGTTTTATGGGTCGATTTTTCCAGCTGTGCGACGCTTTCAGAGGTTCCCAAACTTTTTGATTCCGCGGCGCCTTTTGAAATTTTCAAAAAATTCGCGGCGCATCAACAACTTTTTTCAAAGACCTTGTATCATTTTGACCTCGATTTAACAGCACTTGGACGGCGTTAAGTCAGACCGGACCATACGTTTTTCAATGCAAGCATTTGAGATATCAAATCAAGTACGTTGTTTTAGCAAATACCAGCTATAATTCTTCTATGTTATGAAATATCTACATCAAAACAACGCCGAAATTTTCAGAGTTGTCGAATTTCATTGCTTATCTTCGTCTGTCCAAAAACTCGCCAAGTCTACCCTTAGGTCTTGGGCTCTTAATGCTTGAAGATTCAGAGAACTTTAAAAATAAATAAATTTCTGGACAATTGCAAAACTTCCAAATTTCTCAAATAAACAAGTTTGCCAAATTTGTAAAAAAAAGGGAGATTGAAGCAATGGTTCTAAAAGGTCCTTGAAATATTTATTTTGTATAGCTGCAAGCTGGACCTCAGCCCCCCCCCCTTGCAAGGCCTTGATCGAAAACGAAGCTATCATCAAAAGATAAAAAACCCTAATTAATCCACCTAGCGGTGATGGCGCCTTTCTCGTGCCTTCGAAACCCCATTCCAATAAAACTGATGCGAAATGTTTATGTATATCGCACTTTCATACAATTAACAGAAATCCATTTCATGATACCAAAAATCATATCGTTTATCTGGCTTTTGATATTAAGTCTCAAACTCTTAAGAAAAGACGCTATCTTAAATTTGAAGCCGCCATTTAGGATTAAATATTGCCATCTTGGATGTTCTGATCGCCATTTTTGGAATCCAGACATCATCCCCATATATACCAATAGTGCATTGTTTAAGGCTCTAAAATTCCACTAAATAGCCGTGATATTGAATTCGGAGCCGCCATCTTAATTTTTAGATAGCCATTTTGGACTTTGGAAGTCTTCCCCATACCAAATATACCAATATTGCATGGTTTAGAGACGAAAACTTCATTAAACAGGCGTTAGAGTCTATATCTCCATCAAACAGCCGCCATTTTGAAACAGAAGATTTTAGATCACCATCTTGAACATTCTGGTCGACATTTTTTGATTCCGGACATCTTCCATGGTTTTAGAGCCTTAACCCTTATGTGACCGACAGGGTACCCGGGACCCAGCACCCATTTAAAATACACGGTGTAGAAAAAAGCAAAAAGTTTGTCGGACACATAACGGTTAAACTTCTTTAAACAGACGCCATTTTGAATTTGAAGAGCCTAAATATCTAGTAAACAACCGCCATCTTGAATTTTGTGCCGCCACCTTGAACATTTGGCTGCCATCTTGCATTTTGGGCCGACATCGTGGAGCTTCTGGTATCCAGTGTTGATTTCCGCACAAAACTCGTCAATCATGCTAAGGGTTTCAAAAATTGCCGCAGTTTGATTTACCGCATGATGGGCTAGTTCAGTTTTATATACGGCCAGTTCTACCGGTGCTGGTCTGGATCACTGAAATGGCCATAACTCCGGAACGCCTTGGCCGATCTGGACCATTTTGGATAGCAAACAATTCCGGTTTAATTCAAGCTATAATCCGAAAAATCGGCCAATGGGAAGTGCCTTAAAAGTGAGTGAACTTATTTTGCGCACATACATACATACATACATATATAATCTCAATTCGTTGAACTGAGTTGATTGGTATATGCGACTTGATCCACCGAGCCTTTTTTCGAAAAATCGTGAACATATACTGCCCATAATCGCATAGTTGACGTAACCGCCATTGACAATGTCAGCACTCACAAGCTAATATCTATCAAATGTGCATAATTTTGACCAATTTTATTGAATAGAGCACAAGATCTAATCACTAGCTAGATATCAACGTAAAAAAAATCTTAAATTTTGCATTAATCATTGTTGAAATTTCAAAAGTGTGCTGAAAACTACAGTGGCGCTTACGTCAACTATGCGATTATGGGCAGTATAGATTTTTAGTACACGAAGTGTACGAGAAAGGCAAAACACTACTTTCGAGCTTTTTTGCTCTAGTTCTCTAACTAAACCAATAAATTCCAAGATCTTTTTGGTAGCAAATTTAATAATCTTTCAAATGCGATAAGTTTGACCATTTTCAAGTTATAGCCAGCTCGAGGCAAGCAAAGTCAAAAACATGTAATGTTCAATTAGTACGTAATGGTTGAGATTTGACCATATGCGTAATACATTTTTACACCGATCGGAAACTGTTTACTTGCTAACGTTCATAATGTTATCAAAAAATCCTAGCCTTGCTGTGTAAATACATACATAGGTTCAGTTCAATTTTATATTTAGCCGCTTTCGGAGGGACACCCGGAACTGGTTACGGCACTACCCGATGTGCTAAATGTGGTCCTAACCTACTTCTTTTATAACCAGTCATCAGGTTATCAGAAAAGCCGTTATTTGTTGTATCGCATGCATGGATTTGGTACTCTTTTATATTTGGCCGCATCCGTCGAAACCCCTGGAACCGGTTCCGGACAACTACCGGTTCAGATATGGTCTGATACTGTTTTCCTGCTAACCGTTCGTAAGATTATCGAAAATGCCTCTGATGTGTCGCATGCATCGGTTTGGTACTCGTTTATAGTTGTCTGCATTCGGCGGAACATCCGGAACCGGTTCCGAAACACTACCGGTTCAGATATGGTCTGATACTGTTTTCTTGCTTACTGTTCATCAGGTTATCGGAAATGCCGCTGTTTGATGTGTCGCATGCAAGGGTTTGGTACTCTTTCATATTTGGCCACTTCCGGTGGGACATTTGGAACCGGTTTACGGAACACTACCGGTTCAGATGTGGTCTGATACTGTTTTCCTGCTAACCGTTCATCGGATTATCGAAAAAGCCGCTGTTTTATGTGTCGCATGCATATGTTCAATTTGATATTTGACCACTTCCGGCGGGACACCCAGAACCGGTTCCGGAACACTACCGGTTCAATTATGGTCTGAGACTATTTTCTTGCTTACCGTTCATCAGATAATCGTAAATGCCGTGGTTTAATGGGTCGCATGCATGGGTTTGGTGCATTTTCATGTCTGGCCCCTTCCAGGGGTACCGGTTCCGGAACACCTAAATGGCCATAACTCCGGAACGGCTGGACCGATCCGAACCATTTTCAATAGGAAACAATGGGACCAGATTCCGCGTCGAATGAGCCGTCGATCGTCTTTACTATCAAAAAGTGAGGTGACCTTTTTTTGTACACATACACACACACATACATACACACACACACACACACACATACACACACACAGACATCATCTCAACTCGTCGAGCTGAGTCGATTGGTATATGAAACTTGCCCCTCTGGGGGCTCTATCAAAGTTTCATTTTTGGAGTGAACATATAGCCTTTCGGTACACCTTGGTGTACGAGAAAGGCAAAAAAACAGAATGGAAGCGAAAATATGCAGAACCTCGGAAATAAAAATAAATTGATAAAAATTTCGAATTTTCATGAGGATATCAGAAATTCCCTTTATGTGCATGATTTGTCGCTGAATTTTAATTACATATTTTTTCTGTGTGGGCATATAATAAACTTAACCAAGTCCTATTATGCGATAAATCAATCTGCGCCAAGTTTTGTATCCTTTGGCATGGTTGATCAATTTTGTACCGAAATCAACACTGGAGAACAGAAATTTCACGATGTCGGCTCAAAATTCAATATGGCGGCTGTTTTATGGAGGTTTAGGCTCTAAAGCCATAAAATATAGGTATATATGGTATTCTTGGACCATGCAATGTGAGTATGTTTGGTATGGGGAAGATATCCAGACTATTCAAGATGGCGGTCCAAAATCCAAGATGGCATCTGTTTTATGGAGTTTTAGTCTTTAAAACAATACAATCCTGTTTTACACGACTTTTTTACGCGATTTTCTCGAAGTTACGCGACGATATGATTTCTGGTGCCATGAAATGGATTTTCGTTAAACGGATGCAAGGGCGATATTCATGAACATGTCACATCAGTATGTTTGAAATGGGTTTTCGAAGGCACAAGAAAGGCACCATCACCGCTAGGTGGTTTAATTAGTGTATTTTCTCAAATTTGGTTGGCTTACATTTGGCGGGTATAGAGAGTGTTCTTTCGTTAAAACTATATGAATATATGTTCAAAATACTACAGTGAACTAATTATTATGAAAATTAGTGTTTGCGACAAATTAAACATACGTGCCTACAGTTAATAATATGCGCTTGCTCCAGCAGGTTACCGCATTCCAACCGCTATGCTACCAATTGCTTATGTCAAAGTAAATTCCGTTCTAAGCACTCAGGATTGTGTGCCATTCATCCATAAGAGCAATTGTTGCGTGGCGCTAGTTGATAGCAACGACTCAATTTGTGGTTTTCCAAATTGGAACACATTCTATGTAGAACGCACAATGCTGCTGGTGGATATCTATAGTTGAGGGGGGCAGGGCAATTGTTGTAAGAGACCACACCATTGACGCAATGTGGGTGGAGTGATTGATAATTATGCGGTCAAAGATTGGGTCGATTTCAAGGACTTCACACTTCAAATGAGACGTGCCCGATGTTTGATCAATTGCTTGGTTAGTTCGGCAAAGGCACGTGATAGTGGGCACAAATATTGTCTTGTATGTTAATTTATTCATTTGCCCAGGAACAATCTGAATTATACCAAGCTTCCAAAGTAGAGAAATAAAATTTCCTTTTCCATTGTTCCGGAAAAACATCACAATCACCTTCATTTGAGTGATAGCTCCATCCATTTCCCCGTAGCGAACATTCATCAAACTGTAACACGAAAATGTAATTAATAGTATCTTCAAGTAAAAATACAACAACTCGGTCAAAACAGTCATTCCTTCATCGCGATGGTACTGAAGTGGTTCAAAACTCACCTCCGGGCCTTGGCCAGGGCCGATTCCATCTATGACGTGGTGTATCTCAATTACTTGTTCTCGAAAATTTTCGGAATGTGCATTTACACCATCACCGAGGATGGTTTCGGCAAACGGTCCATAGTGCTAACCTGGAGCGATGTGTTTCCCTTCCTAAGGTTGCTCTGCTTACAAGCAGTCGCCTTCTACGTATCATACATAACGGCTGACCGTCTGGACACGGCCGGATCGAGAATCATGGATTTTGGCCTGAAGTACAATCTCGCAATTGGAAGCTTCTACATTTTCTTGTTGGCGATTGGCAGCTACAGAAGTTTGGGCAATTTTTGGATTATGTTGGATAAACTGAATCAGTTTGATGAATGGGCGCGACAGATCAACGCCCCCGTCTGCCAACGGACCCAGAAACGACGAACGTGGAAATCCATCGCGCTCATCATTTTAGTGTTAGGGATTGTGGTAACTTCAACTTTTTTGCTGATGTCGGAAATGTCAAACGGTTTTATGATGTCAATTTCAATGGCTGTTATATTTGGATGCTTTGGAGTTCCCTTCTCGCTGTTTACACACAACCTCTGTTTAGTGGGCTATCTGGTGGGCTACAGGCTGAATCATCTGAACGCCACTTTTATGGTACACTTTGTTCCACCGAAGAAATCCAGCATGGTACTTCTTGACGAGCTACCGGTACCCAAAAGCAACTACAACAAATCAGTCGTGCTGCACCAGATTCAGCTCCAGTGGACGGAGATCAGCCAGGTGGTTGAACTGATTAGCAATACCTACTACAGGCAGATCATTTTCATCACTACGGCTACGGCCATTATGTCAACGTTCAGTGTATTTGTGTTCTATCGGGCAATGATAAGCCAGGATTATGGTCAGCGACTGACCGCAATCGTGTATCTGCAATCGAACTGGTATGTAATGTGTCTGATACTGGTTATGATTTGGGTGTTCGACGGGATCAAGCAGAAAGCCAAGCGTACGGCTGCCTTGGTGCATAAGGCACTGCGGGAGACATCGAACGACCGTATTCGGGATGAGTTAATGCTGTTTTCCTCCTTCTTGGCTCACAAGAAGATCATGGTGAACTGCTACATATTCGTGTGCGATTGGACGCTGGGAATGTCGGTAAGATGGAATAAAGATAGTTGCATGTTTTGATAATCTACAATATAGAATGCTTTTAATTACAGCTGATAAGTGCCATTATTTCCTACCTGGTTATTCTCATACAGTTTGACGCTTCATTAGTAACAACGATTCAAAAAACTGATTCAAAAAATGTATCAGCAATCACAGCGAAACCCAAGCAATGAAATTGTCACGCTCGAAATAAATGCATGTACCTAGATGTAGTTGTGATGTGAGATACAGAGGTAAACGAAGCACGTATAAATCTGGGCTAATTTTAAAAAAAATTGCTGATCCAAACAATCGTCACGCTGTCTTTGAAATCAAAATAATTTGTAACAGTTCAATGAACCACACGAAATTTTGAATAAAAACCCTGAGTGGGGATGACGCCTTTCTCGTGCCTTCGAAAACCCATTTCAATAAAATTCCAGTGACATGTTTATGAATATCGCACTTTCATAAGTTTAACAAACATCCATTTTATGTCACTTAAAACCATATCGTTTATCTGGCTTTTGGTGTTTGATCCTAAAACTAAAAAAAAAGCCACTATATCGAAGTTTTAGCCGCCATTTATGTCCGACATCCCCACACTTGAAATACCCATACACTGAGGATCATACGAACCGTATCCTCAGTGTATGGGTATTTTCATAGTTTGCATCTTATGAATCAGTAATTTTTATTTTTTTCATCATTTCATAGTTCTCGTATGCTTTTCATACATTGAAAAGCGAAATCCATAAGACTTGTCGTATGAAAAATCTCATAAGAAGCATCGTATGAAAATCATAAGATGTGTTATGAAACACCATTGCTAAAAAATAACAAAACCTTTTATTGGCTTCTAACCACTTCAACTTCCGAAGCGTCGATGGGCGTATGAGTAAAGCACGCTCTCGCCAATCTTGACGTTCCTGGTTCGATTCCAGGTTGCGATTTTTTTTAATTTGTGCAAAATATTTCATAAAAGTATGTATGATAGTCATACGACATAATTTCAGATTTTATACGTTATCGGTATGGTTTTCATACGTGAGTGTTATGAAATTTATACAGTAACAGTATGCCAATAATAGTTGGCGCTTTGAATCCAAAATCATAGTTCGTAACTATGATTTTCGCAAGAAATTCTTGTGGCAAAAAATTATAGTTGATTCGTATGATTTTCGGAGTTGCAGTATCCTCAGTGTATTTAAATATTTAGAAGCCAAAAAAAAAAAATTACCTGCTACCATCTTGAATTTTGGGACGCCATCTTAGAGTTTAGATCGCCATCTTGGATATACTGGTCGCCAATTTTGAACTCCGGACATATTCTCCATACCAAATATGTATACACATATTGCATAGTTTTACGGCCTAAATCTTCATAAAAACCTCCACCTTGTATTTGGAGTCGCCATCTTGAATTTTAGAACGCCATATTGGATATTTTTGTCGTCATTTTTAGACTCCTGACATCTTGCCCATACCAAACATATCCATCTTGCACGGTTTTAAAGCATAAAACACCATTGAATAGCCGCCATTTTGAATTTGGAGCCTCCATTTTGGATTTTACACCGCCATCTTGGATATTCTGGTTGCCATTTATGGACTCCGAACATCTTCCCCGTACCAAATATACCCATATTGCATGGTTCTAGGGCATAAAACTCCATTAAACAGTCGCCATCTTGAGTTTGGAGCCATGCATGCCACCATCTTGGATATTCGGTTGCCTTCCCCATACCAATTATACCCCATATTGCATGGTTTTTGGCATGGGCGTAGCCAGAGGGGGGCAGGTTTTTATCCACAATTTTTAAACCTCTGTTATTCGAGAAGTACAAGAAATTTCGCCAAATATTTCTTCAAGAGAACCACTTCAATCTTAAAATAGAATTTTATCATGTAATATAATTTTTGAATGGCTATATTTTGTGATGTTTATTTATTGAATACAAAAACAGCATGCAAAATTTCCCAGATATGCCGGAGCCGGTTGCGGTAGGGAAAAAAAGGACTTTGGAAAACCATATGCTGCTATAGAGTGCGGTTATGTGCTACTGCTCTTATATTCAATTCAAACAAACGTCATTCTAAGAGCAAAGTACCTGTGATTTCTTCACGAATCCTTTCAACGGCACCTTTAGAAATCCCTTTATGCATTTATGCAGGAACTTCTTCAGGGATTCTTTCAGAAATTCCACAAGGGACTTCTCCAGGAGTTTCTCCTTCGTGAATTCTCTCATGGACATCTTGCAAGATTCCGATAGTTATTGTTTCGAGCTTTGTTCCAAGAAATGCTTCGAGAATGCCTCCCATGATTCCTTCAGAAATATTCACAGATACTTCTGCAAGGATGCATTGACGAATTCCTTCTGGAATTTGTCCATAGCTACCTTCAGTGAGCCCATCATGGATTGCTCCAGAGATTTTTTCAAGAATTCCTTTATGAGTTTCACCAGACATTCCTCCGGGAATTTCTCCTGGGATATCTATAGTGGTTGCTCCAGTGATTGTTCCAGTGCTTTTTTCGAGGGTTTCTCCAGGAGTTTCTCCAGGGATTCCCAAAAGAATGTCAACAGAATTTCTTTCAGGTATGTTTGCAAGTATTCCTTCCGAGATTTTTTCAGGGATAACTTCATATATTCCTTCAAGAATTCTACTAGAGATTGCTCCAATAATTCAATCTGGAATAATCCGAAGTATTTAAGTAGGGATATCTTCCAGAAAGCCTAACAGGAATTTTTTTTTAAAGGCACGGACAACATCTTCAGCTTTCGGCTGTACAGACTGTTTTAAACTTAACATTAGACAACGGACAACGGAGCATGCACCAGTGGAAACGGGGAAGAAACCATTCTCACGAAAAGTTTCAACGCCCGAAGCGGAAATCGAACCCTCACCCCATAGCATGGTGCGATTATAAGCTTGGTGACCATAACCGCACGGCTACGAGGCTCCACGAATTTTACCACAGATTGACTAAAAATTAATCCAAGAGTAAAACATTGTACAATACAATATTCTGGGAGTCCCTACAAATATTCCAACAAAAATTCGTCCAAAAATTATTGCAGATATAGAATCCTTCATATTTTTTTCCTACAAAAACCCTCCCAGGAATTTGTTAAGAACGCTTTCCTGGGATTTCTAAAGAAATTCCTCATGAGGTTGCTTCCGAGATTCCTCATGGGATTTCTTTAGGAATTCCTCCAGGTTTTCCTTCAGGAATTCCCCCAGGGTTTCACCAGGGAATTTTTTTCTGTGGACAACTCTAGGGAATTCTTTCAGGAACAACTCTAGGGATTATTTTAAAATGTCCTCCAAGGACTCCCCCAGGAACACTATTTAGAATTCCTTTCGGGAGTTCCTCTTGGAATTCTTTCAGGAATTCCTCCAGAAATTAATCCAGTTCTTCCTCCAGGGACTGTTTAGCGATTTCCTTCGGAGTGCTCTTAGGAACTGTTTCCGCGATTCCTTCAGGAACTACTACAGGGATTCCTCAAAGAGTTCATCCACGAACTCTTCTTAGAATTCCTTCAGGATTTTTACCAGGATTCCATCTTCAATTTCCTCTGGAATTATTCCTGGGATTTCTTCAGGAATTTTTTCAAGAGATTCCTCCACGAATTTCTTTTGATATTGCTCCAGGAATTATTCCAGAATTTCTTTCAGAAATGCCTCTAGAGAATCCTCCAGATATTCCTCCAGGAATTCTTCTAGAGACTCCTCCAGGAGAGTTTCTAGAAAATCCTTCGTGAATCCCTACATGCATTCCTCTAGGATATCCTCCAGGGATACATCCATGGATTTGTCCAATAATTTCTGTAGGGCATAGCTCGGGAAATCCTTCTGTATTTCTTTCTGGAACAACTTATTTTAAAAATTCCTCCATAGAGCCTCCCAGGAACTCTTCTTGGGATTCCTTCAGCAATTCTTTCTTGTATTCTTTAAGGAACTCCTTCAGGAATTCATTCAGTACTTCCCCCAGGAACTGTTAATCCCTCCAGCAATTTATTCAAGGATTTCTCTGAAAATACCTTCAGGAGTTCATCTAGAGATTCCTCTAGAAATTCCGCGAGAAATTCCTCTAGGGATTTCTCCAGGATTTCCTCTGGAGATTATTTTAGTAATTACTACAGGCATTCCTCTAGTATATCTACCAGGGATACCTCCATGAATT
This sequence comes from Aedes albopictus, assembly GCF_035046485.1. Classification (NCBI taxonomy): domain Eukaryota; kingdom Metazoa; phylum Arthropoda; class Insecta; order Diptera; family Culicidae; genus Aedes; species Aedes albopictus. Next base: position 57,342,228 of record NC_085138.1, on the reverse strand, counting down.
CCTACAAAAATTGTTTCAGAGGTTTCTCCAAGAAATCCTCCAGGATTTCCTCAATGTATTCCTTCACTAAGGAGATTCCTCCAGTAATTGCTTCCAGGATTCTCCCAAGAATTCCACTAGGAATTCTAACACAAATTGATCCAGGAAATCTTCAAGGGATTTTTTCCAGAGACTCCTACGGGAATTACTTTAGGGAATCCTCTAATAATTCTACAAGGAATTCTCCTAGGCATTCTTCCAGGAAATTTTTCAGGAATTATTCCGGGGATTCCTCTTTGGATTCTTGCAGAGATTCCTCCAGGAATTGCTTCAGGGACTCCTCCAGGAGTTTCTCCTGGGATTGCTTCAGGAGTTATTCCTGGGATACCTCTTGAAATTTAGGCAGGCATCCTCCAGGATTTCATCCAGGAATTTCTCCAGGGTCTCATCGAGGAATTTCACCAGGAATAAATCAAAATCCATCATAAATTACGTCAGCTATTCATCCAGGAATTTCTCCAGGAAACTCTTCAAAAGTTCTTCCAGAATTATCTCTACCTTCTAAAATTTGTTCAGGAATTTCTCGAAGAATACTTCAAGATTTTCTTCCAGGAACTGCTGCAGGGATTCCTCTAGGAATTCGGCTAAAAATTCTTCAAGGAGCTTCTTTACGGATTTTTCCAGGGATTTCTCCACGATTTTCTCAAAGGATTCTCCCAGGGATTTCTTCAGAAATTCCTTTGAGGTTTTCTCTAGCAATTCCACAAGAAATTTCTCTAGAAATTCCTCCAGGTATTTCTCAGGGGACTTTTCAGAAATTTCTCACAGAGTTTCTCTAGAGATTCCCCCAGAAATTCATCCAGTAATTGTTACAAGCATTCCTCCAAAGATTCCCTCAGAAATTCCTTCAAGGATTCCTCCAACAATTCCCAAAGGACCTCCTCCAGGAAATTCTCCAGTAATTACCCCAAAAAATTCTTCAGAAATTCATCCAGCAATTTCTCTAGAAATTTATCCAGGAGTTGCTCCTGCACATGCTGGAAATTATGTCAGGATTTTGTCCAGAAAATTTCCTGGTGTTTTTTTTTCAAAAATTCTTGCAGGAAATTCTTTAGGAATACTTTTAGGAATTTTTCAAGGATTCCTCCAGGCATTTCTCCAGGAATTTTACCTGAGATTCCTTCATGTATTGCTTCAAGGATTACTCCAGTTATTTCTCCTCGAATTTCTCCAGGGATTTTCCCAGGGATTCCTCCAGCACTTCATCTAAGGATTCTTCCAGCAAATCCTTTAAGGAATTCTTCCTGAAATTCTCCAGGAATACATACAGCAGTTTTTCAGAGATTCCTCCATGTATTCCTCAACAGATAACTCCAGGGATTTCTTTACAAATTTCATCAAGGATTCCCCCAGGGATTCCTTCAGAAATTCCTTTGAGGGTTTCTCCAGGAATTCCTCCAGAAATTCCGCTACAAATTTCTTCAGGATTTTCACAAGGGATTTTTTCAGAAACTGAAAAATAATGGAAATCTCCAAGAATTCCTCTAGAGATTTCTCTAGAAATATACCCAGTAATTATTTCAAGAATTCCCCAAGAAATCGCTCCAGCAATTCCCACAGGAATACCTCTAGGAATTCCTCCAGGCATTCCTCCAGGATTTAATCCTGGAATATCTCCACGGATTTCTCCAGAAAATCCACAAGAAATTCCACTAGAAATTCCTCCAGGAATTTCTTAAGGGCTTTTTTTTAGAAAAAGATAAATAACAGAAATAGAAAAAGAGTTAAAAAAGAGACACGGACACGTTTAATGCTTCCAGTGAGCTATTTGCTCTTTGAAGGAAGCACGACACTAGACAACGGACTAGCATGCAACGCCCAGTGGCACAGCCGAAAACTTTTCCTGACAGCTGCGGCGGGAATCGAACCCGCGCTCCTTAGCACGATGCGACTAAAGGCTTGGTGACCTTAGCCGCACGACCACGAAGCCACACGAGTTCCTGTGGAGATTCCTCTAGAAGTTCATCCAGTAATTCTTTCAAGAATTCCGCTAGAGGTTCCTCCAGCAGTTTCCACAGGAATACCTCTAGGAATTCCTCCAGGCATTCCTCCAGGATTTTATGCAGGGGTATCTCCAGGAACTTTTACAGGAATTTCTGCAGAAAATACCATATATTTTTTTCTGCAATTCCTCAAGGACTTTTCTCAGAGATTCTTCGGGGAAATTCTCCAGGAATACTATCAGGAATTTTTCATGGATTTCTCCAGACATTCATCCAGGAATTCCTAGAGATTCGAGCACGAATCGCTTCAGGGATTCTTCCAGGAATTTATTCAAGGATATTCTCAGAGATTCTTCCAGAGAATCCTCCAGAAATTACTCCAAGGGTTCATGCAGGAGTTCCTCCTGGAATTTCTCTAGGGATTATTTTCCAGATATTTCTCCAGCAATTCCACCCAGAATTTCTCTAGAGATTTCTCAAGGAATTACTCCAGGAATTATTGCAAAGATTGCTTCAAGAATTCATTCAAGAAATTTCTCCAGGAATTCGTGCTGGCTCTTATCCAAGATTTTTTCCAGGAACTACGCCAGGAATTTGTTCAGATTTTTCACCAGGATTCTCTCTAAAGATTTTCTTAGGAATTGCTTCAGAGATTCCTCCAGCAATTCCTGCAGAGATTTCTCCAAGAATTCCTTAAAGGATTCCTTCTGTAATTTCTCTAAGATTTTCTCAAGATGTTTCTTCTAAAATTTTTCTAGGGAATCCACTCAGAATTCCTCCAAGAATTATTCCAGAATATTCTGCAAGGAATCCTCCAGAAATTTACCTAGGATTTCTTCAAGAATTTCCTCATGAGATGTTTTCAGATATTTCTCTAGGTATTCCATAATTTATACAGGAATTCCTTGAGAAAAACTTTCGGAAATTCTTCCAGGGATTGCTCCAGGAATTTTTCAAATGATTTCTTCAGAAATTCCTCTCAGGGTCTCTTCAAAAATTCATTTAGGAGTTCTTTCGGGAATTTCATTAATCCTTCAATCATCTTTTCAGGGATGTACCCAAGAACTTCTCCAGGATTACCTTTAAATTATTTCCAGAATTTCTAGAAGAATTCATTCAAGGAATAGTATTGGAAGATAATTTTTAAAGGAATTATACAGGAACCAAGAAATTCTAGGAAAGCCCTCAAAAGAGTTCGTAATTTGCAAAAGAGTTCAGCTATGAATGTTTTTAGACGTCATCGAAAAAAATCAGAGCAAAATAATGCACAAGTGAATAAAAATCCATAATCTTCCAGAAATTGGTCACCGCTACTAGCACCACGTTGATATATGTGGAGCAGACGAGCTTTTTCTGGTGGCATTTCTGGTCTCCAATGTTGATTTCCACACAAAATTAGTCAATTATGCTAAATGTTTCAGAATTCCCCGCAGTTTGATGTGTCGCATGATGGGACTTGTTTCAGAATTATGCACGGTCAATTCTAACGGTGCTGGTCCGGATCACTGAAATGGTAATAACTCCGGAACGCCCTGACCGATGTGGACCGTTTTTAATAGCATTCAATGCGGTAAAATTCCGGTTCGATTCGTGCTTCAATTCGAAAAATCGGTCAATGGGAAGTGCCTTAAAAGAGAGTGACATTTTTTGTGCACAGACATACATACACACACACATACATACACACAGGCATCATCTCAATTCGTCGAACTTCGTTGATCGGTATATGTGACTTGACCTTCCGAGCCTTCTATCAAAAGATCATTTTTTGAGTGAACATATAGCCTTTCAGTACACTTTGGTGTACGAGAAAGGCAAAAGAGACAACTTTGATGTGCTGGTTACTAAAATGGGCATTGTTTTGGGTTTTATGGCCAAAATCGAGTTATTCCTTATTGGAAAACGTGTTACCTAGTTCTCCCCTATGTAAGAAATAATTTTCTTAAAAGTCCATGTTACTTTCTGCTCCATTCCAACGTATCGAATATTGTGTAGAACTTCAGCACAATACACGACGGCATTTGAATTTTTAAAAGACGACAACTACCGTTGGAACCGTTCATAAACCACGTATACCGAAATTTGGTAATCTCAGACCCCCCCCCCCCCCTTCCGCCTCGTCGACTTTTAAATTAAAAATTTGTATGGAGTGTAGAATATGGTCAGGAACCCAGCCCCCTCCCCCCCACCCCTACGTGGTTTATGAATAGCCCCTTTGTGAACCTCCTCGTATTTGCCAACCCATCCAACCTTGCTTCCGTCCGGATCGATGTCGTTCCTGGCTGTATCCGACAGTTGTGTGGTTTCCGCCCGAAGGCTTGCAGTGTTCCATGAGTATGTACCTACCGGTTCCGGAGGCCAAACCAAAGAGCATGCTTCGCATCCGGTTCGGTTTCCATCGCACTACAGTACACCTTTTTACTTTTGCAGCAGCAGTAGCAGCAGCAGCTAGTCGCACCACCTTCAAAGCAAGAAGGCACACGGCCCCGGCTGAAAGGACAAAGAATTTCTCCACTTCCGTAAAACTTCACATCGTCGTCCGTGTGGCTGGGAAAAACTTTTCTTAATCCACTAAGGCCGGGGTTTCGAATCGAAAAACCATTAGAATGGCGTGAATGCCTTGGCCCAACCACACCGGAAAGGTGGGAGTGTGTACAGTAAATTATCCTTTCCTGATTCCGGGTGCAAGAAGGGATTGGGAATACTTTTGGAGACACGGTAGTGTAGGTACCGGGAAAGGTCTGCATGTCAGAGGGGAATACCGACAAGTTGGGCAAAGAACAGGACGCATTCCTGCGCCGCCTGGAGAAGGAGAATCGAGAGAAAAGTCTTCGAGTTTTGTTCGGTCAGGAATTTGAGCGAGCAACGCTGCTGGCAGGGAGGGAGTTTAGTTATCGTTCGAACAAGACACTTCCTGGGGTTTTCCCATGGGCGAGACGAAGTCTGGCAGCGGAAGCAATAAACGTGTTCAAACAGGCAATTGGAAATTCATAAAGTTTAATGAAATTTTAATGTTTACATTCGAGAGGAAGTTTTCTTCGTCGATGTCAAATAGTCCGGAAAAGGTGGTGGTCTTCTGGGGATTTGTGCCCAACGTGTAGTAGCTATAGGTTGGGCAAACACACACGTTCAGATGTGGGAAATACATTCATGTACGCATACGATAAAGGTGGAAACACCTAGCTCAGTCGACAACACAGGATGCAATCGACAGGCTTTAATTTATAATTAACTGGAATCACAGTTTGATTGGCTTCGACCAATTATGCACCTTATCTGACGGGTGGCATTAATTATGTTTGATTTCATTGCAGATTACTATTAATCATTCCTCGTTTGAGCTGGTGTGAAGGAATAATTGTTTATAATCCTTGTATAAATATAATAATTAAATATTAGCAATTCTTCGTGTTAACAAACATGTAATAATTAAAACCGATTTAGAGGTGTTTTATTCACAGATTCACTCCAAAAGCAAATGGTCAAGAGTTTGGTTCTCCTCCTCGACACATTTTTTCGACAATTGCGCTTCCCCTTTGAGAGTGACTGACACGGACCCTCTTCTGAGCCTCTGGCTCTAACGGAACCACACACCGCCGCAGTATCGGCGAATGGCAACTGGACCCTCAAAATCGGAATAGAAAATAATCAAAAGCTACACTTCATCATCATCGGATAGAGTAGTAAAGTGAAAGCAGCACAAAGACAATCAGTTCGATATAGTAGAAAAGAATACATCTAGGTGCTGTACAAAGTGTAAGTCGGGCTGCCAATTGTTATCGCTCTCGAAGTGCCCTAGTGGACAATTGAACTAGATTTTACCTGATCTCCCAATTATTATTATTGGATTTCAAAAGAAGTTTTCAGGAAATATTCCAAGAGATTTTTTTAATGATTTCCTGAAATAATCCATGAAGAAATTTGTAGAGGATAAAAAATCTGGAACAGGGATTCCTGCTGGAACCACTGAAAGACATTATGCAAGAATCTCTGAAGAAATTCCTAGAGACGTTGCTTCGGACATGTAAAGTGGAACCTCTGTAGAGTCTGTGAAGAACCTGTGCGATTATCCGAAGACATCCTTAGTGGAACTTCTGTAGAAACCATCCAACTAACAATCACAAGCAGCAAACAGAAATGCATGCTGAAATGTTGCTTTATAATAGTAATGATAGCTGAACTACAATTATGCTGTACACATTACTGTGCAAATGCTTTTTTCAATTGAAAAAGTAGCCAATGTTCAGCCTTTCGTGTCGGTAATAAAAAGGTTTCTTTTCGACTGGCAGTAATTCCTTTACCAAATAGTTAAACAAGACCCTTTTCTGCTTCTTGTTATGTTAATGTACAAATTAGCAAATCTATCTGTATAATGTGTTTTTCACAAGTCGAATAAGCGCTTTTGTTTTATCATACTTCGACTCAGAGTACGAGATGAAAAAACACAAGCTGGACTAATATGTTGTTCAGTTGTTAATTATAATGTGATAATTCACCACTGCTGAATAGGAGTCGAAGTATGATAATTATTAAACAACGAGGAGTTTATGTTTTGATTTCAGCGCTTCAATTCATCATCTCTAGGATGGCTCAGATAGGAAAGCATACGACTGGCACTCGACGGTCCTAAGTTCGAATCCTGATTTAGGTAAACTTGTGTGTAGTTATTGTTTCACAATAGCTGTTCACAGCATAAGTACTAATCATATACTCTCCTACAAATTTAAAAAAATCAATATTTCATTTATTTTTAATCATTTTCACTATAGCTGAATAACAACCTAACTATAAAACGATTTAACAACAAACAGTTCATTTGGTATACAACACTATACTTTATAGTTTCTCCAAATTTGGTGAACAAAACCCGAACAAAGGTTATACCTGAAAATTATCCATATGTTTTTCAGCATCATCCAGAATTAGTTCGTTGTTAAGGAGCTTGTAAAATGAATGATTGTTAGTTGAGCACTACTGGAGGAACTTTAGAAAGAATCCTTTGATGATTTTATGAATGAATCCCTGGAGAGTTTTTGTTGAAATAATTTTGAAAGGAATTATTGGAAAGTTATCGGAAGAAGGAATCCCTAGATAAATTTCTGGAAGGCTTTTTAAAGGATTTTTTGAAGCGATTCTTAGGGACATTGCTAAAATAAAAATTATATGTAACGTAATGTACGAGACACTGAAGAAAACGTTACAGTTTAGGTCATAAGAAGCCAATTTTCTCCAGTGACTCTTCGTAGGAGTCCTCTCGAAGTTCTTTCAGAAATTTCTCAAGAATTTTTTAGAAATCCTTCAAGGGTTACTTAAGATATCAATTCAAAGTTTCCTGCAGAAAGTTATTTAAAGATTTAACTAGAAATTTCTTCGCGAATTCCCTTAGATAACTTTCCTTTAATTTCTCTCAAAATGTCCTAATCATTCCCGTAAGAGTTTTTTTTGAGAAATCACTAGAAGAATCATTGAAGAAAACTTTGAAGAAAAGCTGAACTTGAGTTTTTCTGAAATAATTCGTGGAAGATTCAAAGTAAAACGTTCGAAAGAATCTCCTACGTAAGAAAGAATCTCCAGAAGGATTTCCAAAAAAAACATGGATGAATTTCTGAAGAGCTTCATGGAGAAAATATGGGAGAAATCCATGAAAGGTTTTCTAGACGAGTCCTTGGAGAAATTTCTGGAGGATTTTCTGGTGGATTCTGGAGGAAATTATGCAGTAATATCAGATTTTATCTATGTAAGTTTTTCTTAAGCAATCCTTGGAAAAAATCTTTAAAAAATCCGCGGAAGATTTTTCGACAAGAATCCTTCCATTTTTTTTCTGCAGGAGTCAATAGAGTGATTTCAAACTTAATCCACGACAAATTTCATAAACAAATTTTAGGAGATATTTCTGAATGGATCTTTGGAGTGATTTTTGAAAGATCTTGTGAATGGATGAATTCTTAGAGAAATAATTTGAAAAATCCTGGGAAGAATTTCTCAACTGCTGAATGAATTTCTAAAGAAAATTTACATAGGTGAAATTTTCAAATCAATTATGGAAGATTTCTTAAAGGATTGTCTGAATAAATTCTTAAAGAAATTCTGAAGGGAAGATTTTTTTAAATGATTTCCTTGAAGAAATTGTGACGAAACATGTGGAAGGTTTCTCAAAAGAATTTCTGAAGGATCTCCTAGAGTTTTTTCTAAAGGAATTGTTGGAGAAAATTCTGGTGAAACATTTCGCAGAATTCCGTTTAATTTCGTCAAAATCTATTTTTTATGGCATAATTTTTAGAATCTGACGAAACGAAACATCATAAATTTCGACTAGCTGAATTCCGCGGAATTTCGTTTCGAGGTGTACTTGGCGAAATCATTGGGTATACCGCATACCCTTAGAATCCAACCCTCACCCCATGGCACGGTACGCTTGGTGACGCTAACCGCACCACCACAAGACTCCACATTTTATGGGGTTCCAAGGCATTTCATCGGTACTCCAGGAGATCTCAGCGACATTTCAAGGGGGTTATGGAGGTACCAGGCCGTCTAAGGGGCGTTTAAGGAGGTGTCTTGATCCTCTTAGACTGCTTTAGGGAGCTTCAGGGGGTCTTAGGGGCGTGTGGCTTCAAGGGGCCTCAGGAGTGATCCAAGGGATCTCAGAGGGATCTCAGGTGACCTCCGGCATTTCAAGGGGTCTCAGAGGGTCCCAAGGGAGTTCCAGCTAGGTGTACGAGCGAGTTTCAGGGGGATTTTGGAGGGTCTCAGGTTGCACGGGGTTTCCGGAAGCATTTCAGAAGATTTTTGGCATGTATCAGAAGCGTATCTGATTGTCTCAAGTGGAGTCATGGAGTCCGTGAGGTTTTTAAAGGAATTTTGGAGGCATTTCAGGAAGCTTAAATTAGTTTTCATTGGGTTACAGAGGCGTTTGAAAGGATTTCAGAGGCCTTTTCAGGAAGTTTCTGAGGATTCTCACAAAGCCTTTCACAGAAACCATTGAAACCCATTGACATGCCTCTGAAACACCCCTTAAACCTTTATAACCTCATGGAAATGCTTCTGAAACTCCTTGTAGACCCACCTGATATGGCCCTGACCTTAAATGCTTCGGAAAACTCCTGAAAATTGCGTTATCTCATTGAAACGTCCTTTAAATCAACATTATAAATTTAAAATACTTTCGACACCCCTTGAAACGCCTTTCAAATGCTTCAGAAACCTTTTTTTAATCAAAAAGACTACAAGAGGTTCTTAGAACCATCGTAAAACTAAAATAAGAGGTATTAGGTTTTATGACGGCTCTCAAATCTCTACAATTTTAATTGGTCATCAAAATGGGGATTTTTTGCCTTTCTCGTACACTAAGTGTACTGGAAAGGCTATATGTTCACTCCAAAAATGACTTTTTGATAGAAGGCCCGGAGGGTCGAGCCACATATACCAATCGACTCAGCTCGACGAATCGAGGTGATGTCTGTGTGTGTGTATGTGTGTATGTGTGTGTATGTGTGTGTACAAATAAACTCACATCACTTTTTGGCAGTAAACCTCAACCGATTTTAATGACCGACGGTTCATTCGACGCGGAATCTGGTCCCATTGTTTCCTATTGAAAATGGTTCGGATCGGTCCAGCCGTTCCGGACTTATGGCCATTTAGGTGTTCCGGACCGCTACCCCTGGAAGGGGCCAGGCATGAAAATGCAACAAACCCATGCATACGACCCATTAAACCACGGCATTTTCGATTATCTGATGAACGGTAAGCAGGAAAATATTCGCAGACCATATCTGAACCGGTAGTGTTCCGGAACCGGTTCTGGGTGTCCCGCCGGAAGTGGCCAAATATAAAAGTGAACTAAACCCATGCATGCGACATATCAAATCGCAGATTTTACTATAACCTGATGAACGGTAAACAGGGTCTCAGACCATATCTGATTTGGTAGTGTTCCGGAACCGGTTCCGGGTATCCCGCCGGAAGTGGCCAAATATAAAAGTGAACCAAACACATGCGACACATCAATTCGTGGCCTTTCGATAACCTTATTGTACGGTTTGCAAGGAAATAAGCTAAGTCCACATTAGAAACTGCTGGTAGTGTTCTGGAATCGGTCCCAGTTGTCTCGTCGACAGTGGCCGGATGTGAACGAGAACTCTAGCGTAACATCTGAGAAGGGCCTAAGTCCAAAATGTAAACATTGAGAAATCTGCTTGAGATGGTTTGCAAGTATATTCATAAACTCTATTTAAAAATCAAAAACTCATCACTTATGCAACAAATGGTATCACTTATGCAACAAATGACGCGCATGACTGCTCCCTACACGCTGTCTATCGTAAAAAAATAGTATACTACATTAAAATTAGTAGAAAAATTAAGTTTTCGAACAGCAATGGACATTGGCCTTTTTGAAAATTTTCATCGACTTGGGCCCCAGTACTTTGGTCCTTTGACAATAAGCAAATCACTTAGGCGTTGATCAACTATGAATCGACTTAGGCCCTTTTAAATTGAGCTTATTTTGAGCAAAAAGAAGTTAGTTTGCATAAGTTTTTTTTTATATTTTACGTGATTATACAAAAAAGAATCAGATTCAAAGCAAAACCAAATAAAATCCATGTTACATGCCAAAGTGCCTAAGTAAATTTGAGATCAAGTCCAACTTGAGCCCTTTTACGTCGACTTAGCACCAAACGGAACTATAAATTTACTAAGGCCCTTTAAAAAATCATCTAAAAAATAATGTTGAAATGGGTTTTGGTGTGGGTGAGGAAGTGTATCGATAGATTACGTAATACTTGATAGGAATAACAGAAAATCTCGTTTGTTTACATTTTCGACTTAGGCCCTTATCACATGTTACGCTAGAACTAAACCAGTTTTCGCGACACATCAAATGGCTTTTATGCATCCTGATGAACGGTTAACAAGAAAAAATATCTCAGATTATATTAGGGCAAACTATTATCCGGACGCGGAATCGGTTCCGAGTGTCCGGATGTGGTCAAATGTAGAAGGGAACCGAACCCCATAAGGTTTTTTTCGATAACTTGATGAACGGTTTTCAAGAAAATCGCCTCAGATTACGTTAGAGACCACCGGTAGTGTTCCACAACCGGTTTGGGATGTCCCGCCGGAATTGGTCAAATGTGAAAATGAACCAAGTAAATGTTCCGGAACCGGTTTAGGGTGCCCACCGGAAGTAGACATATATAAAAGTGAGCGGTACATCAAATCTCTTTTTTGTCAGTAACCTAATGCATGGGTAATAAGCAAATAGGCACAGTCCACAGAAATTACTATCGGTAGTGTTTTTAGTTCCGAGTAACCTGATTAAGAGTTAGCATTCACATAAGCTCAGACCACATTTAAATATGCCGGTAGTGTTCCGGAATCATTTCCGGGGTCTTGTCAAAATTGGCCAAATATAGTGTATACCAAACTCATGCATGGAACACATCAAATCGTGACATTTCGATAAGCTAATGAACAGCAAGCAAGAAAATAAGCTCAAACTACATAAGAGCGATGGGTGCTGCAGTGGAATTACGAAAGTGAAATAAATCAATGCAATCAATAGATATGTGTAAGAGAACCAAAAACCTAAAAAAGCTAAAGCGATTTCATCAATTCACATCATTTTAGATTCCTGAGATGTAAATATACAGCAGGATGGATCAACGTTGTATGGAAAAATTAAAACTTAAGCGCATCAGCCCCGAACATTTTTTAAATCCCTATTTGCGTCTGATTACTGCGCAAAATTTAGATGCTACTGAAGGGCGAGCTCTGTAATGTGTTTAATATTTGAATGGGATATATTATTGACAATTCAAATTACTACATAACAAATGTTACATGAACCCTATAACCAATGATAATAAATTATAGCCTAAAGTGTGCAGAAAAACTTTGTCAAAGTGATCTGTGAAAAAAGTTTAATCCTGGCATGTAATTGTAATCTTGGTATGGATCAGCCTTCACTGAAGATGGTCAAGCAGTCAACTGAAAGGACTGATACTTTCAGCTCTGCCTATGCGTTGAACATAACGTCGGGATAAGTGCCCTAAATCGATGATGACCTTGATAAATTTCTTGATTTTCTAAATATTGTATTCTCAGGATTCAGAAATTCGTATGTGGTACAGTCCTAGATCGCTGTTATGAGAATTTCCTCCTTCTCGTCCTTTACCAAAGCACAGAGATTTGGGGCTGATCACTGACTCCAAGACAAGATTGATTGCGTCGACGGAAAGATCATGAATACTTATTCGACGAGAAAGGCACTATCACCACTAGGTGGATTAATCTGGGTTTTTATTACCGTACGGGTTTGGGTCGAAGGGTCTCAGATTTTCATGAAACTTTTTCCACAGGCAGGGCTCATGGATATATGAACAAAAAAAAAATTGAGGAAAATTCAGGGTCGCCTTTTTTACCGGAAAACTCTAGATGGATTTTTTTTTGTTTTCCCCTGACACTACTTACTTTGAAAAATCATAACTCAAGAACGAAGCATCGTGGAAACATAGTTTTTTTTAGAAAATGAAAGCAAATTTTCTCAGAAATCCAAAAAAAAAATATGAACTAAAAAATGTTTCCACAAAATTTTCCACAGTTGAGAACATTCGTAAAGAAAAGCCGGAAAAACTATGCACCAAACTCGTGGAAAATTTTCGAAAAAATATTTTTGAGAAGGTTGCTTCATAAGCTTTAATTGCTGAAATTTATGGAAGGCACTTTTTTTCGTTTTTGAGTTATGACCAATTTTGTTGAAAAATGTCCAAATGTGCCATAAACGCATTTTCTTTGAAAAATCATAACTCAAGATCGAAGCATCGTAGAAACAAAGTTTTTTTTAATGAAAATGAAAGCAAATTTTCTCAGGAGTCCAAAAAATACGAAATGGAAAATGTTTTCCACAAAATTTTCCTCAGTTGAGAAAATTCGTAAAGAAAAGCCGAAAAAACTATGTCCGAACTCGTGGAAAATTAAAAAAAAAAATATTTTTTAGAAGGTAATTTCATAAGTTTTAATCGCTGAAATTTTTGGATAGCACTTTTTTTTCGTTTTTGAGCTATGACCAATTTTGTTGAAAAATGTCCAAATGTGCCATAAAAGCCTTTTCTTTGAAAAATTATAACTCAAGAACGAAGCATCGTAGAAACAAAGGTTTTTTTAATGAAAATGAAAGCAAGTTTTCTCAGGAGTCTAAAAAAAATATGAAATGGAAAAAATTTCCACAAATTTTTTCACCGTTGAGAAAAGCCGAAAAAACTATGTTCGAACTCGTGGAAAATTAAAAAAAAAATATTTTTAAGAAGGTAATTTCATAAGTTTTTATCGCTGAAATTTTTGGAATGCACTTAATTTTTGTTCCTGAGTTATGGCAAATTTTGTGAAAAATGACCATATAACATAGGCTTATATGGTCATTTTCACATAATTGACCATAACTCAGAAACGAGAAAAAATTACATTCCAAAAATTTCAGCGATCAAAGCTTATAAAATTACATTCCCAAAAATTTTTATTTTTTTGAAAATTTTCCACGAGTTCGGACAGAGTTTTTCCGGATTTTCTTTATAAATTTTCTCAACGGTGGAAAATTTTGTGGAAAACTTTTTCCACGTCATATTTTTTTTGGATTCCTGAGAAAAATTGCTTTCATTTTCATTAAAAAAAACTTTGTTTCTGCAATGCATCGTTTTTTAGTGATTTTTCAAAGAAAAGGCTTTTATGGCACATTTGGATATTTTTCAACAAAATTGGTCATAACTCAAAAACGAAAAAAGTGCATTCCGAAAATTTCAGCGATTAAAGCTCATGAAATAACCTTCTCAAAAATATTTTTTCTAAAATTTTCAACGAGTTCGGGCATAGTTTTTCCGGCTTTTCTTTACGAATTTTCTCAACTGTGGAAGATTTTGTGGGAAACTTTTCCCGGTTCATATTTTTTTTTATTTCTGAGAAAATTTGCTTTCATTTTCTAAAAAAAACTTTGTTTCTACGATGCTTCGTTCTTGAGTTATGATTTTTCAAAGTAAGTAGTGTCAGGGGAAAACAAAAAAAATCCACCTGAGTTTTCCGGGAAACCTGAATTTTTCTCAATTTTTTTTTTTGTTCATATATCCATGAGCCCTACCTGTGGAAAAAGTTTCATGAAAATCTGAGACCCTTCGGCCCAATTTGTACGATAATAAAAAATAATGTCCAAATGTTACTTGGGATAAGCTGCGTAATTAAAACAATGTCCTGGTAGTTCGACTGCTGCTCTAGAGAGGATGTTTTCGAATCCGGGAAACAAGACCCTCCAACCAACAATAAACGCATCGTTGAAAATCAAAAACCATAGTCCCACCGACCATGTTAAACCCATATTTCACTGGCACTTGCCAGGTACCTGATGTATGCAATAATCGACACAAAATTAATTGCCTCCTCTCGGTGACATCTCCTACCCCACCCCTTGTCGCGACCACCACCTGTTACAACAATACAGGGAACCCATCCACCGTCGGATTACACATAGTTGTCTTCTTTGCCCGTGGTTTTAATCGTTTCAAAGTGAAAATGGATAAATAATTACCGGCCATTAATCATCGATTGTTGGATAATTGATTTTCGCCGGAGCACAACTGTGCGCTGCTGCAGCGAAATCTGGTATAAAACACGTAAGTGGGCTCATTTTTCACGCCTGGTGTGAAGCGTACATCCTTGTTGGAGGGATGAGCCTTCTGAAAGAACCAAAGGCCAACTCCGGTTGGCCGAATTCTTGGTGGTTTTCTGTGCAGAACAATGTGGACAGTTTGAATCACATTCACGTGGCTTTGAAGGTGTTTGGCATAGTGGCTTACACCATCGTGGATAGGATCAACTGTGAAATCATAGTGTCCGTTTCGGATTTGGTGCTGTTGGCCATTTTTTCCTTGTTTCGGATTTACGGAATCGTGATAGGGGTGCAAAATGAACTGTGGGAAACACTGGTGGATGGCGAGCCGGCCGCCATTGTATATGGGTTTGCATCGCTCATGGTTTTGGTGATCGTTGTGATCAGTGTAACTCCCATCTATGTAATGGTCCATAGGCAAAAGGTGCAAGATATTTTGAAAGATTTCAAAGAATATGATGACGAAGTGGGCCAGCTGGGTTATCCCATGAACCACCAATACTACCACTTCAGGGTGTCGGTATTTCTGTCGATCTGCTTGGCAGCATTAGGTGCAATTGTAGCGATCACTCTTTCGTTACGTAATATAGAGTACCAGTTAGATGTGCTGATATTCCTGGCGTTCTTCTGTGCCGGCTGCTTTGGGAACACACTTTTTCATACCGCGTTGAATGTGCTGATTCTAGGTGTTCATGGAAGACTGCAGCTGTTGAACCGCTGCCTAAAAGAGCTACTACAGGAAACAGATGAACGATCTATTAACCAGCATAAAGTTGGTCAGCTTCGCCGAGATGTGGTGATAGTTCAGGCCGCCAAATTGTACGATAAGCTATGTGACGCGAGCGAGGGAATCAGTGTGGTGTTTAGCAGTCCGGTAAGTTTGGAAAAGTATTTTACAAATACAATACCGATAATCTTCGATGTAACGTACCCTCGATATGAAGAATTCGATATACGTAACTTACAATCTACTCCAACATAACGTATTAAATTGTTTAGTTCTAATTTATCCAGCAACAGTCTGCAGATAAACTACAAAATCACATACACCAAGGTCTTTTTTTACACGGGTAGTTTTTCTGCTATTTGTGTACGGAAAATCAGATAGGTAGGTTCAAAATTGACCGAGTTAAAGCAGAAAAACTACCCGCGTAAAAAAAGACCTTAGTGTAAATCATTGATTTGTTGCAGCGTTCCTCTCCTCTCCTCTTCTTGGCGTAACGTCCTCCTGGGACAAAGCCTGCTTCTCAGCTTAGTGTTCTATGAGCACTTCCACAGTTATTAACTGAGAGCTTCCTCTACCAATGACCATTTTGCATGTGTATATCGTGTGGCAGGCACGAAAATACTCTATGCCCAAGGAAGTCAAGGAAATTTCCTTTACGAAAAGATCTTGGACCGACCGGGAATCGAACCCGTCACCCTCAGCATGGTCATGCTGAATACCCGTGCGTTTACCGCCTCGGCTATATGGGCCCTATTTGTTGCAGCGTTAGCCTTGCTAAATAGAATGGGCTCACAAGTTTGCAAGTACCTACATAAATAACTCAGACAATTAATTTGGAAATTCCTTCAATTGCACTAGTTTACAGCAGTTTTGATGAGCTGATGCTCATTTTTAGAGTAGAATTATACCTTAGGTTCAAAAACGTGAAAGAAAAAACAGTAATGTGGATTTTTTCGACAATGCTGACGATTTGATATCGAGTTTTATATTAGAGGGGAAATCCCGGAAGAAGCCGTCGAAGGAATTGCTTTATGGAATACATGAAGAAAACTCTAAAAAAGATACGCAAAAAATCCTGATAAATTAGCCAGTGAAATTCCTGACAAAATTTCTGAGGAATTTACCATGTAATTTCTTCTAGAATTAGTTGAATCTTTGTACAGTCGAGTCTCCTATTAGACGCTGTCACCCACTTTACGCTCACCGCAATTTCTCAGCTGTCTTACATCCAATCCAGCTGATTTTTTTAGTGAAGTTAGTACTTACTATAGATTCATCACATACAAATAGTGAACTGATTTGGTTGGAGCGCAGCCTGGAAAACGTGGTGGGCGTAAAGTGGGTGGCAACGTCTAATAGGAGACCCGGCTGCACAAAGAACATCTAGAGAAATAGTTCGACGATTTTGCGAAACTTTCAGGAATTTTTTTTTTTAAATTTTGCCATAAATACCTACTGGGATTTTTCTGAGAAATCCTTCAGGCATTTTTTTATTCATTGCTTTAGAAAGTTCTTAGTTTCCTTTAGATATTTCTCCAAAGTTTCCTGAAGATTGCTTGAGAAATAAATTAGATTTTTCTCCTAGATTCCTTCCAATATTCTTGGATTTTTTTAGAAAATCATCCAGGAATTTCCTTCGGAAAATCTTCCATGACATCCTTTTGAAAGTTATTTACAACATTTTCCATGCAGTTCTTCAGAATTTGCTCAAGAATTTCCATCGGAGATTTCATTAGAAAGTCCTACTGAAATATCTTCAAAAATTACGTTTGAAAAGCTTTCATGAGTTTTCTTAAAAAATCCTCCATAGATCAATTCATATCAATTCATTTACATGAGTTATCATTTTTGTTATGTTGACTCTTAATTCAACCTAAATGATAACAAACTCAATTATCAAACGAGTGATAACCAGGTAACAGAACTTGTTTTTATCGAACCGGAATTTTACCGCATTGTTTGCTATAGAAAATGGTTAGGATCGGTCAAGGCGTTCCGGAGTTATGGCCATTTTAGTGATCCGGATCAGCACCGGTGGAACGGATAATATATAAA
This sequence comes from Aedes albopictus, assembly GCF_035046485.1. Lineage (NCBI taxonomy): Eukaryota > Metazoa > Arthropoda > Insecta > Diptera > Culicidae > Aedes > Aedes albopictus. Next base: position 57,324,806 of record NC_085138.1, on the reverse strand, counting down.
ACTGAACCAAGCCCCATCATGCGACACATCAAGCTGCGCCGGTTTTTGTAAAATTTAGCAGGGTTGACGAATTTTGTGCGGAAATTAATACTTAAGATCAGAAAATCCCCAATATTGGCCCAATATTCAAGATGGCGACCAGAATATCCAAGATGGCGGTCTAAAATCAAAGATGGCGGTTGAAACTTTTGGTCCTAAAACCATGCAATATGGTTATATTTGGTATGAGGAAGATGCCCGGAACTCAAAAATGGCAACCAGAATATCCAAGATGGCGGCCAAATATCCAAGATGGCGGCTCCAAATTCAAGATGGCGGCTGTTTTAGGTCCTAAAACCATGCAATATGGGTATATTTGGTATTGGGAAAATTTCCTAAGTCCAAAAATAGCGATCAGAATATCCAAGACGGGGCAGTCTAAAATCCAAGATGGCGGCTTCAAATTCAAGATGGCGGTTATTTATTGGAGTTTATGACCCTAAAACCATGCAATATGGGTATATTTGGTGTGGGGAAGATGTCCGGAGTCCCAAAATGACAGTCAGAATATCCGAGATAGCAGTCTAAAATCAATGATGGCGGCTCAACATTCAAGATGGAGCTTGTTTAATGGAGTATAAAGCCCTAAAACCATGCAACATGGGTATATTTGGTATGGGGAAGATGTCCGGAGTCCAAAAATGGCGAACGGAATATGCAAAATGGCGGCCTAAAATCCAAGATTTCGGCTCAAAATACAAGATAATGGCTTTTTCTTAAGATTTTGAGGCTCAAACATCAAAAGCCATATAAACGATATGATTTCTGGTGCCATAAAATGGATTTTTGTTATACATATGAAAGTGCTATACAGTTTCTTACCGATTTTGGCAACACTTGTTTTTGTCTACTCCCGTTTTTGGCAACATTTTTTACCGATTTTGGCAATACCAATTTATGGCAAATTTTTTTTATCGCAAAATCATCTTAAAACCATGTTTTTAGCTTTACCTTTAAAAAAAAAATATATAAATTTATTAAGTTTTCAAAAACGACAATTTTTCAAATCATGACGTAGTTTATTAACGTCATCTAAGGGGAACTTTTTGAAACTTGTGAATAGTTCATATTGATAATATAAGTCGAAATAACGCATAAAAGTTGTAAAATCACAATTTTTACCGATTTTGGCATCACCCCATTTTGGGAACATAAAATTTACCTCGTGTTGCCAAAATCGGTAAGGTGACTGTATTCATCAACATGTCACTTGAGTTCTGTTGAAATGGGTTTTCGAAGGCACGAGAAAGGCGCCAGTGCCGCTAGGTGGATTAACTAGGGTTTTTTTTTATTTGTGTTTACGAAATTTTTAGCCCTAGGCTAGTTTATCTCGGAACCCACGAAGGAAGAACTCACATTTTGTGAGCTTGTCGAGAGTGGCCTTCGTTCCCAAGCTCTTGGCGTGATATTCACATGCTTTAATCCTCACACCAGATCTGCTCCACTTATTTTATTAAAGGATTTTTTCCTATGAATTCCTCAACATTTTTAAACTACTTTTCCAGGAACGTCTTAGGCAATTTCTTCAGGGAAAAAACTGCTTTCCTGATCACGGAACTCCTTGGGGATTCTTTTAGGAATTTCTGATGGGATTATTTTTGAAATTCCTTTGAAAAGATATCTTTATAATTTTAGTAAGGGATTTCTTCAAAAGTTCTTTATTTCAAAACATTTGTTTACAAATCCTACAGGCATTGCCTTGGAAATGCTTCCCAGCGTTTTTTAAGAATTCTTTGAGAAGTACCTTCAGTGATTTCTGTACAAATTTCTACACGGAGTGTTTGGAAATTGCTCTTGGTTCTATTAGAAATCTATTGTATAGATATCCACCCAGGGATTTTCTAGTTCTTAACGAAATTGAACAAAAATACTGAAGAATTCTGTAAGAAAACCGTTTAGGAATTTCTAAAAAAAAACGCTGAACAGCCTTGTTTAATGCCTGGAATAATTCCTAGGAGAACATCTGATGAAACACCCTAACACTCTTTTGGCATTAGGGTTATTTTTTTTACCCAAACTGCACACTACGCCAGCGAGCTGCTGGCAACGTGATGCAAAAGGAAGGTTTTTTCTCCGATATAAAAAATCCAGTCATACTGAGGAAAACATGCTTGTGCTGTGGAGAGATTCCTGAAAATTTTCTTTAGAGGAACCCTTCAAAAAATGTCCACTGAATTGAAAACGGAATTATTGAAGAAATCCTTCAATAAATTTCTGAGAGATCTCTTCCCCAAGTAGCATTTCGATGGCCAATTAGTCTTGTAGAGGCTTAGGAAACCGTCATTAAACAATATACCTTTTATTTTTATTTTATTAAGTTTCTAAGAGCTTGTTATGGTCTATTCGACTAAAAAATGTTACTTGGGTGAGGATTTGCTGAAGGAATCCCTAGAAAAAAAACTCCTGGAGATACTTATGAAGGATTTTTTGTGCAATTTCTGAATGATTTGTGTACGAAAACCTTCTGAAGGATATCCTGCAGAAATAATACAAAAACTGGAAGAATTATATACAGAACCATTAAAGACCTTCAAAATAATTGTTTAAATAATGGTTGGAATAATATCTGGAGGAACAGGAGAATCGTCTGCAGGTATTCATAGAAAATTTCATAGAAAATGTTAAGAATTGCATTCTGAAGTAATTTCTGCAGTAATTGCTGAGAGAATCTCTGGAGGAAAATCCAAAGCAATGTCTGAAGGTAAACCTGAAGGAGCTATTGGAGAAGCCCATAGAGGAACTTCATATGAATGCCCCAGAAAATCTCTGAATAAATAGAGAAATACTTGAAGGAACCTTTGTAGAAATTCAAGCAATAATTTCTTGAAAAGATTCTGGAAAAATCTGAACTTCTAAAGGAAAGCCCTTTAAGGAATTTCCGGAAGAAACTCCGGATTTATGTGAAAAAAATCTCCTAGAATTGCATTTTTGTGATGAAGAGTTTGGAGTATTTCCTGGAAAAATTCCTAGAAGAATTTCTTTAGAATTTTCAGACAAATCCTGAATAAAAACTTATGTAAAAAAAAATCTGACAATATTTCTGAAGGAATTTGCTCAGATATTTTGAAGATATACATGAAAGAATACAAGCATGTAGTTTTGAGTAATCATTGAGTGAATTTCGAAAAGAATTCCATAAAAAATCCAAAGAAGAATTTCAGAAAAACTCGTGGACCAGTTTCACAGATATGTATTTTGAGAAATTTCTTGAAAATTACATTAAGAAGTGTCAAGATTCCTGTGGGAATTCTTGAAAAAAAAAATCTTGGGTAATGCCTGGACAAATTTTCAAAGAAATCCATGGACAGTGATAAATTTTGAAGGGATGCTAGGATGAATCTTTAGAAGAATTCTTGTTAATATCGTTCATCAAAGAAATCCTGCGAGAATATTCTTTTTGTAAACATTCCAGGAAATGTTTGATAAATCCTCAAAGAATCACCAAAGGAATTTCTGGCGGTGTTCCTGGTGGTGATACTGGAGAAATAGACGAAGTAATTTCCTTGGGGACGTACCAGTATGGGTCATCAGTTAGCCTAGTGGTTAAGGCTATGGATCGCCAATCCGGAGACGACGCGTTCGATTACTGTTCCAGTCGGGAAAATTGTCTCGACTCCCTGAGCATAGTGTATCATTGTCCTTGACTCACAATATACAAATTCATAAAAGAAAGCCTTTCAATTAATAGCAGAGCTGAAGAGAGCCAGGCCAAGTTGCAGTGGAAACGTAGAGCCTTAAAGAAGAACCCCCTCCCTATGATCGACTCTTAATACACTTGGTACCCCTCCTGCTTTTGCCGAAATTAGGAAAACCCGCTCCCTTGGCGCCACTTCTGTGCACAGGCCTGTCTTACACTATTTTATTCTCTTTCCGCACTTTTATTCGTGGAGTGAGACATTGTAGGCCCGGCTATGCTAACATTCTTTTCCTTCCTTGGTAATCGGAATGGCGTGGCTGACGTCGTAATATGTGTTCATTTATAATGCTTCAGAATTACAGTTAAATGCACATATTCGAATAAATTCATTACATTGGTTTACAATGTTTTCTTTTCTTATATCATCAGATATTTTTTCAAATTTTCGATCCATATTCTACTACAATTCCTTTCTACGTTTGTTCCCAGCTAATCCTCCAATCCATCAACACGTTCTTCGTCCACCTGCTGTCCAGCTATGCCGGCATGCGTGTTTTCCTGCACCAGGCCACCCCACAGCAAACGGTCAACGCCGGCCTGTATCTGAGCTGGTCCCTTTACTTTTTGTTTTTCGTGTGCCAAACCATCCTCTACCTGGCCGCCCTCCGCCACCAGAAGTCCATCCTGCTGGGCATCGTCCACCGGAGCCTCAACCTACCGCAAAACGAATTTCTTATCGATCGGTTCCATCAGCTATCGGAACAAATTACCAGTCGCGCGCCGCATATCACGTTCTTCTTTTTCGAACTGCACCCATTAATTATCGTCCAGGTAGACCACCCACGGGGTAATTGAGATGATGTCTGTATACATTTCGGTAATTACTCATTTTCCAGGCTTGCGGGGAGCTGGCTACCTACCTGCTGATTCTGGTTCAGTTCGACATGCAATAGATGTATTTCGGATGGCACGTGGCACGAACGGAGCAAAATTAGGCACAGATAAGAAGACGGTGTCTTGGGAGCGGAATGAAGTGGTTTCGTGTGGAAAATTTCGCAGAAGCATGGCGGCCCGTGTATCGATTGACGCGACTGTTGAGTTTCACAACGATGACCTATAGCTTTAAGGATCACACAGCTTCGCGAACTTCAACCGATCAAACGCTGCTTGTAGTGGGTGTGTTTGTAGCTATAATGGGGTTGTACTACACGATTGCGTTCTACCAAGAACGGATCATGATGGTGACCAACTCACACATTATCAGTGCTGGACGATTCGGGCTTTTTGTAATCATTATCTTATTGCACATTGCAACCCTGGCAATCAACTACGTCAACGGGACTAGGATTGCTGAATTTCCACGAACGATTCAGAACATTGATCGACAGGTAGGTATAGAATTGAACATCAAAATCTCATTCACCCCAAGAGTGTTCTTTTTCAGATATCGATTCTCTTCCATCACACATGGAACTATCAGAAAGAGCACCTAGCTAATATTGTGTTCATCGTTATCAGATTCGCGGAGTGGTTTGTGATCATTCGCGTCCTTCAGTACACAATTGATCCCTTCGGAACTGCCAAGTTAATCGATGGCTTGATCATGACTACAGCTTTCAATTGGGTGAACATCGGCTATCAAGTAAACGCAGTCAGCTGGTTGATAATTTTGAGCACCATACGGAAAAGGTTTTCGGTGTTAAATCATCATTTGAGGTATAAAATTGCAGGAAAAAATCTTAGTAACGTTAATTCGAACTACCTCCTATAGAATGACCCTTTTGGACGACTCAATACCACACAAAGACCCGCACCAGCTTCACAGACTCACCCTGAAGCTCGGCATCCTACATAGTCAGTTGTGCGATACCGTTGACTGTTTCAATCACTGCCACTCGACAACGATGATGTTTTCCTTAGCACCAGCCTTCGGTTTCACGGTGTTTTCGTGGTTTGGACTGATTCACGCGTACGCAGCCAGAGTCGACGAGTTAGTTCTTCACTCCTGGACGACAGTGACGTTGAGTTTCAACTATATTTCGTTCGTGTTCTATGTTGTATTGTTTTCCGCAAAAGTTAATGACCAGGTAAATGACTCGTATGAATTGTTCCTAGTATTGACCGTTGTCCGGTTACAGATCAAGCAGACGGCAATTGTCGTTCACAAGGCCATTGGTTATCGTACATATGATAAGGAAGAAAGTCGACAGTTGAAAAAGTTTTCGCAACAACTTTGGCATCATTCACCGAGTATAGTTTGTGAATTGTTCGCTTTTGATTGGGAACTTGTTTATACTGTGAGGATTGCTTAATATGCCTTAAAGTTTTAAATTATGTCTCACTCTATTATTATTTTTCCAGATGATTGGGTCGCTCAGCACGTATCTAGTGATTCTTATGCAATTCGATCTGGTGAACTACTCAAATTATAATACTACAACGAAGCACTAGCACACGTCCACGTACATATGAGGACAGCATGTAGAATGAAACGATTAAAGGAGATATTTCATGTGTCCAAAAGATTCTGAGATGTTACAAGGTGCAACATGTTTTTGTCTCAAGAGCAAACTTATGTGTCTCTAACAGATTTTAGGCCGCTGAATTCGAATCTAGGCTCAGATTTGCTCCAGCACCTCACAATTATGAGCTATACCTCAATTTATAGGGCAAAATATGCGATTTTGGGCTATTTTGATTGCAAGCAATTAGGCATGGGCATATTTTTTTGAAGTATTTGAATAGTAAATTGGTCAATTAACATCTGAATTAAAGATCCATGCAAAATATTACACAGATATTTCGACTTAGGGTCTGTGTCTATTGGCGAATTAAAATTAATTTTCACTTAAACTTGACATTTCGATAATTATTTCCTTAGGAGAACTGTCAAGTTTAAGTGTTGAACTGTCAAATTTAAGTAAAAATTAATTTTAATTCACCAATTGACACAGACCCTTAAGCATTTTATGTTGGCAACTAAAGTTGTAAGCAACTTTTGGAGGGTGACTTGTACGGAAAATGTCGTACCTAATATAAATCGCTTAAAACTATGTATCAAATTTGATTTTGTAAAACGAAATATTTTGCATGAGTCGTTAATGTACATATTAATAGACGAATTAATCTTTTGGTTGCTTGAAACAATATTTCCATGCCTAATTGATTGCAGTCAAAGATGCCTAAAATCGCATATTTGCCCTATAAGTTGAGGTATAGCTCAAGATTGTGACGTGCTGGAGCAAATCTGATCCCGGATTTGGATTCAGTGGCCCAAAACCTATCAGAGACACATAAATTTGCTCTTGAGACAGACCATTTTTTTTTGTTTTAAAATTCTATTTAAAGAATCAGCGTGATTAATAAAAATAACTGTTTGTATGAGTAATACATACTACGTACATAATTGTACACTTGCTATTTTATTAAATTTCAACGCTCTATTTGGCCACTTATGAGTCAACAATTATCTACTATTCAGCAAGAGCTACCAATAACCCTTTCGGGACGGAGCGCAAACAACTGAAATCTCCATACAAATGGCTGAACTTTGGCTCTCCAGAACTCTTGGATATCCTAACATAACAACAATATTTTTTCCTCGCTTGAAAGAACTACTCTTTATCTTTCGATTTCTAGCTTTAACTGTCTAGATAAATCGGAAATCAAAAATATGTGACAGGTAAAACTTTTTTTGCAATTTCTCATCGTAATAGGCTGTTTTACCTCACGCAAATCTGACAGGAAAAGGCCTACTTTCCCACACTAAATTATCAGTGCTGTAATGGTTCATTACAGCAATGATTTGCGTTGCGTAATGAACCATTACAGCACTGTTTTCAGTTTTGATCAACTTCTTGATGCTTTCTGGACGCAGGTTTGAAAAATTGTGACAACTGCACAGTAGAACCTGCTATGATCAGACTTTCTTAAACATGGCTGTTGATACTGGCAGCACGGACGGCCGCATGACAAGGTGTACGATAGACGGTGGCGATCTAGATCACCCTTCGACCGTATGCGATGTAGGAGATCAACAGAGCAGCGATAGGGCAAACGTCAAATGAGATGACGAGGAGAAATTGAATGTGATTTGAGATTGGATTACGAGGTTGATTGCGAGTATAACTTAGTTTATTTTGGATTGATTTCTACTTATATTTACGTTAATTTGTATCCTACTGTAAGTAAAGTTGAATTCGATTATTTCCTAAAAATGTAAACCTAATTTCTTACAGCTAATAGTACGGAAATCAAAATTGTAGTACGGCATAGAAGATTTTCATTTGCATTTGAAGCACTTATACGAATTTCTAAGGTAACTGAATATTTAGTAACATGCGATCAGTGAATAATAATACTTAACTTAGGTCCGAACTACAGAAGGTCGCAGGCAAAGATTGTAGTGGATAGCGAGGGTAATTAAATAACCAGTAGTCACCGAAACTGTAAGTAACAGTTACCTCTACTGAAACATGCAAATAGGTAACACTTGTTTATTTGTAGCTTAAAAGCAACATCTAAAATAAAAGGCACTGTTCGCTGAAGAGACGTTGATGAATTTCTTTCCCCGTCGGCCACAAATCTTTTAAGAGTTTCGTCCAATATCTACCGTCGGAAAGAACACGGCTTGCAATGGCAACAGCATCAGGAGATCTGGCACACACCCAGCAGAACTGTGGTGGTTGTAATAAACCAAGCTTTGTCGATGGGACAACGGTCGCATGCAATCAATGCCGTCGTTGGTACCATAGCGCCTGTGCAGGTGGAACTGGAGAGATCGCAGATGGCAGTTGGTCATGTGTAGCGTGTATTTTATCCTCGAGTGGACCGGCGAAATCAGTTATTTCAACCAGCAGTACTCGTTCGACCAGGGTGCGATTGGAGCTGCTGCGTTTGGAAGAGCTTCAGAAGACTAAAGAGAAGCATATGATTGAACGACAGGAACGCGAGCGCCTCCGAGAAGAGCGCGTCCAAAAGGAGAAGGAAGAACTTGCCCAAAAGTACATCGACGAAAAATACGCACTCTTGCTGTCAGAGACTTTGGAGGATGGGGCTAGTAGCGTGAGAAGCCGAAATAGTCGCCAGAAAAGTCTGGATAAGGTCAACGATTGGATTGAAGCGAGACATCAAGAAAGTTCTTGTGCAGAGACGATGCTAGGCGATTCGATACTAAGCTTTCGACTACCGCTGGCAGCTGAGAATCAGAACCGCCTCCATCACGGAACTCCGCTTAGTTCACTGGGAGCTAAGGTCGTTACTATCAGCGAGTCGACACCGAACAGGAATTTGATGGAACCGATCGCAGAACATAGCCTACCTACATCTACAATTACACAACCGTTACCGCCACCACCTGCGCTGGTCACAACAGTCTCTGTTACACCTGAACAACCTAACAAGAAACTCCACGCACCGACATCGGATTTTCAGTTGCTCCAATCATCAACGTCGGTGGGACTGCCTACACCACTGGTACAATCACGCCAGGTAAGGAGTGCAATGTTCACTCCGGGCGTAGCAATGTCATCTACGCCAGCTACCTTTTCGATTGTTCCTCCACGACCAGTAGCGACTTGGATGGGACCACCAATTCCAGAATCAAGTTCGGCGTTGCCATCAGTACCAGTTCATGGGCCAATGACCGGTCAGCCACACCTACACCGATCGCACGAAACTCAAACATCACGGTTGCCTCCTTGGCAGTCACATCAATCATTGCCGAGCCATTCACGTCTACCGATGCTTAACGAACCGGTACTAGGCCAGTACCAGCAACAGATGGCAGCAAGACCGGTGGTTCCGCGAGACCTTCCAGTCTTTACAGGCAACCCTGAGGACTGGCCAATATTTATCAGCAGTTATCGCAACTCGACGTTGATGTGCGGCTATACCGATGCCGAAAAATTAATGCGTCTTCAAAAATGTTTACGTGGCAATGCAATGGATGCAGTACGTAGCAATTTGCTGCTTCCATCGTCGGTTCCACAAGTCATGGCCACATTGGAGACATTGTTTGGCAACCCAGAACGGCTTATCCAGTCTCTGTTGAGTAAAGTGCGAACTACTCCTGCACCGCACGCTGATAAATTGGAGACTCTGATCAATTTTGGGATCGTAGTTCAAAATTTGGTAGGACACTTGAAAGCAGCCAATCAACAGGTTCACCTAACAAATCCGTCGTTACTGCACGATTTGGTTAACAAGTTGCCGGCAAATATTCGCCTGGACTGGGCGCTGTACAAGAAGCAGATGGTAGTAGCTGACCTAGAAACATTCAGCAATTACATGTCGGCGATCATCTCAGCGGCAAGCGACGTTGCACATTACAGCGATTTCGAGGCATCACAGCCCCGGCATGAGAAACAAAAGGCTAAAGAGAAGACGTTCATCAACGCCCACAGCTCATCGGATGATTGTTGGCAGGTAAAGGGTCGAAAAAGCAACGACAGCATCAACAAGCCAGTGGACACAGTAAAGTCTTGTTTTGTTTGCGAGAAAATAGGGCACAGGGTAAAAGAATGTTTCGAATTTAAGTCTCTTTCTCTAAACGATCGCTGGAAGGCGGTTGAGACACACCAATTGTGTCACAAGTGTCTTGTGCCGCACGGTAGGTGGCCGTGTCGAACATGGAAGTCATGTGATGTCAGCGGATGCACAGGTAATCATCATTCGCTTCTTCATCCTGGTATTCCGGAATCCTCCGAAGTCGCCGTAGTATCCGTGCACAGTCGGTCGCCGAACCTGACCATTTTTCGGATCGTCCCGGTCATACTGTATGGGAACACAACGCAACTTGAAACATTCGCATTTCTAGACGAGGGATCTGATTTGACGCTTATGGACGAAGAGATTGCTGACTTTTTGGGCGTTGAAGGAGAACAAAAAGGCCTATGCTTGAAATGGACGTCAAACATTACTAGAGATGAGGTCAACTCTAGACAGATCGACTTGGAGATAACTGGAGCAGGAGGTGGGAAACGCTTTCCTCTGGTAAACGTGCGTACGGTGAGTCGGTTGGACTTGCCCTGTCAAAGTTTGGATTACGTTCAGCTGGCAAAAAGGTTTCCCCACCTGAAAAGGTTATCTATCTGCAGCTATGAGAATGCGGCGCCTAGACTCTTGATTGGCCTAAATAATTTACAGCTAGCGGTGCCGTTGAAATGTCGTGAAGGAGGTATGAATGAACCCATCGCTACCAAAACGAGACTGGGTTGGACCATATTCGGTAACATGGCCAAAACCGGTGTATCGCATTCATTTCAAATGTGCGAGTGTACTACGGACGATAAGTTACACCACATGGTTGAGGAATTCTTTGCTGCAGAAAATCTGGGTATCAGCGGACCACTACCAGAAGGTGCGGAAGAAATGCGGGCCAAAGCGATTTTGCGAGAAACGACGAGAAAGGGCGAAGATGGACACTATGAAACGGGTCTGCTTTGGCGATATGACCAGTTCGAGTTCCCACCAAGCTACACGATGGCGGCAAAAAGGTTTCAATGTTTGGAACGACGTCTGCGAGCTAATCCAGAATTGCGGGACAACCTGGACAAGCAGATTGTTGAATACCAACTGAAAGGCTACGCACATAAGGCCAGTAAACAGGAATTGGACTCTGCAGATCCAAAAAGGGTATGGTATTTACCACTGGGAGTGGTGACCAACCCAAAAAAGCCTGGAAAGGTGCGGATCATCTGGGATGCGGCAGCAAAGGTCAATGGCGTCTCCTTCAATTCGATGCTTTTAAAAGGGCCAGATATGCTGATCTCGTTACCTTCAGTACTCTTTCGATTCCGTGAACGTCAATTCTGTATCACGGCTGACATCAAAGAGATGTACCATCAAGTCAAAATCCGCTCAGCCGATCGTTCGTCTCAGCGATTCCTGTATAGATCTGACCCCTCGGACGACTTAGAGACCTATATCATGGATGTGGCCACCTTTGGCTCTACTTGTTCTCCCTGCTCAGCACAACATGTTAAGAACACCAACGCCGCGCAATGGAAGGAAACATACCCGGAAGCAGCATCAGCGATAGTTGAAAACCACTATGTGGACGACTATCTAGATAGTCGAGATACGGTAGACGAGTTGGCAAGCTTAGCAATCGACGTTCGAACCATACACAAGGAAGCAGGTTTCGATCTAAGGAACTGGCGCTCTAACTCCGAAGAGGTTTTGCGACCGGTCGGGGAAACAACGATCACTACTGGAAAACCAATCTGTGAAGATAAATCTAGTTCATCCGAGCGAGTTTTGGGAATGACCTGGTTGCCAGCCGAAGACTTGTTTACGTTCGCCATTAATTTGCCCGACGATCTACAGCGGATGGCGTTCGGTACCGAAGCTGTAACGAAACGTGGTGTACTGCGGTTGCTGATGAGTCTGTTTGACCCTCACGGCCTAATATCCAACTTTCTGACCCACGGTAAAACAGTAATACAGGATCTATGGCGTAGTGGAGTGACTTGGGACGAAACGGTTCCGAGGGAAATTTACACCCGCTGGAAACGCTGGGTTAACCAGCTTCCCAATCTTCAGTACGTTCGTGTCTCCCGATGCTATTTTCCATCCTACAATGTGAAAGACCTTCAAACACTTGAGCTTCATGTTTTCGTTGATGCAAGCGAGTCAGCGTATGCATGTGTTGCTTACTTTCGCATCATTGAGGGCAATGTGATATAATAGAGGTGTGGAGGAACTCATCGTTTGCTTGTGTTAGTGAGGAAGAAAAATCAACAACTTTTGAGGGGAGGGTAGGTGACGTCATACATGTTCATAAATAAAGGCGTTTGGGTCACATGGCTGTTCTACCTTGCCAATTTGGACGATAGGAAAAATCAACCGGAACAAATCCTTGAACAAATCTAGCTGAAAACACTCGCGGGGTTCTGTTCGAATGGGCAAATCTTCTCAATAAATACAGAATCTGGAGGAGCTTGGGTCCAAAAAAAACTGGAAAAGTTTCATATCCTCTCATCTTTTGCCCCATCATATCGAACGGCGGCCGCGGGTATCGGAGTGTCGCAAAAGAATGATTGCTGTTAGGTCAATAACTTTCGTAATTTTGTTTTTGCCAATTACAGTATTCTCCTTTGTTCAACTTTCGTCACACATTAAAACGATATAGAATGTGAATTTAATCCTAAATTAAAAATAAAGTTGAAAATTTTGCAAATCCTACAATTTTTTCAAACGCTGCCAACTTACGTTTGTTTTGTGTTTGAATAAAATAACAACATTCAGATCACCCTTGGTAACGGTAGAAGTAGGGGCAGCGGAACCAAGGAGAATACATTTTACTAAGGTGGCGCAGATAAACATTGCAAACCACTGGTTGTCTCTTCCACACTTCTGGTGTTCTTATGCAACTAAAATAGTGACGTCACTATTTCAGTTCCATAAGAACACCAGAAGAATGGAAGAGACAACCAGTGGTTTGCAATGTTTATCTGCGCCACCTTAGTAAAATGTATTCTCCTTGCAGCGGAACAGCTGAAAATTTGGGCGGGCTTGAGAAATTCAAAACAACTGACTGTATGACGTCAAGCGTTGTCAAGATGCTGAAGGTTGCTATGTTAAATAATAAAACAGCGCACTAACACCAACAAAGATCTGTGTATTACACAAAACGATCTCTTCACCTTACTTAGATCACATTGCATTGAAATGGGTCAACGAACCCGCGGTGGATTCAAATAGTAGGTGGTTTAGAGGACCGGACTTCCTTTATCAAGCCGAAGAGTGTTGGCCTCAACAGAAACTGCTGCCGTCGGTAACTAACGAGGAACTAAGAGCGGTTCATGTTCATCAGGAGATATTAAGCAGCTCTGTTATAGACATCTCTCGGTTCTCAAAATGGGAGCGCCTGCTGAGGACCGTAGCCTACCTTTTCCACTTTTCTGACAACTGTCGCACTCGCAAGGAGCACAGACACCGTCTGCTAAATCAGAGGGATTTCGAACGAGCGGAACGAGCTCTTTGGCGCTCGGCGCAGACTGATGCGTTTGCAGATGAACTAGTGGAGTTGCTGAGGAATTCTGACAAAACAGGAAGAAGACTTCTCCGCTTCGAAAAATCCAGCAAGATACGCAAACTTTCACCATTCATGGATGAATTTGGGGTGATAAGAATGGAAGGCCGAATCGAAGCGTCACCATATGCATCCTTTGGTGCGAAATTTCCAATCATTCTTCCCAAAGGTCACCTTATTACAGAGCTTCTTATTGATTGGTATCACCGGCGCTTTGGACACGGATTTGGTGAAACGATTGTGAATGAAATCAGACAAAAATTCCATGTATCCAATCTACGGGTGTTGGTACGTGGTGTGGGAAGACGATGCAGATACTGTTTGGTGCGGAAAGCCGAACCACAAGTACCAAGAATGGCCCCTCTCCCTATAGCTCGGGTGACTCCGTTCGAACGACCGTTCTCCAGAGTAGGCGTGGATTACTGTGGCCCATCTATATATATAAAAATGAGTTTGATGTCCCTTTGAGGCAACAAAACTCAGGAACGGCTGAACCGATCAGGATGACTCTTGCACGGTTCGGTTTGTATTCATGGTGGCTGTGTTTATATGTACAAAAAGTTACGAAAATCAGCTAAAAAAGTAACAAAATTGAAAAATTTTGATTTTTTATGAGCTGGGAAGGAAATCAACACGATCGAAATGAAATCAATCTAGAGTGCGGTGACGTTATGAGTTCAACAGTTGTCAAACCACCACAGCTGGGCAAGACAACGTTTGCCGGGACAGCTAGTTTAGGGGCTGTCCATAAACCACGTGGTCATTTTTTTGGGACTTTTCAACCCCCCCCCCCCCCCCCCCGCGTGCTCATTAGTCCATACAAAAATTTTTGTTTGTCCATACAAAATGGTCACTGGTCGAACACCCCCCCCCTCCTTAATGACCACGTGGTTTATGGACAGCCCCTTATCATAAAAGTGTTCCGAAGAAATGTGAAAAAATGGGTTGCGCTCTTCACGTGTTTGGTTACGACAAATTTTCAAGGGACGTGCAGAGAGTTGTCTAAGCAATTATCAAGTGTACATGAAGGTTTGGCGGAAACATTCACCGATGCGAATACAAAATGGTTTTTTATCCCACCAGCCTCTCCACACATGGGAGGAGTGTGGGATCCCCGACAGAAGAAGTTTTCCAAACTGTATGCACGGAAGCTGAGTCGATGGTAAACTGCAGGCCTTTAACATATATACCTTTGGATACCCCAGACCAAGAAGCTTTGACCCCCAATCATTTTCTTCTTCTAAGTTCGTCGGGAGTGAAGCAATCTGTTAAGCAACCTATGAACGAAGGAATGGCGCTAAGAAGTGATTGGAATCAATGTCAACTGATGCTCGACCGCCTTTGGACTAGGTGGATCCGCGAGTACTTACCCACTATCACGCGTAGGACAAAATGGTTCGAGGACGTCCAACCGCTGACGGAAGGCGCACTGGTATTTATCGTAAATGACAAGGAGCGGAATAGCTGGGTTAGAGGCAGAGTAGTGAAATTGATTGCTGGATCGGATGGAAGGATACGGCAAGCAGATGTGCAGGTTGCTGGTGGGGGAGTACTACGACGGGCAGCGGCGAAGCTGGCCGTATTAGACGTGCTGGAAAGTGGTAAAGCTGCCGGAACTGAGCAGCGTTACGGGCCCGGGGATGTTGATACTGGCAGCACGGACGGCCGCATGACAAGGTGTACGATAGACGGTGGCGATCTAGATCACCCTTCGACCGTATGCGATGTAGGAGATCAACAGAGCAGCGATAGGGCAAACGTCAAATGAGATGACGAGGAGAAATTGAATGTGATTTGAGATTGGATTACGAGGTTGATTGCGAGTATAACTTAGTTTATTTTGGATTGATTTCTACTTATATTTACGTTAATTTGTATCCTACTGTAAGTAAAGTTGAATTCGATTATTTCCTAAAAATGTAAACCTAATTTCTTACAGCTAATAGTACGGAAATCAAAATTGTAGTACGGCATAGAAGATTTTCATTTGCATTTGAAGCACTTATACGAATTTCTAAGGTAACTGAATATTTAGTAACATGCGATCAGTGAATAATAATACTTAACTTAGGTCCGAACTACAGAAGGTCGCAGGCAAAGATTGTAGTGGATAGCGAGGGTAATTAAATAACCAGTAGTCACCGAAACTGTAAGTAACAGTTACCTCTACTGAAACATGCAAATAGGTAACACTTGTTTATTTGTAGCTTAAAAGCAACATCTAAAATAAAAGGCACTGTTCGCTGAAGAGACGTTGATGAATTTCTTTCCCCGTCGGCCACAATGGCTATGAACATCAGTGTGCAGTTTGATGTAAAAGTTTTGTTAAAAACTATCCTCAAGTGGTAATTTATGAAATTGCAAAAAAACGTTGTACGTATCTCGGTGCAGAACTCGATTTTTACAGCACTCGTCGTACTTATCCAACTCGGCAAGCCTCGTTGGATAAGTGTTCAACTCGTGCTGTAAAAATCTTCATTCTGCACCTTGTTGCGTGAACTCGCTCAACAGCACAATGTGCTGGTTCGTCACGAAAGGGATAAACACGTTACATTGTATGTAATATAACTGTGGTAAGGTAGCGTGCTGATCTTTCAATCACCACGAAAAATGAAGAAAGAAGAAAAATAAACGATACTTTTAATAAGGGCTATGATTGGAAACTTAGTACATACATAAAATGTAAGGGTTTTCTATGAACCTAACCTTTTGACTGCTGAACTTGGCGGTGGTGATCTAGGTCTGAAGAACGTTAAGTTCACGGTAGTGAAACCCATTGTTTTGCTTATAACAGAGCGTTAATGACTTATCATAAATTTAATCATGATTAATGATTAATGATTAAGATTAATCAAAATCATTAATCATAATCATAAAAAAATCAAATTCTGTTCTAAATATTATAATTTATGATTCTTTTTTTCAAAAATCTCCCGGACAGAGTTACCTTTTACTTTTGAAACTTCAAAGGCATGTTAAAATACAAAACAATTTTAATCATTTCCAGTTTTTTGTGATTGATTAATCATGATTAATCATGATTTTTAATCAATGAGCCATTTTTAATCATTAATCATAATCAATAATCACATATAAAACCAATTTTAATCATTAATCCTAATCTTTAATCATCCTAAAAATCAAATTAATCATTAATCATAATCAATAATCACCAAAATTGGAATTTTAATCATCAATGATTAATCATGATTAATTTTTTTGTTAATCATGAACGCTCTGGCTTATAATGATCCTGAAGCAGATGTAGTGAGTTATAAGGTGCAGACAGGAAGAATTCTTGAACTATAGCTTGATTAGCTTGATCATGCTTGATATGCACCAACAAATTGTTGTGATCATGCATGCACCAAGGGGCTGTTCATTTACTACGTAAGGAGATTTTAATGATTTTACGACACTTACCCCCCCCCCCCCCCCCCCCTTGTAAGATTTTTTGTATGAGCTGCAAAATATTTTTTATGGCGCGTAAGATTTGAAACACATGGTCGATTATCACATACACTGTGGTGCATAATTGATCGGACAAACGCCGATTTTCATACAAAATGGCCAAGTTTGAGATGCTGTAACTATGGTTTGCTTTGATGGATTGAGCTCAATTTTTGACACGGAACTACAAATAAGCTGAATTTTGTGTACAAAGTATAAAATATTTTCGTTCACAGGTCTGGGCGTGGCAAGGCGTTGAAAAAATTGCAAAAGTGATCGGACAGCGGCACGCGTGTAAATCAAAGGGGTACCGCTGTCCGATCACTTTTGCAATATTTTCAACGCCTTGCCACGCCCAGACCTGTGAACGAAAACATTTTATACTTTGTATACACAAAATTCAGCATATTTGTAGTTCCGTGTCAAAAATTGAGCTCAATCCAACAAAGCAAACCATAGTTACAGCATCTTAAACTTGGCCATTTTGTATGAAAATCAGCGTTTGTCCGATCAATTATGCACCACAGTGTATATGATGTTCGTCTGGCTAACATGCCTATTCATGTGAACTTACATGCCTCCCAAATAGGGATGTCCACAGTGACTCTTTTACACAAAGTTGTATACGTTTTCAAGAAAGCACTCGCTCAAACGTAGTTTTTGCTTGGGTGATTTCTTGAATATTGACGATACTTTCGATGACGTGCTTTCCAATGTCATATTGAAAGTCGCATGACCTCACAAGCTACCTCCAATGAGCTTATGCGTTTTACGGTGTCCTAATCAGTGCACTGATTAAACCCGGTGTGGTGTGAGATATGAGCTCTCGTTGCGCTTATGCGTTCATTCCCTCTTCTAGGGCACCTCTTCCTTTTTTCATCACCTTTCCCTTTCCTAACTCCCATTTCATGTCCCATTCTCTCTCAGGTAAATGATGAAATAGGCTTGTATGTTACTTGATAAGTGATCTCTCCAAGAAAGATTTTATGACAGAATTCAAGGAATATTTTCAACAGAAATTCAAGGAGAAAATTCTTAGAAATTTCTTAAGCTAATATGCATTATAATCAACGGATGAATGTCATAAAGAATCCCTGAAATATTCTCTAAAGGTATTTCTGGAATGTTTCTCAGATTATGTTCTATGACGAAATACCTTAAATAATTTCAGAAGGAGATCGTGGAAAAAATCGTATTCAATTCAGAAATAATTTCTAAAGTAAGTTTTGGAGAAAGTTGCTAAAAAAATCATAAAATTCTGATTCTCTGAAGGACTTTGAAGAAAATTTTCGTTGAAAATCTCCAGAAAAATATTTGAAAGATTATGGAACTACTCTGAAACAATTTGAAAAATTTACTGAAGGAATGGATATAAAAATTTATACAACAATCCATATAAAAATTTTCGAAGGAATTTAAAAAAAAAATCTGGGAAGAATTTGTTTTAAAAAATCACATTGATTTTCATTAAGGAATTCCTAAAGGACTTTCTGCAGGAACCACTAAATATCTGAGGAAACCTATGGCAACTTTTCCGAAGCAATCAGTGAAGAAATTTATGGAGGAATTTCAGGAGGAAAATTCGTAGAATTTTTTTAAAAGAAAAATATTTGGAGAGTTTTTGAAGCAATCCTTCATGATTTCCAAAAACAAAACCTTAAAAATAAATATTAAGAGAGCCTTTATAGTAATTTCCCTAGAGATCTCGGAGGAGAAATTTCGAATGCATTCCTGAAAGATTGTTTATCACAATCTCTGAAAGATTTTCATTGAGTAGTTTATGGAGGGATGCTAAGGCTAAATTTTGTGGAAATTCATGTAAAAAATCCTTAAAACCTATTTGGAAGTGTGTTGCAGGATTTTCCAAAACAAAAAACCATGCAGAAATTTCTGAAGCAATCTAAGGAAGGTCTTCTAAAGGATTCCTTCGAAAAATTTTCCGAGAAATCGGAGGAAAAATTTCTGAAGGAGTTCCGATAATAATATCTTTTTTAATGTACAGAGAAACTTCTAAAGAATTCCATGAGAGATGTTTCAAAGTATTTTATACGAAATTGGTGAAGAAATCCCGAAGGAAGAAATTCTGAAAGTGTATCATTGTACTAGCCTCACAATGTACAAATTCATGCAACGGCAGATGCAGAAAAAGCCCTTCAATGTATAACTGTGGAAATGCTCAAAGAACACTAACTTCAAGAGAAGTAGGCTATGTTCCAATGGTAACGTAAAGCCATAAAGAAGAAGAAGAAGAAGAAGAACAAGAAGAAAGTACCAAGTGAAGCGAAAACATTAACTTATAGTTATATTAAAAATAACATACCGATTGCCTGTTATATCTATTATTTTCTTGAATTTTACCGCTAATACACTAGAACCTCTTTTTATGCACATGGCTGGGACTGCATAAATTAAATATGTGCATTAATTAAAAAAATGCATAAAAAGAGGGAAATTCATGCATAAATTAAGTTTGGATTTTAATTACGGAATCTACCCAACTAACATTTTTGCTGTATAAGAGTTTAAGCGAGCTGTCTTCCAAGAGCGTTTGCTTCATAAGCTGTTATTCAGCTACTTTTGTTAGTAGGGTAGTTCGCGAGAACAGGTATTGCTACTGGGCAGGGTTTCCAGGAAGTTCCTAGAGAGCCCAAAAAGGGGGTTCCAAAGGGCTTCAGGGGCGTTTTAAGGG
This sequence comes from Aedes albopictus, assembly GCF_035046485.1. Taxonomy (NCBI): domain Eukaryota; kingdom Metazoa; phylum Arthropoda; class Insecta; order Diptera; family Culicidae; genus Aedes; species Aedes albopictus. The sequence goes on along the minus strand of NC_085138.1, from coordinate 57,304,955 downwards.
ATTGTTTCGCGGGATTCGAGGAGCCTTTTTAAGGTATTCTGTTAAGATTTGTTGGTGTTTTCATGAGATTACGTGGAATTCTGGGGTATTTCAATAGTATTAAGTGGGTTTCAGGGGCGTTCTAAGGGGCTTTAGGGGAAATTCAAGGGATCTCAGGAGCCTTTAAAGGACGTTGCAAGAGGTTTGAGGGGCGTTTTAAGGTTCTTCAGAGTCTGCTCTGAAACTTCCTTAAATGCCTCCAAAATCCCCTAAACCCCCCGGGGACTCCATGTATCGCACCAAGAGGCTTCGAAACCCCTGAGAACACCTTCGTAACGCTTCCGTAAGGCCTCTGAATCAACCAAAAATGCTCTATAACGTCCTGAAATGCCTCCAACATCCCCCTAAAACCCCTTCGGACCCCATGTTACGCACCTGAAACGCTCCGAACCCCCCGAAAACTCCTCCGTAACGCTTCCGCAACGCCTCTGAATCCCACCGATGAGGCTTTGAAAGGTCCTGAAATGCCTCCAAAATCCCTATTAGACCCCCTCGGACCCCATGTAACGCACCTGAGGGGCTCCAAGCCCCCCAAAAATTCCTTCGTAACGCTTTTGTAACGCCTCGTAATTACGTCGAAAATGGTCTGAAACATCCGAAATGCCTAAAAAAATCCTCCTAAAACAAAACCCCTAAAAACGCCTCTGAAACCAGCCTAAAGTGCCCTGAGACTTTCTGAAATGACTCTGAAAGACCCACTCGGACCCCATGTAACGCACATGAGACCTTTGAAAACATCCAAAGACGAATCTGTAACCTTCCTTTGCTCTTCTCTGTAAACACCCCTTGGCCATCGTTGCAATAGTTCCCGTCATTATTAAATATTCTTATGCACAATATTGGTTTTGAGTAGCTTTCTCTCTTTTTATGCAGGGCAAAAAAAAGGTGCGTAAATTCAAAGTGCATAAAAATAACATGCATAAAAAGAGGTTTTACTAGTTCTTCACATCAAAATAAGTTCTACATAGAAAACTAGAATGCTCAACAAATAATAACTATTTAATTATATATGTGGCCTTTTGCGAAAACATATGCCTCGTTGGAGCTCAGATAGAACAAAGTTTTTGACAGCAACGAAATAATAAAAACAGTTAGGATTCACTAAACAGCGTAAACTGGTTAAACTGATCAAACGTCGCAATCACCAAGGCAATCTTTGATTGTTTCATTCGCAATTTCATGAAACATTTCAATAATCACATAATCACGGCTTACTCAGTTATTTAATCTGTTTAGTGAATACCCCTAGGCCCCTAGTGTATAGGAAAACTGAATTACAGGAATCATCCTCACATTTTTTTTTTTTAAGATACAATTTGTCGAAAGGCTCCAAACACATAAGAACGAAACACATTTTGCTACAAATGGGATGCTGTCAGCTCATCACTGCTAAGCTTTTCGTTACCTCATTTTCGTTATACGCTGTGCTCCGCGCTTTTGATGATTGCGATATCATACAGCATTGATGCAATGAATGAGTTGCCTACATTCTGGCGACTGCATTGCTGCCAGTGTTCGCGTTGGGTAGGAAACCTCTTCGAGACTGATATGGCTTCTGTGCTTGTTAGATTGAAAATGATCGTACAAAGTTTATCTAGTTCTTCGGAGATCATTCGCATAAGTTATTATACCGCTAGCACTGAATATGCGACTAACGTAAGAAAGGGTAGATTACTTACGAAGTAAAGAAGACATGTTTTATAGAATAAGCTTAGACATGCGCTTTTTCCATTAAAGATATTAAATCGAATACTTGAAAAATGCTTTAAAAGTACCCATATAGCCAATGCGGTATGCGCACTGATATTCAGCAAGACACTTTGAGGATGACGGGTGCGATTTTCGGTCGAACCATGGAATCAATGGAATTATTCGTTACTTTCTTGGGCATATAGTATCATCTACCTGACATACAATTTTGGTTAATTGGCAAAGGAATCTCTTAAATAAAAAATAACTATGGGAGTGCTCTTTTTACACCAAAATAAGAAGTAACCCCTGTCCTGGTTAACAAAAATGTGTCCTTGAAGTAACAAACTATTATTGCATTCGTTATTTTCTGCGAATTGAGGCACACCTCAACTCCGTTTAGATTTTCTTTATTTGTACTTTTATCCTGGGCTATGCCAAGCAATTAAGCTACTGCAATATTCATAACTTAACTGAAACTGAAACCATATTATTGATTAACAGTATCAGTGACAAAGCATAATAACCATTGGACGATAATAAATTACGTGATGGTCTTTATACTTGAATGTGACACTTAGAAAATAGCAACTTCAGTCAGTTTTGCCCAACCACCGAAACAGTCCGGTCGGGATGAAATGGTTCCAAGTGAACAGCTTTTACGAATCATGGCGCCCAGTGGGTAAAGCCGCACGGGTGTTTTGTCTCGCCACTATCACTGCAAACGACGTTGATCAAACGCTGGAACGGACCAGTACCGATCACATTCTGCTCGTCGTGGGTCTTCTGATATGTGGCGTAGGGTTGTACTGTTCGTTCACAATAATCCTGCAGCAGAGCCTCATCCTAACCGACTCGAAGCTGTTGGCTGGGGGGTTGTTTGGTTTTTTGATACTGTTCCAATCCACCGTGATAAGCAGTCTGGTCGTCAACTACGTCAACGGGACACGGACGGCCAATTTTTTCTACTTGATCCAGAAAATCGATAAACATGTTAGTTTTTAGCTTTGCTAGTCTGATGAAATCCTAACGAATTCTGTTTTTCAGCTATCCAACCATATGGACCACCGTTGGAGCTATCAAAAGGACCACTTCCAGGCCGTGGTATATCTTGCGCTGCGATACTTCATGGCGGTTGTATTTATGTACTTGCTGTCGACAGTCTCTGTGCCGATGAATCGCTTGAAATGGACCGAACGCTTAAGCGTAGGTTTATCATTCGGCTGGATGATAGGCTGTTTCCTGACACTTGGACTCATCATCGTGCTACTGTTAGTGACTGTCCAAAGGCGATTTTCCGTATTGAATACTCAAATGGAGAATAGTTTAAGGGTTTACCTGACGAACCCCGGCAAGGTTGTACAACCTGGCAGACAGATAAGACGATTTGCGATGATGCATGCACTTCTTGGTGATGTAATCTTACTGTTCAACAAGTGCTTTTCCAAGCTGGTCATGTTTGCACTGGGAACTGCATGTAGTTTTGTTCTGTTTGCTTCTTTCGGAATGATCCATGCCAGCGTGACCGATATAGGAACGATAGCATTTCAGGTGGCTCGTACAAATCTGATACTGAGCTGGTTTTGCGTGGGATTTATATTTCAGGTTATGATCTGCTGTAATAGACTGAACTTCGAGGTACAGTGAAGTCTTACAAGTGTTGGGAAATTTTGACTCTATAATTAGTGTTAGCAAAATTTCAAAAATTGTCAATTACAGCAAATTCAAGAAATCTCAACACTCGCTACATCTTATAGCGCCTGAAAACTTCCTTTTTCACCTTATTTTCTTCAATTCCAGTGTAAAAGATCACACACGATAGTTCACAAAGCAATTTGCTATGGACCGTGCAACAGTTCCATATTCAAAGAATGTAGCATGTTTTCTCAACAGTTGAAACAACATTCTCCATCTGTTTCTTGTGAGTTGTTCGACTTCGATTGGACTTTATACTATACGGTGAGAATCTATATTGTTAAGAATTCACGAGACTATTGAGTGTTATTTAATTATATTTTCTAGATGGTAGGATCGTTGGCAACCTATTTGGTGATACTTCTGCAGTTTGATATGGATGAATTAAAGTTACATGTGATCATGCTTGGTTGATTTTTAAAGTAAAGTGTTAAACATTACTAAAAATGAAAAAAAAAAAAACTGAGCCACTTATCGTACAGACGTGAGATGATTGAAAATACACAGAAAAAAAATATTCATGTAAAATTCAGCGAGAAGTCATGCACATAAAGGGAATGCTAGAATTGGTGCATATTTACATGCTATATCATGTAAAATTACGTTACAATCGTGTAAATTTCCGCTAATAGTCACGTAACCGGTTGAAGTCCATGATGGTTTACGCGATGGTTGGCGGAAATTTACACGATGGTAATGTAATTTTACATTATATCTCATGTAAAAGTGCAATAACTCTAGAATTCCCTTTATGTGCATGATTTCTCGCTGAATTTTAATTACATATTTTTTTCTGTGTAGGAAACAGCACCGTATAAGCTTCGTGTACTTCATAGCAAACGGGTATATCACAAAAGTCATCAAACCTGGACGCAGTCATCTCAACCAGGAAAACGAGAGAGTAATGCGACGAGCTGGACTCAACAGCAGGAGTTACGATTTTGAAACAATGCAAAGCTGTACATGTGCTCATCTAAACTTCATTTTACGTTATTGCTTTGTTCAACGAAATTCTACTGCCATAATAATGCTTAACCTTATACTGAAGCAGTCCTCAAGTTAGGTACATGCTATACTTTTACCAAATATAACTCATACGCAAGCCATGGCTGCTTGCCAAAGCTCCTCTATCATCCAAACTGCAAAGACTTAAGGCTCATTGGAGATTCGCATACGAACCATCGGACATTCTTATTTTCTTTGATTTGGAAAAAGTGCAATTTCGTCTCTTTATCCAGTCATAGTCTTTATCCAGGCATTTTGAATTTCATGGCAAATCATTCAAATTTAATTCCTTCTTTATTTCATGGCACAAATTTCCCAAATGGTCGAGAACGTGCCTCTGGTGCCGACCTACTGATAGCTCGCTGCGCACCACGTCTTCTTGTACAGGTCGGATAACTCTCGAGACCCATTTTAGTCGGGTTGCTATCCGACATCCTGATATCGTGACCCGCCCACCGTTGCCTCCCGATTTTCGCGAATAGGACGATAGTTGGTTCTCTCAGCAGCCAATACAGCTCGTGGTTCATTCGCCTTCTTCATGTTCCGTATTCCATCTGCACTCCGTCGTAGATGCTACGCAACACCTCCCGTTCGAAAACACTGCCACCTGTTGGTAGAACCGCGCGCGACACTGTCGGCCATGATGGATTTCGATTTCACGTAGTGCTGATACGCACACTACTACACAAATTGCTTGTAATTTTCGTTTCCATCATTCAGCAATGTGTACACTGGCGAACGTCAAAGCGATCAAACACTAGCGCCTCTGGTGGAACGATCGCGCAAATCAAATGAAATTTGAATTGTTCGTTAAATGCATCTGCCAAGTCGTTTTGAAGAGTGTTACGTCTGTTTGTCTGTGCTTCGTGTGTCGACAAACTTTGTTCGATCGTAGAGTTCTGCGTTGTCCAAAATATTCTCGATTTCCTGCCACAATGCGTCTCTGAATTTCTCTGTTGGTGTCGTTGTTGGCATTCACCGGTGAGTCCAAGTACACAAATTCTTCAACCGCCTAGATTTCATCACCGTCGAGAGAAATTCGGGATGGCGAACGCGGTGATTCCTACCTGGAGCCCTCTGCCATCATGTATTTTATCTTCGACACATTAATAACTAATCCAATTTGCCTGGCTTCATTCTTCAGTCGGGAGTACGTTTCCGTCATCGTCTCAAATTTCCGATCTATAATATCAATATCATCAGCGAAACCAAGCAGCTGAACGGACCTCGTGAAAATCGTTCCACTCGTGTTTATCCCCGCTCTCCTAATTACACCCTCTGAAGTGATGTTAAACAGCATGCACAAAAGACCATCACCTTGCCGTAACCCTCTGCGAGATTCGAAGTGACTCGAGAATGTCCCTGATACTCGAACTATGCACCTTTATCGTTACCTTGATTAATCATATCAGTTTATCCGGGCATCCGTATTCGTGCATAATCTGCCATAGTTGTTCTCGACCGATTGTATCATACGCCGATTCAATCGGCATATGAATCGATGATCAAGTGATGTGTGGGCACGTTGTATTCGCGGCATTTCTGCAACACCTGGCGGATGGTGAACATCTGGTCCGTTGTACCGCGCTCGTCCATGAATCCAACCTGATATTGCCCCACGCACTCTCTTGCAATCGGTGATAGACGGCGGCATAAAATTTGAGAGAGTACTTTGTAGGCACCGCTCAGTAGTGTGATAGCGCGATAGTTCCCGCAATCCAACTTGTCGCCCTTTTTGTAGATGGGACACACGATACCTTCCATCCATTCCTCCGGTAATACTTCCTCCTTCCAAATCTTGGTAATGACCCAGTGTAGTGCTCCCACCAGTGCTTCTCCACCGTATTTTAGATGCTAGCTTGATAGTTGATCTGCTTCAGCGGCTTTGTTATTGTTCAACCGGTGAACCATTTCCTCAATCTCTTGGAGGTTAGGGGCTGGAAATTTTAGTCCTGCGCATGAGTTTCAAAATCAGTTACCACGCAACCTTCGGTGTTTGCAATGTCGCCATTGAGGTGCTCATAGTAATGCTGCCGCCACCTCTCAACCGCCTTACAAGAATTATCTATTGATAATCTATCAACTGACTGCTACGTAGCTTATAAATACCTTCAGGTCACGCAAAACCACACTATCATTATACTTCACCAGTAAAACTCATCAGTAGACCACATACAACCGCGCCACGATGAAGTGGTTCCGAGTGCAGAGTTTTTACGATTCCTGGCGACCAGTATACAAAGCTACCCGTTTCTTCTGTCTCACAACGGTTACCAACAACTATATCGATCGAACTCCCGTGCGGACAACCACCGATCACACTCTGCTTATTGTTGGATTCCTAATGTGTGGACTTCTCGCCCACAACTCCATAGAGACTTATATGGAGGGAAAATTTTCTCTAACAGATTCGTCGCTAATAAGTGGTGGATTGCTGGCGTACTTTATGTTAATCGAGCTAACCGTATTGAGCGCTTTAGTCCTAAACTACACAAATGGGTTTCTGATCGCCAAGTTCTTCGACATCATCCACAAAGCGGATCAACAGGTGTAACGATAAAACTAGATCTCGATCCAGACATTTACTTTATGTTTTGTGTCTTACAGTTTGCGCTACATTTCGATTTTTCTTGGGACTACCAAAGACAACACTTTCGGGCAGTGGCATATCTCATATTTAGCTACGTTCAGCAACTAGCATTCATTCAAACACTGTCGCTCCAAACTCCAAATATCCAAACCTTCACCCCTTTTCAACTGCTTCGTATCATGGTCGCGTTTTGGTGGGTGATGGGCTGCTTCCAGACACTGGCGACAACCGCCAATATGTATTTGATCACAATAAGCAAACGATTCGCCGTCCTAAATAAAAACATGGAAGAGCACCTGCAAATCTACTTGACGGAACCGGATAAGGTTGACAATACCCGTAGGAAGATACGCCAATTCGCCATGATGCACGCCATGCTGAGTGACATGATTCGGCTGTTCAACAATTGCTTCGGCAAGCAGATCACCCTTGCACTGGGATGTGCGTTTCTGTTTTCGTTGTTTGCCATCTTTGGGCTGATCCACGCGTATGCAGCTGTCAATTCCGACCATGTGACATACAGGGTGGCCACAGCAAACATGCTCTTTTCGGGATTTTTCCAATCGTTTATTTTTCAGCTTGTTGTTTGCACAAATCGTCTGAACTATGAGGTGATTAGATTTTAATCAAATCGATGCTGTACGTTAACACCACAACCATTTTAACAATACTTTCAGTGCAAAAGGTGCAGAGTTATAATCCAAAGGGCAGTAAGTTATGGACGATATGAAAGAAAGATTTTCAGAGAATGTCAGATGTTTTCAATGCAGTTGGTGCATCATACTCCAAATGTTTCTAGTGGGATGTTCGATTTTGATTGGACTTTGTGCTACACGGTATAGATGGGAAGAGCTGGGAAGACTGTGAGCATATTATTAGCTTCTTTAATTGTTTTAGATGCTTGGATCTTTGACTACACATCTGGTGATACTGCTTCAATTTGATTTTGTCAACTTTAAAGCGCAAGCAGAAGCACTTAGGCGGGGATAAAAGCAGTTCGGTTGGTTTGTAATTCGACAAATGTTTGATAACTCAATCATAATCATTCACATGAATTATGCTCATCAAATAAAACAATTTATTTTACCCACTTAAATTTCCCCATACTTTATCCCATAAATCAAATTTTCAAGTTCTTCTCAAGAACGGCGTTGCCGAATAGATTTTTCTTTGTTTCTTGTCGTAGCGCGGTAATAACATCCTCGATGAAGCCATTATTTTCCTCGCACAGCACACCAGAACTAATTTGGATTCCGGCCAAATGACTGTAATAACAGAACCTTCTTCCGGAAGCCGGCAAGCAAATACATCCGAGTGGCTTTCCATGGAAGAAGCACAATGCTGTCGCGTGGTGTTTTGCTAGCGAGAATATTTTGGAAGCATGGCATGATATAATGGTAGTTATTGGCGGTAAACTTGAAACCGGTTTCATTTCCAGCTAATGACTATTGACTACTCATAAATGAAATCAAGTGTAAGTGTTGCGGCATACGTTTCTGCACAAAATTTTGTGGTTTTCCTGTACTGAAATGCTATCATGCCATTTCAAAATCGATTTTTGACATGGATCTCACGAAAATATTTTCTCGCTGTAAAAAATTACAAGCAGATTAAGTTTGAAAACTGAAGAAATTTCCGACTGTATATGTGAGTGAGTGCATATTGGCAAAATATTTACCACGTAAACTTGGGCTTCTTGGTCTTCACTGAAGAACTCCCATCACACCTAGCACAACATAGGTGTTATGGTTTTGGTTTTGGTTGCACCAGTGCACAGTAGGAAAAAATGGACCCAAAATCGCAACTTTTAGAAGCCGCTGGTTTGGAAAAGCATCAAAGTCCCATTTCTATGTAAAAATTTACAAGGGGTCGAATGGCGGTGGTCTCGTTTTGTGCAGACCTCAGTAAATGTCCCATTTCGCCTCATTTTGCCCTTTTTTGCACTATTTTAGGGCAAATCATAACAAATTAGCAATGATAAACCTCTGCCGCCGCTGTGTTTTCCTGGAAAATGTTAAAAACTATAGGTGATGTTGTTCTCGATTGAAGTGGAACATTGTCGTACTGTGCAGATCACTATAATGCCTCACTACTACTACTTATCAATTATGAAAAACTAGTTGTCTCATTTATTTCCAAGCTTATTTCGATGTTTCTAAGCACATCATACCAATCATGATGCAAAAACTCTTAAGAAACGAGATAGAGTTGATTTCCACCATGACAGAGCATGGCATGTGGCTTATTTTGTCCCAATTCTTCCTAATTTTCAGAGAAATGCAGATCTGCGCTGATGATTTTCATTCACGAAAAATGATTAATATTTTTCCAAAGATGATTCGCAACGAGGGTGCATCATTACCATGTTGCTCAGATCACGATAATGTCCCACTTTGCCCCATATTTCTTAGAAAATTTACAGAAGTTTTCTAGCTGATTTTGAAGTTTCTGTGCAAATCATTAGAAATCTTGATGCAAACACTCTTGAAAACGAGATGCAGTTAGTATCCCTGTCTTTGTGGGGTCACATCCTGTGCTCTGCCATGGTGTAAATCATTTTTATCTTTCTTTAAAGTACCAACCAACATCGTGATTGCTATTATTTGCATGAAAATATTAAAAACAGAAGGTAAACTAATGAAATGAAAACTAACTTTTCATAGTTCTTAAGAAATAAGGGGTAAATGGACATGATTTATCTTGATGTGGTAAACACTAAGATGATCATCCCTCGTTGTGGAAAATCTTTGCTAAAATATTGAACGTTTTTAATAGATGTAGATCATCAGCGGAGATCTTCATCTTCTTCTTTATGGCTCTACGTCCGCACTGGGACTTGGCCTGCCTCGCTTCAACTTAGTGTTCTTTGAGCACTTCCACAGTTATTAATTGAAGGGCTTTCTTTGCCTGCCATTGCATGAATTTGTATATTGTGAGGCAAGTACAATGATACTCTATGCCCAGGGAGTCGAGAAAATTTTCCGACCGGAACGGGAATCGAACCCGCCGTCTTCAGATTGGCGATCCATAGCCTTAACCACTAGGCTAATTGGAGACCCCATATCTTCATATGCTTATTGATCAAGTTATGCACTGAATCATGATAAATATGATGAATTGGGGCAAAATAGGTCACATCCCACGCACTGTCATGGTGGACTGTATCTCGTTTTCAAGAGTGTTTGCATCAAGATTGCTAATGATTTGCACAGAAACTTCAAAAACAGCTAGAAAACTTCTGTGAAAAATATTTTGTAAGGAATATGGGGCAAAATGGCACATTATAGTGACCTGAACAACATGTGAATGATTCACCCTTTGTGTCGAATCATCTTTGATAAAAAATATTGTTCATTTTCATGAATGTAAATCATCAGCGGAGATCTTTGTTTGTTTTTTAGTCAAATTTTGCATCAAAACATGAACATTAGGGAGAATTGGGGCAAAATAGGCCACATCCCGTGCCTTGTCATGGTGGAAATCAACTCTATCTCGTTTCTTAAGAGTGTTTGCATCATGATTGGTATGATGTGCATGGAAACATCGAAATAAGCTTGAAAATATATGAAAACAACTTGTTTTTTTTTTTTAATTGATAAGAAGTATGGGGCCAAATGGGGCAGTATAGTGATCTTCACAGTACGACAACGTTCTACTTCAATCGAGAACAACATCTACTATACTTCTTATCATTCTTCAGGAAAACACAATGGCGGCAGAGTTTTATCTTTGCTTATTTGTTATGTTTTGGCCTTAAATAGTGCAAAAAAAAGCCAAATGGGGCAAAATGAGACATTTTCGTAATCCCACAGTCTGCACAAAACGAGACCACCACCATTCGATTCCTTGTCATTTTTTTACAAAGAAATGGGTCTTTGATGCTTTTCCAAACCAGCGCACAGTGATGCGAGGGCGGTGAAAAGTCAAAAAATCAACTTTCAGATATGGGTCCTGTATTATTTTTGTACTATTTCTATATATTTCGAGAGCTTATTACAAAAGTTTCAAAAAGATTGAACCGAAATTGACTTTTTTACAGCATTACAAAGTATGTGTTGAAAAGTGTTGCATTTTTAGTTTCTTTGTAAAATGTATAAGGAAACGAAAAAAAAATCAACCAAGTGTTCAAATATGAGGACGCAGTTGGAAACATTTCACGCTATGCTTATTTTGAAGATTTTCATGTCGTCTTTCAGAAAATCAATGGGTCATCTTGCGCAAACTTGCGCAACATATGTTTTAAGTCCCTTGAACATAGAGTAGATACAATATTTAGTACAAAATAATACCGTCCGTGCCTAGACTTGGTATGCATATCAGGGTAAAAGCATCTGTTAAAACGTGTTCTTTTTTTTTTCATTTGTAGCTGAGATTGGCGATGCTCAAACGATTTTATTTTATTGCATTTTTCTGTTATTCACTTGAGCCGTCCAAGCTCACACGTCCTTGAGTTTAACAGAGCCGTACATGCAAGTGCCCGCCCCCCCATGCTCGAATGAAGGCAGTCGTTAACTCTATTAGTATACTAGGGTCAATATGACCCGAATTCGAATATAAAACAGGCATATCTTAATTATTTATGCACGGAGACTTATTATTCTGGAGTAACATAAAAAGGCATCAACATTTTCGATAAAGTATAAACCTTACGAGCTAAATAAAAAACTTACAAATAATACACTAGGGTAATATATATAAACGCGGAAAATCAAACCCTTACAGCCCAGTGACATTTTAACCAAACAACACTAGTTTATATATCATACGATTGGAAATTTTGTTAAGAACTCGATGTTGAAGTGAAAAAAATATTTGTGGTTCAATGATCACCGGGAATCGGCTACAAAGTATATCATGTTGACCATAACACTTACCGCAGCTTCAACTAGGTTCTATATGAAACCTGGTTTTAAGTAAAGTTTAAAAGTATGTTTTGCTCCCATAGTGTATTCTGCTGGCTGAAACTTGGACAGATCATCGATAGCGGAACCTATGCTAGAAAATTTTCGGACGTTTCGTGGTGCCCCAGGGAAATTGTGGCAAGAGACATGTATGTAGTAACATCAAAACATGGCGTGTAACAGTTTTTTCGTGTGATGTTTTATGAATGTTCTCCAGGTTGTGCCTGAACGGATGGGCTTTAGGAGAAAAGGTCGAAGTACAGAACGTCTAAAGACAAAAGATCGAAAGTCTATGGACAAAAGGTCGAATGGACAGAAGGTCGAATGAACAAAAGGTCGAATGGACAAATTGACAAATGGACGAATGGACAAAAGGTCGAATGAACAAAAGCTCGAATGGTCTTAGGGGGTTGTAGGGCAAAAGGTCGAAGGTCGAATGTCAAAAGGTCGAAATAAATTAAATAACTAGGACAAAAGGTCGAAAGGACAAAAGGACGAATGGACTAAAGGTCGAATGGGCAAAAGGTCGAACGGTCAAAAGGTCGAAAGGATAAAAGGTCGAATGGACAAAAGGTTGAAACAAGAAAAAAATAGTACAAAAGGTTGAAAGGACAGAAGGACGAATGTTGAATTGACATCATAAAGAAGAGAAACAATGGCGATGTGAGCATCTTTTTCCTGCTTTATGTTCTCACTGCAACATGACCAGCATCTCTTCAACTTAGAGTTCTTTTAGCACTTCCACAATTGTTAAAAGCAGAGTTTCTTTTGCTTTTCATTGTATTGTATTTGTATATTGCATAATAAGCATAATACCACACTATATCCAGGAAGTCGACATTTTTTTCTGATCGGAATCGAACCTCTAATCTGGGCTTATTATAATAGTTGGTGTTTACCTGGTATAAGTGTTTTGGAGAAACAAACGAAATGTAAGACTAATTTAAATGTTATTGTTGTAATGACATATTGAGCAATTTGAGGAACTAATTTATAACACACCAACTGATTTATATTTCAATAATTTTTGATAGTCAAGCTTAGTTTTTGCTCAATATAATACAAATATTAATAATTGTTTTATAAAGCCACGATAAATGAAAAAGAGTTAGACGGTTCCGTATACTTGCACATGTTTGACTTTTGAGTAGAGTCTTGTTTTCTAGATGGCCATCTAGAAAAGGTGCTGAAATGATTGCTAATGTACATATTTTTAAAATTCTTGAAGAATGGTATGTCGCAAGATGGGGTTTGAAAACATCCAAAAAATGTCCTCTTTTCCGAGGAAACCAGGATTCCAGAACGGTGCTGAATGTGGCCAATTTGGCTCAAAAGTCCGGAAAAGACTTCTAATGGACCTGTTTTTCAAAATCATGAAAAATGATGTGTCGCAAGATCGGTTCCAAAATTATCCGAAAATTATCCTCTTCCCCGAGGGAACCAGGATTCCGGAATGGTCTTGAAAGTGGCCAATCTAGTCCAAAATTCCAGAAATGACTTCTAATGGAACGTGTTTGCAAAATCATGAAAAATGGTGTGTCGCAAGATGGGTTTTAAAAACATCAAAATATTGTCCTCTTCCCCAAGGGAACCAGGATTCCGGAACGGTCCTGGAAGAGGCCAATCTCGTCTAAAAGTCCGGAAATGACTTCTACTGGACCTATTTTTGAAAATCATGAAAAATAATGTGTCGCATGATGGGTTCCAAATATATCCGAAAATTATCCTCTTCCCCGAAGGAACCAGGATTCCGTAATAGTAGTAGAAGTGGCCAATGTGACTCATGGGATGTCAAAATGTCTTCTTGGTGACTAATTCTAATAAATAACAAAGTTTGATAAGCTGTGAAGGTATATAATTCATGTTGAGACTTTTCGCCACATTTTGTATGGAGCAGCGGCTTCTAAAAGTTGCGACTTTGGGTCCATTTTTTTCCACTGTGCAGTGGTGTCATTACTCCAAGTTACACACTGAGTAACCAGCTCTTAAGATATACACTAAACCTCAATTTATGCACATGGCTCGGGGTGCATAAATTAAAAATATGCATAAATTAAAAAAAGGCATTAAATGAGGAAAATGTATGCATAAATTAAGTTTGGGCTTCAATGAGGGAATCTAATTCGTTGGCATTTGAGCTGGGGCTAAGGGGTTTCCACATAGGTCCCACAGAGCTGAGAAGAGTTGGTGGTTGTTTCAGGGGATTTAGGGTGCCTTTTAAGGGCGTTCTGTCAGGTTTTGATGGCGTTTTCATGGGATTACGGAAATTCAAGGGTATTTCAATAGAATTTAGGGGGTTTCAGGGAGGTTTCAAGGTGCTTTAAGAGAAATTCAGGGGATCTCAGCAGCCTTCAAAAGGCGTTGAGGGACGTTTCACGGTATTTCAGAGAATTTCTGGGGGTTTCAGGAGCATTTTAAGGGTGTTCCAAGAGATTTTAGGGGCGTATGATAGCATTTCAGGGACGTTTCAAGGTATTTCAGGTAAGGGTTATATCAGGGGGTTTCAAGCACATCTTTAAATCAAATAGCATTTCAGGGACGTTTCAAAGGATTTTGGGATGGGGTCCCTGAAAATCCTCTGCAACTTCCTGAAACGCTTCACGCTATGTCCAAAGGGAAGTATTATGAAAAGTGAATGCACCTCAAAATTTATTCGCTTGAACAAATTATTTGGACCTCTAGATTCAGAAAATGTGTGATTTAAAATCATCCATCTTGGGTTTTTTCCCCATACATTTTTATATGGAACGAAATTGGCCTTAAAATGACTTTTTTCGATATATGGGAAAATAGGAAAAAAAATAAATATATCAAAAAACCCAAGATGAACTATTTTAAGCCGCACAGATTCTGAAACTAGAGGTCCAAAGCTGCGATCCTAGGGAATAACATTTGAGGTACAATCTTTTTTCATAATACTTTCCTTTGGGCATAGCGTGCGCTGCAAAGATCCCTCTAAACCTCTCGGACCCCATGTAACGCACCTGCGACGCTCTGAAACCCCGAAAACTCCTCCGTAACGCTTTCGTAACGCCTCTGAATTCCGCCAAAAATGCTATGAAACTTACTGGAATGCCTCCAAAATCCCTCTAAAATCCCCTCGGACCCTATGTAACGCATCTGAACCCCCAAAAATTCCTAACGCCTTGGGTGGGGACAAAAAGTCAAAAATAAATTTGTATCTGCCTAATTTATTTGAACATTTCACTGGCTATTTCCAAGATTTTTTCCATAAGAATATTATCATGGATTGCTCCAGAAATACCTGCATAAATTTCTTCTGAATCCTCTGTGATGTGATCCCTTCAGAAATTCTTTGAGAGGCTCCGCCAGAAATTTATCGCAGGATTTATTTTGAAAACCATCCATGAATACTTTCAGAAATTCTTCATAGATCCCAGTAAAAAAAATCTCCAGGTATTTCTTAAGAAACTCTTCCGTTGATTCCTACAGAAATCTGCCATAGCATTTTCAAGAAATTTCTCCAGGAATGCTTTGAGGGATTTCTTCAAGATTTTTTTTCAGAAACTTTTCCAGAGTTTTGTTTAGTAAAATCATAGTTTCTTTTAAAATTGTCTTCAAAGTTTACTAGAGATTTAATTTAAGAACTTTATTATGAATCCTTCCTTATATTTTTTAACAAGTATTCCTTGCAGAAATTCTTACGTGTGTTCAGTGAAGAGAATTGACAAAAGAGACACAAAACAAGCAACAAAGAAGACGTGGCGATTACTCTTTATCCCAACTGGCAACAGGTAATGGCATGATCTCGAAAATTTTTGTTGCAGATAAAACGGAAGCTGAATTTGTTACGTACTTTTAAACTCGTGAATAATCAATTATTACTAACCCAAAATCAAAACTTTTTGATGATACATATTCAGTAGTGTTTACCGACTCGAAGTTACTGCTCGAAAATCACAATGCAAGGCTTAAAAATCTCTATACTCGTGGTGCACGATTTTGCCCTATTCTTTTCAAGTTGGGACAAACCTATGTCGCATTTGATGGTAGAATTTTTGTACCCAATGGGTTCTTTTAGAAGTTCTTTTAAAACATCTTTCATGGATTCATAAGGAAATATTTTCTAAATTTCTTTCAGAATTTCCTTTTGAAAATTTTTCAAGAATTTCACTGGAAAATGTTTATGGGTTTCCTCAGAAGATCCTCCATAGATTTTTTTTCGGAATTTCGTAAGAGAATTCGTTTACGGATTTCTCATAAAATCTTAAGTTCAGATATTTCTCAAAAATTTGTTTCAAGAATTCATTTAGAGAATTAGACATTTTCCTGGAGGTACATTCGCAAATTTTCAATTAGATACCTCAATAAATTTGTCAAATGACTCATTTAAGACATCTTCTATGTTTTTTTTCCAAAATTGGTCCATGGATACCTTTCGAAATTACTCCAGGAAACCGGTCTTTGAAATTCTTCTTGGGTGATGAAACTTCCAAAGAAAAACTTCCAGATACTTCTTTAGAAATTCGTACGGGTATTTACTCTTCAACAAGTCCAGCCGAGATTTGTTCAAAAATTACGTCGTTGATTCTAATGAAATTGCTGCAGGAATGTGTTCAGAAAACTACTGGGAGAATCATCTTTACTGCAATTATCTTTACTGCAACAATTCATCCACAGATTCTTGTATTATTCCTTTCAGTGATTTAGGAATAACTTCATAATTTCCTTCAGATATGCCTCCATCATTTCTCCAGAAATATCTCCTACATCTCTTCTAAGTATAACTCTATGAATTCCCCCACGAATTATTCAAGGAATTTATTCAGAAAAAAAAATCTTTGAATTTCGTCAGGAATTATTTCAGGAACATCTCAAGAGTGATTTTGAGGGATCTTCACAGAAGCTAATCTAGGCGTTTCTCCTGGAATTTCTGAAGGAACTCTTTACTGAAGGAAATTTTCCAGGAATACTTTTGGGAAATCTTACTAAAGTTTCAACAAAAGATTCTTTCCGGAATTTTCCTAAAAATCCTTCAATGCACTGTTCTAGGAATTCCATCAACGGTTTTCCGTGAAGTTTCACCATGAAATTCATCAGAAATTCCTCCTGGGATTTCTTTAAGAATTTTCCTGGGATTTCTTCATTCACTCAAAAGTACTTGCTGAGATATTTACGTGTGTTCTACTGGAGATTTCTTCAAAAATTCGTTCAGAGATTTTTTCAGAAATTTCAGCTCGGACTCGTTCAAAAATATTTCCAGAGAATTTTTCAGAATTATACAAATTGCTTGAGACTATTTCAAAAGTTATTTAACCTTTCAGGACGCGCGCAACCGAAACTGCACAGCGCTCGCACTGTATACGACGAGCGAGGTTTTTTGGTAGTGTTGTACTTTTTACAACAGCGCGCGTGCTGAAGGGTTAATGGCGTTTTTTTATTAAGAAATATCTCTGAACTTAAAAAAAAATCTGCAGAATTTCCTACGCAAAGTTTTCCAAGAGAATAGAAATTTCTCATGCGGTTCCGTCAATATCGTCTGGGATTCCATCCATTGTTTCAGACATTCGTCCAGGGTTTTTTCAGAAATTTCACAAAAATTGCACATAAAATAGCTGAAACAATACTTACAAGAATTCCTGAAGGAATCTATTAAAATCTATGCCTTTGGAGATTCTCAGAAACAGCTTTTGATTTTTTTTTGACGGAAGTTCTTGGACGAAAAATTCCAAAAAAAAGTTTGCTCTGGATGAGTTGTGGGATGAATGCCTGAGGGCGACCTGTATGAACTTCTTAAGTTACCTTCTTAACCATCTGAAGAGATGCCTCAGTGATTCCTGAAGATATCCGTATATGAATTTCTGTAGATATCATGTCAAACATGTGTCCAGAAATTTCGGAGAAGGATCTTACGGAAATGATAAGAAGATTTTTTATAAGAATTTCTAATACAATTTTTGAAGGGATTAGTACAGAAAAATCTCCAAAGTATACTTGGAGAAATTTTTGCGTTAAGTCCAGCAGAAATATAAAAGGAATCGTGGAGGAATTCTTATTCTTCAGAGAAGCACAGAAGAAAATTCCGACAAAAATGAATTGTTAAAGTAACCTTCGGAAGAATACCAAGAAGAGCTGGAGATCCCTCTGCAAAAATCAATTCTTGACTTTCTTAGAAACGGCTACGCAGTCTTTAACAGTGAAACAACGTTTATTAACTGCACAATGTTTCGACACGGGACACTTATCCCGTGTGGAAACGTTGGGCAGTTAAAAAACACTGTTAAAGCCCTGCGTAGCCATTTCTAAGATAAAGTTGAAATTCTACAGTCGAGCCTTAATTCTTGTTTTTTTTTCAAATTCCAAGGATCACGTTCTTATTTTTGCAGAATCTTCTGCATCTTCAGAAAATTCTGAATTTCTTATGAAAAATCTTAGAAGTATGTCTAAAAAAACTCCTGTTCTCTTTAAAAAAAAATCAAGAATTGCATCGTTTGAAGAAATCTTTGAACGAATTCCTAGAAGATGAACATCAAAATTTCTAAAGGAAGTCCAGGAAGAAATCTTGATGGAAATTTTGATAATATTTCTGGAGGAATGCCTAGAAGAAATACATACATTGAAGAAATACATGCGCAAACTTTTATAGCAATCCTTTGAAGCAATTTTCTAAAGAATCACTGACGGATCCTTTAGAGGATTTCTTTTTTGGAAACCGTGGACTAGTCTTAGAATGTTTTTTTTAAGAAAATGGCTTATTCGGCTGGATAACAGTTTGATTCGTTGATTTTTCGACTTACAGTCTTATGAATTGCGTTGATTAATGTATTATCACTGCAGACGTTTCGGTCCAGCTATTGGACCTTCCTCAGGGCCTAAAAGTTGTTTTAATTTATTGACTCAAAATACATAATCTACAACATCGAACACCCAAATTGACACAAATCAACAAGTAAAAAATTAACTAAAAATTGAATATTATCGGTTTTGAAAGGGTCACTCCGTCTCGTACACATCTAGGCCATTCGGTTAGGTGGTTTTGGGGATTCCCTCAATTTCGTCATCTCGGTAGGAACCACTTGTTCATGCCAGTCGTTTCTTGTGCTCACTAGATGATATCCGAAATGGTGTTTGTCGTTGGCGTAGTGTGTGTTGTGTGTACATTATCTGTTAGTTGTTCGGGTTTGTATTGGCGTTCGAGTTTTTCGTAGATCCCTGATCGTAAAGAGTAGGTAGTTGTATGTAGCACTTATACCGTCAGTATCGGTGCGGTGGTTTACTGTCATTAGAGTAGTGTATATGTGACACATCTCCAAAACCGGCAGAGATCGTGTTTTGAAACTGCAATCGATTATTGCTGGATCGTCAATGTTGAACCTGTGTTGTTGTGTTACACAGTGGTCCATTTTTCAAGAAATTTATTCAGAAACTCTTGAAAAACACCCAAGGAATTTTTCTGAAGGAATACCTCGAAAAATTACTGCAGAAATTCCTGGAGAAATTTTCAAATACGTGGGTGAGAATGCACTTTATAGGGAGGAATTCCTTTAACAATTCTCGTTGAAATTGCCATGAATCTTTTTTCTGTAAAAATTCTGGAAAAAAGTCGATAAACCCTCAGATCTAAAGGAATCTTTATCGGTATCCCTGGGGATCATAGAGGAGAAAACCATACAGAATATAAGGGAAGGAATACATTCTAAAATAATTCTCAGGCAATACTGGGGCAAGAATGCCCCTTCCAAAATAGTTAGAAATAAATAGTGCTACAAAAGGTGAACAACTATTTCATGGTTTTCATGGAGGTGTTTTACAGGAATAATTCTTAATTAGGCGCAATAATGAAGCCTTTCATGGGGGCGTAACCAGCTTTGAGTTCATCATGACAGTACAAAGTTGCACATAACCTTACTGCGACAGGACATAGTCAGAAGCTGGAATCCCGATTTATAGTACTATTTAATGTGAAGAAAAATCTAGTGGAGCGAGATGGACCAACATAGGTCTTAGTCTGTCGTAAAGACAAATCCAAAAACAAAATTCTAGAGAATTGCTAGCTAGTTCATCTCGGGACACACGCTTTACTTCCTTTCGGAAGGGAGGACTTACATTTTGCGAGTTTGTCGGAAGTGAGATTCGATCCCAGGATCTTGACGTGATAGTCACATGCGTTAACCATCACACCAGATCCGCACCTGCTGTCACGCTTAATGAATATTTTATTTCCCTAATCTATTTAATATACTATTACACATCCTTTACCAATGGAAAGGTTGTCAGGTCCGTCAGAAGTACACTTTGTCACTCCCACGCATGGATAGTTTAAATGAATTGCTACATCATTACTCAAATAAGTTACCCTCGCACAGTGTATGATTTGTCTCCTGATAGTGAAACCCATCCGCCTATTCTGGTGCGACTACTTCTCGAAAATGGCACGGTCCCGAGTTAACAATTTCTACAGCACCATCAGGCCCGTCCTAATGGTCGCCAAGCTCATATTTTTCTTCTTCGAAACCATCGATGGAAAAACGCGAACAACCCGCCGAACTCTGCTGGATCAGTTCAGTTTTGTGGCCACAGTACTGCTAGATCTGTACTTCATTCCCCTCGGCATATGGGGGAACTCTGGGTATTTGAGGCTTACCGATTCGATCCTAATGAATGTTGGAATCTACGGGGCCATAGTGATGTGCTACCTGTTCAGCTTGGCTTTGCCGTGGGTCGTTCGGTTGAAGTCTTACCTGATATTTGATCTGTTGGATAATATGCACCAGTTCGATATCGATATGTTGCAGCTGGGATATTCCGTGAATCACCAACTATGGCATACTTACAGTATCTTGTCTATGTGCGCTGGGATGAGCATTGCGGTATTTGTGTTGGGCGTCTCGTTGATATTCCGATCGGGAAATTCTTGGCTGGATATGTCGGCGATGTTTCCTGACAGCTGGACAATCATGGCGTTTACGAGAGCCTCGGTTGGTTTGAATGTCTTTGGATGTACGTTTGGACTGTTTCTGGTGTTCCTGAAAGCTAGATTTAGCCTGCTGAATCAGGCAATGATGTAAGTTAAATTTGTTGAATTGGAAATATTTGTTTTGACATAATACGGTTTTCTAGGGAATCCATCCAAATTGAACCACATAGTTTTTATGCCGATAGGTATATCGTGCTGGTACGAAAGTTAGCTGCCATTTATGATCTACTGAGCGATACCACGGAGTTGTTTAATCGGTGCTTCAGCGTACAGGCCATGTTAACACTAGGCTCTGCATTCGTGTACGTCATATTTGCTATTTTTGGTCTTATCCATGCACTTGCTGCCAATATAGGGGTTGCAAGTTTCCGGGTCGTCTTGGCTAACATGGTGTACAATGTTTTTTGCCTTGTGTTCATCGTTCAACTAGTACTACCTGCTTCTTTGGTGAACGATGAGGTAAGTTTAGTCTTGTTTGACATAGTTTCCATAGTTTCTAGAGTTAATGCGAGATGTATTTTTAGAGTAAAAAAGCATCCTCTCTGGTTCATAAAATGGTTGGCAACCTACCACACAACAGCCGCTTCGAGAAGGAGTTGGAAAATTTCTCCCTACAACTACTGCACAACCCTCCAAAAGTAACGTGTAGAATGTTCGACTTCGACTGGACGCTGTTCTACACGGTTTGCGCTTACTGAATTATACAGAGTGTGGGACCATTTGGGCAGGAGCAACTATTTTGGGCACTTGCTGCTATAACGCAGCCAATTGCAAACCGATTGACTTGAATTTTTGCACATGGCTAGATGCTGTGCGTATCCGATCGTGTCTCAAAACTTAAGTCAATTGGTTCAAAATTGACTGAGTTACAGCAGCAAATGCGCAAAATAGGTGCTCCTGCACAAATGGTCCCAGACCCTACATTCAAAATACAACAAAATGTAACGGGATTTTTTTTTTCAGCTTGCCGGGTCATTGTCCACATACTTGGTGATATTGTTGCAGTTCGATTTTGGCAACGTAAATATGGCTAAGCTGGCCGACAAGCCCACCATTCCGGAAAACGTGTTTGTTTGAGTATGATTTGTACTTCTTGTATCAACAAATCAACGAGCTTACAGTCTTCCTCGAAACTGCTGGCGTACCAAGCCAAGTGAATGTTGAATGCTGTAAAGATTTGATGATCATGTAAGCAACATGTGCTGAGAGAACAAACTGTAGTAGGCACCCGTCAATAAACTACGTAGAGTCTAAATAGGGAAACCATCATTCGGAAATCGTCACCAACAAAAACAAGAGTTTTTTATGTAAAGAACTAGAACTAGAGTTAAAATTTACGAAATAATAAATGTTTTGAAATGAAAACATATTCCTCAAAAGCTTTTACACCTGGAATGCGACGATTACTTTTTCACCCTAAAGTTTCAATATTAATCGAGAAAACTGCTTTTAAATTCAAATAATTACCATCATCATTACGCCAGATGATGGTCGTTATTTAAAATTTAAAGGCCTGGAGTTACACACCTAGAAAATATCATGTAATTTTAAGTGTGCTGAACCTGACATATACGAGCATCTTCAAAAACACAAATTTAGAGGTTAAAACATGTAAATTTACGTCTTTCAAGACACCCCAAAATATAACTTATTTTTTCTTATCGTCTAGCAATCGCTAGAACCAATTTGACAGATAAAACATAGAAAAGTAAAATATTGTCATGCATGGGATTCGAACACCGAATCTGCTGATCGTGAACCACATCTCTCGGCTCTCCGCCTATCTCTCGGCTATTTCACCGAATTAGAAGGTGGCTGATGAACGAGATACTGATTCTACGTTTCTGGTGAAACGGATTTGTTTACATCTAACTCAACCTACCAGCACTTACATGATGCGCGTAAAATTGAGTCCAATTTGTTATTCAGTCTTGAAAACGTTTACGTTTTTTGATGATTCCGTTTCGTGGAAATTTCAAAATTTCTAAGTGTGTAATAGACACAAAATGTTGTTCACAAATGAACAAATTGGAATGAAAATCCACACAATCCACGTAGTTCTGGTGGAATTACGTTTGCCTAAGTTAGCTACACAGGGCGCGTTTACCAACATCGCTACAGAACAGTTTACGGTTCTGCAGTGTAGAAAGCCAATCTGAATCCAACATCTACTTCACTCCCGTCCTTCTTTGTAACTCTTCATCTCCTTCAGTTATTAGATGTCTACTTTCAACACTCTCTGAGAGTGCAACCGAATAAAGGGCTGTCCATAAACCACGTGGTCATGGGGGGGCTTCTGGCCAATGACCATTTTGTATGGACAAATTAAAAGATTTGTATGGACAAAAGACCACGCGGGGGGGGGGGGGGGGGGGGGGGGTTCAAAAGTCCCAAAAAAATGACCACGTGGTTTATGGACAGCCCCTAACAGTGAGGGCATGTTATTTTATGTATCGACATTTTTGCCTATCCAGTGGTTAAGGACTATTTGGTAACACAAATATTGGAGCGAGTTTTTTCCGCTAGGCGACACACCTGCTAAAACTGTTTTACTCTTGTATCTTACAAATAAGAAAAGCTAGAACGATGCAGATTACAGCAAAATTTTTTCACTACTGTAATCCGTGGTCAAATGAATTGCTTCAAAACAACTTTGGCAGAAAACATTTGTAACAATTCAAATATTGGTAATAAGATTTCTGCAAAACCAGTACCGGATGAATCTCTATGAAACATGGTCCACGAACCAGATTTACGAGGAAAGATGCATTCAGGGCCTTCAAATGATTTTCTAGATTAATACAGAGGGTAAAAAAAATTAGCTTTTGGTCTGTCTCAAGAGCAAAGTTATGTGTCTCTGACAGATTTTGGGCCGCTGAATCCGAATCCGGGCTCAGATTTGCTCCAACACGTCACAATTTTGAGCTACACCTCAATTTATAGGGCAAAACATGCGATTTTGGGCTTTTATGACTGCAAGTTATTAAGCATGGCAATATTTTTTTAAGCAATCAAAAGGTTAATTGGTCAATTAACATCTAAATTAACGACTCATGCAAAATATTTCGTTTTACCAAATCGAATTTGATAGTTTTAAGCGATTTATGTTAGGTACAATATTTCCCATACAAGTCACCCTCCAAAAGTTGCATGCAAGTTTTCATACTAACATAGAATGCTTAAATCTATCAAATTTGATTAGGTAAAGCGAAAAATTTTGCATGAGTCGTAAAATTAGATGTTAATTGACCAATTAACCTTTTGATTGCTTAAAAAAATATTTTCATGCTTAATGGCTTGCAGTCAAAAACGCCCAAAATCGCATATTTTGCCCTATAAATTGAGGTATAGCTCAAAATTGTGACGTGTTGGAGCAAATCTGAGCCCGGATTTGGATTTAGCGGCCCAAAATCCTTCGGAGACACATAAGCTTGCTCTTGAGACAAAAAAATGTTGCGCTGTGATATGGTCTTCTACAAAGTTGTTCCTAAAAATTAGGCCCTCTTTTCAATATACATGAAAATGGTGGTCCATATTTTCAAATAAATTGGGAACCTAACTTTTTTTGCAAGAATAACTATATACATTCTTCAAGATAGTTGTAGATCTATCAATTTTGAGCAAGTTTGCTGAAGACACTTTTTATGTACCTCAAGCTAGCTTTAAGTAGCTTTAAAATTGACCGATCTAGAGGTATTTTTCTGAATAAGCTTAGGGTGGTTCAAGAAAAACTGGTTTTCTGGCGTTAACTTTTTCATTTTTTATTTTTCATCGAAGTCGCCCAAGAAACACTTTTAGAACATTTGAAGACGCGTCGTTTCGTGCACTGAGATGGTCGTTACTCTTTTGGTTCATAAGTCACAGGCATTTTTTTTAAATCACAGTTTTTTTTAAAGGTGTTATGACGGGTTCGGGCAAACATAAAAAATATCTTTTGCCCGCATTCAAAAGAAGAAATGTTGTTATAAAACATATCAAAAAATTTAAGGGGTGTTATTTTTATAACTCAAGTGAAAAATACTTGAAAAGTGCCTATTTTTTTCTAGAAAATCACCAATATCATTTGTACGGAATGACGTAGCAACATACTCGGCGCACGAAAATGTGCGTTTTTAAAGCTCTAAAAATGGTTCTTAGCCAACTTTGATGAGCAATTTGAAACAAAAAAGATTCCTGGAAAAAAACATTCAGGAATCCAAGGGAGGAATTTTCTAGAGAAATTCTCAGGGAATTCCTGGCGTATTCTCTGGAGAATTTTCCAAAGGGATTCCCTGGAGAGATCTCTGGAGGAATTCCTGAAGAAATTTAGGGTACATACTTGGTGGAATCTCCATAGAAATCTTTCATGGAATCCTAATGGAAAGCCATGAAAAATACTTAGAGGAATTCTTAAGTAAATCTGTGGTGAAATTCTGGGAGGAATTGCTGATAATTTTTTTAAACTTTTGAGAAATTCTTAGAGGATTTCGCGGGAAAATCTCTTTGGAAATTACTAATAGAATCCCTAGAGAAATCTATTGAAAAATGTCTAGAGATAACTCTTTCAAAATTCCTGGAAGAATTTTTAGATAAATACCTGGAAGAATTCCATGTGGAATTCGTAAACAAGTACATGGAGAAATCCTTATAGGAATCTTTGTAATAATACTAAGTTAAATACCTAGATAAATCCTTTGTGGGTTTCCTGGAAAATGCCTGGTTAAATCCATGAGGAGGAAGCCTTTCAGGCATTCATGGATAAACCTCCGTTGGAACCTTTCAAGAATTTCATGGAATAATACTCAGAAAAATACCTAGAGTAAACCCTACAGTATTTGCTGAATTAAACTCCGGTAGTGTGGGATTCCTGGAGGATCCTCTAGCTCAAGCCCTAGCAAT
The DNA here is from genome assembly GCF_035046485.1 of Aedes albopictus. NCBI lineage: Eukaryota > Metazoa > Arthropoda > Insecta > Diptera > Culicidae > Aedes > Aedes albopictus. The sequence continues at coordinate 57,279,220 of NC_085138.1, read as the reverse complement.
ACCCCTCGAGGAAAATCTTGGTAAAATTCTTGGATCAATCTCTTCTGAAATTCCAGGACAACTCCCTGAAATGATTTCTAGACAAATTCCTGGGCATATGTTTAGATAAACAGCCGGAGAAATGTCAAGAAGAATCTCTGGATGAGCTCTGGACTTATGGAGGAACTACTAATTCAACGCATCACAAGAATGGAATTACGACTCACTTTAGCAAAGAAGAAACAATTGTAGCAATCTGATACAGTGATACTATATATTTTTTCTGAAGATTGAAGGGTTGTTAACTGAATCAACCAATCAAACCAAACACCCATCATTCTATCTTACCAGGATTCGCAGATACTGTGTTTCGATACTGCCGCTACGCTGCGGAATAATCTCGAACCAAGTTCGACAGATAGCTCGCTACTTGCTGATCAACTTTGCTTAAAACGGCATACGTTTTTTTTTTCTTTCTGGCTCGACGTTCTAATTGCCTGTCCATAGTGTTGTAGAGTGTCCGATGACCGCTTATTCTGGTTTTCAGACGATTTTTGGTCATTCCAATGTAGCATGCCGGGCAATTGAAACATGTTCCAACAAAATATCTACCATAGCAGGTGTCGATAAAAGTGTAAGTGATCAAAACCTAGAAAGTTCAGGTAAAAGCGAAGTAAAATAAGCTTAAAAGCTAAGTGAAGCGTTCATACCACTACAGCGTCTACCAATCGCAAAGTGAGTAGCATGAATTTAGTAATCAAAAATGTAAATTTTTAACTCATGCATTGCACCTACAGCCGAAGGTGGCGCCATACAAAATCCTTTGGACAATGTTTCATGGACTTCTTCCATGGATTCTAACAAAAAAAAGCCTTTGTAAGTACATAGTAGGATTAGAGTCACAAACTGTCACAAACACCACCAAACTATTCGAAAACAAACACAGACCAGCGGACCGAACGGAATTTCTCCATGAATTCAGTTCGTACTTCCTCCATGAATTCTGTCCGATGTTCCTCCAGGAATTCCTTCTGAAGTTCCTGAAGTTCCAAGAATTTCGTCCGGAGTTTCTTCTAAAGTTTCCGTCGCGATTCCTTCCGAAGTTCTTTTGGGATTTTCTTCCAGAGTGCTGCTGTGAGTTCCGTACGGGGGTCCTTCATAAATTCTATCCGTAGTTCCTGCATGAATTTCGTCCGGATATTCTCCGTGAATTTCTTCTGGAGTTCCTACATGGATTCTGTCCGGAGTTCCTTCGTGGATTCTGTCCGGCATTTCTCCATAAGCTCTGTCCGGAGTTCATGCATCGAATCCATCTGGAGTTCCTCCATGGATTCCATCCAAAGTTCCTCCACGAATTCCTTCTTGACTTTTTCCATGGATTACATCTGGAGTTTCTCTATGAATTTAATTCCAAGTTCCTCCATGAATCCCTTCCAGAGTTCCCTATTGATTCTGTCCAGAACCCATCCAACAAATCCGGAGTTTTTCCATGAATTCAGATCAATCATCTTCGATGGATTTTGTCGAAAATTTCTGCATAATTTCCATTCGAAATTCCTCAAAGAATTCTGTCCGGAGGTCCGTCATGAATACCATCTTTAGTTCTTTCATAAATTACCATCACCATTCCATAGTTTCATCCATCGACTCCTCCAGAAATTCCTCCACGAATTCCGTCCGGAGCTCACCAATCAATTTCGTCCGTAGTTCCTTCATGATATCATTTCAAACTTTCTTCAGAAGTTCTGGCCTGAGTTGTTCCATGGATTCCGTCTGGATTTCCTCCATGAATTCCGTCAGATTCTTTACGAATTCCGTTCGTAGTTCATGCATGAATTTTATCGCAAGTACCTACAAAACTTCCTTCCGAAGTTCCTACATGAATTCTGTCAAGAACTTATCCATGAATTCCGTCTGAAGTTCGTCCATGAATTCTGTCTGAATGTCTTTCAATACCGTCCGTAGTTCTCACATAAATAACGTTCCAAGATCCTCTATTCCGCAATCCGTTCATTAATGCCGTCTCGAGTTCCTTCATAAATTCGGTCCGAAGTTCCTTCATGAATTCTGTCCAGAGCTCATCAATCAGTTCAGTCAGGAGCTCTTCCATAAACTCCGTCCAATATTGCTCCTTGAATTCCGTCCATAGTTCTTCCATGAGTTCCGTCCGGAGATCCTCCATTAAGTCCGTCTGAAGCTGAAACGCCAGAATATTTGATCGGTTTTTCAATTTTTACTGGCATAATACCACTGAGTGGTATTTATTTTTCTTAAACATGTGTGAAAATGTACGATTTTTTATAAATTCTTTAAAGTTTAAGCAGCAATTTATAAAGTTTTCTTTAAATTTATTGAAAATAGCTTTAAATTTTATGCTCTCTGGAGAAATCTGTATCATATTTCAAAGATGTGTTTCTCAATTTTTACTGGTATTTATTTTTCTTAAACATGTGTGAAAATGTACGAATTTTTATAAATTCTTTAAAGTTTAAGCAGCAATTTATAAAGTTTTCATTAAATTTATTAAAAACTAGCTGTCCCGGCAAACTTTGTCTTGCCAAGCTGAGATGGTTTGACAACTGTTGAGGTCATTGGTGCACCGCACTCTAGATTGGTTTCATTTCGGTCATGTTGATTTTCTTCCCAATTTATCAAAAATCAGTACTTTATCAATGTTCTTACTTTCTGGGTTGATTTTCGTAATTTTTATTACATATAAACACAGCCACCATGAATACGAATCAAATCATGCAAGAGTCATCCTGATCGGTTCAGCCGTTCGTGAGTTTTGTTGCCTCAAAGGGACTTCAAACTCATTTTTAAATATATAGATAAGATAAGATAGCTTTAAATTTTATGCTCTCTGGAGAAATCTTTATCATATTTCCACGATCCAATGACCTGATTGCAAGCGGAATTCCTTTCGTCGTCGGTGAAGATCTATCGGCCTATTTCCGAACCTGGTGTCTTAAACTAGGGTACGATGAGAAGCAGCTACCTTCTGTGGATATTCGTCGGCTGTCCAGAGGACCGTTGACTGCTGGATCGGTCTATATGGTTTTCATCCGATTTGCGTTCTCAATTCAACGAAATGAGTTTTTCTCGAGATACATTCGTTCTCGTTCGCTTTGCCTCTCTGATGTCGGATTTGCTGTGAAGAAACGTGTTTTCATCAATGAAAACTTGTCACCAATGGCGAGGGAGCTCCGAACGAAGGCTTTGAAACTCAAGAAAGACGGAAGGATTCACACAGTTACGACGAAGAATGGAATTATCTTCATCAAGCGCGACTCGAATGGTGGTCAGGAGATTGCTGTGTCTTCAGAGAGTGAACTGGATTTACATGCTAAACCTTTTCCTAAATAGTTTTTGTTTACTCCTCGCACTCCTGTCCTTTTTTCCCATGCTTCCTCTCCTAAAAGTCTGTTCGGGACATCGTTGCTGCTGTTGCTGTTGCTGGGGCTGTTGGTTGCTGTTAGTCTGGAGATCGGCGTAGATGTCCGATAATATTGGTAGATGATCTTAATAGCATGCTGTTGCTGCTACATTTGTAATGATTATTTTGCGTTAAGTTGTATGATTTTTTTTTGATTCGAGATAGATATTTGTAAAGATGTTTGTCAGAAAATTGATGTGCTCTACTTGTTTCTTTTGAATGTTATGGTATCAAACTCATCTAATGGCTAGCGATTCAAATCACTACGACCCTACGAATTGGTGTATACCTGGTATTGTGTTAAAGTCCGCTCTGATCAGAGATAAGTTGTCTGTTTGTTGCGTAAATAGCCAAAGCATGTGTGCGCGTAAGATGTGTAAGCTGGATGAGTTGAGGCAGATAATGTGTGTTAGTAATGTTGATATTGTTTGTGTGACCGAAAGTTGGCTTAATGAGAAGATTAATAGTTCTATGGTGGAAACAAATGGCTATAACATTTTAAGGCATGATAGGATTGGTAGACTTGGCGGCGGTATCGTTGTATATATTAAAAACGGAATCGATTATAAGCCCGTTGACAAATCTAAAAATGAACCTGGTATAACTTGTACTGAATATATTTCCTTTGAAGTAATATCTAATGGTAACAAAATGTTGATTTCTGCTCTTTATAATCCTCCTGACGTTGAATGCTCTCCAATTATGGAATATTTATTATCGTTATATGGAGCTAAGTACGATCGCATTTTCTTTCTTGGTGATTTCAACACCAATTTATTAAACAAAACGTTGACTAGAACTGAAAGATTGAATAATATTATGAGTACTTATGGGCTGCTTAGTCATGGAAAAGAGCCAACTTTCCATCACCGCACTGGAGCATCACAACTAGATTTATTAATTTCCAATGATGTGTCTAATGTTTTACGTTTTAATCAAATAGAAGTTCCAATTTTATCCAACCACGACTTGATTTTTGCTGCGCTCGATTTCGATGTTAGTCCGCCTACTCGTTCTGAAATTCATTGGTTTGATTATAATGCTATGGATGGTAACAGTCTCATAGATGAATTTAATTCAGTTGATTGGGCTGTTTTTTATAGAAGCATGGACTCTATTTTTTTGTTGGATTTCTTCAATTCATTAATGATGAATTTGCATGAAAAGTATGTTCCCCTTAAATCTAAATCCAACAGAATGAAGGCAAATCCTTGGTTGAACTCTGAAATATGCAGAGCCATGATTGATCGAGATATAACGTACAAAGAATGGAAGCGAACCAAAAATGTTCATGTTTACGAAACATTCAAACAACTTCACAATAGGGTAAATATGCTCGTTCGTAAAGCAAAACAAAATTATTTGAAAAAATTCCTTGATCCCAAACTACCTTCCAAAGCGTTGTGGAAATTTATGTTTTTCCTTTCACTTGGAATAGCTCGACCCAATTTTAAACTGCCTAATAATTTTGATGCGGATGAAATCAATGGAACATTTGCCAAAAATTTCACCGATACTGATAATAATTGTAATCCGACCGATGAGCTACATCAAAATCAATTTTATTTTAATCAAATAGTAGAGCTCGATGTTTTACAGGCAATGCATTCAACCAAATCGAATGCGATTGGGCTTGATTTACTTCCCATAAAGTTTTTAAAAGCACTTTGTCCATTAGTTGTTAAGCCAATCACACATATATCTAACGCCATAGTTACAACAAGCGTGTTTCCCAATGAATGGAAGAAGTAAAAAATTATACCTATAAAGAAAAAATCTACGGCAAATTCCTTAGATAACTTACGTCCAATCAGTATTCTTCCCGCACTTTCAAAAGTATTTGAGAAAATCATTAAAACTGATATTTGCAAACATGTTGCTGTAAACAATTTGTTATGTGAATTTCAGTCTGGTTATCGGGAGAAACACAGCACCAAGACTGCGATGCTTAAAGTTGTTGATGATATTGGCGTCATACTGGATAATGGTCGGCCTGTTGTGATAATCCTTTTAGATTTCTCGAAAGCATTCGATACAGTTTCCCATACAATTCTATGCCGTAAACTTACTACTACTTTTGGGTTTTCTCATCACGCTGCTAATCTTATACGATCCTACCTTACTGGCAGGTATCAAAAAGTGTTTAACGATGGGAGTTTTTCTAATTTCTTGCCTATCACATCTGGTGTCCCTCAAGGATCGATTCTTGGTCCAGTACTTTTCTCATTGTACATAAATGATCTTCCATGCGTTCTAAAGAATTGTAAAATCCACCTTTTTGCTGATGATGTGCAGCTTTACTACGACTGCGATGATACTAACGCCAAGGACATAGCGAAAAAAATAAATGATGATTTACGTAGGATTTTCATTTGGTCAAAGCATCATAGACTGAAGTTAAATTCATCAAAAACTCAAGCTTTATTTATTACAAATAGTAACAGTAATGCATCGCTTAAACCTGATCTTGAAATGAACGGAGTTGCTGTAGGTTTTTCTGATAGTGCAGTCAGCCTTGGAATTATTTTGCAGTCAGATTTCAGCTGGGATAAATATATATTATCACAATGTGGAAAAATATATTCCTGCTTACGCACACTTTATGCCTCCAAAATGTTTATTAGTAAAGAAATTAAACTAAAATTGTCCAAAAGCCTAATTCTTCCACATTTTTTAGCATGTGATTTTATACTCACTGATGCTTCGGCTATTGCCATGAATAAATTACGAATCGCACTAAACTCATGCGTACGTTATGTATTCAATCTTGATCGTTTTGTCAGCGTATCACACTTACAACATCATCTAATTGGTTGTCCTTTTAAAAACTTTGCAAGAATGCGTAGCTGTTTATTTTTACACAAGCTTGCCAAGCATCAAGTGCCAAGATATTTATACAACAAACTCCAGTGTGCAAGAAGTTCTAGATTAAATAAATTCATTGTTCCGCGTTTTCAATCGTCAAAGTATGGTAATTCATTTTTCGTTAGGGGAGTAGTTTTTTGGAACTCGCTACCCAATGATTTATCTCATGTAATATCTCCCATACCATTTAAAAGAAACTGTATAGAGCACTTCAATCAAGTATTGTATAATTAAAAATAGATAAGGAATTGTAAATGTGAAAATGCAAACGATTGTAGCAAGATTACGCCTCTCATATTCTACCTCAGGGAAATCGTTGTAACAGTTATTAAAAGACTTAAGTTATATGTTGCATATTTTGTCAATAAATAAATAAATAAATAAATAAATATTTCAAAGATGTGTATTTTTCTGTACTCTGTATCTTGTCTGTATACAAGGTTAAAATCTATATAATATAGAAAAATCTGTATATCTGGTCTGAATTACTCCATGCTATTCGTCTCAAGTTCCTCCATCTAAACTCCATGTTTGGGTTCTTCACTCGTGCTCAGGAAAAGACCCTTTGCGAACTTTTGCCCCGCATTACTTTATTCTAACTATTATATTTACGGAGTATTAGTACCACTGTTACTAAACGATTGCATTTTTCGATTATTTCCAGTTCCTCCATGAATTCTGTCTAGAGTTCATCCGTTAATTCCTCCAAGAATTCCTTCATTAATTTCGTTCGGAGGTCCTTCATGAATTCAGTCCGTAGTTCCTTTGAATTCTTTCGGAGTGAATCCAATAGTTCCTCATAGAATTCCTCAGTTAATGCCGTCCGTAGTTCCTCCTTGAAGTCCGTCCCAAGTTCCACCATAAATTCACAAGAAAGGCGACCATTTGGAATGTGAGAACTTCAGGGCGATCACTATTTTAAATGCTGCCTACAAAGTGCTATCCCAGAACATCTTCCGTCGTCTGTCACCTAAAACGAATGAGTTTGTGGGAAGTTATCAAGCCGGCTTCATCGACGGCCGTTCGACAACGGACCAGATCTTCACCGTACGGCAAATCCTCCAGAAATGCCGTGAATACTAAGTCCCAACGCATCTCCTGTTCATCGACTTCAAAGCGGCATACGACAGTATCGACCGCGTAGAGCTGGGGAGAATCATGGACGAAAACGGCTTTCCTGGGAAGCTGACTAAACTGATTAAAACAACGATGGACGGTATGCAAAACTACGTAAGGGTTTCGGGTGAACTATTCAGTTCGAAACGCTAATTAGACCGGTGGTCCTCTACGGGCACGAGACATGGACCATGCTCGAGGACGACCTGCAAGCACTCGGAGTTTTCGAGCGACGCGTGCTAAGGACGATCTTCGGCGGTGTGCAGGAGAACGGTGTGTGGCGGAGAAGGATGAACCACGAGCTCGCTGCACTTTACGGCAAACCCAGCATCCAGAAGGTGGCCAAAGCCGGAAGGATACGGTGGGCAGGGCATGTTGCCAGAATGCCGGATAACAACCCTGCAAAGCTGGTGTTTACAACTGATCTTGTTGCTCAGTGGAGCGAGGGCGGTCGAAACCTAAAAAATGAAAATGCTTTTCACGTAGATACAATATTTTTGTCAGATTCCTAAATATTTCAACTGTAGAAATCGAAAATTTCAGATCGAATCATTGAAATTTGAATTTTTGACAGCCTCCTGAACGGACTGTGGTTTATGGCCTTCATACAAAATCTATAATGTTTATTCACAGCTATGCCAGTGTCCCGTGCTTTAATAAACGCTTGAACTATAATAGTTGCTTTGAAGGCTTTGTTCGTAGATATGTGAAGATCATCTGTATGGCATTTACATAAGTTGTGAAAAAGCTGCCTAAAAATGAGTTATCCTTCGATATTCTTGAAAATTACCCATTTTTGAGTCAAAATTGATCTAAAACTATAGTAGGACGTGCGCGCCCGCGATGTGGTTGTGCGATTTTGTAAGCCTAAGACCAGTGCTTTCGATTGGTGTATGATTTATTTTGCGAAAACTTGCGATAGATTTCACGATTTTCATATGTTTTTGAAGGTTTTGGGTATGAGGTTTTGGCTGGCTTTTGTTCAGCAACGCACCACTGTGGGTTGGCACAAGAAGGCGTGAAGCGCAGAGAGCACGATGGGCGGACCAGGTGGAGCGTGACCTGGCAAGCATTGGGCGCGACTGAGGATGGAGAGCGGCAGCCACAAACCGAGTATTGTGGCGTACTATTGTTGATTATGTCTTGTCTTAATGATGCTGAACAAATAAATGTATGCATGTACATATGTATGTTCCACCATGAATTCCTTCCGGAGATCCTCCATGCATTCTGACGAGAATGCATAGAATGGAGATCCTCTCTGCATTCATGAATTCCATCCGTACATAGTTCCTCCATGAATTCCTCCATGAATTCCATCCGTAGTTCTTCTATGCATCCCGTCCTTGTATCGTAAATCTAAGATTCACTTTAGTATCTCGCAGTTAACACATTGAAAATGATACCGGGATAAAAAAAACGATGATAATACTGTTTGAATCTTAAAAAAGCGAGGACAATACTCGTTTGGATTGATTTATTTGTCTTTATTTAAGAGAGTTCCAGCCCCCCTACTCGTTTGGAGGATAATACTCCGTTGAGCTTACGGCTCATTTCCGGTTAATATGTTTGAGCTTCGAAAAATGATCGTTTTGTGAAGCTTATAATTCATTCATCAAGATACTACTTTATCATGCATTTTCCCGAGACTGAAACTTGGAGCAACGTCGGTTTATCTAACACCTCCAGCAATATGTCTTGTATAAAATATGCAATATCTGGCACAGCTCTCTCATTCCTAGCTATGTCGGAGTTTCCGATTCTCAAGTAGTATAGAAACAACTTATTACTGTATCAGCCACAAACCAACAAATATGAGGTGGTTTCAAGTGCAGAACTTCTACGATGCCTGGCGACCGGTGTACAGAGTGTCGCGTTTCTTCTGCCTCACCACGGTTACCAGCAATCATATCGATCGAACTCCCGTAAGGACCAGTACGGATCAGACCATGCTCATAGTTGGAATCCTTATGTGTTGTTTGGTTGCGTACAATTCCTACGAAACTTATGTGGAGCAAACATTTTCTCTGACTGATTCGCAACTAATACGTGGCGGAATGTTCGCATATTTAATGTTTTTCGAACTGACCGTGATTAGTGCTCTGCTTTTGAATTACGTCAACGGTTTTCAAGCCACGAAGTTCTTCGACATCATTCACAAAGTGGATCAACAGGTGCGACCTACCAAAGCAAGTACTATCATCACAAGTGTTCTTAATATGCTATATTTTACAGTTCGCGATGAATTTTGATTACCGATGGAACTACCAAAAACAACACTACCGAGCTGTGGCGTATCTTGTGTTCAGTAACCTACTGCAAATAGTCTTTTTACAAATTCTTTCACTGTCATCTCCATCAGCTGCACTGTTCGGTGGTTTGCAACTGCTGCGTATTGTAGTCGCCTTCAGCTGGGTGATGGGTTGTTATCAGACAATTGCGTCGATCACTATCCTGCAGCTGACAACCATTAGCAAACGATTTGCCATACTCAACAGAACCATGGAAGGACATTTGGGGACCTACCTAACAGAGCCAGATAAGGTCGACAATCCTCGTAGAAAGATACGTCAATTTGCAATGATGCATGCCATGCTGAGCGATACGGTTCGAATGTTCAACATTTGCTTTGCCAAACAGATCACATTTGCCCTGGGATGTGCGTTCCTGTTCTCGCTGTTTGCCGTGTTTGGGCTGATCCACGCGTATGCAGCTGTTACTGCAGATTTGGTGACGTACCATGTGACCAGATCAAATATGCTCTTTTCGGGATTTTTCCAATCGTTTGTGTTTCAATTGGTGGTTTGCACCAATCGGTTGAACTATGAGGTGTTGAGGAACGATTTTTAGGTGTTCGAGACATTAAATCTGTTGCTTTATTTCAGTGCAAACGATGCGGAATTATAGTGCAGAAGGCAGTTAGCTACGGACGGTATAACAAGGCAATTTTCCATGAATGTAGGTTGTTATCCATGCAATTCACACATCACGCTCCAAAGGTTTCAAATGGCTTGTTCGACTTCGACTGGACACTCTGCTATACGGTGAAAATTTTGGGAATGGTACTCCGGGTATGTGGAATAATCTATTTTTGAATTTTACAGATGGTTGGATCTTTGACTACTCATTTGGTAATATTGCTACAGTTTGACTTTGTGAATTTTAAGATGCGCGTGGAAGGGATGAAGCGACTACAATAAAAACATGTTTATTATAATACATAATACTAAATCTGCTAAAACACCATCTATGTTTGCTTTATGTTGCTCAATATCACTCAAGAAAGTGGTTTGTGATTGGCGGAGCTCAACAACCAGGAAACTATTTTTACAACACAACAAAATTTGGGAACATTCAAATTGCGCTCACGAACCAGCACGCACCAAAACTAGTAATCGAAACAAATTCCATCTTCCAAAACCTATTAAAGAACGTCATCTCCAGAAACCCACTAAAATTCTCTCCGTGCTGCACTAGTGCTGCGTTATCAAAACGACCACATCGCAACCGTTCTCCAGAAACCACGTGGCTCGAACTTTTGCATACCAACCAACGAACCAGTTTGCAATTTCGTTCCGCTGTAAATCCCATTGATTTGATCCATTGAAGCGAAAATCTAATCAGACGAATCCGAAAGTCTTAATCCTTCGCCGTCTCCACCCTCTGTGCAACAAACGCACTTGTCACTCAACCGGCAGCGGTGCAACGCTAGCTCTGCATCCATATGCAGCAGTTCCCATTTGAAAAGCCACACATTTCAGTATTCGGCATCGGCACACCACCCATCGACCGTACTGGTGTGATGCGTGGTTTGGTGGCGGCAGCGGTGGCGGAGGTTCTTCATCACGACGTCGTCGTCTGCGTCGTTGTTATTGCTGATCTGCTCGTTTTCACATTCCCGGCAAAGTTAGACAAAAGAAAATTTCCAAACAATACCAACGCATCAGTACTGTTGCTATGGGGAGAACACATCCAGGGATGCCAGACAAACTTCGGTAGTATTTCCTGTAGAATTGCTTTAGAAATTCCTCCAAAAAATTGTCTTAAATTCTTCCAGAGATTCCTCTAGAACTCCTCCAGGAATGGCTTTGGAGTTCCTCACTTTTAAATTCTGGTATTCTTCCAAGAATTCACCAAGAATTCCTCCAAAAATTCCCCAGGAATTCTTCCAAGAAATCCCCCAGAACTCTACCTGGAATTTTCCTGGAATTCTTCCAGGAATTCCCCTAGAATTCTTCCAAGAATTCCACTAGAATTCTTTCAAGAATTCCGCTGGAATTCTTCCAAGAACTCCGCTGGAATTCTTCCAAGAACTCCGCTGGAATTCTTTCAAGAATTCCGCTGGAATTCTTTCAAGAATTCCGCTGGAATTCTTTCAAGAATTCCGCTGGAATTCTTTCAAGAATTCCGCTGGAATTCTTCCAAGAATTCCGCTTGAATTCTTCCAAGAATTCCGCTGGAATTCTTCCAAGAATTCCGCTGGAATTCTTCCAAGAATTCCGCTGGAATCATTCCAAGAATTCCCCTGGAATTCTTCCAAGAATTCCGCTGGAATTCTTCCAGGAATTCCGCTGGAATTCTTCCAGGAATTCCGCTGGAATTCTTTCAATAATTCCGCTGGAATTCTTCCAAGAATTCCGCTGGAATTCTTCCAAGAATTCCGCTGGAATTCTTCCAAGAATTCCGCTGGAATCATTCCAAGAATTCCCCTGGAATTCTTCCAAGAATTCCGCTGGAATTCTTCCAGGAATTCCGCTGGAATTCTTCCAGGAATTCCGCTGGAATTCTTTCAATAATTCCGCTGGAATTCTTCCAAGAATTCCGCTGGAATTCTTCCAAGAATTCCGCTGGAATTCTTCCAAGAATTCCGCTGGAATTCTTCCAAGAATTCCGCTGGAATTCTTCCAAGAATTCCGCTGGAATTCTTCCAAGAATTCCTCTGGAATCCTTCCAGGAATTCCTCTGGAATCCTTCCAGGAATTCCTCTGGAATCCTTCCAGGAATTCCTCTGGAATCCTTCCAGGAATTCCTCTGGAATCCTTCCAGGAATTCCCCTGGAATCCTTCCAGGAATTCCTCTGGAATCCTTCCAGGAATTCCTCTGGAATCCTTCCAGGAATTCCTCTGGAATCCTTCCAGGAATTCCTCTGGAATCCTTCCAGGAATTCCTCTGGAATCCTTCCAGGAATTCCTCTGGAATCCTTCCAGGAATTCCTCTGGAATCCTTCCAGGAATTCCTCTGGAATCCTTCCAGGAATTCCTCTGGAATCCTTCCAGGAATTCCTCTGGAATCCTTCCAGGAATTCCTCTGGAATCCTTCCAGGAATTCCTCTGGAATCCTTCCAGGAATTCCTCTGGAATCCTTCCAGGAATTCCTCTGGAATCCTTCCAGGAATTCCTCTGGAATCCTTCCAGGAATTCCTCTGGAATCCTTCCAGGAATTCCTCTGGAATCCTTCCAGGAATTCCTCTGGAATCCTTCCAGGAATTCCTCTGGAATCCTTCCAGGAATTCCTCTGGAATCCTTCCAGGAATTCCTCAGGAATCCTTCCAGGAATTCCTCTGGAATCCTTCCAGGAATTCCTCTGGAATCCTTCCAGGAATTCCTCTGGAATCCTTCCAGGAATTCCTCTGGAATCCTTCCAGGAATTCCTCTGGAATCCTTCCAGGAATTCCTCTGGAATCCTTCCAGGAATTCCTCTGGAATCCTTCCAGGAATTCCTCTGGAATCCTTCCAGGAATTCCTCTGGAATCCTTCCAGGAATTCCTCTGGAATCCTTCCAGGAATTCCTCTGGAATCCTTCCAGGAATTCCTCTGGAATCCTTCCAGGAATTCCTCTGGAATCCTTCCAGGAATTCCTCTGGAATCCTTCCAGGAATTCCTCTGGAATCCTTCCAGGAATTCCTTTGGAATCCTTCCAGGAATTCCTCTGGAATCCTTCCAGGAATTCCTCTGGAATCCTTCCAGGAATTCCTCTGGAATCCTTCCAGGAATTCCTCTGGAATCCTTCCAGGAATTCCTCTGGAATCCTTCCAGGAATTCCTCTGGAATCCTTCCAGGAATTCCTCTGGAATCCTTCCAGGAATTCCTCTGGAATCCTTCCAGGAATTCCTCTGGAATCCTTCCAGGAATTCCTCTGGAATCCTTCCAGGAATTCCTCTGGAATCCTTCCAGGAATTCCTCTGGAATCCTTCCAGGAATTCCTCTGGAATCCTTCCAGGAATTCCTCTGGAATCCTTCCAGGAATTCCTCTGGAATCCTTCCAGGAATTCCTCTGGAATCCTTCCAGGAATTCCTCTGGAATCCTTCCAGGAATTCCTCTGGAATCCTTCCAGGAATTCCTCTGGAATCCTTCCAGGAATTCCTCTGGAATCCTTCCAGGAATTCCTCAGGAATCCTTCCAGGAATTCCTCTGGAATCCTTCCAGGAATTCCTCTGGAATCCTTCCAGGAATTCCTCTGGAATCCTTCCAGGAATTCCTCTGGAATCCTTCCAGGAATTCCTCTGGAATCCTTCCAGGAATTCCTCTGGAATCCTTCCAGGAATTCCTCTGGAATCCTTCCAGGAATTCCTCTGGAATCCTTCCAGGAATTCCTCTGGAATCCTTCCAGGAATTCCTCTGGAATCCTTCCAGGAATTCCTCTGGAATCCTTCCAGGAATTCCTCTGGAATCCTTCCAGGAATTCCTCTGGAATCCTTCCAGGAATTCCTCTGGAATCCTTCCAGGAATTCCTCTGGAATCCTTCCAGGAATTCCTCTGGAATCCTTCCAGGAATTCCTCTGGAATCCTTCCAGGAATTCCTCTGGAATCCTTCCAGGAATTCCTCTGGAATCCTTCCAGGAATTCCTCTGGAATCCTTCCTGGAATTCCTCTGGAATCCTTCCAGGAATTCCTCTGGAATTCCTCCAGGAATTTCGCCAGGAATTCCTCTGGAATCCTTCCAGGAATTCCTCTGGAATCCATCCTGGAGGAATTCCTCGGGAATTCCTCCAGGAATTCCTCGGGAATTCCTCCAGGAATTTCGCCAGGAATTCCTCTGGAATCCTTCCAGGAATTCCTCTGGAATCCATCCAGGAATTCCTCTGGAATCCTTCCAGGAATTCCTCTGGAATCCAATGATACCTATTGCCCATTTACTGGCATATTACCAGGTTTGCTGGTATGTCTGAAACATACTGGAAAAACTTGTAATTAGAAGACACGAAATGTTGCTAATTGACAAATTGAGAGATGAAATTTGTGAAAAAAATCGCGTTCTGGTGGGATTTGAACCCACGACTCCGTATTCGCTAGACCGGCGCTTTAACCAACTAAGCCACAGAACAGGTAATGGTTCTGCGGAATAGAAAGCCAAACTGACTCCGAAGCCGCACCGTGAACACTCCTACTTCACAAACTCATCTCTCTTTTCGGCTTAGATGCCAATCCACAACACACTCCTGTTTGTGCCCACTAACGACAAGTGCGAGCGAGTTATTTATATGAAGCCGAGACTTACTCTCGCACTCCGCATACCTAGCCACCAGGCAGTTTGTTTTGCTGGTGTCTAATTAGTATGCACTTGTCGTTAGTGGGCACAAACAGGAGTGTGTTGTGGATTGGCATCTAAGCCGAAAAGAGAGATGAGTTTGTGAAATAGGAGTGTTCACGGTGCGGCTTCGGAGTCAGTTTGGCTTTCTATTCCGCAGAACCATTACCTGTTCTGTGGCTTAGTTGGTTAAAGCGCCGGTCTAGCGAATACGGAGTCGTGGGTTCGAATCCCACCAGAACGCGATTTTTTTCACAAATTTCATCTCTCAATTTGTCAATTAGCAACATTTCGTGCCTTCTAATTACAAGTTTTTCCAGTATCCTCTGGAATTCTTCCAGGAATTCCTCTGGAATCCTTCCGGGAATTCCTCTGGAATCCTTCCAGGAATTCCTCTGGAATACTTCCAGGAATTTCTATAAAATCCCTCCGAGAGTTCCTCTGGATTTCTACAGGGTATTCCGTTTGGAAACTCTCTAGGTATTCCTTTTGGAATCTCTCCAAGTATTTCTTCTGGAATCCCTCCAGAAGATCCTCTGTATTTTTTCCAGGGATTCATCTGAAATTCATCCAGGATATTCTACGAAATTTTTCTATGACTTGCTCTGGAAATCCTCCAGGAATTCCTCTGGAATTGTTCTGGAAATTCCTTTGGAACATTCCTGGAGGTATTTCCAAAGAATTTCAGGAGAATTCTTGGAGGATTTCCAGAGCAAATCATGAAAGAATTCCAAAGAATATCCTAAACGAATTTCAGAGGAACTCCTGGAAAAAAAATCAGAGAAACTATGAGAATTCATCCATGAATTACAAAAAAAAAACAACGTCACTTCATCGAAAAAAATCATCACTGGCATCCCTGCGTCCATCACAAGCCACAGTTTTCCAGGTCGTGTATGCACTTTGGGCGAAGTGGAGTGCCCTCAGACGTGATGCGCCGAAGGGTGTGGTAGCTCTGGGAAAGGATCAACGGTTCCTTTTAATGAACTTGGTGGTATTGCCGGTTGCAGCATGGCGGAAGCAGGAGACGAATTCTTCAAAATGTGTGTACTGTGTACGTACCGAACTGATACGCAAGCAACACACGATCGTCAGCATTCCGTCAAGCATCTGCATCTTGCACTACGGCGCGGCGGTGTGTGACGACGTTGCCGTTGGCTGCCGAAGGATTTTACGACCTGGACGCTTCAGTTTGGTGCATTGTGCAATGTGCATGCGTCGTCTCAGGACGAACTCTGCTTTGGCGCCCCACAATGGAAGTTTATCGTCAGCGATACTTGACTTGAGCTTTGTTGGGTTTGGCTTGGAGTACTTTCTGTTTTTGTTGGTGATATGAAGAAAAATAAACAAGATGTCGGCGGATAGGGTTTTGAAGTGGTTAGGAACTATGAATAGGTTCCTGAAGAAGTTGAGCGGTGAGGCGTCTGACTCCTCTTATGCGTTTCTCATTCATTTTGTTCCATGAACCGTGTAATGAGGAGAACTACTTCAATTCTTGGGAGAAGATTGTCCTGATTAAGTTCGGGCCGAGGTGAAGCGTATTTGATGAGTCTGCCAAGATGATGCTTGAAAATGTATTTCCCTAAAAGGAAGCTGGCTGTGTTAAAGAGTGATTTGATAGAAGTCACGAAGGCTGTTCAATTGAACATGGGATTGTTAGCGATATTTTTTTTTTCATTTCTTTTTGTTTGTGAATTTTATCTACAGCCAATTCTTCACACTTTGGATAATGACTATGAATATGTTTTCGAAAGATATCACTAGTTTACAGCATTTTTGAACTCGGTAAGCTGATGATCATTTTTGGTGTAGAATCATGCCCTGAGTTCGAAAACGCGAAGGAAAAAAATTACAGTAGAGCAGAATTTTTTTCGACTTTCCATACAACGTTGATGATTTGAAATCGATTTTTGTTCTATTTTTAAGCAACGTCGCTCACTTCACACATCTCATTCTCCGTAATCAATGCTCCGATTGAGCTGAATTTTTTACTGTAACTCTTCTACATATGAAATGTCAAATTAACAATGAGAAAGAATTTTTAGATTGCTTATTTCTTATTGAAAAAAATACATTTCTTCATATATTTTTGGAAATTTGGCTAAAATTTAAGGAGATCGTCCCTAAAACTCGCCAATACAGGTCGGACTCGATTATCCGGAGTCGGGCTCTGACGCTTCCCAAAATAATTTCTCGCAAACGGGATGCTGTAAGAAGCTGAAACTTTGACTGATTACTGATCAAGGTTGATTTGACAAAATATCAAAATTTCAGCTTTATAGAGCATTCCATTCCCCAGATACATGCTTGAGAAGCATCAGTACCCGACTCCGGATAATCGAGTCCGACCTGTATCTTGAATTTTATCAATCTTACGCAAAACCTGCATTCAGATGATCGAATGGTATTGTATTCAGCTTTTAATTTATGGAAAAAGATTTGAAATTGGATGAACAAAACGCAAGATATTTGAATTTTGGTAAATTTCATATTTTTAAAAGTTGTAAAACTCAATATTGAGCTAAAACTCAAAAACTGCTCTACTTAAAATTTTTTGAAGCACGGTTCCGTAATCAGTGCTAAATTATACTTCAAAAACTTTGGTCGTTGACAGAAGTTCACGACTTTCGTTTTATTTTGTAAACTAGTGTATTAGAAGCTCATTTTTAGATTTATTAAGTACTTAAAAGCTCATTGAACAGCTATTGTTTTGTAAGTATCCCTAAAGGGATCTGAAGAAATTGTCGAATTCTCCCGAATAATTTCTAGCTCAATAGCTGGAAATGTTATTCATGTAATCTTTGAAGGAAACCCTGGCAAAATCTCTCTCTAAAAAAACTGCAAAAAACCCCAGAAAAATGTGCATTTCTGGATCAATCATTGGATGTATGTATCCCTGAAAGCAAAACACAAAACAACTCCAATTTCATCTGATCTTCAAAATCGCAATCATAAAAAAGAACCCCATTGAACAACAACTTCAAGCAACATTTCTTCCAAACCCACAATTTTCTCTTACTTCCAAATGAATTGAGTTCCTTTCAACGCAGTTTCACGGTTACCGAGAAAATACAACATCCATAACATCTCCACAGGTAGGGTACCTAATCCGCTAACCCCGCAGCACCCCCACCACCACCAACCATCTTAAAAAGAAATCGAAAAACTTTTGTGCGTAAGGGCCACTTCAGTGAAATAAATGATTTAACAGCCTCCCACCCGCGCCGCGCGCTCTCCAGAAAGAACATGATTGTTATTGCCGCGTGTTTGCGGCGCCCTTTGAACCCTGACCAGGTTCACGACCCTCCCGAATCCCGATGAATGGGGCTGGGTGGTAGGGAGAAACAGCATCGAATCTGTACGTAGGTGGAAAAACCGCCTCAGGCCAACAGGAAAACACATACCTCTCAGTCTGCGAACGGATCCGTTCCTTTGTCCTCGGTAGGAGATTTTCTCCTTTTTACGATTATTAGCTGCGTGAGGAAACATTATTTTTAATGATGATAAAAAGAGCCGTAGAAAAGACTTCTGGAGAACTGGATGGAGGTAGAAGCTGTCTGCCGTGTCTGTTAGGAAGTAGAAAGGTCCAAATGAAAGCGAGCGTGAAGGATCTAAGTCGACCTTTCTTGGTCTTGGAGTTCTTTGAACGGGGGAACGTATTGTATCGTCGTCGGGGGTTGAAACCGAAGTTTGTGGTTGAATGGTTCGAATGGTACCTATTGCAGTGTAAATGGGAAATTGATACATCAACTAATTTGTCAATGTACACTGGTTTAAGGAGGAAATTTAATACTTCTATTGTAGATTGTGAAACTTGAGAGCAAGCCTAGATTTGTAAACTATGATCATCCCCTGAAGAAGAAATTAGAGTTCCTCGAAGACATTTACACGTTTTATTGCAGTTTTATGAAAGCATGCGCAAAAAATTGTTGATCTTCATATATATTAGCTTGAACATGCAGAAAAATGAGGCTTGTTTAAAATAATAAAACGCATGGTTGGCTTTCAAACTGAGCATCTACTTATTCCAAAGTTATATTTCTTCATTGTCTTCATTTGCTGCTTCAAAATGAGGACCACAAACATGGCCCGGAAGCACTCACACATCTCTAAAATTCTTACCCCAACATCGCCAAAATGAAGAAGGTGAAGCAAATCCATCACCCCATCTTCCAAGAGCAGTTTTGACCGTGATGGATAACTGACACTGAGGAAGATTACAAGTGGTACACTAAAACCTCCATTTAGGTTATGAGTCGGGACTGCCTAAATAGAATTTTTACCTAAATGGCTTCATTACCTAAATGGATTCAGTTTATTACCTAAATGGATTACAAGGTTGCAAAGAAGTTCAACAAGGGAGAGTTACTAGGAGATTTAAAGGAGATCATGCGGAGTTTCAGATGGCTTTCAATGAGTTTCAGGAGGGGGTGGGTTTCAGGAGTGGAGGGGCTTCAGGAGCGTTTTCGGGGGTTTTGGAGGGTCTAAGATCAGAATTGTCATTCAAATGACTATCTGGGCACGAAACACGAAAAACCTTGCGAAAAACCCTGCAAAATTCCGCCAGACTGCAAAATATTGAAAGTCGGGTCAATTTTTATCGTATGTTGGGCCATTGTTGGACCAACATCGAACAACTGTTGAGTCTATATTGGGTTTGGTGGCCAAAATAAAAACAGGTGAATGATAGGTTGATGTCGGGTTTGACGTCATCAATGCTGGAGCTGATATCAATGGAATGATGGAAGGATGGTTGATTATCTTAATTTCAGCTAGAAATGACGCTGGATATTGGCACTTTTCAACACTGCATGGGGGGGGGGGTGTTTAGGGGACAACATTGCTTTCCTCCTCTGCTCTGAAACTGTCCTGAATTTTTTGTAGCCCCCTAAAACCTTTTAAGCCCAAAATACTCCTGAAAATCGATTGAAGCACATTTGGCATCCATTGAAAACCAGGGCTGCCATATTTTTTTTCCTTCTAAACCATAGGGGGATAATCTGCTCAACAGATACCCTAACAGGAAGGTTTGGGTAGTGTGGGACTGAGGCTGTCTTCTACAACAATAGTGAAAGCCAGGACTACTCTCTAAACACATTCCTATGGTCGCCAATACCTACGTCTTTCCGGAAGAAAGTATTGCTTCAGAGAGGGACTAGTGCACATCGCACCCTCAAGGTTAGCTGCGAGGCCAAGCAACAACGAACATCGCTGACTCGCCCTGGAGAGTCCATTACGGTAACATGCTAGCACTTAGCCAGTTTCCCGAGTGGGCCTCACCACTCCCTTTGTCCTCGGAAGGCGGACAGGGTCAACCCCGCCCGCGCCCAACTGCTTGGCAGACATCAAGAACTGATGCCCACGTGCAACCCGATCTGACCTACTGAAGGCAAGGGTATCACTACCCTCCAGGCCCTATCAGCTGCACCAGAAGGTTTTTTTTTTTTGTTTTTATTAATGTGTATTTTAACATCAAGCTAATTCTACACCTTCAGGTTGCACCAGAAGGTTGCTGACAGCAGGGTCTCCACCTGCCCCGACCCTTGCCGGGGACCCCATTCCAACCGCGGGCTCGGATCCAACCCAGTAGACCGACGCCACGACAGCACCACTACCGGGACTTCCTCTCCGCGGCCACTTAATCGCTGTAAAGGTCGATCTCGATCGCAGGGCACCGGACCTACGAAGCCGACTCCGAACCCCTGGACCACCTCTTGTACTGCATCTGAACTAGCCATTCTCCGAGTCCACGCACCACCTCCTCTGTAGCTCCCAGACGATATGGGTGATAGCCGTTGAAACGGCGTTCCAGCCAAACTCATCCCTACACATCCTCTGGACCAAATTGTCCGGAGTTGTGTCCTCCCCGCATGTGGAAAGCAGTGCTGAAAAATTCATTTCGTCATATCTAAATTCAATCACCTTCAGCTCATTATAGAAGCTTAACCTGAAAATATGATACATATATGAAAAACTTGTGCAGCTAGACCAGTTCTACAAGAAAGTCACGGAAAAATCGCTAACTTTTGAATATTTAATCCTTTGAAGCCGGAATTTTTCCAAGCGTTATTCTGAAGTTTTTTCTACGTTTTTCTGTAGTTTTGGTATTCAATAGTATAGAAACGGTAGAATATTATGCGGAATATTTTTTCTGGACATCCTAGATCATCCAAACTATTCTTGAGTTTAGATCCTTAAGTCTATGAGTATAACGGTAACTTCTTTCATTATACAAAGCTACGATTTGTAATCTATCATGTCCAGTAAGTCTTCTGAAAGTTCAAAAGACAGTATCAGATCAGTCGAGATATCCTAGGTCATCCAAACTGTTCTTGAGTTTAGGTCCTAAAGTCTGCGGGTGTAACGGTAACTTCTTTCATTACACAAAGCTACAATTTAGAATCTTTTATGTCCAGTAAGTCTTCTGTAAGTTCAATAGACAGTATCAGATCAGTCGAGATATCCTAGGTCATTTATACTGCTCTTGAGATTAGATCGTAAAATCTATGGGTGTAACGGTAACTGATTTCATTACACAAAGCTGCGATTTGTAATCTATCATGTCCAGCAAATCTTCTGAAAGGTAAATAGGCAGTATCAAATCAGTCGGGGTATCCTAGGTCATCCAAACTGTTCTTGAGTTTAGATCCTAAAGTCTGTGGATGTAACGGTAACTTCTTTCATTATACAAAGCTGCGATTTGTAATCTATCATGTCCAGCAAGTATTCTGAAAGTTCAATAGACAGTATCAGTTCAGTCGGGATGTCCTAGGTCATCCAAGCTATTCTTGAGTCTAGATCCTAAAGTCTACGGGCGTAACGGTAACTTCTTTCATTATACAAAGCTACGATTTGTAATCTATCATGTCCAGTAAGTCTTCTGAAAATTCAATAGACAATATCAGATTAGTCGGGGTATCCTAGGTCATCTGAACTGTTCTTCCCATGATCGCATAGTCGACGTAACCACCATTGACAATGTCAGTATTCACTAGCTAATATCTATCACATGTACATACATAATTGACCCGATTTTGTCAGCCCCTTTTCGGAACACATTTTTTGCTCTCCTCGAAAACCTAGACATTGTTTCAAACTTGTTGTCCCTCTATGTTCTGCCCGATAGATGTAGTTTGATGATAAACATGAATGAATTGGTTAAAGTTTGACCGTAAGATAACGAGAGCAAAAAGTTTGTCGCAAAATGAGGCTGACAAAATCGGGTCCTTACTGTAATTGTTACCAGTTTTATTCAATAGAGCACAAGATCTAATCACTAGCTATATGTCAAAGTGAAAAAAAAATATTCTTAAACTTCCCATTTATCATTGCTAAAATTTCAAAAGTGTGTTTAAAACTACAATAGCGCTTATGTCAACTATGCGAATATAGGCAGTGTTCTTGAGCTTAGATCCTAAGGTCTGTCGGTGTAACGGTAACTTCTTTCATTTTACAAAGCTATGATTTGTAATTTATCATGTCCAGTAAGTCTTCTGAAAAGTAAATGGACAATATCAAATCTGTCAAGATATCCTAGGTCATCCAAACTATACTTGAGTTTAGATCCTAAAATCTACGGGTGTAACGCTAACTTCTTTCATTAAAAGCTACGGTTTGTAATCTACCATGTCCAGCAAGTCTTCTAAAAGTTACAAAGGTTGTTTCTATCAACTAACCTTCATAACAGTAAGGAGCCCATAATATCCCAAAAATATATAACAACGCGCATTGTTTCTCTATCTGCTTTGGTAAGTACAGTGGATTATGTACCACCTTAAACGTAGTGGCAAAAGCTATTATCACAAGTGTAGACCTGTAGTTATGGTCTCCGGAGTAGTGATGTTTATCTGGAATATCTCAAAACTATCTTGAAAAGACTCATGATATGCCAGGGGGATCACAGATTATAGTCTTAAGTTCATTGTGAGAATAACTTCTGTTACTATCAAGAGCTAAACTTCAGGATAATTTGGACGACCCTCAATGTCCCAAAGGTTCATAATAATATATAGAAGACTTCAGGTTGGTCCAGTCACCGCTATTGATTATGAAACGTTACTCACTATGTCAGATATAGCTGATGTGACAAGTGTAGACCTGAAGCTCTGAACTCATAGATAGTTTGACTGACCTGGAAGAAACATTCCCATAGTGTCTCTTAATGACATTTGAGATTTCAAGAGCTTCACGGATCTCAGCAGATTATGCTATGCTATTATTTATGGTGAAAACAAATGAAGTTTTTCTTAAAGATTTGAAGGACTTCATTATAGAACAGTCACCAAGAATGTCCCAAAAGTTTATTACAAAAAATAGACTTCAGATTGCTTTAGTAACTGATTATGCAGTGTTACTCAATATAACAGACATGGATACTGTTACGAGTGTAGACCTGAAGTCCTGAACTCCAAGGTAGTTTAGCTGACCTGGAATATCCCTATAGTGTCTTTAAATGACATTTGAGATTTCAAGAGCTTCGCGAATCCCAGCAGGTTATGCAATATTATTATTTATGTCAAAACACATTAAATTATTTTTGTAGATTTACAGGACTTATAGAATAGTTTGGACGAACCTGAATGTCCCAAAGGGTTATAATATAAAAGTAGACTTCAGATTGGTCCAGTAACCACGGATAAATATGCAACGTTACTCAATATAACAGATATGGCTGTAGTAACGAGTAGTAGACCTGAAGTCCTGAACTCTAATGAAGTTTGGCTGACCTAGAATATCCTTGTAGTGTCTCGCAACCTAGAATATCCCTGTAGGTAAATGTCACGGACTACCTTTGAAAAATGCCAAATGATATTCACGGTGAATATCATTTGGCATTTTTCAAAGGTAGTCCGTGACATTTACCTTAAATATTCGAAAATATCAGTTTTTCCGTGACTTTCTTGCAGAACTGGTTTAGCCGCACAAGTTTTCCATATACCATATTCTCTGGTTCAGCTTCTAAAATGATATTAGATTAGATTAGATATTAGATATGACGAAATTAAATTTTCAGCACTGGTGGCAAGCATGCGGTCACGCATTGTGCGAAAACACGGGCACACGAACAAAACGTGTTCCGCCGTTTCCTCTAAACCATTGCACACTGGGCATTCGGGAGAATCCGCATGCCCGAACCGGTGTAGATACTGTCGAAAGCAACCATGACCTGTAAAGACCTGAGTCAGGTGGAATGAAACTTCCCCATGGCGCCTATTAATCCAACTATCTACCCTCGGTATCAACCTATGGTTCCACCTTCCTTTGGTGGAACTGTCCCACGCACGCTGCCATTTGACCATGGAGGCCATCCTGGCAGTCCTGCGTATGCCTCTTGTGCCGCGCATTTCGAAGCACTCCATGTTCTCACTAATAAGGGTGCCGATAGGCACCATACCAGTAATGGCGCAGAGAGCGTCGTGTGACACGGTACGGTACGCGCTCGCAACCCTCAGGGCGGCTGTTCGAGCCCGTATGAAGTTGATCACCAATATTAACTTCTTTTCTCGATCAGCCTAGATAGCTGTGTAGTGTCGGTAGCGATTGTCTCAGTTGGCTAAGAATAACACTACGGACCGCCTGTTATGGTGGTGAGAGTCCACCAACAGGTGACCCCTAATTCATGGTGTGATGCGGCTTTATGCTTACCGTGCCAAGGAATGTATGGTTAGGGGGTTCTAATAAAAACCTAACCGCAAACGGAGCCTGTGGAGTACCAGGGCGCCCTCCACAGTATTTCACTCTTACTGCGCTAACCGGAGCAATGGTGAAATGGACCTTGTGTTTCTCCGAGACAATCAGCTGCCCTTCTTCAGAATCACTGGAGGCTAAATAAGGACGGGATTATGAAGATGTTGTTAATTAGTTTGAATTTTCACCTATATGGTTTCTTATTATGCGATTTACAAAGTGTATTCTGTGTATCCTCGCCTTTGGCGTTTTCCAATCGATATCGATCTGGTTTTGTTGCTGCTGTTCTTTGTTGTGCTGTTGTTGCGAAGAGTTTAACCTTGCCTAGTTTGGGTAGTGGCTACGGTTAGGATAGCTCAGATCAATCTTCAGCATAAAAGAACAGCAACAATCAATCTTTGCAGACTTATGCAAAATGGTACAGCCCAAGTGGCCTTGGTCCAAGAACCTTACTTACGTAAGGGGAATTTCTATCTAGGAAACCTTGTGAACCCGGTGTTTGCTACTTTTAGTCAACATGAAATGGCAAACTCGCGTGTCATGCCTCGAGCCTGTGTGCTTGTTAACAACGCAATAGTTGCTACACTCATCTCTGAACTAACCACCAGAGATGTATGTGCTATCACAATTGATGCATCTGTTGGAAACCTCAACAGGAAATACGTCTTTTGTTCGGTTTATTTACCGCATGACGAACCATCCCCTACGGATGCTTTCAAATACGTCATCGCATACTGTACTTCAAAAGGCCTTCCGGTAATTGTTGGCAGTGATGGTAATGCTCACCATATCATCTGGGGCAGCTTAGACATTAACTTGAGAGGCTGCAGTTTGATGGATTACTTAAGTAGTACAGATCATGCATTACTTAACATAGGCAACCGCCCAACTTTAACGGTATCTGCTAAAGATGAAGTGTTAGACATAACGCTTTACTCTAGTAGAATTAGTCACGAGCTGACCAATTGGCATGTGTCAGATGAATAATCTTTATCTGACCATCGGTAGATCTTTTTTGAACATTCAAATGTTACTTCGCAAACATTGCGTTTCAGTAATCCTCGGTCAACAAACTGGGATCTTTTTACTGATTTGGTTGCGGCCAAATTTCATGGATACTCACCATACATTGACACTCCAAGTGATTTAGATAATGCCGTTGATACTACAACGACCTTCATCATTGAAGCTTTTGAAGAAACATGCCCTCTGCGGTCTGTGAAGATCACAAGAGGAACCAATGGGTGGAACTCTGATCTGGCGAAACTGAGGAAACAATGTAGAAAGAGTTGGACCAGACGACGTTCGACTGGTTCGGAGGCTTTCAGGTCGGCTCGCAAGGCCTATAGGAAAGCTCTCCGTTCTGCTGAACGATCCGGCTGGAAAAACCTTTGTACAAATGTTTCCAGTTTGAGTGGAGTCAGTCGGTTAAACAAAATCCTTGCGAAATCTAAGGATTTCCGAGTGAACGAATTTCGTTTGCTTAATGGCGATCTGACTTCCTCTGATTAGGAAGTTCTGGAATGCTTATTCAGCACACACTGGATGTGTGGATATAACATCTTCGGATGAACCTTATGTCTTTTCTTGTAGTTATGATTCCCTGGTCTCGGCTCGGAGTATTGTAACCATAGAATCGATTGAGTGGGCACTTAATAGCTTTGCTTCTTTCAAATTCCCACGGAGCAGATGGAATTTATCCTATTTTTTTTAGAAGGGATTTGATTATGATCTGAAAGTCTCTTTAGTAAAGACAAATCAATCAATCAATCGATTAGAATATTTCAAACATGTTCTGAAAAAAAAAAACCTTTTTGCAGTTTTGCTACAGGGTAGGGTGCCTGTACCAGTTATCGCACCACCTAAGAAAAACTATTCTACAAAAATAAGAAGAAGACCGACGAATGCAAACAATAAGTCAAATGATTGATTAGTTTTCATACTTTACAAGAAAAATATAAAACCGGAGCCAAAACTACTTTTAATAAATACTACGGCGCGTGCCAATGATAGGAACCCTGTACCAGTTATGGATACATTTGTTAATTTGGGTTCCACTTCACACTATTTACATGCATTCCTTATGGGATTTGCCATAACTGGTACACTATGGCGAAATAGAGTGCAAGGAGACCGAAAAGTTAAGGAAAATGATTTATTTCTACCATAATTTGAGCACGAAATTTTTCTTGTGGATTTGTATCTTTAAAGGTTGAAAATCAACTATGGCGAATTCGAGGTACTATAGCCATAACTGGTACACTGAGCCTATATTCCCAAATCTTGGCGGGATATTACTGTGAAGTTCATTCCGAAACTGGGTCGTGCGTCGTTTGAAGAAACAAAGAGTTTCAGACCTATCAGTTTGACCTCTTTTCTTTTGAAATGCTTAGAACGCATTGTGGATCATCACATCCGTGATGTTCATTTGGGCAATGTTGGGCATGAACCAACATGCCTACCAATCTGGTAAGTCCACTGTGACTCTTCTACACAAGGTTGTTTACGATATCGAGAAAGCATTCGCTCAAAAGCAATCCTGCTTGGGCGTTTTCTTAGATATCGAGGGTGCCTTTGACAACGTGTCTTTCGATGCCATATTGGAAGCCGCACGGGGTTCACCAAATGCTCAAAAACCGACATCTATTCTCGACATTGCGTCAAGTGGCGATAAGGAAATTGAGTGTTCGTGGATGCCCTCAAGGGGGAGTCTTATCTTTTGTAGAATCTCGTAGCAGATACACTATTGAGGCAACTCAATAATAGCGGTTTTCATACTTATGGTTTTGCCGACGACTACCTAACAT
The DNA here is from genome assembly GCF_035046485.1 of Aedes albopictus. Classification (NCBI taxonomy): domain Eukaryota; kingdom Metazoa; phylum Arthropoda; class Insecta; order Diptera; family Culicidae; genus Aedes; species Aedes albopictus. The sequence continues at coordinate 57,251,802 of NC_085138.1, read as the reverse complement.
TGTTAATCGGTATGTGCATCAGCACCCCTTTCGACCTGATGCAAAACGCTCTTCATGTAGTTGAGGGTTGATGTCGCCAACATGGCCTTTCGGTTAATCCGAGTAAAACATCTATTGTTCTTTTTACGGAAAGGCGAAACCGTGATGGCGTTCGAACTTTGCGTCTCTTTGATTCTGAAATCGATATGACTGAACAGGTAAAGTACGTTGGAGTTATTTTTGATTCCAAGCTTTCCTAGACACCTCACATTGAGTTCAGAATCAAGAAAGCTTGTATGGCTTTCGGGCAATGCCGGTGTACCTTTGGTACAGCTTGGGGTCTAAAACCCAAGTATATCAAATGGATTAACACGACTGTTGTTCGTCCAATATTGGCCTATGGATGTCTTGTGTGGTGGCAAAAGGGCGAAATGAGAACGGTCCAATCAAAGTTAGGCCATCTCCAAAGGATGTGCTTAATGACGATGTCTGGAGCGTTCTCTTCAACTCCTACGGCAGCGCTCGAAGTTTTCTTTGACGTTGCCCCACTACACATTCATCTCAAACAAGAAGCACTTTCTTGCACTTCCCGTCTATGGGTACTCGGTTTACTAGAGGAAACTCCTGTGAACCGCAGTTCAACACACACCTCGTTGTTTTCACTTTTGGTGAATTTAGACAAAGTTGTCCTTGTTCCAAGTGATCTTACAATTGCTTGTAATTTTCCATATAGGACATTTTCCACGAAACTCCCTTCCCGAGAAGAGTGGACATCTGGTTATCTGGAAAGAAGTATTTCAGACGGCATCGTTTGTTACACTGATGGCTCCCTTCTCGAAGGTCGAGCAGGTGCTGGTGTTTATTCTCGTGAGCTAAGGCTGTATCAGTCTTACTCACTTGGTAGACACTGCACCGTTTTTCAGGCCGAAATCTTTGCTCTTATATGCGGAGTGCAATCAGCACTTCAGCAGCACGTAATGGGCAAAGTAATATACTTCTGTTCAGATAGCCAGGCTGCTATTAAAGCACTTGCGTTGGCCAACTCAAGGTCGAAGATAGTTATCGCTTGTCGAACTCAAATCGAGGAGCTGAATTCAGCAAACACTGTTCACCTTGTATGGGTACCTGGCCATTCTTCCATCGCTGGAGATGAATTGGCTGATGAGTTAGCTCGCACTGGAGCATCACATGACTTCATTGGCCCTGAGCCAGCTATTCCGGTATCCAAGTGTTGGGTAAATCTTCATTCAGATGGACACCTGGGCTGCCACTCAGCACAAACAATACAAAATTGTATTGTACTGAGCCATCTCCAAGGGTGGCGAAGTATCTGGAAAATCTGTCAAAGCAGAATTGCAGCATGCTGGTCAAAGCATTGACTGGCCACTGCCGACTCAGCTATCCCATGGCGAATATTCAGCAAGCTAATTCATTTGTATGTGATAGCTGTGAATCCGATTATGGAACTTCGTATCATTTGATATGTAGGGTCTTGTACCATTTTGGCAGTTGTACCTATTTTGGGCACTTGCCGCTATAACTAAGTTAATTTTAAAGCGGTTGTCTAACTCTATACACAAATTCAAATCAATCGGTTTGAAATTGACTTAGTTAAAGCGACAAGTGCCCAAAATAGGTAAAACTGCCCAAATGGTACAAGACCCAAACTGTCCAGTTTTTACGCAACTGCGTTTCCGAGTACCCTCCCCCTGGATATTCAATCTTGACGCGATGGGAGGGCTTAACCCATTAGCACTTTAGTGCAAGTTTATTCACCACCGCTTGGACTTTGAGCTAGATATATCTGGTTTACGAGTTGTGCGCAAGTGAAGGAATCGGCCGTAAGTGCTAATGGGAACCAAAGGAGTATCCGTTGTGCATTTATCACAAGTTCAAGACAAGTTATAATTCAGCTTGCATAGACCTAATCTTTGTATTCATTGAATTTTCTCCAATTTAACAATAATTGTTAAATTTAACGTAACGCAAGAGTGGGTAGGGGAGGCCTCTGCGTTACACTCATCATTCATTACTTGAAATCGAAAGTACACAGGACAGGGGACGCTAGGATAAGTTGACTTACAGCCTTACAGATTAGATTCATTACAATTAGAAAATAATGGACTGATTAGGTAAAGATAAAACTGTTGATTATAGGAGTTTATATTTGTATTTCTTATTTTTATGGGTTTTGTGAATTTATAAAAGTTGACAAATAATTATTTGATTATAATCATTATCATTTTTATTTTTGACAAAAATCAGTCGACTGAACTTTTTTGTTTTTATATCTTAGACGGTATTATTTCACTGATCAAAAAAAGCAGGAATTTAGTTAGGACTTAGGACGGTTGACAGTGTAAAGGGTTACGATGGATATAATATTACCATAGACCTAAACTAAGATATTAAAGTCAGGAGTAAACCAGTTCGATTTTATGACGCCACTCGCTCCCCCAAAAAAAATCGCCTGACTACAATTTCGCTTGAAGCAGCGCCTTCATTTGTCTTTTCGCTCGTCTTTTTCGGTCTTCCATCAAAGCAAGCAATCTATCGAATAATTCCTAACCAGACAACGACTTGTTTGTTTATTTTTGTTTTACCTGTTTTGAGATAACCTACTCCGGTTCTGGATATCATCGATATTTTCGGACACGAAGACGAGAAATACTCATGGAATTACACCTAGAATTACTGCAGAGGTTCCCGATAGAACTTCTAGTCAACATTGACATTGCAACCTAGATTCGCTTTTACCAAAGGCTTCACCTGAAGCTCAATCGTCGTCCCGTTCACAATGGTCGTGACTCGGGTCGTGTTCAAGCGAATACAATGAATACACAATATTTGGCAATGATTATTGATTAATATAACAATAAATAACAGAAAATCAAATATTACTTTTTTATTTGCATCTACGTCTTATTTTTATAATACAGAAATGCCCTTGTGACCAGCCTATCCATGCCGAACAGTGAGACTATGGTGTCACATTTTCGTAGTTGCAGGTACATCATGCTTCCACGGGTGTTCAATATTATCACTTTTTCATGATGATTTCTTGTGAGAAGAAGATAAATAGGAACGACCCCGTTTTGAATCGGTTCAATCGGTTATTCCTCCAAAAAAAATCTAACTCCGATGTGTTAGGCTCTGTCATTGTCGCTCGCTGATAAGCAGGCAGACTATCATGTTATCCCATAGTCCATAGGGGAACCGCGGTGGCAGCAGCAATTATGTCGTCGGCTTCTATTAATCCTGGATTCCTATACTTTAGCTGTTCTTTCGGTAGGCACCATCCTTGTTCCAGTATCCTTTAGCGAAATGATCTGTTTTCCCAAAGCGAAATGATCTGTCGAAAAACCTTGGCATAGGCATTCATTTTAATTTACAAGTTTCGTAAGTTTTTACTAATATCATACTCACAAAAAACAGCAGGGAATTTCTGGAATAGGATTTTTTTTTCGTTAACGGAACACTGAGATCTTCAAAAGAAATTATATATTTAATGAAATTTTAAAGTTTCTGTTACTCACTTGCAAGCTCATTTGTAATGGATGAAATTTCAAATGTTTACATTCACAAACATTATTGACAGCGAGAAGCGTCAAAAGCGCCGCCTTCTTATGGTCATTCAAAATTATGTACTGGGGGATTGGGGTCATCGAAAAATGATGAAACTGGAGCCACGGGCGAATAGCCAGTTGCATATTGATTGTTGATATTACTTTGGACTGAGATGATCACAGGTATGCAGAAGACGACTAGCCAAATTAGGAACACAATTTGATACATTATTGACTATATTTTGACAAATAGGGTTTGACAAATTTCTTTACAATATCGAATGGAAGCTCAAAAAGTGTTATCTAACACTAATATGAGAGTTATTTGGGGATGATGCTGGTGCTGTCAATGACTAACATCGGTTATTGACACTATTGGTAATCAGCTTGAAATAATTTTCAGAATGTATTATAAAATAATTGAGGATATTATCTGAATATTGTTTGGGGAAGCTGTCAGAAAAACTAGTTGCCCATATCGGCTAAAAACGCTAGCTCTGGTAGCTATCTTCGAATAATTTTCAGAAATATCAAATGTTTAAAAATTAGCTACGACACTTTTTTTTTTCTTTTTGCTCTTTGTATATTTCTTAAGAATAGTACTCTGAAGGCGTTAACATAGACATAGACACCCTTTTTTTTTATCTCCGAATGTTGTCCAGTGACCTCAAAGATTTTCGATTATTGAAATATTGTTCAATTACCAAATCATCTTTGGAGCTTCCATTCGATCAAAAAACTAATGCGATGGGAAAAGTTAAAAACAGTATTTTTAAAAACTACTACGACCCAATGCTAATTACTACACACTTTGCTCAAGTTGACGACATCGTCTAGTCCATCGTGAGTATTGGTCCTAGTAGGGGGAAAGTTGGGAAAGGGTCCAGGCTTTGCTATCAGCTGTCCTGCAGCTCCACCTGGTCACTCTTCAAAAAAAAAAAAACTGCGTTTCCGAGTACTCGGTAAACGCTTATTAAGTGAAACTGACTTCAGAAACCTAAATCTTCAGGACGTTCTGTGTTCTTGACCCGCTGTGGTAAAGAACTATAGGCTCTGTTTACGCTTTATGCGTTATCACAGTGCTCTTTTCAGGGCACTGTTTGAACCCATCGTGCTACGCTTATGCTTGTATGACGATCCTATTCTTTTACCTGTCCTTTCCCCTGTCCCATCCTTTTTTCTTCCCTTCTCCCTCAAGTAAATGATGAATAGACTCGTGTTCATGGCGCTGGCACATATTTCCCAAATGGAGGAGAACGTGCCCCTCTGGAGCCGACCCACTGATACCTGATACCGTCTTACCCCGCTAGTTCGACACGTTTTAATACGACACTTTTTAATTCGTACCCCGCTTATTCGACACATGTCGAATTAAAAAGTGTTCAAATGTCACAGCGATGTACACTGTGAATGCAAAACAGTTTGATATTGCGCTTATACTCGCACCCGCAGCAGCTCCTCTTGCAGAAGCTAATTCCGGAAGTTCTGAGTTGTTGCTATTCGACATCCAAACCGCCTGTAGACCAACCGGAATGAACTGAGGATGGTAACAATTCAGTAAACTTATACCGTCTTACCCCGTTGGTTCGACACGTTTTCATACGACACTTTTTAATTCGTACCCCGCTTATTCGACAAGTGTCGAATTAAAAAGAGTTCAAATGTCACAGCGATGTACACTGTAAATGCAAAACAGTTTGATATTGCGCTTATACATACTCGCACCCGCAGCAGCTCCTCCTGCGGCCGCTAATTCGGGAAGTTCAGAGTTGGTGCTATTCGACACCTAAACCGCCTGGAGACCAACCGGAATGAACAGAGGATGGCAATAATCGTAGAAAACATGAGCTTTTCATTCGCACCACCGCAATATCTGTTGAAATTATGTTTCACAACAAATCCGGAAATCAAAACAAAAACAAAAATAGAGTTGCCAAATTTCAATGAGCATGGTGGTGTAGGGTAACCAGTTTGTCGAATTAAAAGTTTACCCCGGTTATTCGACAACAGTCGGTGTCGTATTAACGGGGTAATACGGTACTGGGTTCCAGGTCAATGTGGGATGACATAGGGAATGAAATGGCAGACGAGCTTGCTAAAAGTGGTTCCAATTTACAGTTTGCTGGCCCAGAACCATTCTGTGGTATATCAAACTGTACAATTAAAATGGATCTGAAACGCTGGGCTGAGCAGAGGGTGATATCCAATTGGATGGATGTAAAAAATTGCAATCAATCAAAACGATTTATAACACCAAATGCTTATAAAACCAAAAAGCTCTTAGAGCTCAACAAGAGAGCTCTCTGTACATAAACTGGACTAGTAACTGAACACTGCCCGAGCAGGTATCACTTGAAAAATATTGGCCATATTCAGAGTGATATCTGTCGTTTCTGTAATACGGAACGTGAAACCTCGGAACATCTGCTTTGCAGTTGTGGTGCTTTATACACGCGCAGGCAAAGATTTCTAAATAGTGGTTGCTTGCAACCCAGTGAGATCTGGTCTGCAAAACCTAGGAAGGTCTTGGAGTTTATCAATTCCATTGCACCTGACTGGGAGACGACGCGTCGTGGCAGTAGCTGATTACTTGACACATGGTAATTAGCTGGCTAGATGCGAATATTAAAACGGGACATGCCACAAAAGTTCAGCCTATTAGACGCAGTTTGGCTTAATTTCCCCAACAGGGGAGGAAAAAAATGGTAACAATCGTAGAAAAAAACGAGCTTTTCATTCGCACCACCACAATATCTGTTGAAATTATGTTCCATAACAAATCTGGAAATCAAAACAAAAACAAAAATAGAGTTGCCAAATTTCAATGAGCATGATCGTATAGGGTGACCAGTTTGTCGAATTAAAAGTTTACCCCGGTTATTCGACAACAGTCGGTGTCGTATTAGCGGGGTAATACGGTACCATTTACGGGTGGTCAATCAAACTCAAGCCCATCTATTGTAGGGTTAAAATTTAATTCGTCATATGTGCTGGTTCCCGTCACCTCAGACAGAAAACAGTCTACCATTAAATATATATCCACATGGGTGAGTGCACCTTTGCCAATGCCTTATCAAATGAGAGCAAAAATATGTAGAGTATCGATAGCCAGCCTCTTTAGCACTGTAAATCGAATAAATACACTACATTTCACGCTTGAATGTTACTCACAAGTTGACAATTTCTCTCGTGGACAACGAAAGCAACCACAACAAAGCAGCAGTTAGCCAAATTGTTCTTCATCATCATTCAATTGTCACTTCGCCCGATTCACTTGATGAACCAACCTCTAATTAAGCCAGGGGTTCCCAACCTTTTTGAGGTGGCGACCCCCTTTAAGAATTGTCAAAACATCTGGGGCCCAATGAAAATTTAAAAAAATGTGAATTAAGTGAACGAAACCCAGTTTTTTGGGTATAGTGATGTAACCAGGAATTTACTGTGGAAGAGATTTTCACATTTCGTAAACAATGATATCATGTACATTCATTTTGAGGCGTAGCTGAAAAATAGCGGCGCAGCCGAAAATTTTTTCTTCTGAAAGTGTGTTTTATACTGAAAATTTGTTCCTAAAATTGTGGCTTTTGGGGTTGGCGGTATACGAAATATTTTTTTTTATAATTTGCACAAAATAAAATAAAAATTTGACATTTCTTCGGTAACATTGCGGCCCCCCTGGATTGGCTTCACGGCCCCCCAGGGGGCCGCGGACCACCGGTTGGGAACCCGTGAATTAAGCGGACCTGGTGCGATGATCAAATCACCTGATTATCACGCCGAGGACCCGGGATCGAATCTCACTTCCGACAAACTCACAAAATTTGAGTTCTTCCTTCGGAAGGGAAGTAAAACGCGGGTCCCTAGATGAACTAGCTTAGGGCTAAAAATCTCGTTAATACAGATAGAAAAATAACTTGATCTTTACCACAATTTATTATCGCTTTTGTTTTTATCCCCTAATGCTTATCATTTCTGAATGTTTGAAACTATTTTTAAATAACTTCCATTGGCATTCTCAAATTGCGAGAAATCCGAAACCTGCTCATCAATAACTTTGCTTACACACGATCACATTTCTCTACGCATTCACGGCAAAGTCAACCTACTCAACATTCCAGCTAAATGATGCGTTATTTTTTGTTCCGTTTTGCACTGACGCCATTCTCTCCTGTTGCACTCTAGTGTGCGCAGTTCTTTCCCGCATTACTGTGCCACCGCCACCGTTTTGTTGAGCTGAAACGCATTCAAGACAGCCACGCAAAAGCTGCAGCTGGATCAGTCAAGGAGTCCCCTTGGCAATCACTTTGCAATTCGCGGCACAATCAGTTATGCTTATAGGTAGGTACTTACGTAACTCACCTGAAGGGGCACTGTAGGAACGAAATTGGCTGTCCTTTTGAAGGTCTGTTTTGAATGCAATTTAAGCCCGCCGCACAGCTTCCTCCAGTGTCGCTTTTATTAAAAACCAGTCGACAGAGTATGATCCCTACCGCGTGGCCAGAGGTACCGACAACCCAAAGGGGATGCAACCACATCAGACACAAACGAATGGAGGAGATACCTACTTTTCTTCCTACTTTTCCCCTGTTGAAGGCAACTTCTCGCAACCGTCTCGCCATCGTCGCGTCGGATGCCACAGTCTCATGTGTTGTACCGATGGCCTTTCGGCATTCAGAGGTTGAGCGAGCAAAGTTTAGCATTGGCCTTATCGAGAACTTTCACTTTCCTTGGGCCGGATCGGAATATGCACCACCGCACCGCATCGCGTCGCCGGGTGGAGAGGGGCATCCGCGCGCTCCCCCGCTAAGGTTGCAATATGCATTTTTCGTCAGAGTCTTCTTCGTCAACCGGATCGCGGCGGTGCAGCGGAGGCGTCGTCGATGACGGTGCATTGCATTTTCTCGGAACTCGGATGCGGTTTCGATGATGCAACAGGTAACTGGATGTTGGATGCAGTTTTTTTTTGTATCTCCGGTTCTCACGAAACTTTGGAGAGGAACAACTTTTAGTCAACTCTGTTTTTTTTCTGTCGAAGAGCAAACCAACGTGGGAGAGGTTCGTGAAAGTCGGTAACCTTTGTTGCCGGTTTGGTTGTTGATTTGTTGAGATATGTAGAAGTGCTCTCAAACAAGGTTTTTTTTGTTGATTTCTGCTTGTCTACAACAGACTTCATTCTAATAAAATGTGACTTATTAAAAATGATCAATATACAAAGGAAAATTTTCTTCAATTTTTCATAATTCAATACTTGATTATAACTTACAGATGAATCATTTCAAACGAGTTTATAATCATAAATTTTAGATCATCAATTAATTATGTGTAGGACTCATGGTGAGAAGGTCGACAGGTGGCGGCAGCATTACGATGAGCACCTCAATGGCGACGTTGCAAGTACCGAAGGTGGCGTGGTGACAGATTTAGGAGGAGGTTGGCTGGTTGAAAAACAACAAAGCCGCTGGGGCAGATCAACTACCAAGCGAGCTTCTAAAATACGGTGGAGAAGCACTGGTGAGAGCACTACACTGGGTTATTACCAAGATTTGGGAGGAGGAAGTATTACCGGACGAATGGATGGAAGGTATCGTGTGTCCCATCTACAAAAAGGGCGACAAGTTGGATTGCGGGAACTACCGCGCGATCACACTACTGAGCGCTGCCTACAAGGTACTCTCCCAAATTTTATGCCGCCGTCTATCACCGATTGCAAGAGAGTTCGTGGGGCAATACCAGGCTGGATTCATGGGTGAACGCGCTACAACGGATCAGATGTTTGCCATCCGCCAGGTGTTGCAGAAATGCCGCGAATACAACGTGCCCACACATTACTTATACATCGATTTCAAATCGGCGTATGATACAATCGATCGAGAACAGCTATGGCAGATTTTGCACGAATACGGATTCCCGGATAAACTGATACGATTGATCAGGTGACGATGGATCGAGTGATGTGCGTAGTTCGAGTATCAGGGACACTCTCGAGTCCCTTCGAATCTCGCAGAGGGTTACGGCAAGGTGATGGTCTTTCGTGCTTGCTGTTCAACATTGCTTTGGAGGGTGTAATAAGGAGAGCAGGGATGAACACGAGTGGTACGATTTTCACGAAGTCCGTTCAGCTGCTTGGTTTCGCTGATGATATTGATATTATTGCTCGTAAATTTGAGACGATGGCGGAAACGTACATCCGACTAAAGAGTGACGCCAGGCGAATCGGATTAGTCATTAATGTGTCGAAGACAAAGTACGTGATGGCAAATGGCTCCAGGGAGGAATCACCGCGCCCGCCACCCCAAATTTATATCGACGGTGACGAAATCGAGGCGGTTGAAGAATTCGTGTGCTTGGGCTCACTGGTGACCCCCGATAACGACACCAGCAGAGAAATTCAGAGGTGCATTGTGGCAGGCAATCGTGCTTACTTTGTACTCCGCAGAACTCTACGATCGAATAAATTTCGCCGTAACACGAAGTTTTTTTTTTTTTTTTCTTGTACCCTCCGCTCACCCCCACACCAAAGAGCTCACACAGAGAGCCCTCTGGTAATGGACACTTACTAAAATAATATACAAAATAAACGCGGAGATATTAAACAACAAAAACAAATAGTGTGAATTCCCAGTGGAACTTTGTTCCTTTGAAGGGATTCACAGATTAAACTAAATTAATAAAAAAAAAACGAACTAATAAACTATACTAAACTATAAACAATGTGATAATGGTTGTGGCTTTTTACATGAACTCTAATGTTATAACTATAAATTAAATAAAAACGCAGGCAAAAAACTAGCAGGAGCCAGAAAAAATCCACGCATTTATGAAAAGAAATGGTTGACACTCTAAACGATGTATTCGGTTACATTCCGTAGTAAATGTTGCTTCAGTTTACTTTTGAAGAGACTTGTACTTGTAATACCTTTTATACTGATAGGAAGTGAATTAAACTTTAAAGGACTATAGTTTGAGATACAGACTAGACCCAAGTTCGTGTTCGCTCTGTTTCTCAAAAGTTCATGTGCATGTCTTGTGGTACGAAGATTAGCTCTGTTTGGAAATGCGATGTTGTGATGAAAGTTACGATTATTCAAAATATTGTGAACACACATAATTGTTTGAGAATCACGTAAACCAAGAATTGGAATAATTTTATGACCCAAATTAGTGTAAAGCGTGTTTGTCGGAAATAAGGGTGGTAAATTGAAAATAACTTTTATACATCTATTCTGTAGCACTTGAATTTTTTTGATTTTTGATTTAGCAGCGTGACCCCACACTATGATTAGATACTGTAAGATAGAATGTATGCAAGCATAGTAAAATTTCAGTAATGCTTCTTTATGCACGAAGGACCGAACTCTTTTCATTAAACCACACAATGTTGAAACTTTTTTAGAAACTTGTTTTATGTGAGTATCCCAAGAAAGAAAAGAATCTAAGTTGTTGGCGCGACAGCCTCTGATAGTCACCCTATATGAATAAAGGAAGGTAGTAAAAGAATAGAATGTGTAGCAATTGAATTGCACACCCGCATCTAGTGAATTAAAATTAGGATAAATAAATAAACATAGAATAATAAATTGAGTGGGCAGAGGCACTATAAATTGTGAGTAAGATTTATATGATTATAATGAAATGTTGCTAAATAAAATTGTTTTTAGTTTAAGCTGATCATCAGAAACGCCGTGTTTAGATCTGCTATAGAAAATAGTGCTCCGATAGAATCGCCGCCACAACAAACTTAAAAATTTATAACACTCGTCGCCACCACCGAGTTCAGTAAAATGCAGACAAATCAATCGTCATCGGAAATGATGAAGTTGCAGCTGGAGTATTGGGACATCGAACGGTCGATAAAGCTGAAAGCAATAGCGGACCGGGAGAATGTGGAGTTGCTGTATGCGCGAAAACGGTTCTATCTAATGAGATCTAACTTAACGCTTGGATCTGTTGATGAGTGTGAACACAGCTCCAACGGGTTGGATGAGCCTCCGAGCGAAGTGATAGGCACTCCACCACCTATCGTTGAAGATTTTACTTCTGTTAGAGGTGCACAATCTGATAGAAATCCAAACTGTGTACCTACATCACAACAAATTTGTGCTAGACAAGTGATGTCTGTAGACTTGCCTGTGTTTACAGGAGACCCCGAAGATTGGCCGGTGTTTATTAGCCAATACCAACACAGTACGCGCGCCTGTGGATACAGTAACACTGAAAATTTGGTGCGGCTGCAGAGGTGCTTAAAAGGGAAAGCTTTAGAGTACGTTCGTAGTAGTTTGATGTTACCCGAGTTAGTCCCGAAAGTAATTCAGACATTGGAAATGTTGTATGGGCGGCCAACGGTTTTGATCAACTCTTTGATCAATAAAGTTCGAATGATTCCACCACCAAATATTGATCATTTAGAAACAGTGATCGATTATGGAATGGCTATACAAAATCTTTTCGATCATTTGAAAGCAATGAACCAAAATGAGCATCTCCGCAATCCGACGTTGCTACAAGAGCTAGAGGCTAAGCTACCCGGGCAGATGAAATTGGAATGGGCGAGATACAAGAGAGGTCATGGTCCGTCATCTCTTGAAACCCTCAACGGATTCATGAGAGAAAAAGTTGAAGCAGCATGTGAGCTAACATTTGTGGGAGTTCAGTCAGAATCGACTCAGATCCAAAACGACGATTTGGATTTTCAAAATGAAATACGAACACACTCTAGAGGAGATCATCACTTGTATAAAAACTGTTTAGTTTGTAGGATGCAAAACCATCATGTTAGGAATTGCACAGAGTTTAAATCATATGGAGTCAGTCGTCGTTGGTATTTGGTAGGAGAACTTAAACTGTGTAGATGTTGCCTAGGTCGCCATAGTTCAAGAGTTTGCCCAGACGTGCATGCGTGTGGAATGAATGGATGTCAAATGCTTCACCATCCATTGTTGCATCAGATAAGAGATCAATAGGGTAACCAGTGGAATACTCGCGCTGTGAAGTAGATTGTAAAACTTCATAGAATATGAAGAATTACGGGGGTGGGAATGTTGGCGCGACAGCCTCTGATAGTCACCCTATATGAATAAAGGAAGGTAGTAAAAGAATAGAATGTGTAGCAATTGAATTGCACACCCGCATCTAGTGAATTAAAATTAGGATAAATAAATAAACATAGAATAATAAATTGAGTGGGCAGAGGCACTATAAATTGTGAGTAAGATTTATATGATTATAATGAAATGTTGCTAAATAAAATTGTTTTTAGTTTAAGCTGATCATCAGAAACGCCGTGTTTAGATCTGCTATAGAAAATAGTGCTCCGATAGAATCGCCGCCACAACATAAGTGTAATCCCAAATATTTGAAAGATGAAACTTTTTCAACGTGAACATTATTGATGCATGGATCAGGGTGGTGTGGTATCAATTTACGTAATGAACGGAAAATCATATATTTTGTCTTTGTGAGGTTAATAGACAGCCGATTTCCGTTAAAGTATTTTATAAGACATTCTAGATCTGATTCTATGTTTCTAACAACCGAGTGAATACTGTATTGGGGGTAAAACAAAGCAGTATCGTCTGCAAAAAGTCTTGGTATCCCATGAAGCCTCAAGTTACCCAAGTCGTTTATATATAGTAGGAAAAGCAGGGGACCAATGTTACTTCCTTGGGGAACACCAATGTCCGTCATTCGCAAGCTACTACGGGCACCATTTATGGTAACATATTGTTTACGATTAGATAGATAACTTCTAATCAAATCATTAGCAACCCCTCTGATCCCATACTTCTCAAGCTTTTTCAAAAGGATTTCATGATTTAGGGTATCAAAAGCTTTCTTGAGGTCTATAAAAAGACCTCCAACAATCTTTTTGCGATCAATTTCACGAGCCAGTTCATCAAAAAGTTCTATAATTGCAGTTGTTGTTCCACAGCCTTCCCGAAATCCGTATTGATATTTATACATAACATTGTTAGCACACAAAAAGTTTACAAGCCGACTAGTTAGAAGCTTCTCAAGTATTTTATTCAGGGCCGACAGAGTTGAAATTGGCCGATAATTAGAAGGATCGAGTGTGTCTCCAGATTTGAATACCGGCGTGATCTTGGCAATTTTCAAAACATCGGGATAAGATCCAGTTGTTATAATTTTATTAAAAAGTTTCGTGATTATTTCAGAAAATGGAGCCATGTTAGCTTTTAGTAGATCAGCTGGAATATTATCGTGCCCTCTGCTTTTGTTACTGTCAAGTTCATTTATCAAGATACAAACTTCATTTGCACTGGTTGGCCTAAAAAATATCGAGTTGCTGACTTGTTTTACGGGATTTAAGAAGTCGAAGTTACTGTTTGGGAGTTTATTAGCCAAATTATTTCCGATAGTAGAGAAAAAACTGTTAAAAACTTCTGCAACATCGTGGCCTGAATCCAAGACATGTCCATCTATTCGCAATTTAATTCGTTCCTCTGTTTTAGTGCGGCCAAATATTCGGTTCAGGCTCTTCCACACATTAGAGTGGCTTGAACTTTTCAATATGTTTTCATAATACTGTTTTTTACATTGCATTTTAGTGGTTTTAACTTTTTTTGAAACGTGAGCCAACATTTCAATAACATGTAAATCACCAGGATTTCTTTTGTGTCTCTCAAGGTAGTTGTTCTTAATTTGAATCAATCGCCAGAGATTAAACGTCATCCATGGACAATGGTCTCCTTTAACATTAATAGTTTTAGAGAAAGTTCTTGTACATTCACTCACCAAAGAATTGTACTTTGCAATAAGAGCCTTAAGGACAGCATCTACATCGTCAGTAATCTGAAAGTTATTTAAGTACAATGAGAACTCATTTTGCAGTTTTACGTGATCAACAACACTAGTTCTCAATTCTTGATGCTTTCTACCATTACTCAATGCGAGAGATGATATCACTGGAATATGGTCGCTAATTTCATTGAAAATTGTATAATTCTGAAGCTGTGATGCAAGGTCGATTGGACAAATACAATGGTCTAATATATTGTTGCTTATTGGGCGAGTTGGGATTGTGTTTGTGCATACATAGCCATAAGATTCCAATAAATTCTTGTACTTTGTAACTACATTGTTATTTTGCATATTAATTGGTACATTTATGTCACCAACTACAATAAACGGCTTAGACGGGGTAGCAAATGTTAGCCAACTTTCTAAAATGTCTTGAAATGTGTTATAATCAAAAGACGGTGGCCGATAAACACCAACAAAATTAAACAAGTTTCCACATAATTTAATTTCTAAACGCACATAGTGCAAGCCATCTATTGATTTATTTTCTATTATTTTAGATTCCACAGAGTTTCTTACAAATACAGCTAAACCACCAGACGAATTTTCACGACATGAAAAGAACGCACGATAACCAGGAATATTATAAATACAACAATTATCTTTTTTAAGCCATGTTTCACCGACAACAATAACATCAATGTCTAATTTACACTCATTTACAAAATAAATCACTTCATCGAATTTCTCAAAATCATTAACTCCTCTTACGTTCCACTGAACTACATTCATACAATTAGATCCAAAATTTTCACATTTTTTATTAAAATTATCCAAATTTTCAAAATATTTATTTATAATCAAATTTGGTATAGAATCCATTTTAATAACTAGACAATTAACTCAATTATACGATCAGTTCAGCGACATTCAATTTAAAGCACGAATTTGTTACGTTTTGGCGATGGGAAATGGCCAGTGAAGTTCGAATCTTGCGAAAAGCGACACATAATTCGACTAAGATCATCTCTTGTTTTAACTAGCTCTGGTTTACTATCATCAGCCTTTTTAACCAATACAACACCACCCCTACCAGTCCAAACGTATTTTATATTCAAGAGTTCCTGCGACTCTCTTAGCTCTTTCAGCAATTCAAGGGACAAAGGAGACAACTCATCTCTGAGGGTTACGTTCAACGCCCTCCCATTGACAACAAATTTTTCATCGATCGCTGTTGACAACAACTTCCCGAACTGCTTTTTTCTATCAAGCACTTTCTCTTTTGATTTCTTATCACGAAACACGATTCGTATAGGGACACTATTGACTATCTACAAAACGCTGATTAGGCCGGTCATCCTCTATGGGCACGAAACATGGACCCTACGTGCAGAGGACCAACGCGCCCTTGGAGTTTTAGAACGGAAGGTGTTGCGTACCATCTACGGCGCAGTGCAGATGGAAGACGAGACTTGGAGAAGGCGAATGAACCACGAGCTACATCAGCTGCTGAGAGAACCAACCATCGTCCATACCGGGAAAATCGGGAGGCGTCATCAGGATGTCGGATAGCAACCCGACTAAAATGGTTTTCAAGAGTCATCCGACCGGTACAAGAAGACGTGGAGCGCAGCGAGCTAGGTGGGTCGACCAAGTGCACTATGGGGCGGCTTCATACAAACAGGTGGCCAAAAATATTTTCGCGTCAATTTCATAATGTCTTGCTCCTATTCATAGGGTTCATGCCTAAAAAATATAAAAAACATGTTGAACAGGTTGTTTTAACACGACAGTTTCAAACAGCATGAAATGATAAGGGCATTGCATACTTTTAGGCGTTTAAGGATTTCTGTTCGTATTTACAAATTGTATTTCAATTCGTAAAAACACGCTTCGCTAAGAGATCTAAGACCAAATTTAAACTGCACTATAATTGATCTACCGAGAAAAGCGGCCATGACGACCAAATGTTTCATCAGAGGTATTTAATGGCCAATAGGGTGATTTTATATAGCAATATCTCAATCATCACCGACAACTTAATTGGAATTGCAGAATAGCAGCTAGTAGCAGCCAAATTTGATTTCAATGTCTTTCAGGGATTCTAAACAAAGACATAGAAGTTGTCCCGAAGCGAAACCTTGCGAAACTTTTTTTGTATGGTACGGTCTGTATGGAGAAAATTCGATTTTTTTAATGTGGTATCATTTAGTAGTATTACAAGCAACATTTCTACGTCTAATACGTCATTCGAAAGGTTTATAAGTAAGCTTTTAGAAACTACTTTAAAAATATGACATTTTTCATTTAAGCCAAAGATATGTTAAGTTGAACATTTCATTCGTTTTACCAAAAATCGGCAATGGTCTCATTCTGCTACCAATATCTCGATAAGTATAGGGATTGGCAAACTAATATTCTAGGGTTTACTGGTCCAAGTGGTCTACTTTCAACTACCGAAGGTAAATCTTAGATTTAAAAAAGTCAATTTTCGATTTTTGGCCACCTGAATCCCCTTAGTGAAGTGGAGGACGATCTACGGACCCTACGTAGAGTGCGGAACTGGAGACAAACTGCCATGGACCGAGTGGAATGGAGACGGCTACTATGTACAGCAGAGGCCACCCCTCTGCCTGATTGGTAAGGTAAGTAAGGACTCATGGTTATGTCAGATAGAGACCTTATAGACCTTGTTGTCAAAGTAGTAATTGCACGGGTACTCAGCAAGATTATGCAAACGATGAGAGCTTCAATTCGCGCTCCGTTAAGGAACGTTTTGTTATGGACATATCCTTGACTTTCTTGAGCATATGGTATCTTCGTGCTTGGCACACGATATACGCATGCAAAATGGTCATTGTCAGAGGAAGTTATTAGTTAATAGCTTTGGGGATGCTCATAGAACACTGATCGGAGAAGAAGACTTTGTCCCAGTGAGCACGTAACTCCAAGAAAACGAAAAATAATAATAATAGGGGTATTCACTAAACAGATTAAATTGCTGCGTAAGCCATGATTTTCTGCTTATTTAAAATGTTTCATAATTTTGCGAATGAAATAATCGAAGATTGCCTTGGTGATCGCGACGTTTAATCAGTTTAATCAGTTTACGCTGTTAAGTGAATCCCCCTAATAAGAATAAGAATATTCTTCACGTGTAAAAGTAGTTAACCTTCCGTAACTCACGCGGTTGACTACCTGCGTCAGCGCCACGCTAATGCTGAGTACAAAAAGCGAGATTTTTTCAACGTGTTGTACAAAATACAACAGCGCGATCGCTCGAGGGTTAATATTTTAGTCTATTTTAATGAACCAAACTTTACTTTCAGAAAAACGCTGATTTTTTTTTTTTTTACTTTCCGGGACTAAAAGTATCTACGTGATCCTGTGCTCGGTGTAACATATATAAAATGTATAAACGATCATCGATTCAAATATATTGGTAGTAAATTATCTGTGGTATTCACGCCCATCCATATGATAACCTTTTGAAATGCTTTATGTCAACCATCTGCGCCTTACTCTTCTTATCGTAATTAAACATCGGCTTTCCAAACCTCGTTTAAATCATCACTTTTCCTCTTTCCTCACTCGTAACCGCATGTTTCTTCCGAATCAAAGGTCTAGTGCAGCGCATGCTTTCGCGGCCTTTAGACTTCCTTGCTCCAATCCGGTTCATCTTTCCTGCCTGTTCCCGGGCGGCGCGCGTCCAGCAACGTCAGCAATGGAACGTGATGACGGCGAAGCTTACGTAACACACTCCCAGCGAATGCCAATCCGGTTGCCCGAGAGAGAGAGGCTCCTTTCTTAGACTAGTCTAACGAATAACCTTCCCTCTAGCCTTCTGCTAACTGTGGAGTTCGGTGTAAAATGCACCGATATATTTCAGCAATAAAATTGAAAAGATTTTTCTTTAAATTTCGTTCAACACTTGGGCCTTATTTTTCGTCCGTTTATTTTACGCCGGATTGAATTACCGTCTACCCCCGTTGGTTTGGCCCCATCTAATCTGAACACTTTTTAATTTGACCCCCGCTAATCTGCACATCGTTCAAACTAAAAATGGTTCAAACGTCATTCTGCTCATGGAACGGGGTGAAACGGAACGCAGAATCAAAACAAAACAGCAAAAAGGGTTACCATCAGTGTGTTTTTCGATGCCCATAGGGTTACTAGAAGTTCAAATTAAAAATGAACCCCGTTGGTTTGCATGAGATGTCGTTCAAACCAACGGGGGTAGACGGCACGTCCAATTTTTTTTTACTAAATTGAAATTAACATCCATTTCAATCATTGCTCCAAATCCAAATGTTTGTGATTAACTAGATTAATATATGGAGTTGGGAGAGGACAACAGGGCTCACTGAAGAAATATTTGGACGATGGAGGGATTGCCAGCCAGAGGAAGGGGAGAGAACACTATAATATCCTTGTAGATAGATCTGTTGTCTGTCATTTCATATCTATTTTATTTTGCACTCCTAATGGCGACTAACCACTACATTACTTGAAGGTCAAACGCAGTAATACTATTCGTCGGTAAATAATATTTCTTATAATCACCTACCTTTATATTCTACTACACTATATTTTATTTCATTATGCATATTATAGTGCCTTTTAATGCGTTATACTATATTCTACTATATTATATTTTTTTATTAATTATATATCTAACTCGATAACATTTTATTATTATAATAATGCTCTACCCTGTCATCCAGGTCATGAAAAGAATCGTCAGTAAATATGTAGTACCCATCCAAATTATCTACATTTCAACACAATATATTTCATTATTATTTTTATTGAGTGAATAACATTGCATCATTATATTTCATCATGTTGAATTATACTACATAACTATATTATTATATGAATATATAACTATATGACTATATAACTATATAATTTTAATACTGTATAACTATATAACTTTGTAACTTTATGACTATATGGGGTCGGGAGGGAGCATCAGGGTATCATTGAAGTTGTAACTGTACGACGGAGTGGATTGCCAGCCGGAGTGTGGTGAGAAGTAACTATAACATCCTTGTAGATGGGTTCTTCTATCCCAACAGTTGCAATGGATATGACGCGCCCTTCTTGTGACAAACCATCCCGTAGAAGCTTGACAAGTAATGTAAATTTCATTATTCACCCTGTTGGATCATACTGTTGGAAGGAGATTCTCTTTATCCCGCGGATTTCGCGTAAGTGTCTCTACTTACGGGTCCGCCACACCCCCTTTTGGCCCTTCATACAGTGGTGTGTTGAAGTCAGTGTGGTAATGAAATTGATCTTTGCTGTTAAGTGGAACTGCATGCAGAGCAAGACTCAAGCTAGGATGGTGGCTACCTACATACATACATACATACACGTATAATGTTCAGTTAAGTTCGAGAGGACATCAAAGGCCAACCATCGATAGTTTCTGCTATAATTAATTCTTCTGTAAGATGGCAACACTGTTCAAATAGAGTCGTATATTGTTGAATATATACATATGAATGTTTGCAAAGCATCACACTCTTCAGCACGATTTAAGCAGACGTCAAACGCTATTTCGTGTTGCATAGAATAAAAGTTTAATATTAAAGCTGGCAACACTGCCAAACTGTTAATAAAAATCTAAATATGTAATTCATTACAATTGGGGTTTTAAATTTTGAAAAATGTATAGATTTTTCAATTTTATACCAAAGAGCACCTTTTTCTGGGCAATTTCTACCTCAGTATATAACTTTGTTATATAACTACATTAAAGTTGAAAATTCGCTATTTTCAACATCCTTTCCATCTATTGGAAGCTGCTTCAGTTCTGGGCTCTTTCTAAGTTGATGAAGGGATTTATAAATGCTTGCAAGGACTTGGCCAGGTGTGTGGAGCTGAGTGGGTCTATGACATTGTAGATAGTAGCGACATCAGCAATATCAGTGGATATATTCAAATTTGCAACTCCATCCAAGATTTGTGTAAGTATTCATGCTATGCTATGCTAATTTGACATGCAGATTAAGAATATCGAATTATCTCAACACCGTTAATGAAGCCAATTGAGATGGTGTTCATGATCATTGTAGTTTGAAGTAACGCAACACATTATCAGCAAGTCCTTAAGTATTACAAAGTTAAAAAATAATGTAATTTTAACTTAATTAATTTCAATGCACTTATTTGGAGCATGATAATAAATGCAAATTTACATCGAGCTTGGAATTTACAATGCTTGAAATTAAAGACACTCGTGTAAACTTACACATCATTGAAATTTACTCGAACCGCGCCACGCGCTTGGTTCTTCTATTCTGTTTCGTTTCCACTTGTTCCCTATTACAAAAAAGCAGCATCATTTCCTCCCCTGGGATTTCGGATTGCAAAAAAAGAAAACAAAAATATGCCTTGCGAAGGATACTTGTGGATGATTTATTAATTCGCTTCACTTTATATGCGTTGTATGATTTATCGAAATCCGCCATAGTCCGAAAGCTGCTTGTGTGGACGAGTGATTTAGACACAGTCTCCCGGCTTCCCAATTGTGACGGGATTGTAGGTATCTGAAAGCAAGCAAAGTTTCGATGCAATCCAAAATAGATTTTGCATTCTAAGAATAGATGGAACCTGAGACGAGACTCGCGAAGAGGAAAAAAAGCAACGTCAAGTGTAGCTCAAGTGCAGCTGTCAGTTGTAGCTTGTTTTATAACGTTACCTAAAACGATCAAAGTATTGCTATCCGAAATAAATTATAACGACAAAATTCACTCCGAGCAGCATTTTCTTCTGTTGTGCTGTCAAAAATAAATTGAAAACAAAATATTCCAATGATTACTTTGCTTGGTGATGCAAAAATTCACCTCAACATGATTTTGTGCGTGAGTGGGATTAAGTCACACTGCACTGCATTTGAGATGATGTGGTCACGTACGTGTTTGAATCACCAGTCCAAAACATAATGTCAACACAGATAGGAAGAAGAAAAAAAATAACAAACTGGAGAAAAATAAGACCGTCTTCGCGAGTCTCACCTCAGGATGGAACCTACCTGCAGATATTTTTGTATCTGGTATTTTGTAAGATATTGGCTCTGACGGCAGCAAAAATGCACTCACTCCAATGGGAAATCCCATTTGTATCTGTCATCGTGTGCGTGAAGAAGTATAAACAAACGTGTTTTGTCTCGTTTTTTCTCACGTTTGCCATACGACTCCCGCCAGGCGGCAGCACTGCGGCGCTGTCAAGGCCTATAGGAAACTCGCGTGCTTGATGCCTAAAGCACAAATCAGCAGCAGACATTCACGAAACCAATAGAGTGAAAGCTGTTAATTTTTCAATTGATTGCTTCCAGTTGGCGCCAGCAGCTAAAAGTGTGGACAAGAACCTTCAGACACCGTTTACAAATTGCATAATGCTCTTGGGGGAGGGGGAAGTATGACCGAGCGTTACGGCCTTAATGCAAGAAAGCGTTACAAATGGGGGCCCAGTCAACACACGATCGCATATGATGTTGAATAGTGGTTTGAAAAATGTCGATTTTAGCGTTACGTAATAAATGAACGTTGCCTTATGGCAATCAGTTCCCGACGCTGAAAGCCCGGCGGCGGCACCATCTTGTGTATTCAATCCGTCGTCTCTAGACTCTCGGTTGTCAACATTCTGATACTATCACCTCAAGCTCACGGAAGAATGGTACACTCTTAGAAAAAAATCATGTAAATTTAAGTTCTCTTGGATGTATATAAAAGGAGCGGCCCGTTTGACACAAATTTACATCTTCTATCACTAATAAAGTCGAGCTAGCATTCGCTAAAACTGAATCGACAGATGCAACATATGAAAGTAAAGTAATGTACTGGATTCCAACTCTGGTCCGCTGATTGACAGGCACGGACTATACCTGGCCATATCACCAAGTTGTAGGGCAAGCGATAAATGTAAAACTGTTTCCACCTACCTGGTCAGATAGGTTTGTTGACATCTTGTGTAATCAGCTCGAACTTACATAATGGATGTAAAATTTAGTCAAATTTGCCTTTCAGTTATGAAATGTTTACGTACGTTGATGGTTCACGTCACGTGTAAATTCCTAATTTATTAAAAGTGTAGTCAAGAACTATCAAATCGTATGGAAAATTGCGAAAAACATTGATTGTTGAAAAACGGGAGAGTTCGATCAAAAACGATCAAACGATTTATTGTTGAAAAACGGGAGAGTTTTGTGAAAAGAATAGAAATCAAGAATGATTTGAATATGTTACTTTTAGGGCATGCTCCGAAATGCATGTTTCGCCGAGAAATTTCGATTTTACTACCACACAAAAAAGAGCCATCTGCTTTTGTTTGTAATGTCGATCTATTATGAAGGGCAGTAACGTGTCAGCCATATTATTTTTCTTTTGTGATTCTAAATCGTTTAGTTTTACACGATGATGCAAAAGTAAACGTTTTAGATTTGAAAACCAATTGCAGTCAACCAGTGAGTTGATGTTAAAGTGGAGGCGATATGCGTACATTTAACATGCGCCTAAATGTAGGCATGCACGCATATGGCCTCCACTTTATCATCTTATGCAACATCTTATATGATAACTGGTTGTCTGGGTTGTATGTTGATTTATTTTTAAACACGTGTTGAATTTTACATTAAGAAGTAATATCGTAAATAAAACTACATTTGCTCAAATTTTATGTGCATTTTTAATTATCTCAGATTCGGTGTGAGATAAGCAATACGAATATTCGTCAACTTTTGTCATTACACCTTGCGTCATTAATTGTTTTAGCACTCTTGAAATGGCAAAATATCAGCACAGAGCGTAGGGGTTCAGAGAGATAGAGAGAAAAGGATCAATAGGACATATAGCATCAGTTGCGGTGATGCACCACCGGAAAAACAAAGCAAACGATCAACATGGAGAAGACAAGTATGTGTTAGGAGATAAGGTTTTTAAACGCAGCACAGAGTAGTCGCAAGATTTAAGCCAATAATTTTTAATAATTTTTGTTTTTATTCTTAACCATTAACCTATTTTACAGCTCTTCTGTCCACTATGGCACTACGTTGGCGATTCCAATTGGCTGCTGCATGTACACTTTGTACAGCGCCTAAATGTATTACATTCTTATTCTACTTTATCGAACTGGTTTGACTTTGTGCTGCTTTCACTTTTCTACCCTGTCTTTGGTAGAATGAAGAGCACAATGATGAAATGTTTTGATCCCCAGTCCGATTGGGGGTCCTCCATTAGTGATTGCCGTTCACCGATAACCAATTATCCGGGTCCGTTAGAGCTATGAGAGCTCAGAAGAGGGTCAAGTGCCAGTCGCTCTCGGGGGGAAGAGCAACTGACGAAGTGCCGGGTCTGGGATCGAACCCATGACCATCCGCTTATGAAGCGAACGTGTAGCCACTGCGCCACGAGCCCCGGCAATTTTTAATAATCCCTCGATTAATCCCTGAAGAAATAAATGTATGTTTGAATCACTGGAAGTGATCGTTGGAGGAATTCTGAAAAAACCATTCCTGGATTCCCGCGAAAATATTTCAGGAATTCTCAAGAGGGCAAGGATGAGTCATATTAGCCCAGCCAAGAAAACTGACCATTACAAACGTTTGCATCCAGAAAGACGGACATACGGAAATATAAAACAACTTAATAACTAGTGCCACCTAGTGGCAGAATTATCAATTAATTGAGAATCACCAGAATGTTCTTGTCCTTCTGAACAATTTTGGCGTGGGTGACACTTTTTTTTATCAACTTTCGATTTCGCGATAATGAAGTCTAGCAATTTACTTCAAAATTAGCGCCATCTATCGGCAAAATCTCCAACCAATTGGTGAATAACAAGAATGATCTTGTCCTTTTGCACAATTTTCTCGAAGACGACACTTTTCTATCTGCTTTCGATCCCGAGATAGAGAAGCTGAAACTTTCTCTGACTTGGTTTGATCACCGCGATACTTTATATGCTTAGTTAGATTGGCTATTTTCGGTGAACTTTACTTGATAACTAGCAACACCCCCAGTTAAACTGTCTTATGTAGATCGATCAGTGTTGCCATCTGAGGTCATAATTTCAAATAGTGAATGGTCACACGTGATAGCCCTTGTAGACTCTTAGGGGGGATCTGGCCAAAATCTACGCTCCATACAAATTTCGAAAGTTGTGTATGAACAGAAGTCTACGAGGGGGGAGGGGGGTCTGAGATGACCAAAAATAAGTCTACGTAGTTTTTGGACATCCCCTAAGTACTTTGATTTTTTTCCGTCCAATTAGAGAAAAATTCTACAGTGATTACTGTGGAAATTCTTCTAAAGATGCCTTAGGAAGCTTCTCCAGATTTTTTTTGGAATATCTCTAGGGAAGCCCTTTTCAAACTTCATTGTTTGAAAAAGGCAGAATCTAGGTAACAGATGTTCTTTTTTGCAGTTCCTCGAAGTATTTCTAAGGATTTCTTGGGAATTTCTTCCAAAATTGCCCCAGTGATTTATGGTGGAATTCCTTCAAGGATTTTATCAGTTATTGTTTAATCGTGCAAACCGGTAATATTTCCAAGAATCAACGACCCAGGCCCGTACACAGGGGTCTACAGTTAGCCTAGTGGTTAAGGTTGTGGATCGCCAATCCGTGGACGGCGGGATCGATTCCCGCCGTCAACACCCGTGTCAACACCAAAGCTCCATCAGTGCAGGAGATAGAAACCGCCATTCATAGCATTAAATCGAACAGGACCCAGGGGTCGATCGCATATCAGCTGAGATGCTCAAAGCTGACCCCGTAGTATCCGCACAACTACTGCATCAATTATCCTGCAACATATGGGAAACCGCGACATTTTCGGCCGACTGGATGCAAGGCGTCTTAGTAAAGGTACTCAAAAGGGTGGCTTGACTATATACGATAATTGGCGCGGCATCATGCTACTGTGTATCGTTCTCAAAGTCCTCTGCAAAGTGATCCTTAACCGGATACATGATAAGATTCACGCAACTCTCCGACGGCAGCAAGCAGGATTCCGTGCCGGACGATGCTGCGTGGAACATTTTGTCACGCTCCGTATCATCCTGGAGCAATGAATTCCAAGAGTCTCTCTACCTGGTGTTCATTGATTACGAAAAAGCTTTCGACCGTCTCAATCACGAAAACATGTGGGAAGCCCTGAGGCACAAGGGTATCCTTGAGAAAATCACCAGCCTCATTGAAGCACAGTACAGTGCATTTTCGTGCAGAGTACTGCACAACGATGTTTTGTCCGGGTCGTTGCTGGAGTGAGGCAAGGATGTATACTATCACCGCTCCTCAAGCCCGTGCACAAGGAAAGGGGGGGGGGGTGGTGGAACCCAGCAGGGCATCGCAGCAGAGGCAGACCCAGTGGCTCATGGCAGCGCAGCCTCAATAACGAAATCAAGCAACTCGACAGAAATTTAACCTGGCCACAGGTCAAGGCGAAGGCTGGCAAGCACCCAGGATGGAAATCTTTCAATTCGTCCCTCAGCAAAAACCGTGGGACCCCAGGACTGAAAGAAGAAGAGAAGAAGGGATCGATACCCGTCCCAGTCGGGAATATTTTCTCGACTCCCTGGGAATACTGTACAATTGTCCTTGCCTCACAATATACAAATTCATGCTATGCCAGGCAAAGAAAGCCCTTCAATTAATAATCGTGGAAATACTCAAAGAACACTAAGTTGAAGAGAGGCAGGTCAAGTTTCAGTAAGAACGTCGAGTAAGAAGAAGAAGAAGAATAAGAAGAAGAAGAAGAAGAAGAAGAAGCCTATGCACAGAAGAGAAGGACAGGGAGGGGTCTTGAGTAATTCCAACAAAAGGCGGATGGGTGTTCTTGTATGGTGCCTCGGTAATAGGAAGGGTTCAACCCCTAAAACTTCTCCCTTGGACAGGGCTTGCAACGACCTTATTAGTGAACGAAAACATTTCACCTCATCCTCCCTCAGAAGGATCTCCTGACCAACTCTCGGCTTCCGTGCCGGCTTAATCCGATGAAGTGAAACAGGTATGTGCGGCATTAAAAATTCAAACATTTCCTCGCCTTCATGTTGTACTTCTGGTTAGGTTGGCATCATCTTGAAACTACGACCACCGACGCGACGGTAAGAGTGGCTCGTTTAGTACTTCTAGCTTGTTGCAACGTGTGACTGTAATGGCAGGCGATGAAAAGTGTCGACAACAGAATCCCAACAGCTACTCAGAACTCGTAAGATTGCACCACACATTATGTTCCGGCAAATCCAGTTCTTCCCACTTGTATGCCAATTTGGAAGCCACGCCCCCATCAGCCGTCTCGGGAATTTCCGTTCTTATAAGAGCACAGTTCAGTAAACGTTACATACGCGTGAAAGGAAATTTCCTTGATTTTGCTTTTCAAATCGAGGGGTAGAGTGCACTGATACTCATAATTTATTTAGGCTTGGAATGTGTTTGTATTCCCGAGAGTCAAATCTTCATAGGTTGATTATTATGTTAAGTGATTATGAGTGGAATTATTACATATGCATTGAATATATAGACTTTTTTTTAATACTCATAAGTCAAAAAAGTGGGAAACATTGATGACTCACTTAAAATTAATTTACTCGTATAGTGAGTGCTCGTATAGAAGCATTCAATCAAATAAACCTAAGATTTTCATACGGTCTAACTGATGGAACGGCCTTTAACTAATGTATAACGATAAGAACGGATTTCATAATGTCGTTTTATGACGCAGAATCGACTCACAGATTGGCTTTTATACACATTTAGCGACCCGATGGGATACCGACGATAGCCGTGTGGGTTGGCCACGAGCTCGGCGATTTCGACGTTCATTGATCGAATCCAGTCTGCATCACTTTAAGATTGTTCTGCTCTTTTCATAAGATTATCATAATATAATTTTAAAATAAGTCATAATAAGCGTGATCAATTTTCATAAGGTATTCTTATGGCATCCATACTTTACAGTTATAGCTAGAATGAATAAGGTAGAATGATGAATTTCGTTGGTTCACTTCGCTGAGTGTGGGTTGGTCCATCAAAACCAAATTCCAGCAGCCTAATTCAATCCGAAATTGTTATAGCGCCACATTTTCCGTTATTTGAAACCAATTCGCCGGCTACAGTTATGCTTATTTTTACATCGTCAAAAATGCAAAGCATTCAGCCTTACATTATAAACTGCTTCGCATGGAATCCTGGAAATTCATCCTGTAGCCCCTGCTGTAGAACATGTAAAACTTTTCGTACCATTCTTCCACTCGATTATACGTCAAAATTCAGAATTTTACACCGCATCCCATCCGTGACTAAAGCCATTTTTCGCATCATTTTTTTCCCTAGAGTTTCATTCCCTAGCACACAGGTAGGGCTTCCATCGAGCAAGAAGGATACCTCCAGAGGTAACAACACCTATTACCGCTTGCCTGTGGATCGGATAGTTTCACAATTTTACATCATACATATGCATAAAAGTGAGCTGCTGCTGTTGCTGCTGCTGCAGCATCCATGGAAAACGACCTGGCAAAAGAACCATCCTCTGATTCTTGAACAGTTTCCAGTCTTCTGGCCCAAGCACAAGCCCGATGACGACGCCAGCAACCAACCACACGCCATGAACTATAAAGCACACGGTCTAGTGATGGTGCGATGATGCTTGATATGATGTGCTCTCGGATGGGCATTCAACCGGTTGCTATAGTTATTGCAAGCCAGCTTCGTAGAAGAATTCTACTAGAGCCAGCCAGCCAGGTGAAGCACCGGTCTACACATACCACCACAGGAGAGGGCACTGACTGGAGGACGTCGGTAGAAGCGAACGGACTGAATTTCGTTCGTTTATGCAAAATTTCGAAGAATATTTCAACTATTTGGATACTCTAAATTTGATTCACCGAGGCATGCTGTGGCATGGAAGCATTAAAGAGCAGCACCACACATGATGGTGTCTGGCAGTTAAAATGAGAATGGAATGAACTCTGGCTGAATTTGAATTCGATTAAGGTGAAAATGGTAATAACTTTAATGGAATTTATGAATACCACTTTTGGGAAAAATGCAGGGACGGCAATTAGTTCCAGTTATGTTTGAGTTCGACTTCTAGAAACAGCAGTGACTGTAACAAGGAATTGGAAATAAATGCAGTAAGAATAGATATAGAGTAGTTTTTATATGTAATTGCAACGCTGAATTCATCAGTAGCACGGTTCTAGATTCTAAAGTCCAACCCCATAGTTTGATTGGCGTCCTAAAAGAAGATCTCTCTCTCTCTCTCTCTCTCTCTCTCTCTCTCTCTCTCTCTCATCTCTCTCTCTCTCTCTCTCTCTCTCTCTCTCTCTCTCTCTCTCTCTCTCTCTCTCTCTCTCTCTCTCCTCTCTCTCTCTCTCTCTCTCTCTCTCTCTCTCTCTCTCTCTCTCTCTCTCATCTCTCTCTCTCTCTCTCTCTCTCTCTCTCTCTCTCTCTCTCTCTCTCTCTCTCTCTCTCTCTCTCTCCTCTCGTCTCTCTCTCTCTCTCTCTCTCTCTCTCTCTCTCTCTCTCTCTCTCTCTCTCTCTCTCTCTCTCTCTCTCTCTCTCTCTCTCTCTCTCTCTGGAAGAATTTTTTACATGTATTGTAAAAGGAATCCCTAACAGAATTATTCAAGATTTCATGTAAGGCTTTTTGAAGAAATCCGTCAATGGTTTCCTGAATGAATTATTCGTGAAATTTCTGGAGGAAGGTTCTCGAAGAATTTCTGGAGGAATTTCAAAAGATGTTCTTTTAAAATTTTTTGAGGAATTTCAGAAAGCAATCCCTACAAGATTTGCTAAAATACACCTTTGAGATTTTTTTTGAGGAATATCTAATTCCTGCTGAAATAACTGGAGGAATCCCTGTAGAAATTCTTGGAGGTATTTCAGGAGGAATTTATGAAAAAATTTTTGGTCGAATTAATGGAGGAATTCCAGAAGGAATTCTTTGGGGTATAATTGGAGAAATATTTTGGGCTTCCTGAAGGAATTCCTGGCGGAATGTCTCCTCCAAGAATTCCTGGAAGAGTTCCGTGAGAAATTGATATCTGGAGGAATCCGTGGACTATGTTTTTGAGAAATTCCTGGAAAAATTCTTGGATGAATTTCTTAAGGAAATCCTGGAAGAATCCATGGAGGTATTCCACGGAGGAATTCTTGGAAGAGTTCCGGGAGACATTCCTTTAGAATTCTGTAAAGGAATCCTGGTAGACATTCCTAGAGGAATTTCTGGAGGAATCCCTAGAGGAATTCCTGGAGGTATTTGTGGGAAAATTCCTGAAGGAATTTATCGAGGAATTTATGGAGGAATTCCTGCAGGAAATAATGCAGAAATTCCTGGTGGAATTTCTGGAGGAATCCCTGGATAAATTCTTGGAGGATTTTTTGGAGAATTTCCAGCAGAAGTTTCTTTAGAAATGTTTTAAGGCTTCCCGGATGAATTTCTGGAGGAACTCCCTGAGAAATTTCTGAAAGAATTCCTGGAGGAATTTTTGGATGATTTTTTGAGAAATTTCTGACGAAATTCATGGATGAAAAATTCCTTGAGAATTCTCTCGAGGAATCCATGGAGGAATTTCGAGGAATTCTAGGAGGATTTTCTGGAAGAGTTCCGCGAGGAAATTCTTTAAAATGTTCTGGAGGATTCCTTGGAACAATTCCTGGAGGAATCCCCGATGGAATTATTCTGGCCGACATTCCTAAGAGGATTTTTCCAAGAAGAAATTTCAGGAGGATTCTCTTGAAGAATTCCTGGAGGAATTTCTTGGGAAATTTCTGGAGTTTTTACTGGAGGATTTCCTGGAGGAATTATTTGAGGAATTCCTGGAGAAATTTCTGGAGAAATGTCTGAAACTCTTTTCTGAAGGAATTCCTGGAGGAGTTTCTGGAGGAATTTCTGGAGGAATTTTCTGAGGAATTCTTGAAGAAATTTACTACCCAAGCAACACACATGCTATATAAGAGTTACGGCAGCGCAAGTTTTGGTTGTATAAAAGTTATTTAAACGTTATTCTAACATAATGTTAAAATTACGTCAAATTTACTTCTATACAACCAAAACCTGCGCTGCCGCAACTCTTATATGACATGTTTGTTGCTTGAGTAATGAATCCCTGCAGGAATTTCCTGAAAATCCTGAAGAAATTCCTGGAAAAATCCTGGAGAAATTCCTGGAGGAATCCGTGAAGGATTCCCTGGAGGAATTCCAGGAAGAGTTCTGAGAGAAATTCTTATAGGATTTTCTGAAGGAATCCCTGGAGGAATTCCTGGAAGAAATCCCTGGATGCATCTTGGAGGAATTTCTGGAGGAATTCCTGAAAGAATTTCACAGCATCACTAATAGTTGGTAATTTTCTCGAATTTTCCATTATAGGAACATATATGATACATTTCTAAAATTATGTAAGAGTCGAGATAATGACTTCATATTGATGTTTTTCTTTGCCTTGAAACCATCACCATTTGAAGCCTTCTCCAGAATTCCAATATGAAGTACTTGGCGATGTTAGCACTACAACATGTTGGAACCTCTTCTTCGGAATTCATATTGCGTGTAACACCAGGATTCTATTTTGTACCATGATCATATATTGCACCATCATTGTAGTGCCCCCCTAAGCAGGAACCCTGTGCACGCTAGTGCCCCCAATATCAGGATCCTGGCTCCGCTAGTGATCAAATTCAAGAAGAAGCGAATATTGAGAAACGTATAAAGTACAAAAGACATCATTGATCACCTTATTAAAACGTCAGAAGAGGTCAGCGAGTTCTTAGGCGGTCGCAAGCACACTCGCTGCACGCGATTGAACAAGGCCTGATAAGCTAAAAGAACATCACCCATGACCGACGTAGAAAGAACTCCACTAGAGTAAAAGTAAGCTGTACCCATCATTGTTTTCTATCATTTAACAATCAATCGCGGATTCACTGAGTCGAATGCTCGAAGCACAGTGATTTAAATTCTAATATAAATAATAAAGCGATGATTATGTTACATTATTCAAAATACATGTGATGAGCTTTAAAGTATAGGTGTTAACAAGGCTGTTTTTAGTATCGGCAACGCAATCTTGTCAATCACAAAACAATTTTTATTATTTAACCCGACGTTTCGGCGCAGGTATGGCGCCTTCTTCAGGGGAAACTGAATTTATAATTATTTTCATTACAATACTTTAAGTATACCTACATACTAAACATTTTTTACCTGAACAAAGTATTCGTTATTGGCTTGTTTTTATGGCGAACTGTAACTGTCGGGGTTTTAGAATTTTGATACATGATATTTAGTAAAAATAAATTGACAAGATAAACCGTACACCAGACTCAGAGCATCCATAGATAACTAGTTAACCTCCTGCCTTTCTTCACTCCGAAATTACCTATATGCCGCCAAGCAACGAACGAATTTGAATTTATGGTTCCAATGTGTTGTTGAAGATGAAGCCATAACTCTCTGTTTCAATAAAGCTCACTCACAGTATCATTAAACCTTTAAGACCATCGTTACCAGTATAGTGAATAGTTGTAAACCGTGTGCTTTACGACAATTCAGCCCGAATAAATCAGCCAGCTTCATTCATTCATGGGCGAATCCGCGCATCGCTGCTGTCCAGAGCACATTTCCTATCGATAGGAGGAACCTTTGTATATGTAGTAGGTAGGTACGTTCGTTTTGGGCAGGAGGTCGATTCCAAACCAAGCATACACAACATCCGCTCAAACAGCCAGTCAATTTTGTGCACTTCCAATGTTCTCCTCCGCAGCCGGAGGCGGGAACAAATCCAATGTGATTTGCAATTTATGAGCACCGCTGTTGCCCTCCTCGCGCACACAAACGCTTCTGTCTGAGTGCAAGTTCAGACCGATCGATTGATCACCGATATCGCACATCAAACTGTAATGACGACGACGACGGTGGCGGTGGTGCGATAATGCCAAACAGTAAAACGTTAATGCATAAATTAGCATAATGTCCCCCGGAGGGATTGGGGCAGAAAGCTTTGTGTTTCGACAGCTGCACTGCGTGCACTCTCCTCATACAGTGTAACTGACAAGCTCTCGAAGTTCCATTATTTACTTACATACCCACCCACGCGTGCGATGAAGCAGGAGGAGCAAAACGAGTGGTCGTTGTTTCGGAAGTGTTTCAACAGGAAATTTTGACACCGGGTTGTTTATGGGAGGAGATCGGGTTGCAGTTAACTGGTGGTGGGCTTTATGGTTCAAGACATTTTGAGAGGATTGAAGTTTAATAGTTTTGGTTTGCTTTGGTGTCGATGGAGCTACTTAAGTTTCATTCTTCTGTTGGGACAAGAGTCATTTCCGGGGAAAATTGTGTCACCATTACACCTTCTTGTCAACTCAGTGTTCTCCCATTCTGAGCTGGTCGTCAAGTAAATACTTCTGAAGAATAGGGTTTCCATTCTAACCTGGGTCAGATGGTACACAGTTTTAACGAAACATATAACGACTGCAATCACAGTACTTGACCTTTGGTAATTTAAACAATAAAAACCCAAATTAATCCACCTAGTGGTGATAGCGCCTTTCTCGTCGAATATGTTCTCATGATCCTTCCGTAGACGTAAGCCGATGTGTTCGTGAATCCTGAGAATACTTTATTTTAAAAAACAAAAATTTTATCAAAGCCATCATCGAATTGTGAATTTTTTTGATGGCACATATTCCGATGTTATGTTCAACGTGTAGGCATTGTGGAAAAATATCTGACTTCGTCATAGTTTTTTCTGCACAATTTAGGCTACATTCAATTATAATTATAACTATAATTATCATAGGTTTACAAGATTGCTATAAAATTTGAAATCAAATTTAAATGCAAGCATATGAAATTTCACATACTAAATCCCATACAAATTTCAACCACATTACAGAGTGTGAGTAATTTTAAATGCAAAAGAGGATTGAAAAAACTGTTTTCTGAGTTAATGCGATTTAATTTTAATTTTCCCGTACAACGTTGGTCCATACTATTGTATATTTACACCCTAGGAGTCTGAAATGGTATAGTCGACGGCATCGACTAGGATTGAACCTAGACCACAGAAAACAAACTCCAAACAAGAACAAATTTCATTCAGAAAGTTGTGTAATCGATTCCTGAATAATACCGATTCCGGAGAGATAGTTTCTTATGCGGCCTGCGCGTATTTTCATGCTAACCGTTCATTAGGCTATCGAAAAAGCCACGATTTGATATTTTGCATGCTTGGGTTTGATTCACTTTTATACTTGGTCACTTCCGGCAGGACACCTGGAACCGGTTCCGGTTCACTACCGGTTCCGATATGTTCTGAGAATATTTTCCTGTTAACCTTCCATCAGGTTATCGAAAATGCCGCGGTTTGATGTGTCGCCTGCATGGATTTGTAGCATAGTTGGCCTCTTCCCCGGGTACCGGTCCAGAACACCTAAATGGCCATAACTCCGGAACGGCTGAACCGATCCGAACCATTTTCAATTGGAAACAATGGGACCAGATTCCCCGTAGAATGAACCGTCGGTCATTAAAATCAGTTGAGGATTACTGCCAAAAAGTGATGTGAGTACACATACACACACAGACATCACCTTAATTCATCGAGCTGAGTTGATTGGTATATGTAACTCGACCCTCCGGGCCTTCTACCAAAAAGTCATTTTTGGAGTGAACATATAGCCTTTCCAGTACACTTAGTGTACGAGAAAGGCAAAACATTTCAAATTTAATTTTCAAACTTAATTTTTCTAGCCTAATTCGGTGATTCTAGAACCCAATTGGGCCGAATTTGTGCTCAAAATTGCGATATCTCCACTGGTTTCCGAGATATTTAAAAAAAATGTCATATTTTGGTATCCAACCCAAAAACTACTAAAAAGCTAGATTTTTTTCAAATATCTCAGAAACCAGTAGAGATATCACAGTTTTGGTCTAGAAAAATTAAGTTTCAAAACTAAATTTGTAATGTTTTTTGAAAATTTGTCCTAGCAAATTTTTTTCTTTGAACCCTTTGCGCCACCCCTAAATATAAACCGAAATCGATCATTTTTGTACAGCTCACTTATTTCGACAAGTAGTTCACTTTCCACTTGGGAAATCATATATCGGAGAGATTTTTTTGAAATTAGCCCCACCCTAGAGAGACACCTTCAACCGGTTCCGGAAAATTTACATGGTTCATTTTTACATTTGACCAATTCCGGCGGGACACCTGAAACCGGTTGTGCAACACTACTGGTGGTCTCTATCGTAATCTGAGCTGATTTTCTTGATTGAAAACCGCGATTTGTTGAAGCGCATGCATGGAGTTCGGTCCCCTTCTACATTTGACCACATCCGAAGGGACACCGGGAACCGATTCCGGGACACTACTAGTTTTCCCAAGCATGATATTTTTTCTTGGTAACCGTTCATCAGGATACATTAAAACCCATTTGATGTGTCGCGAATATTTTTTTGGTTCTCTTTTACATTCGGCCACTTTCAGCGAGACACCTCAAACCGATTCCGGAACACTATCAGTAGTTTCTAACGTGGGCTTAGCTTATTTTCTTGCTGATCGTACAAGTTATCGAAAAGGCCACGATTTGATGTGTCGCCTGTATGAATTAGGCCCCTTCCGGCCACTTCAGATATGATCTGAGGCTATTTTCCTGCAGGTTATAGAAAAAGCGGCGATTTGATGTGTCGCATGCATGGGTTTGATTCACTTTTATATTTGGCCACTTCCGGTGGGACACCCGGAACCGGTTCCGCAACACTACCGATTCAGATATAGTCTGCGATTATTTTCCTATTTACCGTTCATCACACAGCAAAAATTGTTGAAATTTAAACTACATGTAAAACATAAACACTGTGACTTTACACGACTTGAAAAAAAAATTCGATTTAAAATTCCATTGAAAGCATGAAAAAAGATGCAATAATACGGTTTTATTATCTTGATATTACAGCGCAATCTAATTTTACCACCTGCTGTAAAACTGAGTTAACTTACATAAGTTATTAGAGCGATTAACATTTATATTTCCACTTTCGTGTAAAAACAAATCGTACATCATTCCAGGCCAAAAAGAATATGGCCGGTGTGTTGCTCCTCGGTTTGTTTACGGCGTTTGGTTCGGTGGTGATTCGATGTAATTTGTGCATTTCTTGCCTTGATTTTCGAATAAAAAAGTCGTCGCGAGTGTTCCGTACGTCTTACGAACCAGTGTGTATAAAAATATCAACAGGTAAGCTGCGTTTTTTTTGCGCAATATGTCTTGGATTGTATCGAGATTTTGTTCACTTCCAGGTGCCCGCATTCGAAACCGCTATAGATAGGTCGTTTCGTTCAACATCACAATGATGACGGAGCTAAATAAATCACACACCCTCTGGCCAGCTTGCAGCGTACGATGGAAAAATTATCCCAAAACTAGTGTGAAATATGTATGAAATAATCAAATGCATGTCGGCGTCGGTGGTGTAGTGGTAAGCGTGGTTGCCTCTCACCCCAGTCGGTCGGGGTTCAATTCCCGTCGACGCCGATGGGATTTTCTGAGACATAAAATCCGTGATCACGCCTTCCCTCGGATAGGAAGTAAAGCCGTAGGTCCCGGCCCATGTGTTGATGGGTTCGATATGTAGGGTCCTCAGGTGTGGTGGCTGTCTCCCTAGGGCGTCGGAATTTAAGGCTTAGCTCCTAGACCCAGCCGACGTAAAACACAACTGGCGCCGAACGGTGCTAGTTGGCCAGAAAAAAAGAAGAAATAAAATGCATTTCTGGCACGAATCATTTTGTTTTCTTTTTGCTACTACCTGACCGGGAGAGAAGAACAGCACTATCTGGAACAGCAGAAAGCGAAACAGTATAAAAGAACCGCTCGCGTGGGGCGATTCAATGAATTTTCAACGACGTGTAAATTCACACGTGACGTCTTTCATTTCAATCATTGTGAATTTAAAACGCGCTGTAAATTTGCGTTTATTTTCATGCTCCAATTATGTGCATGAAAATAAACTTAAAATTACATAATTTTTTTAACTGTGCAGGTTATAGAAAAAACTGCGATTTGATGTGTCGCATGCATGGATTCGGATCACTTTTATATTTTGACACTTCCGGCGGGATACCCGGAACCGGTTCCGGAACACTACCGGATCAGATATGGTCTGAAACTATTTTCCTGTCTACTGTTTATCAAGTTATACAAAAAGCTGCAATTTGATGTGTCGCATGCATGGGTTTAGTTCACTTTTATATTTGGCCACCTCCGGCGGGACACCCGGAACCGGTTCCGGAACACAACCGGTTCAGATATAGTCTGCGACTATTTTCCTGCTTACTTTTTATCAGATAATCGAAGATGCCGTGGTTTGATGGGTCACATGCATGGGTTTGTTGCAATTTCATACCTGGCCCCTTCCTGGGGTACCGGTCCGGAACACCTAAATGGCCATAACTCCGGAACGGCTGGACCGATTTAAACCATTTTCAATAGGAAACAATGGGACAATATTACGCGTCGATTGAAACCAAAAGCGTTGAAATCGGATGATATTTACTTTCCAAAAGTGAGGTGACATTTTTGTACACATACACACATACACACGCACACGCACACACATACATACATACACACACACATACACACACACAGACATCATCTCAACTCGTCGAGCTGAGTCGATTGGTATATAAGACTTGGCCTTCCGGGGGTTCTATCAAGATTTCATTTTTGGAGTGAACATATAGCCTTTCGGTACACCTTGGTGTACGAGAAAGGCGAAAAAAAAGCCATTTGTGACATTTGTCACAATGACCGTAGACACATGACCCAAGATGTCATCTCCAATGGCAAGGTATGCAGCGTAGAAAAAAAAATGACAAACGAACGTTTAACCGTACCCTTTGTGTAGTTTTTGAGTTAGCGTCATTGTAAACGATGGAACAGCTATATCACGCAAAGGCCATACAAAATTTCGACGATAAGCTGAGTTGTAACAAAGGCCGATATGTCCAGGACAGCTAACGCAACTTTTCTCTCGAGCGAGTGTGAAGTGGTGAAGAGGTGGTGCTGCTAAGATAATCACCTCTAGGTGACGTTGGAAGTATCGAAAGTGGTGTGGTAACAATCCTATAATTACGTGTGGAAAACAAAATATTTCCGGGTCGCCACTTCCAGGAGAATGAGGAGGGGATTTGCTGGTTGAAAAGCAACAAAGCCGCTGAAAAAGATCAACTACCCAGCGAGCTGCTAAGGAGCTACAATGCAATGGGTCTACTTGTAGTTGACAACATAGTTGGTATGAATAATAAAGTTTTCAAACATGTAGTTATTATTTTCACTTTTCGAACACGAGCGTCACAGCAAATCTTTTACGCTATTGCTGCAAATTTTTGCTGGAACCCTGAGGTTCCACGTAGAATTTGCATATTTGTTCGGATGATTATTTGGTAAGCAAGTTAAATCCAGAAAACTCTTGATATTCGTACTGGAGGAACAAGATAAGAGCTCACAAATGAAGTAGACATTTCTGGCAAGCCGAGAAGTAACTGCAAATTTCTGGAGAGCACGGAAGAATTTTGGAGACTGGGAATTGAATGTTTCACAAGGTTTTTTTTTTCAATAATTCCATCAGGGATTCTCTCAGGAACTTTTATGGAGATACCTTCCAGAATATCGCAAAACGTTCCTTCCTTTCACAATATTTTTCTTACTGTTCCACATAAGTCCTCTCAAAGGTTTTGTGCCAGATTCCTACCGGCATTTTTTTTTTTAAAGATTTATGAAATTCTTTCCACAATTCCTCCGTGTGAACTTTTGCAGGATTCCTGAATTCCGACTGGTTTTGCCTGAAGTTTCTCGCAGAGATCTTGAAAGATTTCTTTCTAGGATAGATATAATCTCTCGCACGAATTCTTCTAATGTTTCTTCAGTGTTTTCTTCAATAAATATTCTTGGGATTTTTCCTAGGTTTTCTATAGGTGTTTCTCCCAGGATATTACTTCTCAGACGTTGTTGCGGGGCTTCTTTTGAAAGTTCTTAGATTTTTCTTGAATTAATTTCCGTAATTCTTTTCTCAAAAGTATATTGGAAAGAACCGGAATTTCCACAAGAGCTATTGCTCTCAGGATTTTTCAGAAGTTTTTCATGGGTATTCTGCAGCAGTTCATCACGGAATTTCTTCCAGAGGTTTTTTTCGCGGAATCGTTCTTAAGAACCCTCACGGATTTGCTCCAGGAGTTTCGCCTGCAATTTCTTAAGTTTGCTTTTGTCTTGATTTGTCCATGGAATATTTCTTAAAGCTTCTCGCGAGATTCCTCTCTCATATTTTTTTACAGAATAAGTGTTCTTCCCACAATCTCTACCGAAAATTGTTCTAAATACGAGTGTTCCGGATTTTCAAAGAGATTTTCTTGGCACTCACTGGAACCTCTTTTTATGCAATGGACTGGGGGTGCATAAATTCATAAACATTAATTAGAACAAGGCATATATAGCGGGAATTGTGTGCATAAATTAAGTCAGTACTATAGTTGAAGGAACTTAGTCTCGAGAAAAGGGTTTGCCCCTAAGTGTTTGAGATGTCGCCAAGGGGGTTTCCTGTAGTTTCTGGGGATCCTGAAAGAAGGAGGATCCAGGTATGTTCCGGGGGGTGGGGTTGGTGGGTTAGGTGTGATCTCCAGGGAAGAGGGCTTAAATTGAAGTTTCAACGAGTTGTCCAGGGGCATACCAGGGGACATACTTAAGGGGGTTTTAGGTGTTTGAGATTTGTTTTATTGAGTTGAAAAGGCATTTCAGAAGGATTGTGGATATCCAACATCGTATCTGGAACATCCCAAAACGTTAAAATACACCAGAAACCCTCTGAACCTTTCTAAATCCTCATGCAATCCCCTGCAACCCTTGCATCCATCTGAAACTCCCAGAAATGCTGACACTTCATGGAACCCCCTGAAAACCTCTTAGACAACCTTAACCGCTTATGAAACCCTTCTTGAAATACCCTGAAATTCCCAGGAGTATCCTATGACGTCTCTGAGAGCCACTGAATTCCCCATGAGTCCCCTTGAGATCCCGTGGCAAGCTCCTCAGACTCCGTCAGATACCCATTAGACCCCCTGAAACTCCCTGAAATCCCCTAAAATCCACCTGAAACACCCCTTAAACACCCTGAAAGCCCTCTGATTCCTTTTGAATCCTTTTCAAACCTTATGGATACTTCCAGATCCCCTGAAACGTCCCTGATGTCCTCTGGAACCCTCTCAACACTCCTGAAATTCTCTCTACGCCCTCAAAGTGAAGCCAAGAAATTTCTTAAAAACACCTGAAATCCGTAAAATCCCTAACGTCCTTGAAACTCTCCTAGAAAGTCATGGACCCTCTAAAACCCTTTTAAACCCTCTGAAACCCCCTGAAAACACCTCGAACCCATGCAAAATCTTCTCTGTGACTCTCTTTTGTTATTTCTTAAGACTACCTAGTAGTTCCGAATAGTCTGCAACAGAGATTAGCGGACAAGATTTGTCGACCTTTTTCTTGAAAAAATAAAAAATAAATTGCCAACATCGAACCATCGAATCTACAACCTTAGAATTCACAAGCGGCGATGCTAACTACTCAACTGTGGTTGACTGCTGTGAATATCATGGGAACAAGAGGATGAGGTTCTTTGTTTTCACTTTTCCCAACTCAGAAAGGGGTACATGGCATTTCGCTAACATTGCGCCATCTATATCGGTGTATGTGTTCCATTTCGTGCAGCAGAGCTAAATTTGTTCTTATGTAGACATTCTCTGATATTTCGACAAGAACAAAAACTGATATCATATCACTTTGAGCTACTCGTGCGATATTCTTTATATTTTTCAATAACACATTAATTTCACATCGAGGTATGACAGCAAAAATTGTTCGATTTGAGATATGATTTAGATATTCTCGTCTGCCCGGGCTTAACTACTAGGCTAACTTGAGAAAAAAAAGTTCTCCAGGGATTTTTGCATTGCATTGTATTGCTATAGAAATTCGTCCAGAGTTCTATGAGTTTTCTCATAAATTGCTCCACCGGAGATTTTCAAGAAAATTCTTCCAGCAATTTATTTCAGAAAATCAATTATTTTAAATTTTATCAGAAGTTTCGCAAAGGATTTCTTTAGAATATCTAACAACGTTTTTTTTTTTTCAAAAAATCTTCCAGTGATTTCTTAAGATATAAAAATTGCCAAAATCTTTGAGAAATTTTTCAAAATTTCACTTTAGATATCTTCAGAAGTTGCTCCATGAAATCATGCATAACACCTTTCATTTGAAAGAATAATTCAATAATTTGGTCAAGAAGTTTACAACGGATTCTATTTCAAAAATTCTCTGGAATTAATGAAGGAATACAAGTTTTGTATTCCTTTATTATTAAGATTTTCAGCCGTAAACTGCTTTCACATGTTGCAAAAATTCTTTCAGACAGGAATTCTTCCAGACTTTTTCTCGGTCATTTATCCAGAGATTCAGTCGAAAATATTCGCAGAAATGTTTCCAGAATTTTTTCTGCACTTCTAGAATCCAGCGAATCCAGCAAGAATTCCTCCGGGGATTCTAGCACGAACAGTGGGACCTCCGACTTCCCAATCTGCACGAGTTGTTTCGTGCAACTTGTAAGGAACATCATGGTTCTCCACAGGTTTCATCCAGTCTTTAATCATTTTCATTACTGGCCTATTTTGGAAGTATTGTGCAATGCTCAGGTGACCTACAAGATCACCTGGCATAAACTTTTCAACTCGTTCAAGTCTCAGCAGTTCCTTTTCTGCTTCTAATTGCACGTACTCGTGCAAAGGTAGTAGATTGAGAATCGCATCTAAAGCTTTTGACGGAGTGCTTCGCAAGTGGCCGATTATCCCGGAGACAAATAAGGTCCACTGCGTCATTGCTCCGTTTAACACAGTAAGGGCAACATACTGTGAAGGGTGCCCTGGTACTCCACAGGCTCCGTTCACGGTTAAGTTTTTATTAGACCCCCCTAACCATTTATTCCTAGGCACGGTACGCTTAACACCATGAATAAGGGGTCGCTTGTTTGGTAGACTTTTACCACCGGATTAGGCAATCCGTAGTGATATTCTTAGCCAGTTGAGGTAACTGCTACCGCCACTACACGGCTATCTAGGCTGATCGGAAATAGAAATTAATATTGATGATCAACTTCTTTAGAGCCCGAACAGCCGACAAAAGATTGTTTGGATTCCTCCTGGATTTTTTAAAAGATAATCCCCTTGATACTGTATTGAAGGATTTCTCCTGGAATTCTTCTAAAGTTTGTAAACAAATTTTGTTCGGTGGAAATTGTATTAGAAATGCATATGAAAAATCCTCCAGATATATCTGCAAGAAATCAAAAAATCCACAAAAAAATATCGAGGAATTTCTTTAGGAAATTTCTGTAGAAATTTTTTAAATGATATCTACAGAAATTCATCTAGCATTTGTGTCTAGGAATAAAATTATTGCTGTAAACTTGTTCCATTGGACGCTCCCAGTTGGCGCCAGCAGCGAAAAGTGTAGGCAAGAACCTTTATAGCAACTAGTTTCCAGTGTTGACAGCTTGGAGGGGCCACTATCACTTGTATCCAATCCATCGTCTGTGCAACTCTCGGTCACAGACAAACAGACGTAACACTTGCGAAATTTCCATCGACCACGTTTTTAACGATCATTTAAAATTTTCATAGTTGTGGTTTTCACAACCAGAGGCGCGCTCATCGTTTTTCTATATGTTTGACGTTTCCCACTAGCGCCTTCTGTTAACGATATTGCACAACACAGTGATTCGTGCAACTTTTCTACCAGGTGATGGCAGTGTGAACTGGGCGATGAATTTCCATGAAAATCATTCAAGGTGTTACGTCTGTTTCTCTGTGTCTCGGTTGCCATCTTTCTCAAATTTCCACCACAAGATTACGGAAGCCTGGTAGTCAAGAACTGTCAAATCGTATAGAAAAAATCGCGAAAAACGTTAATTGTTGAGAACGGGAAAATTTAGTGAAAAGCTAGAAATCAAGGATGGTTTGACTATGCAACATTTTGTGTTAGTTTGAAGTTCCGGAATACCTTCTTCACTGAGAATATTTGATTTATCTGTCTCACAAAAAAGAGCCAATCCCATAATTCATCCTGAGCTTACTTCAAATATTTGTTTTAGGACTGTTTGTCCAAGAATATCTCCTAGAAATTTTCAACAACTGTTTCTCAGAAGCCCGAATGCATAGCTTTCAATGGATTCAAGTCGAGTATTGTTTCAGCAATTCTTTGGCAATTTTTGTAAAATTTCTTAAAAAATATGGAGGAATATCTGAATCAATTATTGCAGAAAACTCTAATGGAATCACAGAAGATATTTCTGAAGGAACCGCAGGAGAAGTTTCTAAAAAAACACCTGAACCTTTGCAAATTTTTTAGGTTACAAGATATTTCTGAAAAAAAAACTTCCATTGAAAAACAATTGAAAAAATCTCAAGAAATTCCTTAAAGTTTCTGAAAGTATTTTCGAACGAGTCCGAGCAGGAATTTCTATAAAAAATACTGAAGAAATTTTTGAAGAGATCAACAGTAAAATACTCGAACACATCTCTTAGGAAATACTTTTAATGAATGTCTAGAGAAATATCTAAAGAAATCCCAGTGAAATTCTTGAAGGATTCTCAGCATGCATTTCTACTTTCTACTTCATGGTGAAAGTTCGCGAGAAACCGTTGATAGGATTACTAGAAAAGTTTATCGTGATATTAAAAAAAATCCAGAAGAAATCTTTTGAAAAATGTGTTACGTTTGAAAAGTAGTTGTTGCGTATGTAGAATAGTTTTAAGAATTTTCCATGAATTAGAGAATGGAATCCATGGAAAATTCTTCGATTATTGCATGGAGTGTGTTACGTTTGTAAATAGATCGACATTCCAAGCTAAAAATATCACAGATGCCTCTTTTTTGTGTGGCAGTAAAATCAAATTTTCTCGGTGAAGAAACTGTTCCGGAACATGAAATAAACACAAAACGTTGCCTTTTCAAACCATTCTTGATTTCTATTCACTATCTTTTCACATAACTATCCCGTTTTCTAACAATTAACGTTTTTCGCGATTTTTCCATACGATTTGAGAGTTCTTGACTACCATATGCTTCCGTGAGCTTGAGGTGAAAATTTTAGAAAGTTGACAACCGAGAGTAGCACAGACGATGCATTGAATACAAGCGATGGTGTCGCCGCCGGGCTGTCAGCGCTGGAAACTAGATGCTATAAAAGTTCTTGCATGCAATTTTCACTGCTGGCGCCAGCTGATAGCAATCAATAAAAATGTAAACGGCAATCATTCTATTTTTTAGGTTTCGAGATATTGCTTTTTTTTGCACCGTATTCGACCCCCTGCAGAAATTTTTTGTCACACCACAATATGTTCCCACCAGTTTCAGCATACATTGGTTCGTTTCACTGCTAGAAATTTTAAGCGTCGGTTACACTTTTTGGGTTGCGCATGGAATAATCGGTTTGTTTACTTGCTACTTTCCTTGGTGTTTGACGTGTGAACAAATATTTTAGACGATTGAACATTTGCACGGTAATCTATAATGCAAAGCATGTAGCAATATTTCTGAAAAAAAAAAACGTCCATGGAAAAACAATAGGATAAAGGCTGTTT
The DNA here is from genome assembly GCF_035046485.1 of Aedes albopictus. Lineage (NCBI taxonomy): Eukaryota > Metazoa > Arthropoda > Insecta > Diptera > Culicidae > Aedes > Aedes albopictus. The sequence continues at coordinate 57,207,815 of NC_085138.1, read as the reverse complement.
ACTTTTCCATTGAATGCTTCCAGTTGGCGCCAGCAGTGAAAATTGCATACAAAAACTTTTAAAGCATCTAGTTTCTAGCGCTGACAGCCCGGCAACGACACCATCACTTGTATTCAATGCATCGTCTGTGCTACTCTCGGTTTTCAACTTTCTCAAATTCTCACCTCAAGCTGACGGCAGCATGGTAGTCAAGAACTGTCAAATCGTATGGAAAAATCACGAAAAACGTTGATTGTTAGAAAACGGGATAGTTTTGTGAAAAGTTAGAGAAAAGAAATCAAGAATGACTTGAAAAGGCATTTTTTCCTGTGTTTACCTCATGTTCCGGAACAGTTTCTTCATCGAGAAAATTTGATTTTACTGCCACACAAAAAAGAGCCATCTGTTATACTTTTAGTTTGGAATGTCGATCTATTGAAAAAATCTCAAGAAATTCCTAAATTTTTCCTAAAAGTTTCTGAAAGTATTTTCGAACGAGTCTGAGCAGGAATTTCTAAAAAAATATTGAAGAAATTTCTGAAGAAATCTACAGTAGAATACTCGTACACATCTCTTAGGAAATACCTTTAATGAATCTCTGGAGAAATACCTGAAGAAATCCCAGGGAAATTCTTGAAGGAATCTCAGCATGCATTTCTGTAGTACTTCATGGTAAAGTTCACGAGAAGCCGTTGATAGAATTCCTAGAAAAGTTTATCGAGTTATTAAAAAAAATCCTGGAAATTTTTTTGAAAAATGTTTTGGAATATTTGTTGAAATTAATCCTGGAAAAATCTGCGTACGTATGTATGTATGTAGGTAGCCACCATCCTAGCTTGAGTCTTGCTCTGCATGCAGTTCCACTTAACAGTAAAGATCAATTTCATTACCACCCTGACTTCAACATACCACTGTATGAAGGGCCAAAAGGGGGTGTGGCGGACCCGTAAGTAGAGTCACTTTCGCGAAATCCGCGGGTTTATAAGAATCTCCTTCCAACAGTATGATCCAACAGGGTGAATAATGAAATTTACATTACTTATCAAGCTTTCTACGGGATGGTTTGTCACAAGAAGGGCGCGTTAAATCCATTGCAACTGTTGGGATAGAAGAACCCATCTACAAGGATGTTATAGTTACTTCTCACCACACTCCGGCTGGCAATCCACTCCGTCGTACAGTTTCAACTTCAATGATGCACCCTCCCAACCCCATAATATTATAGTTATATGGTTATATAATGATTTAAATATAATATTTAAAGGATATTGATAATGAATCTTGAATACAATCTTGAAATATGGTATAATCAATAAATATAATAATGAAATGTAATGTACCAAAATGAAACAGGATATCAGTTGTGGATAAAGTAAATAAATATTTTTCTGTGACAAGGATTTCACGTCCTAGATGGTAGGGTACAACAATATTATAGTAACAAAATGTCAATCACTGTATGAGGAGCCAAAAGGGGGTGTGGCGACCCGTAAGTAGAGGCACTTACGCGAAATCGGCGGGTTTATAAGAATCTCCTTCCAACAGTATGATCCAACAGGGTGAATAATGAGTTTCACATCACTTGTCAAGCTTCCTGCAGCATGGTTTGTCACAAGAAGGGCGCGTCAAATCACCACACGCCGGTTGGCAATCACTCCGTCGTACAGTTACAATTTTAATGATGCCCTGATGCACCCTCCCAACCCCATATAGTTTGATATATGGTCCATAGTATAATTTATTATGATGAAATATGTTACTGAAATAAAGTATATTTAATATATTCTAATGGCGACATAAAGTGTAAAGAAATTTACTGAAACGAACTGAAATAAAATATCAATTTGTAGATAATTCGAAAAAGTATTAATCGCTGACGAGCCCTCTCATTACCTAGATTGTGAGGTAGAGAATTATTAGGATTATAGAACGAAAATGCGACAACTGATATATAATCAATAATGGAAATTAATGTAGTGGAATATAGTAAATGGCATTAAAAGGTGATAAATTATACATAATGAAATTAGCCTTCAGACTATCGCTGAACGGGTGTGGCCGGCCCGTAAGTAAAGGTGCCCGTAAATATACCTTCGGAATGAAATTTATCTCCTTCCATATGTAAGATCCAACAGGGCGAATAGTAAAATCTGCAGCTCTCGTTAAGATTTCTACGGGATGATTTGTAATCGAGAGTTGAAGAATCTATCTGCAAGGATGTAATAGTGTCTTCCCTTCTTACTCTGGTGGGCAATCCACTTCATTGTCCGGATGTATGTCCAATAATGTCCTGATGCATACTCCCTACAGCACATAGTTATGGGGTTTACATTATAATATAATATGATGATATATAATTTGGTATATTCAACAAACTCTGGTATAATAAATAATTATGGAAATCATTAATTAATGAAATGAAGAGTGGAGCGGACCTGGTGTGATGGTTAGAACACTTGACTATCACGCCGAGGACCTGGGATCGAATCCCACTCCCGACAAACTCGCAAAAATGTGAGTTCTTCCTTCGGAAGGGAAGTAAAGTGTGGGTCCCGAGATGAACTAGCCTAGGGCTAAAAATCTCGTTAATACAGATAAAAAAAAAAAAAAAAAAATTAATGAAATATAGAATGTAAAATAATAAATAAATAAATGAATATACTGTAGCAACATGAAATAAGGTATAAATTTTTAAATGGTAATTTTGTTTTGTCAAAGCATTTTTATCAATTTGTACGTTCAATTAATATATGAATAGGGAAATAGTAACACGTCCCAAAATAATGAATTTCAATGTTAAGAAATGTCATATACAAACACGGAAACAAAGAGCAAAACAAAAATAACAAATAAAAAAAAAGAATAATTAAATTTATGTACCAAATTCTGCTTTCTACAAGAAGGGCACGTAATTCCATTGTAACTGTAAGGATAGAATAATCCATCTACAAAGATGTGAATCGTATCTAAAGTAGCATGAACAAGGGACATAGAATAAAGAACGGTACTCATACCTTATATAATAAAATTAAATATAATAAATCCAAATTAAATAGCGATAATGAAAAATACCGGACAACAAATATGCCTGTATCTTTTTTTTATGATAGGATAGCTGTAGTGTCGTCAGATTCACTCATCAATAACAAAATAATTAAAATTCAAAGCAATGTACGAGTCCACGCTTGTTCGTCCTGAGAGAGTTGTTTCATCTATATCTAAACAAAAACACTTCTACTGTAATTTTAAATTTTGTAACGATGTTTGGGCTCGTGTAGCCGTTGCGGTAGGCTCACCGGTATGCATTGATGAGCATGCTACCGCTACAAGGCTGTTTGAATATTACGCCAAGAAAAACGAGAACGATGTTTTGGACGGCAAAGCTGAAGCATTAAAATGAATTAAAATAAAAGATTTCTATCATTAAACTACGGTAGGTTGAGATGCACTAGATTGACTTTAATGAATTGCCACCTTATTACTGAAAAATATTTCTTTAATGCAATTTTTAATATGAAGATTATGTAACTCAGATGTTGTGCAAGCAAAGTGGCCATGCCATATTGAAGAATGCTGCTACAATTGGAGATTAAAAGTAGAGGTTATGTCGTGAAAATTTGGAAGTTTGAAAGGGAAATACCAGTTCCCCATCAGTTTAATCATCAATTGTTTGGTAAATTTATCGATAAAATGAATTTTTCTATCCCGATCCCACAATCAATTTTATCTGGAACGACTCAATCATTAAAATACGAAATGGCATTTCACAAATCTTAACCTCACGTTAGGAGGCCAATTGCTCTATCACAAAAAAAAACAAATATTATACATTACAAACATTACAATAATCATATAAGAACTGGAATCCTACTTTCATGATGTAGCTGAAAACTAAGATGGTTTATGTTTAAATGATACGATATGAGTATTTGGTTATTTCTATTACAATAAAAACAATCAGAACAACCTCACCCATTTTTTTTCCGCTGGAACGTCCATCCAAATATCCGCTTTGAATCTGTCACCTCCACATATCAGGAACCACTTTACTCTAATTTCAATCACATTCGTTACCGAATTTACATCATAACATATTTAAACCATTACACTTTTTTAAGTTAGATTTTTGCCTTTCTCGTACACCAAGGTGTACCGAAAGGCTATATGTTCACTCCAAAAACGAAAATTTTATAGAGCCCTCGGAGGGGTCAAGTCTTATATACCAATCGACTCAGCTCGACGAGTTGAGATGATGTCTGTGTGTGTGTATGTGTGTGTGTGTATGTATGTGTGTGCGTATGTGCGTGTGTGTGTGTGTGTACAAAAAGGTCACCTCATTTTTAGATAGTAAATATCAACCGATTTCAACGACCGATGGTTCATTCGACGCGGTATATAGTCCCATTGTTTCCTATTGAAAATGGTTCAGATCGGTCCAGCCGTTCCGGAGTTATGGCCATTTAGGTGTTCCGGATCGGCACCCCAGGAAGGGGCCAGATATAAAAACGCTACAAACCCATGCATGCGACACATCAAACCACGGCATTTTAAATAACCTGATGAACGGTAAGCAGGAAAATAGTCTCAGACCATATCTGAACCGTTAGTGTTTCGGAACCGGTTCCGGGTGTTCCGCCGGAAGTGGCCAAATATGAAAGTGAACCAAACCCATGCATGCGACACATCAAACAGTGGTTTTTTCGACAACCTGATGAACAGTAGGCAGGAAAACATTCTCAGATAATATTTGAACCGGTAGTGTTCCGGAACCGGTTCCGGGTGTTCCACCGGAAGTGGCCAAATATGAAAGTGAACCAAACCCATGCATGCGACACATCAAACAGTGGCTTTTTCGATAACCTGATGAACAGTAGGTAGGAAAACATTCTCAGACCATATCTGAACCGGTAGTGTTCCGGAACCGGTTCCGAGTGTTCCGCCGGAAGTGGCCAAATATGAAAGTGAACCAAACCCATGCATGCGACACATCAAACAGTGGCTTTTTCGATAATCTGATGAACAGTAGGCAGGAAAACATTCTCAGATCATATCTGAACCGGTAGTGTTCCGGAACCGGTTCCGGGTGTCCCGCTTGAAGTGGCCAAATATGAAAGTGAACCAAACCCATGCATGCGACACATCAAACAGCGGCTTTTTCGGTAACCTGATGAACAGTGGGCAGGAAAACATTCTCAGACCATATTTGAACCGGTTGTGTTACAGAACCCGTTCCAGATGTCCTGCCGGAACTAGCCAAGTATAAAAGTTAAACAAACCCTCACATGCGACGCATCAAATCGCGGCTCTTTAGGCAACCTGATAAACCTTTAGCAAGAAAATAGTTTCAGACCATATTTGGATCAACTGATAGTGTTCCGGAGCCGGTTCCGGGTGTTCCGCCGGATGTAGCAAACCCATGCCTGCGGCACATTAAATAGCGGCTATTTAAATTACTTGATGAACGATTAGCAAGAAAATAAGCTCAGACCACATCTAAGATCTTTTCAAAGACTACCGATAGTGTTCCGGAACCGATCTAGGGTGTCCCGCCGGAAGTGGCCAAATGCCAAAAGGAACCAAACCCATACATGCGATACATCAGATAGCGGCTTTGCAGATAACTTGATGAACGGTTAGCAAGAAAATAGGCTCAGACAACATTAGACAATATCGGTAGTGTTCCAGAACCGTTTCAGTTGTTACGCCGGAAGTGGTCAAATACAAAAATGAACCAAACTCATAGATTAGACGCATCAAGTCATGGCTTGTTAGGAAACCTGATGGACCTCAGACCGCATTCAAAACTACCGGTAGTGTTCAGGATTGGGTTTCTCGGGTATCCTACCGAATGTGGCCAAATACAAAAGTGAACCAAACCTATGCATGCGACACATCAAACCGCGGTTTTCTCAATAACCTGAGGAACGATTAGCAAGAAAATAGGCTCAGACCACATTGAAGGCTACCGACAGTGATGCAGAACCAGAATTGGGTGGAACAGGAACTACAAAAGTGAATAAAGTCAATGCAAGCGATAAATATGTGTAACAGAACAAAATCTTGACTGAACTAAGGCCACATATATACATACGTCTCACTCTACTTACTACCCATCGTGTTTGTTGCAACGGTTGAATCAAATATAGATCAAGCCTAACTTTACCAAACACCGTATGTAATGCGGGGCAAAAGTTCACACCTAACAGCATATATCAAATAACTATTAAACAAAAAGAAAATAATATCGTTGTTTCTCGTTAAACGAATCCCTAGCATTCCTTTCCAGCGTTACTGAAGTTGTCAAAATACATTGTGAAGTAATTACAGCTGTAAGTGTTACACAAAATACTTGAAAAAAAGCAAATATGCTGCAAAACTTTTGAACGGGATCGTAATTTTAATCTTATCTTCGTCAGTTCGGTGATGAATTATAAGTATGAATTTACAAACTATGCTATTTATGAAGTAAAACAACATAATATTCCCAAAAACTTTCAAAGTTTTAATAATCGATTTTCTTCCAAAAATAAGTTCAAATTCTCTTTCAGAACGATTTAAAGATGCATACTGCACATATTATACAGTGACCGCACAATTTATGAATCGGCAAAAATGACCACAGTTTATGGATCACTCATTTGATCTACATGGTGATTCATAAATAGTGTACAAAATTTAGGTGATTCATCGGTGTGGGGTCACTGTACATAATATTAGTTTCTATACGAAATCGTTATTGCTTCAAATATTTTGTAACTATATTGATGCTCTAGATTCAGAAATATAGTATGAACTTTTGCCCCACTGCCGAGGTTTTAACAATGTTCCTTCCTACAAGAAGCACTAGAACCTTTTTGTTTATTCGAGTGCACCTCTCGAACTACTATGGAATTACGATTCTACGACATCGAGAGATTTTGTAAATCTTCTTCTTTCGATCATTACAAATTCTTATTACAAAAGATCCAAAAATTACATCAAAACAGTTAGAAACACATTTGTTTACATAACTCTGCCACTACATAACGAAATCGTTCCAGTTTTTATTGACGAGTATCTGGCCTGACAATGTGTCGACTCCATACAAGTTTGCCTGGGTTTTTAACTCGTGCGCAGAGTAAGACCCACTGCGAACTTTTGCCCCGCATTACTCTGTGTAAACAAAAAAAAAAAGATTTTCACATGAGGCGCTGAATTTCGTTAAGTACTACTTGTAGAGTAGAGTGGGGCAAAAGTTCGAGTGGGGCAAGAGTTTCTTTTGAAGTTTTTGAGCTCAATTTAAATTATTTCTTTCGAGTGTCAAGGTTGTTCGAAGCCTTTTTAAAAAAGTGTCTCTCACTCCAAAAATTATTAAAATTGATCAATATTTCGAAAAGTTATGACAAAAAGTTGGTTTTTCATCAAAAAATTGTAATATGCGATGGTCTTTCCAACGCATGGAATGGAATTGAAATGAAATCGAGTTCGATATTTTATTTTGGGGCGTAACTAGGTATATTTTGAAGATGCTTTAGCATGTATAAAGTTTAGCAAAAAAGATTTGGAAATCACATTTTACACATAGTGGGGCAAAAGTTCGAATTGTGGGGCAAAAGTTCGAGTCATGTAGCAACTTTAGGTAAAAACCTAAAATTCTGCAAAATTTACATGTTATCTCTAAAAATGATGGAATTAGTGAAAAAAGTCGATCAAAGTTGAAAAAAAATGTTGTTTTAACTGAATTTGGCAGAAAACTACTAATTTTTGGTGTATTAAATTTAACCCTGATTTGGGTAAAATCCAGATCGAATTTTAAAGTGTATTCCAGTTCAAACATCAAATATTAATTAGTTTTAGGTATTCCTATAACCAAAGTGTCAAAATAGTGTGCTATGGTTAGCGAAATTCCACCAACACTTGATTCGAACTTTTGCCCCAGTGGTGGGGCAAGAGTTCGAATAAAACACACACATACAAAAAGTGTTGTAACTCAAAACTGAAAAGACATTTGGCGTAACTTTGTTCAGCAAAATTTTAGCCCATGGATGGTAGAATCACCACACGGTATTCATATGTTTTTATCTGCTTTGATTTTTTGAAAAAGATTGAAATTTCTACTAGGGTCGAACTTTTGCCCCACCTTACTCTATCAATCACCTTTAGGGATGATTTGTGAAAAAATAGCCGGATTTTTCACGTTTCTGAAATGCTCAATGTATTAGTTGCAACGGGAACAGCGAACTTTCCCTTCGATTGTTCCGTTCGTGGATTTTGTTAGATACGGTATTTGGTAAAGTTACGCGTGAAATCGTTTTTGTTCGTTTGACGTTTACTCACTACCTCCATCAAGCCAGCAACGAGTTGTGAAATGGAACCTGATTAGCGATTTGGCGATTAATTTTTCGTGACGATGTTGATGATGAATATGTTCCAAATGATATGTCTGTTTGTCTGTACTAAAGCAATCTCAACAAATCACACCATTTCAGATTCCTGAGGTGTAAAAATATACAGTAGGATGGATCAACGTTATATGGGAAAATGAAAATTATCGCATCAACCCCGAGCAAAGTTTTTTTAATCCTCTTTTGCGTCTAAAACTATTGGGATTTTTTTTTATAGTTTTATTCTCAGGATTCAGCAACAGTTCGGATTAAGTCGACGGAAAGATCATGCTTCAGAATGATGGCCCATGCACAGAAATTTACTATACAAAGCAATAGTGGAAGATTCCAAAAACAGGAACCGAATTCTAGACCACCCGATAAGTAGTAGATTGTCCGCATCACGACGGTTTCAAACCGAATGGACTCAATATGTACCAAAACTTCCGTATGAAATTTTTGAGTTTAGCAATGCCATCTTGACAAGGAAACCTTGACCGATTGAACCCCTGAAAAAGCCCCATACGGACCGAATCGTCGGAAAAAATCATTAACTAGTGTTTTCAATTTCTCCAAAAGACTGCAAAGACAAAATTCTGAAACAAAACTATCCCAGTCGTATCCCGACCAAGGAAAGATCATGAGTACATGTTCTACGAGAAAGGCACTATCAGCACTAGGTGGATTAATATGGGTTTTTTTTTCTTCAAAACATTTATAATTCGAAAAACGGTTGAACTGGCAGCATTGACAACACACGTGCGTCTCCTAGGTAACGACAGATTATCGGTTATACTTTCAATATTTGTTAGATAAATTCACAAAAATCAGAGCAGATCTTATACATCATATAGCAATAATTATTATGATAAAAGGGAATGAGCTCACCGATAAACGTCCATGCAAGTGTCCAGTGTGTATCTGTTGCAGCATCTTCTACCAACTACCATCTTCTCCTACATCACACCGCTCCAACTGCACATTAAAATTGACGACGACGACGCGGTCGATCCGAATGAAAAAGCGGCACTTCCACTTGGCCTCCAAAATTACCCTCATTAATATCCATCCTAATGTCCGCTGCATAAACTAGTCGAGTAGTACTTAGTGACTTTATCTACTACCAGTCATCGCATGACCGAAACACGCAATCCCATCTATGGAATAATCGGAAATTTCTGGTGCTTGCTACTGCGGAGCATCACCACCAGAAATGCCATTTTGGCGCACTACTCCCTGGAAAAATCTGCGTACGTATTTCTAAAAGAGTTTCTTCAGATATTCCTGGAGAAATGCTTCGCTTCTATAAAGATCCCTCAAAAACACTCTTAGAATACCCCTTAAAGAATTCCTGACTGAATCACTGAAAGTATTAATGCAAGAATCTCTGGAAAAATTCCTGCGGTTCTTATGGATGATTGCCAGAAAAAAAACACATTCTCGCAGCAATTTTCATTTGAATCTATAAAGTAATGTTTGAAGAAATCTCTAATGGACTTCTTGAAAGTATACCGGAAAGAGTTTCTGAAGAAGTATCTGGGAGATTTCTTTTAAAAGAATTAATGAAGGAATCCTGGAAACATTTCCGAAGATTTTTTTTAAACGAAGGACCCCATGGAAATCCTTCCGAAGGAGTTTTGAAATGAAATTTCTTGGACATTCGTTGATGAAGATTAAAAAAAAATCCCCGGAAGTATTTCTGGAGAAACCGTTGAAGGAGTTTCTTTAAGAATCCTTGGTGGATTTTAAGACCCGATTCATGGAGTAATATCTAAAGGAACCCATAGAGGAATTTTGAAAAAAATAACAGACGATGCCTTAAATTAGTCATTGGACAAATTTATTGAGGTATCTCATAAAGGGTATGCGAAGGAATCTCAAAGGAATATCTTATTCTTGAAACAATGTCTTTACTTCCCTAAATGAGTTATTGTACAAATTTCTGAAAGAATCTATGGAGGAGTCCCACAGACGCTTTCATATTGAAATTCTTGGATAATTTTCAGGAGCATCTTCTGGAGAGCATTCTGAAAGAAATTTAAAAGGATTTTTGTAAGGAATTAATGGAAGATGTTTAAAAAACCTTCAAAAGGAATGTGTGTAAGACTTTTTGAAAGGAATTTCTGGACAAATTTCTTAAGAAATTCGTGAAGCAAATCCAAGGATAGGATTTATAATGGAGTTCTTTAATTCAGTTCAGGGATAATCTCTAGAAAACTTTAAACAAAACTAAAAAAAAATTATGAATGTACTAAACCAAACCCTGGAAGAGTTCCTGAAGGTTTTTTTTTTTTGGAGAAATCTCCAAAGGCGTTTATGGTGACATTTCTTTAAAAAAAATCGCCTGCAGATTTCTGTAGGAATCGTCGGAAGAGTTTCTTAAAATTCTCTGAAGATTTTCCATGGACGAATTTCTGAAGATATCCATGGATTTAAATCTGAAATTCAAACCCCACCAGAACTAGGGTATGTGTGCCATCAGTAATCTCACGCTCCCATATTCATCCTATTGGAAAACAAGCGATTACGGCACTGATTGATTCCGTTCTTTTTGTTTTCATGGGTGCTCACTTCTAAGAAAAAATAGAAAAATAAGAAACAAAACATACAGCGTGTCAATCCTTTGTTTTTCGTTGGATGAAAATGGGAGCCACATGCTTAATTAGGGAACCAATACCTTACGTGGATTATTTTTCGTAATTTTTCCACTAAATGTTTCCTTTTCCAACACATGTTGTGCCTATGAACTTCAGGCATTACGTATGTCTAACAAATGGCAACCCTACCCCACTGAAGTCACAGGTAA